>NC_091245.1:48657500-49282500 GCF_042477335.2 Ovis canadensis
GATGGTTGGATAGCATCACCAACTCAATGAACATATGAGTTTGAGCAAGCTCTGGGAGGCAGTGAAGGAGAGGGAAGCCTGACATGCTGCAGTCCAGGGGGTCACAAAGAGCTGGACATGACTTAGCAAACTAAATAACAACAACAATGTAATTAAAAGTGTCCTTATAAGAAGGAGGCAGGAAGGTCAGAGTCTGAGAAAGAGATGTAACCATGGAAGCAGAGGCCAGAATGATGCCATTATTGGCTTTGAATATGGAAGAGGACCAGAAGTCAAGGTATAAGGGTGACCTATAGAACTGGAGTCCCCAAATTCTTAGCTGTGGACTGGTACCTCCTGTCAGATTAGCAGCAGCATTAGATAAAAGTGTACAATAAATGTAATGCGACTGAATCATCCCCAAATCAGACCCCACCTCTAGTCCTTGGAAAAAATTATCTTCTACAAAATCAGCCCCTGGTGTCAAAAGGGTTGGGGACCACTGCTATAGACGGTGGAAAAGGCAAATACTACTAGATCCTACCCTTGTGCCTCCTGAAAGAAGACAACCTTGTCGATAACTTCATTTTAGCTCCCTAAGACTTATTATGGGCTTCTCACTTTTAAAATGGTAAAATAATACATTTGTGTTGTACATTTCAGTTACTATTTTTGTGGTAATATGGTACAACAGTAGGATATTAATACATCTCTTTCTACCGTTCTCTTGTGCTGTTTTCATATATGCAACTCATCTGATAAAATCCTTTAGGAACCTTGAATTGCTATTTCTTAATCATTCCATTTAGTTTTTTTTTTTATATAGGAAATTTTTTATTTAATATAATTTCATAAACTTTAAAAAATTACTAAGAGCTGCACAACAGGTATGCTACATTTACTGACAATGAAGATAACAAGTTCCATTAGATAGCCACAGTGTCTGAGGTCCAGAATTTTAAACTGTTATGATAGTATTTCCAACTATTTATTATTCATAAAAATCTAACAATCCCCATTATTACAAACATTAGTTATGATCTTTTGCAGTAATATCATTCAGGTTATCTCACATAAACAGCACTTTAATAATGTTCTGTTTTTATGAAAACAGAAGACATTTTAGATAGAAATAAAAGTATCTCTAAAGGGGGGCCAAAAATAACAAAACGTGTTTCATTTAACTCTTTGGTGTGTTAGTTTTATTAACACCTGCTTACACCCTAAATTGATCTTTAAAGGAAAAACACAGACATGGGATGATTTTTTCCTTTTCTATTTTAAAAAACTTTTGGTATAAATTGTAAATATTTTAGTGGTTGTGACTCCTGCCTATTAGATAGGAGTCTCAAGCTTATCACACAAGGCCAATTTCACAATCTTATGCAGTAGAAATGACCCTGGTTGGAGAAAGGTATTCCCTAACTAGCTGATTTGCCTCTGTTTAACCTCCTACTCAGGACAGTGCCAGAGTCTGAATCAGGTCTGGGAAGCCACTGGACATCAGAGAGATTAAGACCCAAGGAGGAGGTTAGTTAAGAGAAATTCAAACTTAATTCTCCCCCTTTTCCTTCTCAACTCCACAGCAAGCCTGGGTAGCTATAGTTCCCCTGGCCCACACTATTCCTTCCAGTGTGAGCCTAATGCTTGTTGAAAGTCAACAAGCAGGATTGCTGAGTCACCTAAAGCAGCTGATGGGCAATTTTGGAAACTGACTTGGCGATTGCTACTATCTTCAGGGCTACAGCCTTCAGACTAGGCAGACACAAGCAAGCGAGGCAAATAGATTTGAGACCTGTAACCAGCAATAACACACGGAGCATCGTACCTGGTTTTGGCAGATAAGAATAAGTTAATTATCAACATCGTACTTTCCAAATCATTTTAAAGAGATAAAAAATACTTTATTTTTTCTGCCTTTGTCTCTAAGTTGCTTAAAGTGAGTGAAGTCGCTCAGTTGTGTCCGACTCTTTGAGACCCCATGGACTGCAGATACCAGGCTCCTCTGTCCCTGGGATTTTCCAGGCGAGAATACTGGAGTGGGTTGCCATTTCCTTCTCCAGGGGATCTTCCCAACCCAGGGGTCGAACCTGGGTCTCCTGCATTGCAAGCAGATGCTTTACCATCTGAGCTAACACAGTTAATTGCTTAACACAGTATTAAATTAACTTTTCTAGTTATGAAAACAAATTGCTGTTGGTAAACAAGCACTTCTCTCTGTAAGCATATAACTCAATCAGTGGAAACAAAAAATACCAGAGAAAATAGCCCTTGGCCACAGTCACTATGTTCTTAAAAAAGAATGAAGACAGACTCCCATTCACACAAGAATGGTTTAAATGGATTGTTAAGACTTTCTTTTTTTACCATAAATTAATAATAATAAGGGATAAAACTGTATCTTTCTCTCTCTCTCTCTATATATATATATAACTTTTACTCATAATGCCCCAATAATAAATTCAATATTTCCTATCTCTTATCTATTCTCTGCACTACAGATAGAACCATGTCTGAGTTTGTATTATCTCCATCCTTAAATTCTTCATGTAGCCTATTTCGTTTGAAGATAAAGACTGAATTGTTTGGTACAGGCAAACAGAAATTGTCAAGATATGGTCTTTCCTTCACACTTAGTCTACCTCTAGCCTTTCTCCTCCCTTTCCAACATTGTGTGCTTCAGCCTTACTGAATTTCTTGAGCTTTCTAGAGTTACTTATCCTACCTTTTATCCTAAAGATTTCTATGACTAATGTTTTACCCACAACTGAGACTACCTTGTGTTCCTGGTGGTGTAGCTCTATGATTATGAAGTCTCCATTAGCCTGGATAGCACAGTCTTGCCAACCAGAGTAGACTGTGAATGAAAATGCAAACCTTTGTTTTGTAAAATTAATGGGACTTGGTAGTATCTGTTACTGAATCTAGCTTGTCCTAAAGTGTGTGGTATTTAAAAGAGTCAGAGTTAATGATAAAGACAGGTTTCTAATGAAAGAAAGTGACAGCCAGTGTTGAGTGTTTTGAAAATGATGGTTGGGAAGAGGACAGAACATAGGTTTGCATTTTGAAGTTACCGTCAATACTTAGAACAATTTCAACACAAGGTAGAAATCTGACTACAAGGAATAAGTGATGAAAAAAAATTTGTAGAAGATATAGATTATGTACCAAGAGTATTTGAAGTGAATGAAAAACCAATGGAAAGATTAATAAATAAAAGGTAGGGATCCGCAAGGCTTGCCAAAATCTTCCCTAGGATATGAAAAACTTGAAGATATTTTTAAGCATGGTCGTGGTGGTTTAGTCACTAAGTCGTGTCTAACTCTTACAATTACAACAGATTGTAATTTTTAAAGCATATATAAATGTAATTACATAGATAATGATAGCCGAAGAGGATTAGGGTATGAATAAAGGGAATAGAGAGGAAAAAGAAGGAGGACAGATGGAGGTAGATGTTGCATAGCCAAGAAAGGAGAAATGATCTTAATCTTAGTAGAAAGAGTTACTTTCATAAATGAGAAAAAAGGGCAGGGTTAAGTTTATTGAGAGCAGATTTTTGGAAACATTTACTATAAAACAAAATGGAAAATTTATTAGAGATACTAGATGACAGTGAAACCTAGTTACAACCAAGATGAATATGAATTTACCCTCAAAAATTAGAATATATTCTTTTGAGCAGGAAAAAATTATTAGATCATAACTTTTCTAAAGTTAATGCATTCATTTGAAGAAAAAGTAAAGAACTGTTAGGATAAGTACTAGCTGACACATTGACTTTAAAGAAACAATAACAGCAATGTTAAAGAAAGGCAGCAAAGGCATAGAGTAAAAATATTCATCATTTGTAGGCGACATCAAAGTTATCACACAAAAGGAATGAAAGTTTGATCTCAGTGGCAGATTTGAAATTTAACAGTTAACTTTTAATGCTATTCTATTATGTAGATGCCTTGGAACACTCAAATTCAATTTGAAGAAGCAGTGACCCAGGAACATGCAATGTGAAAATTTCACTGTTCCCTTCTCCAAAGTTCTTTGTTCACAGGCATGCCTCATTATGTTGGAAAAGTTCAGTAGATATTGCTAACTATGTTAGTTTAGGTTATATATATTAAATTCTCATTCCTGATTATGGAATGGGGAGGCTAGGAGAGGAAAAAAATTTACTTGAATAATAAGGTTTTGATTTCTAGGATGATTGGATTTAGCGTCTAAAATGACAGGTTATAAATTCATTCCCATTGCCTTGAATGGAAGACTAAAATAAAAATATGACTAAGGAAGATAGTAATACATTTAGAATAAGAAACTCATCAACCTTTTCAACAAAGCAAAATTGAATGTCTCAGAACAATGGTAATTTAGAGATAAATTTACTACTTTGGGATTCTAAACTCTGGATAAATCTTTAGACACAATTGTGAATGAAGTATCATTAGGATTCAATATTTTCAGTGTTCCCTCTCTATCAAAATCAGAAGTGTCATTAAAACATAGATAAATACAGATTTAGATATATTAAACTTTCCTGTTTCCTATCATAGTATCAGAAAGAGATATTCAGCTGCTTTGTAACAATCCAAGAATATTCAAATTCTAAAAGGTTCAAGGTTGATTTATAGAACTTCTTTAAGAAACCATTTATTCAGATAAGAAAATCTGTCTTCTTCTTAAGTCTATATACAATGATTTGAATGAAATATCATTAAGGTTTCAAATAATCACACATCTTCTTAAAAGTAAGTTACAGTAAATCAACTGATTACAAAACTGCTTTGCAGTTATAACATAGGAAAAAAACCTAACTTATATTAAGACTGTTAAAAATTTTGTTATATAAAATTACAACACTAAATATTTGTGAAACCATGCTTATAAATAGAATAATCTATTCCAGAAACTTCATAAGTCCTACATACATTTCAGCATATTAAACTGCTAAAGAACAAGGAAAAAATTGTTGAGCAATATGAAAAAAAAATTGTCTGGGAAAATTTTGATAGATGCATAAATGTAATTTTTCAGAAACTTTTTACATTAAATTTTAAAATATGCTAAACACTTTTACCTACTTAAAGCCAAAGTTTCATGTTTCCTTTGGCTGGGTTTCTAGTCTCATTTCAAAGACCAACTTAATTTAGCAGTTTTTAGGCAAAAAGATGTCATATCCATTGTGCTTTGGACTTAAAAATTGTTTTCTTATTCCGAGCGTCTCTAAAATTAGTCTTTATCCTCTAAAGCTATTTTGCTTTACTTATTTAAGCACATCATTGTATTAATAGAATCCTCAATCACACACACGTGTGTGTGTATGTGTGTATATATATATATATATATATATATATATATATATATATAATTAGTATATTTTGTTTTATGTATGCCACTTTTATTTAAATCTAGACTACATTGGTCTGAGCCTCCATTGGTCTGAGCTCTTTTTCTATTTCAACTCTTTTCTGACATCTATGGTTCAGTCTGCTAAATATGTCTAATAAAGACTAATATTTTTTTAATGTGCAGGCAGGGATTTTGAGAAAAAAGAACAATTTTCAATAAAGACCAAGATTTAGAGGGGGACTATAAAATTTACAACCAAATAATTTTTAAGACATCTTAATGAATGGTGAAAACAAATGAATATTTTTTAAAGTGAACTTGTATTTCCTGTTCATGAACTCATATAACCGTGAAATCATAAATTTGTGACAAAGAGATTCAGAAAGATTTTTTTCTCAATTGTACAATAATCATTGTGTTCATTGTTTATGCAAATATTTTAATACTTTGAACTGTTAACACTCTCTCCTAAGTTCATTAGAGGCATTCTCAGTGAGTTATTCCTTCTAGTTGCTATTTTTACACATTTTGTGTCATAAACATTTGAGTACTTTCAGAAGTATACCATGATACTGACAAATACAACATATAAGCAATATGATTAATCATTCTGGGACTAGATAAATAATACAGTATTTATACTTTAGAACATAAGATTAGAATCTGGGAACATACCAAAACAACTCAATATGATTTATTTCTAATATAAAATTTTAGAAAAAGGAATACTTCATGCCATTTCAATGATGAGGCATGTTTATAAGAAGAAATAAGTGATAATTTACACAAAATATTTTATGTGATTCAAGAGTATATGCAGGATTATTTGGCAAAGTAAGCATATTTACGATAAATAAGAGCTAAAATACACTTTAGAATATTACAAACTTCTTCGGAATTCAGAGAGATCTCCAAAGTCTCAAAATGTTAGTTATTTAGTCACACCCAACTCTTTCCCTCTGGATGGGGGATGCACATGCAAGAAGCCTGACGATATGCCAGAGAATGTTCAAACTACTGCACAATTGCACTCATTTCACACGCTAGTAAAGTAATGCTCAAAATCCTCCATGCCAGGCTACAACAGTATATGAACAATGAACTTCCAGATGTTCAAGATGGTTTTAGAAAAGGCAGAGGAACCAGAGATCAAATTGCCAACATCTGCTGGATTATCGAAAAAGCAAGAGAGTTCCAGAAAAACATCTATGTCTGCTTAATTGACAATGCCAAAGCCTTTGTCTGTGTGGATCACCACAAACTGTGGAAAATTCTGAAAGAGATGGGAATACCAGGCCACCTTAGCTGCCTCCTGAGAAATCGGTATGCAGGTCAGGAAGCAACAGTTTGAACTGGGCATGGAACAACACACTGGTTCCAAATCAGGAAAGGAGTACGTCAAGGTTGTATATTGTCACCCTGCTTATTTAACTTATATGCAGAGTACATCATGAGAAACTCTGGGCTGGATGAAGCACAAGCTGGAATCAAGATTGCCGGGAGAAATATCAGTCACCTCAGATATGCAGATGACACCACCCTTATGGCAGCAAGTGAAGAACTAAAGAGCCTCTTGATGAAAGTGAAAGAGGAGAAGGGAAAAAGTTGGCTTAAAGCTCAACTTTCAGAAAACTAAGATCATGGCATCTGGTCCCGTCACTTTATGGCAAATAGATGAGGAACCAGTGGAAACAGCAGCTGACTTTATTTTTTGGTCTCCAAAATCACTGCCGATGGTGACTGCAGCCATGAAATTAAAAGACACTTATTTGTAGGAAGAAAGTTCATGACCAATCTAGACAGCATATGAAAAAGCAGACATTACTGCCAACAAAAGCCCATCTCATCAAGGCTATGGTTTTTCCAGTGGTCATGTATGGATGTGAGGGTTGGACTATAAAGAAAACTGAGTGCCAAAGAATTGAGGCTTTTGAACTGTGGCATTGGAGAAGACTCTTGAGAGTCCCTTGGACTGCAAGAGATGGAACCAGTCCATCCTAAAGGAAATCAGTCCTGAACATTCATTGGAAGGACTGATGTTGAGGCTGAAACTCCAATAATTTGGCCACCTGATGAGAAGAACTGATTCATTTGAAAAGACCCTGAGCTGGGAAAGATTGAAGTCAGGAGGAGAAGGGGATGACAGAGGATGAGATGGTTGGATGGCATCACTGACTCAATGGCCACGAGTTTGAGGAAACTCTAGGAGTTGGTGATGGACAGGGAGGCCTGATATGCTACAGTCCATGGGTTGCAAATTGTCAGACATGACCAACTGAACTGAACTGAACTCTTTGCCCGCCTTGTGGAATGTAGCCTTCCATTCTCCTCTCTCCATGGTATTCTCCAGGCAAGAATACTTGAGTGGGTAGCCATTTCCTTCTCCAGGGGATCTTTCCAACCCAGGGATCGAACCCAAGTCTCCAGCATTGGACACAGATTCTTTACCATCTGAGCCACCAGGGAAACCTCTAAAACCCCAAGGGTAGTAGTAATACTGAGAGCATGAATTCAGCCTCCTAAGTCTGAGCGAGTTGTTCTTTCCTAAACCACCTTCCAGCCTTCTATCTTGAGCATTTATTTCAATCTAATGCATGCAACAGTTAAGCAGCCATTTCTAGCTTTTTATTTAGGCTCCCCAACACCACCAACTCAAAACACAACTCTACTTAACAGATTCTAAAAGTAAAGGATTCTTCTCCCGGTTGCAGTGAGATGATAACTTGAGAGAAATGCAACTAACCTTACTAGACAAGATTATCATGTCTAGAAAACAGGTGGCATTCTATACTTTAATCTCATTTTCACATAAGCACATATTTAAGACAGTAGAAAATAATTTAATAAACTGAGTGAAAAAATTTCTTAATATTACAGCAGCAATCTTGAATAACAAGCTTACAGAAAAGTAGTAATGATATCATATATTTGAAATTATTTTAAATATTAAAACATAACACCTGGAAGATAAAGAAAATAATTCATGATCTATAGTATTCTGTCAAGGCAAATTGGAAGTGGTCAAACAGGAGATGGCAAGAGTGAATGTCGACATTCTAGCAATTAGCAAATAAGATGGACTGGAATCTGAATTTAACTCAGATGACCATTATATCTACTACTGTGGGCAGGAATCCCTTAGAAGAAATGGAGTAGCCATCATAGCCAACAAAAGAGTACAAAATGCAGTACCTGAATGCAATCTCAAAAATGACAGAATGATCTCTGTTCATTTCCAAAGCAACCCATTCAATATCACAGTAATCCAAGTCTATGCCTATAAGACGTTTTAGAACTAACACCCAAAAAAGATGTCTTTTACATTTTAGGGGACTGGAATGCAAAAGTAGGAAGTCAAGAAACACTCGGAGTAACAGGCATATTTGGGCTTGGAGTGCATAATGAAGCAGGGCAAAGGCAAATAAAATTTTGCCAAGAGAATGCACTGGTCATAGCAAACACCCTCCTCCAACAACACAAGAGAAGAGTCTACACATGGACATCACCAGATGGTCAACACCAAAATCAGACTGATTATATTCTTTGCAGCCAAAATTGAAAAGCTCTATACAGTCAGCATAAAACAAGACTGGTAATTGTCTGTGGCTCAGATCATGAACTCCTTATTGCCAAATTCAGACTTAAATTGAGTAAAGTAGGGAAAACCACTAGACCATTCAGGTATGACCTAAATCAAATTCCTTATGATTATACAGTGGAAGTGAGAAATAGATTTAAGGGACTAGATCAGACAGAGCACTTGATGACTATAGATGGAGGTTCATGACATTATACAGGAGACAGGGAGCAAGATCATCCCCAAGAAAAAGAAATGCAAAAAGCCAAATGGTTGTCTGAGGAGGTCTTACAAATAGCTGTGAAAAGAAGAGAAGTGAAAAGCAAAGAAGAAAAGGAAAGATATACCCATATGAATGCAGAGTTCTAAAGAATAGCAAGGAGAGATAAGAAAGCCTTCTTCAGTGATCAGTGCAAAGAAATAGAGGAAAACAATACAATGGGAAAGACTAGAGATCTCTTCAAGAAAATTAGAGATACCAAGGGAATATTTCATTAAAGGATGGGTTCCATAAAGGACAGAAATGGTATGGACCTAACAGAGGCAGAAGATATTAAGAAGAGGTGGCAACAATAAGAGAAGAACTGTACAAAAAGATCTTCATGACTCAGACAATCAGGATGCTGTGATCACTCACCTAGAGTGAGACATCCTGGAGTGTGAAGTCAAGTGGGCCTTAGGAAGCATCAGTACGAACAAAGCTAGAGGATATAATGGAATTCCAGTTGAGTTATTTAAAATCCTCAAAGATCATGCTGTGAAAGTACTGCACTCTGTATGCCAGCAAATTTGGAAAACTCAGCAGTGGCCACAGGACTGAAAAAGGTTAGTTTTCATTCCAATCCCAAAGAAAAACCGTACAAAAGAATGCTCAAACTACTGCACAATTGCACTCTTCTCACGCTAGCAAAGTAATGCTCAAAATTCTCCAAGACAGGCTTCAACAGTACGTGAACTGTGAACTTCCAGATGTTCAAGCTGGTTTTAGAAAAGGCAGAGGAATAAGAGATCAAATTGCCAACATCCATTGGATCATCAAAAAAGCAAGAGTTGCAGAAAAGCATCTCTTTCTATGTTATTGACTATGCCAAAGCCTTTGACTGTATGAATAACTATAAACTGTAGAAAATTCTTAAAGAGATGAGAATACCAGATGGCCTGACCTGCCTCTTGAGAAATCTGTATGCAGGTCAGGAAGCAACAGTTAGAACTGGACATGGAACAAAAGACTGGTTCCAAATAGGAAAAGGAGCACGTCAAGGCTGTATATTATCACCGTTTATTTAACTTATATGCAGAGTACATCATGAGAAACGCTGGGCTGGAAGAAGCACAAGCTGGAATCAAGATTGCCAGGAGAAATATCAATCACCTCAGATATGCAGATGAGCCCACCCTTATGGCAGAAAGTGAAGAACTAAAGAGCCTCTAGATGAAAGTGAAAGAGGAGAATGAAAAAGTTGGCTTAAAGCTGAACATTCAGAAAACTAAGATTGTGGCATATGGTCCCATCACTTTGTGGCAGCCATGGTGACGGCAGCCATTAAATTAAAAGGCGCTCACTCCTTTGAAGGAAAGTTATGACCAACCTAGACAGCATATTAAAAAGCAGAGACATTACTTTGCTAACAAAGGTCCATCTAGTCAAGGCTATGGTTTTTCCAGTAGTCACGTATGGCTGTGAGATTTGGACTGTAAAGAAAGCTGAATGCTGAAGAATTGATGTTTTGAACTGTGGTTTTGGAGAAGTCTCTTGAGAGTCCGTTGGACTGAAAGAGATCCAACCAGTCCATCCCAAAGGAGATCAGTTTTGGGTGTTCACTGGAAGGACTGATGTTGAAGCTGAAACTCCAATACTTTGGCCACCTGATGTGAAGAGCTGACTCCTTTGAAAAGACCCTGATGCTGGGAAAGATTGAGGGCAGGAGGAGAAGGGGACGGATGACGAGATGGTTGTATGGCATCACCGACTCAATGGACAAGAGTTTGGGTAAACTCCAGAAGTTTTTGATGGACTGGCATGCTGCAGTCCATGGGGGTCGCAAAGAGTCAGACACAACTGAGCGACTGAACTGAACTGAACTGAATAGCACTATGTCACCGTGTTTTATCTAAATCTTTCTTTTCATTCCAGGGAGGACTGAGGTTACTGGTTCAGAGAAAAGAAGAATCATCAATAAAAACATTTTATCTAAAGTTCAACATGTAGTAAGTACAACAGACTCATACCTTATACTTTCTCTTGTAACACCTATAGAAATGAGTATTATTGATGAGGAATTTTCTGGAAAATTTGCTACAGAAATTTATTAACATTCAATTTATTCCATATAGTCTTCTTGAAAAAAAAATAATCACTGCTTGTCTTGGAGATTTTTTTTATCTTCCCAAAATATAAGTGCTATTACTATTTCTCTCTCTCTATTTGCTTTAGAAATTTAATTGTTCTTAGTAAAAAGGAAGCAACTTTAGAATTATCTTTAATTCCTCCCTAAAATAAGAAACCACTATAAGAAATTTAAAAATTACTGATCTCAGTGGTCAGCTCCTGATGTAAGCAACCAACCCAAAGTTTACATTAAGAAAGAACATATTTATTTTCTTCTTTTTAGTCAAGAAAATGTGATTATTAGGACCATGGAAAAAAATTTGAAGTGGTTTATGCCTTTATGTAAAAGCCTACTTATGTTACTATAAATTTTTAAATGTAATTTAAAAACCTTTTTTCTTTACCATTTTTTCTATCAAACATATAGATGATGGCATAATGAAAATATTGATATTATTGCCTAGAAATCCACAATGTGGAACTTTTATTGTTCATATTGATAAGAATCCAAAGGTTTAAAAATGAATACTTCTAAAATGTGTCCATTTCCTGGTCAGAGAAACATGAGGTAAGGCAACTATAAAACTTGAAAAGAATAATTTTTAGTTTGATATGAGGAGAAAAAGGAGTTTTACACATATAATTTCCACCATCACTTTTAATATTTATGTGTATAAAAATTATATACAATGCACAAGAACCTTGCTTCCTATGATGAGAAAGATATACATGCCTGCCCTGTGACACTTGGGAATAATGCTTTTAATTGCAGATGTACAGTCATTAAAATAGATGGGGAAAAAATGAAAAGAGTGGCAAATGTTATTTTCTTGGGCTCCAAAATCACTGCAGACAGTGACTGCAGCCACAAAATTAAAAGATGCTTGTTCCTTGGAAGAAAAGCTATGACAAAGCTAGAAGAAGTAGAAACACACTTTGCCAACAAAGGTCCATACAAGCAAAGCAATGGTTTTACCAGTAGTCATGCACAGATTCAAGAGTTGGACCATAAAGAAGGCTGAGCACTGAATAATTGATGCTTTCGAACCGTGGTCCTGGAGAAGACTCTTGAGAGTCCCTTGGACAGCAAAGAGATCAAACCACTTGTGCCTAAAGGAAATAAACCCTGAATACTCATTAGAAAGACTGATGCTGAAGCTGAAACTCCAATACTTTGGCCACCTGATGCAAAGAACTGATTCACTGGAAAAGACCCTGATGCTGAGAAAGATTGAAGGCAGGAAGAGAAGGGGATGACAGAGGATGATATGTTTGGATGGCATCACCAACTCGATGAACATGAGTTTGAGTAAGCTCTGGGAGTACTGATGGACAGGGAAGCCTGGCATGCTGCAGTCCATGGGGTCACAAAGAAACAGATAGGACCGAGCAACTGAACTGAACTGAACTGACTCATTGAAAGGACTAATCCTGAAGCTGAAGCTCCAATACTTTGGCCACCTGATGTGAAGAGCTGACCCATTGGAAAAGACTCTGATGCTGGGAAAGACTGTGGGCAGGAGGAGAAAGGGACAATAGGGAATGAGGTGGTTGGATGGCATCATCAACTCAGTGGAGATGAGTCTGACCAAACTCTGGGAGATAGTGAAGGACAGGAAGCCTGGTATGCTGCAGTCCATAGGGTTGCAGAGTCAGATGCAATTTAGTGACTGAACAACAGTCACTTTTAATGAATTCATTTGATAAACTGATAGGTCTAAAATAGAAAAAAAAAGGGGGGATGACAAAGTAAGAAAAAAATCTCAGACTTGTTTACTTTTTATTTATTACGGTAGCCATGGTAATTAACTGTTCTCTATGGGAGGAAGTGATTTTCTAGCATTAGCCATTTTTGATGCTGAACTATTTTTAAAATTCAGTTTATGCACAATTTAAAAATATTATAAACCAGAAACAGCTTTTTTCTCTAATCGAAAGTTATATAATCAGCATTTAATTACTTCAAAGAAAATTTCTATTAATTTTGAAACTTAAGGATACTGTTAAACCTTTGAATAAACATACTTAGAAACAGGACATGCTTGCAAAATGTATAGATCCCCAAATACTCAGTTTTCACAACTTTCCACTCTGTTTTGACTTTACATTACTGATATTAGAGCCATGACTTTTCAGCAAATTATGTTAATTCCAATAATTTATTATTAATTGATTAAAAGCTGTTTTCATCATCAATATACAGTTAGCAATAACATAGGTATTATCTTTGGAAAACAAATGAAAACACAATATATGAATCAGTTATTCTATCCTATTGCATACATAACTTGGTTCTTTGTATTTAGTTTTGACTTACTGAATAGGAGCTAATGATAGTGACAGAAATCTGATAGTTTTATAGAGCAACATACAGATCATTCAGGATCACATGTATAGTGAACATGAGTTGCCTGACTTTAGGCTTTTATCCTAATTTTCTAAGTTTTAGCTTCCTTAGCTGTACTAAATTGTGAGGATTAAGTCAGGTAACCCTTGAAAAACAGGTAGCAGATATGTTGCTGAAACTAAAGAATATTAGCGATTATAATCATTAGATGAATTTTGGCTTTTCATACAAGGTTTTATAAAAGTTAACTATTTGGCTTCATTTCTTATCTCCCTTCTTAAAACAGTAGTATATGAATTTAATAGCATGAGAAAAATGATTAATTTGTGTAATTAAAGCAACATGCATAAAATATAATTATTAAGTCAATTTGCTTCAATTTTAATAAGTATTACACAAAGTATCAGATATAGTATGGTAATAAAAGATGAATAAGATATAACACGGATATACAAAGACACTGGAATTCAGTAGTAACAGACAGATAAAGAACGAACAGATAAAAAAACATCTCAAAAGATTAATAATGAATATACAAACCCTCATTTACTTTTGTAATCTATTATGTGGAAATTTTCATAACTTGAAGTCATGAAAAATTTTTATTTCATAAAAACCCCTTATGGATATGAGTAAAAGAACTAATGATTTTTCGAAGAAACAACTGAGAGTCATGCAAAGAAAATTGCAGAGAATGATAAGGATTATTGGCAAATATCCTGATGTGCTTGTGGTAAGAGTCTGCACATTCATCCATCCCTGTGTTTCCTAAAAGAGCTAACAACAGGAAAGTAATCTACTTCCCTGATCATCTCTCATGTACTAAGTTGTTTTCACTTTGGTGATCATCAAGTCAAGTAGTTCTGTAAAGAGAAATTATTTTACAGAAAAGGAAACGGGGCTCAGAGTTGTTAATATGAAGGCCACAGAATGGCTAAGTAGCAGAGTGAGATTTTTAATTCACTTCTGATTTATCGTACATTCCAAGGTATATGTATAACACAAGGCAGTTTATGTAATTTCTCCATTTTCATTCTTCAACTTGAACATGTGCAAAATAGAACTAATTCTTCACAATTTTCATTTATGTTTGGAATATTAAAGTTCTTAGTCACATTGTTTTTACTTTTCTTCTACCTTTTTGACTTTTCTCATAATTATCTGAAAATTCTGAATGATAGAATCCTGTCTTCAGTACATCTTCATTACAGATTTTATCGTTAGTGTATTTTCCATAATCCACCAATATTTTCCCATATGTTCACTGTTTTCATGTTTCATTTTCTAAAATCCTATTTTTTTCTTCTATATTCCCACAAAGTTTTCTAATAATCAACTGCTTCTGAGTCGACATATTATTTGTTTGGCTTGGATAATATTATATATTTATATTTTGTTTTTTTCCTATACTAAGGCAAATACCTAAGTATATGGACTTATGGACCTATGGTATGCACCTAATAGAAATAGAAGATATTAAGAAGAGCTGTCAAGAATACACAGAAGAACTATACAAAAAAGATATCAGTGATCCATATAACCATGATGGTGTGATCACTTTCCTAGAGTCAGACATCCTGGAGTCTGACTGGAGTGTGAAGTCAAGTGGGCCTTAGGAAGCATCATTACAACAAAGCTAGTGGAGGTGATGAAATTTCAGTTGAGCTATTTCAAATCCTAAAAAATGATGCTGTTAAAGTGTTGTACTCAATATGCCAGGAAATTTGGAAAATTCAGCAGTGGTCAAAGGACTGGAAGAGGTGAGCTTTCATTCCAAGCCCAAAAAGGACAATGCCAAAGAATGTTCAAACTACCACACAGTTGCACTCATCTCACATTCTAGCAAAGTAATGCTCAAAATTCTTCAAGCCAGGCTTCAACAATATGTGAACTGAGACTACCAGATATTCGAGCTGGAATTAAGAAAAGGCAGAGGAACCCGAGACCAAATTGCCAACATCTAAAAAGCAAGAGGGTTCCAGAAAAACCTCTACTTCTGTTTTATTGACTACACCAAAGCCTTTGACTGTGTGGATCACAACAAGGTGTGGAAAATTCTTAAAGAGATGGGAATACCAGGCCACCTTAGCTGCCTCCCGAGAAATCTGTATGCAGGTCAAGAAGCAACAGTTAGAATGGACATGGAACAACAGACTGGTTCCAAATTAGGAAAAGAGTGCATCATGGCTGTTTATTGTCATCCTGCTTATTTAACTTATATTCAGAGTACATCATGCAAAATGCCAAGCTGGATGAAGCACAAGCTGGAATCAAGATTGCTGGGAGAAATATCAGTAACTTCAGATATGCAGATGACATCACCTTTATGGCAGAAAGTAAAGAGGAACTAAAGGGCTTCTTGATGAAAGTGAAAGAGAAGAGTGAAAATGCTGGCTTGAAACTCAACATTCAAAAGACGAAGGTGATGGCATCTGGTCCCATCACTTCATGACACATAGATGGGGAAATGGTGGAAACAGTGACAGACTTTATTTTCTTATGCTCCAAAATCACTGCAGATGATGACTGCAGCCATGAAATTAAAAGACACTTGTTTCTTGGAAGAAAAACTATGCACACCTAGACAGCATATTAAAAAGCAGAGAAATTACTTGCCAACAAAGGTCCATCTAGTCAAAGCTATCATTTTTGTAGTAGTCACATACAGATATTGACAGTTGGACCATAAAGAACAATGAGTGCTGAAGAATTGATGCTTTTGAACTGTCGTGTTGGAGAAGACTCTTGAGAGTCTCTTGGACTGCAAGGAGATCAAACCTGTCAGTCCTAAAGGAAATCAGTCCTGAATATCCATTGGATGGTTTGATGCTGATGCTGAAGCTCCAATACTTTGGCCACCTGATGTGAAGAACTGACTCATTGGAAAAGACCCTGATGCTAGGAAAGGCTGAAGGCAGCATGAGATGGGGACAACGGAGGATGAGATGGTAGGATGGCATCACTGACTGGATGGACATGAGTTTGAGCAAGCTCTGGGAGTTGCTGATGGACAGGGAAGCTGGGAGTGCTGCACTCCATGGGGTTGCAAAGAGTCAGACACGACTGAGCCACTGAAATGAACTGAACTGAATGCCCAGTGAATCAAAGGGCATATGAATATGACTATTGGTCATAAACACTGAGGGAGATAACTTTTTCTTACTGGAAAATAATTTCCCCAAAATTTCCATCTCTAAGATTAATAAATTCTGAGGCTCTAATGTACAGCTTATGACTATAATTAACAGCAACATATTATATTATTGAAAGTTGTCAGAAGAGACCTTAAATATTACCACCATCAAAACAAAAATTAACTATTGCATGGATGGAGATTTTCATTACCTTACTGTGGTGTGTAACCTTATCAATATGTATATATCTTATCAATATGTACACGTCAAATCATTGCTTTGGACACCTTAAACTTACATATTTTTGTGTCAATAATATATCAATAAGCCTGAAGAAGACACTATTATCATCTTAAAAGAAGACACTATTGCATTAAATAATTTAAAATCTAAACTAGGAGAGAGGTAAAGGTGATGAAAAAAGAATGAAGTAGATATAAAAGGTAATACCAACAACATACCTATATGTGAATAAGGAGTAACAAGCGTTTTACCACCTGGGTTGTACTGGTGGGAATCAAATTTTGTCCTTCTTGGAAGCAATGTCTAACTTTTCATTTGAATGAGCAAAGGGCTTTTGAAGTCAGAATAGCATCCAGATAACATTTATTTTGTAAAGACTAATCTATATGCAGACAGAGATGATTTGAGGACTGTTTTGTTAATAATAAAGTAGGAATGACATCCATACATGAATTGACATACATAGATAAGGGACATGTTGAGTGATGAACAACAGAGGAAAAAGAAAATTATCTGGATTGAAAGGGGGTGTTGAGAAGATAGAAAGTAGTCTGCAGGTTATTAAAGAGAATGGGTCTACTCCTTCTTCCTAGGAGCAAGAAATGGCAGTATGCAACATCCCAACCATTGAAGAATTCCTCTCATTCTCAATTTGCTGCTGATTACACAGCCTGTCTTTCACCCTCCACGCCTGTTTTCTTTCTCTTCTACCTGAAAAAGCCTGTCAACTAGGGGTGGCTTATTGGAAAAGATGTGAAGGTTTTGGATCTCAGCTTTGGGGAGTACTTCTGGTGGATACAGGTAAAATATTTATACCCTTGTTTTCTCTTCTTAAGACTTAAATGGTGTCCCCATTGAAAATACTTTTCTCACCCCCAATTCCCCTACTCACCACCACCTTTAGCAAAAGTATAGTTGGTAATCTCAGATTGTGTCTTAAATAGGTTTTCTGTGAGGAAACTGGAGTTTTTCCAAAATTTCTCCCTCCTACTTTGAGATGTTGCCTTTTCATTTTTCCTTTTCCTCAAGTTTATTCTTTTAAACATCAACTCCATGGCCAACCCACTAAATTTTTCTTTAGTTTTTCTTTCTTTTTTGCAACAAGCTATCTGAGGCAATGACTCAGAATGAGTCTCTGATATATTTCACTTAGCGTTTTGGATTTTAATGTATTTGTTAATTGGAAGGACTGATGCTGAAGCTGAAACTCCAATACTTGGGCCACCTCATGCGAAGAGTTGACTCATTGGAAAAGACTCTGATGCTGGGAGGGATTGGAGGCGGGAGGAGAAGGGAACGACAGAGGATGAGATGGCTGGATGGCATCACCGACTCGATGGACGTGAGTTTGAGTGAACTCCGAGAGTTGTTGATGGACAGGGAGGCCTGGCGTGCTGTGATTCATGGGGTCGCAAAGAGTCGGACACGACTGAGCGACTGAACTGAACTGAACTGATTCTTCAGCAGCCTGGAAAGTCAGTATTGCATATTCAGTCCTGCCACACAACACATCTAGGAAAAATGGGCCCCAGGGAGACAGAATCAAGAATGCCAGCCTGGACAGACAGAGTTACAGAGAGCTGCTAGACCCAAGAGTTTCATGGACTAGGATATGGATTTATTATTACTAGCACTATTTGAACCAATGGCCTAAGTCATGGTGTCACATGAGGCTCTGAATCAGTGACCCAGCTCTGGAGTTGGTGAAAGACAGAAGAAAAACTGGGCTTATAGCAAACCCAGTTGAGTGGTGTCTCAACATCACAAGCTCAGATAAAGTGGAGAAGGTAAATCAAGTTTATTTGTTGCATGTATGAGTTGATGAACTAAGATCTACAGTTGTTGTTCTTGGTGAGTGGAGGTATGGATGGTAATGGTGTTTATGGGAAAAAATATGGGGTGTGTGTGTACTGAGAAAAGGGAGACTATTAGAAGCAATGTCAGAGAAGAAGAAAATAGTAAGTAGAAAAGTAGGTAAGAACATGAGAGAAAAGCTAAGAAATTGTACTACTTTAGTATCTCAAATTACTTTTTTCTAAACAAATTCAGACTTCAATCTTTCCCTACTTAATCCTGGATTTCCTGTAGAATTTGTTCTCTCAAAATTAGGTGGCTTTCATTTTCTTCAAATATTGTGAAGCTGTCAGTGTCTCAGCCACAATAACTTCACATAATACTTAAAACTAAGTTTAACCCAGCACCACACAGACTGACTTATCAATTAGGGCACTACTGCTATTGTATCATGCTTATACATTCACCATATGAACTATATCTACTATTTTTTTAATGTACAAACATCTAATTCTAAAATAATGTAAGATGTACCTGTATGCTTGAAAAGTTCAGAATTAACTTATTGAAGGTGATGGTTAATTTTATGTATAAATCTGGCTGGTCACACTGGCCATATATTAGATCAAATAATATTCTAGAATTTTCTGTGAAGATTTTTTTTTATAATATTAACATTTAAATCAACAGACAGTTTGACTGTGCTTCACCCAACAGCTGGTGGCCTTAATAGAGCAAAGAACAAGAGGGATGCTGCCTGAAAACTGCCCCTGAACTTAAACTGAAATTTTTCTTTGGGCTTATCCTGTGGATTTGGGACTTGTTAACCCTTCTTATTTGCAATATGGCACAGTTCCCATTACTACAAATGGGGAGTAATATAGGTACAGAAAACAGTCATGTAGTCCATTGCAGAGCTCCATGCCTCCAAATACATCAAACCGTCAGCCTTCAGAGACTGATGCCCAAACTGAACACCTAAACAGGTATACCTAGAATGAAGTCAACTCCAGGCCTGAGCATGCTTCATCTTCCCGCACAGTCCTTCAGTCTTCCTAATTGCCACCACCTTCTACTTTGTATACCTCCAATCAGGCTATAAGACACATTTACTTATATACGTGTGTGTGTGTGTGTGTGTGTGTGTGTGTGCTGTGCTCAGTCATGTCTGACTTTGTGTGACCCCATGGAATGTAGATCAACAGGCTCCTCTGTCCATGAGATTCTCCAGGCAAGAAGTCTGGAATGGGTTGCCATTCACTTCTCCAGGGGATCTTCCTGGCCCAGGGAATCTCTTGCATCTCCTGCACGGGAAAGTGGATTCTTTACTGCTGCACCACCTGGGAAGCATATATATATAGTTTCATTCTCCCTCAACAGCCCTGTCTAACACATTGAACATTTCAAAGAATCTGAATTGCTTTGCTGTACACTTGAAACTAATACAACACTGTAAATTAACTATCCTTCAATAAAAAAAAAAAACAGAACTGATTACATAAACAAAACCAGATTTTTCTTTAGAAGCAAGACTTTCACTTCTTTGCAATATTGAAAGAAGACATTCTAGAAAACCTTGTTCTTTTGTGTTTAAAGACAGAAAACAAGAAAAGCTTGAAAATATTCCTTATTTGACTTATCTTACTTTCCTCCATCTTCAGGTACAGAAGCACACATTCCTTTGGAGTAAACTGATCACACAGAAGAATCACACTTCTAGTTTATCATATCTGTCCTTTATCAGCAAAAAGAAGCTACTGTACTGATGAAAAGCTTGCAATTTTGACCAAGTTGAGTCTTACAAGAAGATGTAGTATCATGCATGTCACTATTGCTTTTGATAGCAAAGTAGGATTACTAGAATCTTGAAAACCTGGCTTTCCAGACCTGGAAGCTCCTTTCATATTGTAAAAGACAGAGACCTGAACTACCTTTGGTTCAGATTTTTGCTTTGTTAAACTTCCTGGAGTGAACCTTTTAGTTATGTCAGTGAAAAGCAAAAAGACAAACTCGGGAATATCAGTCCTTGAGCAGCTGGGATCAATGCACTGATTTTGGCCTTTTCTATTTTTACATGCTTTTTCATTAAGCATATAGAATAATGCCACACAGTCCTGGGTTGAGGTGAATTTCTTCCTGAAAATAATAATTCCCACAATAATTCACAGATCAAAAGCTAGACATGGAAATATCCTAAATGGACCCAAGGAAATGTGGCTGGTATTAGATTTCATAGTGATATCTAATAGCAAGTTTTAAATTTATTCATGCTGTAGCTCTCTTCTATTCCTCCAATTGTATGGAAAGTTTTGTTCAAAGTTTCAGCCTGGTCTCAACAAAGTGGGTCTCTAATCTTGTCAAGAACACAGGGATAGTAGCAGCTGGATACAGGGCATATTACTTGTGCCAATAAATCTGGAACTAGCAATGGCTTTTGGACAGAACAGACATGAGAAGACTACAGTCTGACAAAAGAGGTTAAACACTCAGATCTCAAATGGGAACAGTACTTGAAAACTGTGTACATCAGGAGTAGGGGAGGATGGTAGTTTTGACTGACCTATCTGAGAAGGCTTCAGGCCTTTAGTCAGTATGCCAGAGATGATAGTATGTCTCCCATATACAGGAAGTACTCCAGGTGAAAATGCACTGAATATTCCCAATCAAGTAAGGGGTACCCACTAAAGAAAAGGAAACTTCAAATACAGAGTGTTGAGGGTACAGGTTTTACCTGTTAACCCTTCTGCCATGCTATCCTGATGGTGAGATGGGTGGTTAAGAATGTTCTTATAACTCACATGTAGAACCATGAAGTCAAGAGAGCAAGTAGGATTCACCTAGTAATAAGCCTTCACTTAAAATCTTAAACTTTAGATATGTTTATGTTAAATATAGTTTATTCTAATATATAACCTAATTTAACATTATGCATGGTTTTCTCTGAAGATCCGGTGCTTAATAATCCACCTGCCAATGAAGAGGACAGTTTCAATCCCTGGTCCAGGAAGATTCCACCAGCTGCAGAGTAACTAAGCCCATGTATTGCAACTACAGAGTAGCCCCTGCTGGCCTCAACTGGAGAAAGCCTGTACATAGCAATGAAGACCCAGCATAGCCAAAAATTAATTAATTAATTAACCAGTTAATTTTTTTTAACAAAAAATAAAATTAAGCAAAACTTGATCAGTCTCTTAAAAACAGAAGGTGCATGTTAAGTCAGCAAGGAAACAATCCTGATTAGTATTATAATATGGTTCTTAGTTTGAAGATTCAATAGAAGGATAATATGTATTTCTAATCTCCAAATAAACACAGTAATAAAAGTCCCATTCTAGGGAGTACAATGGAGGGAAATGTTGGAGTAAGACTTTAATTTTTTGTATCATATTCTGCAGTTTTTAATTTTTTTAACTTTGTGCACATTAAACATCATTTAGAAGGAAAGTAAAGTCATCAACTCTGAGTTAAAAATGTATCTATCTATCCATCAAATCTCTTTGAAAAGTAACTATGATCTGTAAAGCAGCAAATGAATTAGTCATGGCATTTTAAAAGAATTGCTTTGCAAAGCACAGATTTTTTTGAATTGTGAGTAATAACATCCAATTTATAATCCCAGATTTAGCAATTTGGAATTCCTTAAAGATATATGCAACTTAAGTGATTTAGCTAGATAATCATTAGAACGTTTTTGTACACAGAAAATAATTGATAAATACTTATTGAGTAAAAATAGCCCAAGGTAGTTTTAACCACAGTTAATTTAATCCCTGCCTCATGAAAATAAAATATCCCAACATCATGCTACCCTAGCATCACACATGCACACACACACACACACACACACACACACACGAGATTTAGCAAAGAAATGCATTAATAATAAGAAGTTATTTTAATTAGTTTGCTTTAAGTGGAGTATTTACATGGACTTTCAAATAACAGCTTAATATTTAAAAAGCATTTAAATTACATAAATTGATAGAGATTAACATTTAAATTCTGAAATGACTAGTTTGTGAAAACATTTATTTTTGTTATTTATTTCCACTTATTTCTTTAGGAACAATCAGCTAGAACAAAAATATCCTACTATATCCACAATCATAGGCGAGATTAATAAAGCTTTTCCACTGATCCTAAAAATAAATATTTAAATTGAAATTTTTAAGTAAAATAGTTCACTCATTGCCATATATCTGTATACATATATACATATACATATAGTAGTACCATATACCTCTAAGAACCTAGACAGCATATTAAAAAGCAGAGACATTACTTTGCCAATAAAGGTCTGTCTAGTCAAAGCTATCATTTTTCCAGTAGTCATGTATGGATGTGAGAGTTGGCTATAAAGAAAGCTGAGCACCAAAGAATTCATGCTTTTGAACTGTGGTGTTGGAGAAGACTCTGGAGAGTCCCTTGGACTGCAAGGAGATCCAGCCAGTCCTTCCTAAAGGAAATCAGTCCTGAATATTCACTAGAAGGACTGATGCTGAAGCTGAAACTCCAATAATTTGGCCACCTGATGCAAAGAACTGACTCATTGGAAAAGACCCTGATGCTGGAAAGATTGAAGGCAGGAGGAGAAAGGGATGACAGAGGATGAGATGGTTGGATGGCGTCACTGACTGGATGGACATGAATTTGAGCAAGCTCCAGGAATTGGTGCTGGACAGGGAAGCCTGGAGTGCTTCAGTCCATGGGATAGCAAAGAGTTGGACACGACTGAGCAACTGAACTGAACCTCTAAGATTGCATTTTACCTGAGATTATTATTGGTGCTTTGAAAACTCAAGTAAATGCTTATGTAGTTTTCTGCATCCTTTGACTCAAAACACAGGTGATAGTGTTTTAAACTATGCTGAATTTAATTTCTTTCTTTCATCTTCTTAATTTTATATCTACTTGGTGAGTTTTACTAACAAACATTAAAAACTCAGTGGAACAATTCATTCCCATTCTTTTCACAAATCTAAAACAATTTATATATAGTTTTTAAAGTTATGTTTAATTCGATCAGTTATTTTTACAAGATCTAGAGTTGCTTATTTCTGGCTACTTTTTGTCCTCAATGATCTCCAAATGAAAGGGTTTATTTAGTGTTTATTTTTTCATTTTACTATTCATATTAGCAGTGTGAACATGTAGTATTAACATATACAAGACTTTAGCAAGACTGACACCAATTTATGTGCTTTAATCTGCCAGCATTCTAGGCACAAAGAAAACATCTACAAAGGCCTGTCTAATGTTCTCTGGAAGGAAAAAAGAAAAAGAAATACCACAGTGTCTGGATGGTACCATCTCTGCAGTGTGTCAGGAATTTGGGACAGCTTGTCCACTTGCACACACAATGTTCTTTACAGTGCTAATATCTCAGGAATTTTCCTCTGTTCCTTAATCTCTCAAAGCCAGAAATATTCTCCCTCCCTAAGGAAAAAGAAATATCTGTTTTTGGTTTGTGGGCAGACTGTTTCACGGAGTGGACACCTGCTAGTTTAACATTCTTTTATAGGCCAGACTGTAAGCATAGGGATGTTCAATTGCCTCAAGGTATTTTTGATTCTCAAGTGCCACCTGCTCCAGAAATTGCAGCCAAGTGTTATCTAAGAGAAGAGGCATAAAGTATGGCAAAAAATCCTGTGACTATAGTGGGATATCTAAACACTGCAATTACTCATTCTAGAAATTCACCTGCATGGCCTTGCTAGCAGTAGAAGGAAAGCAAGCCATGGAGCATGGCTGAGAATTTTCTTTAAGCAGTAAACCATATTCCCCCTCCTAATTTTCAAACCAGATACAATTTTGGAGGGCCCAGACTTATTGGTCTCTGTGCCCTCAGACTTGTTTCCCTATAGCTCTAAGCTTAGTGGCTTATGCTGAAGAGCATACAAAATTCATTAAGGAGAATATAGCAGAGTCTTGTAAATCTACTTTGTAAGGTTGAGCTGTAAAACTCTGATCTTGAAATCACTCTATTTGCGGACAAATCCTGACTCAGCCATTTACAAACTGGATTGGATTCAGTTGGCTTCTTCGGTCTTTCTTTTAATCTCCTTTCTGTACCATTCTGCATGACAATGGACATAGAGTTCAGAATATTTTCCACACTTCCCTGCAGCTGAGACTCCAACAGGGACTTAGGTTCTGTCACTCAGAATTAGAAAATGGAAAGAGAGGTGGTGGGTCATACTGTATTCATTTTAATAGTAAGGATCTAGAAGAAAGGCAGTGCCAAAGAATGGTCAAACTACCGCACAATTTCACTCATCTCACATGCTAGTAAACTAATGTTCAAAATTCTCCAAGCCAGGCTTCAGCAAAACATTAAATGTGAACTTCCGGATGTTCAAGCTGGTTTTAGAAGAGGCAGAGGAACCAGAGATCAATTACCAACATCCGATGGATTATCAAAAAAGCAAGAGAGTTTCGGAAAAACATCTATTTCTGCTTTATTGATTATGCCAAAGCCTTTGACTGTGTGGATCACAATAAACTGTGCAAAATTCTGAAGGATATAGGAATACCAGACCACCTGACTTGCCTCTTGAGAAACCTATATGCAGGTCAGGAAGCAACAGTTAGAACTGGACATGGAATAGCAGACTGGTTCCAAATAGAAAAAGGAGTATGACAAGGCTGTATATTGTTACCATGCCTATTTAACTTATAAGCAGAGTACATCATGAAAAATGATGGGCTGGAAGAAGCACAAGCTGGAATCAAGATTGCTGGGAAAAATATTAATAACCTCAGATATGCAGTTGACACCACCCTTATGGCAGAAAGTGAAGAAGAACTAAAGAGCCTCTTGATGAAAGTGAAAGAGGAGAGTGAAAAAGTTGGCTTAAAGCACAACATTCAGAAAACTAAGATTGTGGCATCCAGTCCCATCACTTCATGGCAAATAGATGGGGAAACGGTGGAAACAGTGTCAGACTTTATTTTTCTGGGCTCCAAAATCACTGCAGATGGTGATTGCAGCCATGAAATTAAAGGACGCTTACTTCTTGGAAGGAAAGTTATGACCAACTTAGACTGCATATTAAAAAGCAGAGACATCACTTTGTCAATATAGGTCCATTTAGTCAATGCTACGGTTTTTCCAGTAGTCATGTATGGATGTGAGAGTTGGACTATAAAGAAAGCCGAGAGCTGAAGAATTGATGTTTTTGAACTGTGGTGTTGGAGAAGACTCTTGCGAGTCCCTTGGACTACAAGAAGATCCAACCAGTCCATCCTAAAGGAGATCAGTCCTGGGTGTTCATTCTAAGGACTGATGTTAGAGCTGAAACTCCAAAACTTTGGCCACCTGTTACGAAGAGCTGATTCATTTGAAAAGACCCTGATGCTGAGAAAGATTGAAGGCAGGAGGAGTAGGGGATGACATAGGATGAGATCTTTGGATGGCATCACCAACTCAATGGACCTGGCTTTGGGTAGACTTTAGCTGGTGATGGACAGGGAGGCCTGGCGTGCTGCGGTTCATGGGATCACAAAGAGTTGAACACGACTGAGTGACTGAACTGAGCTGAACTAAGTAGGTATTTTGTGGCTTGCATGACAATTCTGGTAATGGCCAGAGTGTTGTGTTCCCAGAGTTCCCTACTTCCTAATTGTGGCAAAGTAGCAGTTCTGCAATGTTCTGTAGGGATCATCACTGGAAGCCTAATCTAGAGCCTGATTCTCCAGTCTTTCCAACAATTTTAAGCATCTAATTTCCTAAATTAGATCTCTTTTTGTTTAAAATGACTATAGTAGTTTCTCTTAGCTAAACTCTGATAGAAATATATATATGTATATCTTTAATGTTATATACACATAAATCATAATGTGCATAAATTAATTACATGTATATACAATATACAGGTAATATAAACGGTAAAGAATCTGCCTGTAGTGTGGAGATTCAGGTTCGATCTGTGTTGGGAACATCCCCTGGAGAAGGGAAAGGCTACCCACTCCAGTATTCTTGCCTGAAAATCCCACGGACAGAGGAGCCTGGTGAGTGACAGTTCATGGGGCTGCAAAGAGCAGGATACGACTGAGAAACTAACACTTCACTTCAACTTCACTTCATTATGTATACATACGTTACACACACACACACACACACACACATATGTATTCATATTTTGGGAGCTATTTCTAAGCAAATTTTAAATAAACATAGTTATGATGATTAGACATTTTATTTCTTAGGCAACTTTTATAAAATTCAGGCCTAACTATTATATATATATAAAGAATCTTAAATTTTCTGAATCTTACTGAAATTGTTTAGTTCCTAGATTATATCCTAAGATCTTTAAATTTATCATTATAGCTAATCTATTTAGATTGTTAACCAGCCTTAAAGTTAAAAAATAATGAAGGTTATTTTATTTTCATCTAATGATCTTTTCCATCAGGTTTAATATTTAAAATATGATACTGACATTTCTTACATGATAGCTGTGTTGGGTATTAAGCTAGATATTGGGAGTTTGAAAATATTTAATCCTCAGTTGGAAAATAAATGTTTATTTATGAATTAAAAACTATAATTAGTAAATTGATTAGGATTTATTTCATTCTAGAATATGATATGTTACATAAGCTAAGAGGCTAAGAGTCAGCAATAAATTACAGAGTGAAATGGTAAATGCAACAAATTGTTCTAGGAGGTTTGTTTTTTTTTTCCCCAAAATTGGGTTGTGGAAGACGTTATCAAAATGAGTAAAAATCTTGAAGGGTGAATAGAAGTTTAGCACATGAAGAAAGACGCCATGAGTATAAATGTCAATTTAAATGAGGAGAATGACGTTACACATTGTACCTTCGTAGTGCAGTGAAGGCAAAACAAATGGAAACAGGTAAGCACCAAGTGAATTTAATGCGCTCCGTAAGCCCTAGGTTTCCTGAAATAAAAATATAATAATCATTTGCTTTTGTTTGGTAAGCATAAAACTGGTCTCACTTTGTTAAATAGGTGAAAGATGACAAAAGCTTATTAGTAAAGGTGTTTAGATTAAAAATTATAGTATCTTTCAAGACTGTCTTTTAAGAAATGATGAAGTCATGCATCCATCCCCAAAATGTAATATATATGGAAAGATAAATGACTTGCTTACCCCAATATTTTAAAAAAATCAGGGCAGAGTGGTTATGAGGATAAAAAAGCAGTCTAAATTAGAGGAAAACCATGTTACTTGTGTGATATAAAAACTGATCAGGTTATCATATTGGGATACATTATATGGCAAAAGATAGGTAGTATTTGTATTGTGGTGAATATCAACGTATCTTAGTGATTTTCCAATGAGGGATTATTTTATCCTCCCTGCCGTCTCCAACCCCTCAAAAAAGGGCATTTAGCAATGTCTGGATATATTCTGGATTGTCACAACAAGGAATTGGTCTTGGTATGCAGTGGGTAGAGGGCTTGAACCCTGCTGAGTATCCTACAATTCCCAGAACAGTACTCCACAACAAAATTGGCATTTGGGATAACCAGTTCAAAATGTCAATAGGGCCAAATTTAAGAAACACTGGAATACCTTTGAAGAGGGCTTTTCATAGTGAATTTGTAGACTATTATCTCACTTGGTCATCATCTAAAATGGCTGCATAAGCTGGAGGATGATAGCTTCACTTATTTGGGTCCCATGGTGAGTTTAAAATAGTCACATACAAATGAATAAATAAGAATGACTTAAATGAATATTAAATCTCAAGCTATAACCTGAAAAAATGAGAAACTTTTGGGATATACGCAGGGCTTCCCTGGTGGCTCAGAGGTTAAAGAGTCTGCCTCCAATGCGGGAGACCTGGGTTCAGTTCCTGGGTTGGGAAGATGCCCTGGAGAAGGAAATGGCAACCCACTCCAGTACTCTTGCCTGGAGAATCCCATGGACAGAGGAGCCTGGTAGGCTACAGTCTACCATGACTGAGCAACTTCACTTTCACTTTTCATTTTCAGGCTTTCTCATAGCTAGCCTACTGTCAGAGTAGTGCTGATGACAAACACATGGAGTCTAAGTTGGCTACTCTTTTGAAAACATGAAACTTTGAAAATATTGAGAATGTGTTCTACATCTGAAAGCTGCTAATAGAGAAAATCTTAAAAGTTCTCATTGCAACAATAAGTAATTATAACTGTGAGCTGATGGATGTTAACTAAACTTATTGTGGCAACCATTTTGTAATATATACAAGTATATATTGAATTATTATGTTATACACCTTAAACTAATACATTGTCATGTATCAAGTATTTCTCAATAAAGCTATTGGCAAAAACAAAAATCAAAAAGCTACAGCTGACATATTTAATGGTGAAATATTGAATACTCCCCGTCTGAGGTGCCAGTGCAAAGCTATGGAAGAAGAGCTATGATTTATTTTCAACAAATGAGGCTCGAACTTTTGTATATCTATATGGGAGGAAGAAACTGACAAACTTTACTCCTAACTTACACCATATATAAAAATTAATGAAAGATGATTCATAAATATGAGTGCAAAATTAAGATAATCAAGCAGCTAGACTACATCATGGGAGAATATTTTCATGAACTTAAAGTAAGCAAAGGTTTCCTAAATAGAGTACAAAATAAAAAACCATAACAAAATAAAAACATAATTGGACTTCATTGAAATTAAGAGCTTTAGTTAATGAAAATTATCAGTATTAGACTGAAAAGACAAGTGATACACTAGGATAACATTTTCATTATCTATCTATCTACCAAAGGGGTTATATCTAGGATGTATAAAGAATTAGCACAAATCAAGTAAGACCAAAAATAAATAAAGAATAGTCAAAAAGCTTGAACAAATAGCATACCAAAGAAACTGACCAGATGGCCAATAAGCATTCAAAAGATAGTCAATACAATTATTCATCAGGGAATTGCCACTTAAAATCACAATACACTATATAATACATTTACCGGAAAGTCTAAAATTTAAAAAACTGAAAATACCAAGCGTTGGGAAAGATAACTGGTGGAATAACTGGAACTCTCCTCTGATTATTTGTAGAAGTGTAACTTTTGAGAACTATTAAAATTTTAGCTATTACCACTAACCATATACCTACTCTATGATTCAGCAATTGTACTTCAAGTATATGGCCAAGAAAGATGAGTATACATGTCCAACAAAGCACAAGAACAAGGATATCCATACCAACTTTATTCATTATAGAAGAAAGCTAGAAACAACTCAAATGGTCATCATCAAGAGAATGGCATACTAATCTGTTGCATATCCCTATAATGGAAAACAAACCAGCAATTTAAATCAATGAACTACTGATAAACACAACAACATGAGTGAATCCCACAGACATTTTGTTCCAAGTAAACTGAATTGATGTTGACAGAAGTCAGAAGAGTGATTACCCCTGGTGGGTGGCTAAAGCAGCAGGAAAGAATTTTCCAATGTAATAGAAATGTTTAATATCTTGATCAAGGTGATGGTTATTCAGAGGAATCATAAGTAAAAAGTAATTGAGCTATACACTTCATATTTGTACACTTTCTTATTATATCTATTTTAGACATAATTTAAAAATGCTAAACCTTAAGAAAATACCATGCATAAATATTGTAAAATGAATATTTGGAAAAGAAGGTTAAACATGTTTTTTCCACATCCAAAAAGTATTTTGACAGCACTACAAAAAGGAGAAGGTCCATCTGCAAAATATATTTTATGAATAGAAAAAGTGATTTACTGATGAAGTCGAATCTTTTAGGAAAAATGTGTAAGCAATTCAACAATATAATTGAAAAGATAGAAATCTGTAATGGTACCATGTATCCTGTAAATAAACTCAGCAATTAAGGATGAAATTAGCCACCCAGTACAAATATCCTTTTAATGTTTTATATATATGTGCATAATTTAACACTTCTTAAGATGCTCATTTAACAAACTCTATTTTTTAAAGATGAAATTAAGGTCTATTAGAAATTCATTCCATTTTTCCTTACCCTTTGCAATTTGCAGTGAACCATGCATCATTCTGAAGCTGCACTATTTTAAATAGTTTTGTAGTTCACTTTAACACACAATGTTGTCACATAAAATTTTGTTTTAAAAAATGATCAGTAATGAAGGTAACTACACTTGATGAAACATAAATCACTGGGGAAGAATAGAACAAATTGTTGCATATTTATACATACCATGATTATACTTAAACTTTAAATTTGGGGGGTGTTCAATTAAGTAATTTTTCTTTCATATTGCACTTAGTCATTTTCTTACATTTCTGTCATGTACTTTTAATGTAAACAACTTTCATTATAAACTGCTACAGTTTGTAATGCTAATTCTTTGTCCCATTTGAAACTGCATAAATTTAGGCTTGTTAATATATCCAAAATTCTACTATTATATTGTGATACATCTTTTATGTTGACATTTGAAACACATACACACACACACACTCATCCACAAAACACCCACACTGACACCCACACATATCAAAAAGCAAAGGTCAACTTTATCAAATATCACAATTTTATCTACTATTTTTAAGAACTGCTAAAAATTTTCAAAAATTGCATGGAACTCTTAAGAAGTGACAGTCTAGATTAGGATTATGAAGTAGGCAAAAATGTAAGGGTACAGAAAGCAAAATATGTTGGCAGGTGAAGTAGGAGGGACTTTATTTTATTCTCACTCTTTTCTTCCAGAAAAATGATTATTATTCAGATATTTCTTCAAAATCCACTAAAATAAATAAATAGGAATGACAAGAGTTTATTAATTGATCTATGATCATTAAACAAAACCATTACTAAAATATCATTACTATACTATACTAATAATAATTTATAACTACTATCACTTTTTGTGCGGCAATGCAGAGGAATTTTAAGGTTTATATGAAAAATAACTTTCTATTATTTTTATGTAAATATTGTTTACCTAGACAAAACCCTGAATACCAATTGTTTTCCAAAAAGGAAGTTAACTTTAAAGCATGCATAATTATTTTCTTTAGGAAGAAACTGTAATTATTATTGATACCACTATAAGAACATATTTCCTATGTTTGTTAAAGAAGAAAGAAAAACAAAAACTCCCTAAATAAGCTCCTAACTGGATTTGCTACAAATATATCAGAACATGTTGTCTTCATCTATTTCCAGAAAACATTAAAACACAGCCTTCAACAAGCTGTTCTCATTTATAATACAGTGCATTTGTAGTGCTGGCAAACGGGAAATCCCAGAATGGGTGAATAAACAGGAAGCTTCAGCTAGCGTTAACAATCCTACAGATCCCTGTTTGTAAAGAAATGGCCTTTGCAAGGACATGCACAAATGTGCAGTGTCATATTTAGTAGAAAACTTGTGAATTTTGTTCTTAATTCATTTGGTAAACTTATACTTTTTCATATACCTAAACAAACAAAGTCACAAGCTTGTGACTTTGGACATGTTCATGAAGACCATATATACTTATATACATGTGTGTGTGTGTGTGTGTGTGTGTGTCTGCGTGTATGCATGCTAAGTCACTTCAGTCATGTTCAACTCTTTGTGACCCTATGGACTGAGCCTGCCAAGTTCCTCTATCCATGGGATTCTCCAGGCAAGATACTAGAGTGGGTTGCCATGCCCTCCTCTATGGGATCTTCCCAACCCAAGGATCCAACTCGTGTCTCCTACAGTTCCTGCATTGGATTTTTTACTGCTGAGCCACCAGGGAAGGCCGTGTGTGTATATGTGTGTGTGTGTGTGTGTATTATATATATATATGAGATTATGTATGTATGACTGTATATTTACATGATTATATATAATTATGTATGCATGCAGACACAAATACTGTATTCTATGTACATATGTATCATACACATATGATTCAACAGCAGATATTAGGACTTGTGCACCAAGCTCTTTAATTACAGAAACTATCAGCATGACATGAATTGGAGAGAGTCTATGTTGGATAGGATGGTCCACTACCACTTAGGGATCATTAGATTTAAAAATCTTTATGAATATCAGAAAGTATTTATAGTAGCAAATGTCACTACTCCTTAATATGTTGGAATGCAGTTCTTCTCTGTAATTCTATAACCATTTTAACAGAAAACAGTGAGGTCCAGTAGCAGTTAAACTGTGACTTGTCTAAAATACATTTTCAAAATACAAAATCAAACAACTCTGTATTTCATAATGATGACTAACAGGTTGTAGACATATTCTAAGCATGTCAAAATAATGTAAGCTATCCTTTGAGAACATATAATGCTTCCTGGAATGCTCTTTTAAAGCTTTGTTAATGGTTTTACATGATCTGAAGTAAGTCTCATGGCAGCAGTTTATTTGGGAGCACTATTCAATCTTCATGAAAAATTGCTAAACTGATAAGCACCTCTTTAACTGTAACCATAGACCCAAATATTGTCTTAATTGCTTCTATCCCTTATGGTTAGTTTCCATGCATTTTCGCTACAGTGAGAGAATGTTTTACTTCACAAATCAAATTTGGTCATGTAGGCAAAATAGTCACGAAAAAAATCAGTCTAATAGAATTTAACTTTATATTATACAATGCTGACATTATGTTAGTATAACTCCTGTAGGTATATACAACAAGTAGAAAGATAAAATTCCCCTAGAAACATGTGAGCCAACACAGAAATATCTTTTGCTTAATATCACACAGTGTAAAGTGCTTTAAAAATGCTCTAAGATCAAAAAAAAAATGCTCTAAGATCATAGCAACCATAAATTCTAACTATAGGTGGACCTTCATGTGGAGATAAAGGCAAATGGTTTGGGTATAGACGAATAACTCAGGAGTATACAATATATCAAATTTCTAAAATTTTATGAAGGAAAGTAAAATTTAGAAAATACAAAGCTTCTCTCAGCTTTCAAGCAACAGCAAAAGTCCTTCAGAGGGGTGTGATGTAGGTGAAGAAATGGTATCCTTTTTGTAGTTTCAGCCTAATAAATCAGCCTTAAATATGAAAAATCATTACCTAAAAGGAGGAGGTAACATATTGTTTCATGTAATTTATTTAAAAGATAGAATTCAAAAGATGCTTTGTTACAACAACTAGATTTATGATTGTGAGCATTTGAGTACATATAAAAGCACAAGGGGAAGATAGATTTATTTGGTATTTTCCACACATGTAAAATTATAGAAGTGAAAGACAACCACTTGCCCAGGGGGGTGATTCAGCCTCAGTTAGTACTGGTACTGCTTCAGCCACTGTAAGAAACAGATGTTCTTTTAAAGTTATGTATAAATCATCTTTTTTGAAACTAGAAATTTATCATTGGTATAGTTTATATAATCTGAGATGTAATGTTTGAGGAATTGGAAAGAGACTAAAAACAGTTCCCTTCAACTGTAGAAGCTGCTGGCTTGCAAATCGCTTGCCTTAAGGTTTATTGATGATCAGTGGTGAGAAAATAAGAAAATAAGAGAATTTCTGAGCCATAACCAATGAGGTTTTTTGCTCTCCCATAATCTCTGTAACTCTGTAATTACGTAATCTCCATAATCTCTGCAGTCCATGGGGTCACAAAGAGTCAGACACGACTGAGCAACTGAACTGAACTGATAAAAAATCATTACCTAAAAGGAGGAGGTAAAATATTATTTCATGTAATTGATTTATAAGATAGAATTCAAAAGATGCTTTGTTATAACAACTAGGAATTCCTAAGAATTATTTTTAATGAAAATTTTTTTAAAAAGAAGTTCAGACAAAACAACATAGGAAAATGGCAGCAAAACTTTGAGCAATATGATAAATAAAATTACTTGGAAACTCAATAATACATAGAAACATTTAAGCAGAAAGTAAAGAGCAAATGGCTCACAGAATTGGGATTAATTTAACTAAAATGATGCTCTTCCCTGGTGGTTCAGACAGTAAAGAATTTACCTGCAATGCAGGAGACCCTGGTTTAATCCCTGTGATAGGAAGATACCCTGGAGAAGGAAATGGCAACCCACTTCAGTGTTCTTGCCTGGAGAATTCCATGGACACCGGAGCCTGGCTGCCTACAGTCCATGGGATCACAAAGAGTCAGACAAAACTGAGTGACTAACACACTCGTCTAACTAAAATGAATTTGATTGCCAGTATGAATGTACAACATTACGAGAAAACTAATTCCATTGTTTTTACTCTGTTATATTAATAACTGCCTTTAAGTAAGTTAGTGATAGAAACGATATGTGTTAGCTCACTTTTGGCACTGGATATTTTTCATTTGTAGAATTAGGCTGGATTCTACAACAAAATCATTGATAAATATATGAGGTATGATGTTGAATTTATTCTGAGTTAACATTTCCATTCTAAAGGAGATCAGTCCTGGGTGTTCTGTGGAAGGACTGATGCTGAAGCTGAAACTCCAATATGCTGGCCACCTCATGCGAAGAGCTGACTCATTGGAAAAGACTCTGATGCTGGGAGGGATTGGGGGCAGGAGGAGAAGGGGACGACAGAGGATGAGATGGCTGAATGGTATCACCGACTCGATGCACGTGAATTTGGGTGAACTCCAGGAGTTTGTGATGGACAGGGAGGCCTGGTGTGCTGCAATTCATGGGGTTGCAAAGAGTTGGACATGACTGAGCTCCTGAACTGAACATTTTCACTGATAAAAATACTGGTACAAATAATTTCATTTGAAAATACAAAATCACCTGAATGATCAAGGGATTATAATTTCCTTATTGTATAACATATGTCACATTTTAGAATGAGTACCGATTTTTTACTTAAAAATATTATACTTTTCAATATTAATAATGATAAAATGATTAAAGTCAGAAGTTAGTCTAAATTACTTATTAGTTGATACATTTCACTCAATAACATGCAACCCAGAAACAACCTTAGTAAACAAACTGTTAGGATGAAAGAAGTGACATCTGTATACAGTCACTATTGCAAAATGTATTACTGTGATGATTTATCATTCAAATTTCCTATTATATCTACCTAAAAAAACACAAAGAAAGATTATTATGCAAACTATGTAAAAAGCCTTCCTTCTTTAATGAAAAACTGAATGCCCCAAATAAAACTCTACATGAGCACATAAGCTGGGGCATATGTATTTTTATTATTGTTCAGTCACTAAGTCATGTCTGACTCTGTGACCTCATGGAATACAGCACGCCAAGCTTCCCTGTCCTTCACCATTTCCCAGAGTTGTGCTCAAACTCAGTGCTGGTGATGCCATCCAACCATATCCTCTGCTGCCCCCTTCTTCTCCTGTTTTCAATCTTTCCCAGCATCAGGGTCTCTTCCAATCAGTCAGTTCTTTGCATCAGATGGCCAAAGTACTGGATTTGACTTCAGAATCAGTTCTTTCAGTAAATATTCAGGATTGATTTCCTTTAGGACTGACTGACTGGTTTGACCTCCTTACTTTCTAAGGGACTCTCAAGAATCTTCCCCAGCACTACAATTCAAAGGCATCAATTTTTTGGTGCTCAGCCTTCTTTATGGTCCGACTCACAATCTGTTCTTGACTACTGGAAAAAGCACAGCTTTGACTATACAACCTTTGTAGGCAAAGTGATGTTTCTGTCTTTTAATATGCTGTCTAGGTTTGTCATAGCTTTTCTTCCAAGAAGCACATGTCTTTTAATTTGTGACTGCTATTGCTTTCACTTTTTTAAGATTGAATTTTATTTTATCTTAAAATTTGTTCACAGCCTCTATAGTAATAATAGAATAACACAATTTTCATAGCACTGTAATTACTGTAGGATGCCAAGAGTTGGACTATGATATAGAGGACAATATAAAATGTCCTTTATTTTATATGCAATTAAAAATTTAAATTTGGTCCATAAATTACATAGTAGTGGTATATGAACTACATACACCTACTATCTATAAGTTTTTGGCAAATAAGATTATTATGAAATTCAGCATTAAAATAAAACAGCAGTTTATTTTAAGAAAATTGCAAGGAAATATTACTGCTAGTATGGATATAAGTAGAACACAAAAAGAATATTAAATAGATCAAATATAGTAGCTAATGCTTGGTGGTGGTGGTTTAGTCGCTAAGTCATGTCCGACTCTTGTGCCCCATGGACTATAGCCCACCAGGCTTCTCTGTCCATAGGATTTTCCAGGCAAGAATACTGGAGTGGATAACCATTTCCTTCTCTAACCCAGCAATCTTCCCGACCCAGGAATCAAACCCAGGTCTCCTGCATTGCAGGCAGATTCTTTACTGACTGAGCTATGAGGGAAGCTAATGCTTACTGTATTCAAATTATTTATGAAGTAATGTAATGCAATAATGAGACCTATGTTTCTTTTGAAAGTTTCATATTTCTCACCACAAATCAAGAAATGTCAACTGCTAGAACTGGTAAAAGTGTGTGAAAGCCCTTTAAAATAATTGAAAATGATCAATACTTTTTTTCCCTATGACAAAAAATTGAAAAACAAACAAGTGATATGACAATGGTCATACAGCTGGTGACACAGATGAGAGTAGATTATGGTGTCTAAACTTTTAGTTCAAAATTTTATTACATTTTGGTGTTCCTCATAGACAGCTTTCCCAACATTGAAGTAAATTTGCCTTATGATACCAAGAGTACTAAATCCTAAACAAAAATTGTAGGACTACTAGTGATAGTCTATTAGGCAATGTGATTTCCTCCTGAAAGTCATCACAAAATACATTTGCATGTGCACTTATTTAAGAGAGAGCAAAAGAGGGAGAGGGAGAGAAGCATTTTGGAGAAAAAAGGTACTGGTGGAGATGGGAGTTATGTATTACTCTCTCCATACTATCTATTTCTCTATCTTTACAAATTCTAGGAACAAAATTTTCAAAACCAAACTACAATTTAAAAACTATTTTTATTTGTCAACTTTTAAATATAAAATATATTATTTTTTTAAAAATCTGTTTGCTATACTGAATACATAACTGAATCTTAATGAATATGTTGTTTTATTAATGTCTGATTAAGTCTTCACTACTAAAATTAACTGCCAGAGAGTCCTGACTGTGTTTTTAGCTTCAGTCACTTCCCAAGATACATAAATTTAACATATTATAGGGTAAAAGTCCACATGCTTAGAGGCAGCATCATGTAATGGCACAAACCTAGAGCCAGAGACCAGGTTCTACTTCTATAATACTTTAGTAATGACTTCTAGGGAGTTGAGCTATTTTTTTACTTTGCCTGAGACTGTTATTTCTTCTGTAAAACAACTGTAGTGTCAAGAACTGTCAAAGGTCAGAGATTTTATCCTACTTGAAAGTTAATATGTAAGCATTCCACACTTGAGACTGAAAGTAGACTCTTGGATCAGAGACAAGAACTTTATTGATACAAGCTTCAGATTCTCATCAATTCCCTTCCATCCCAAGAACCAAGGTGGTGATGCTGAATGACTTAGATGGGTACTATAAAGTAGGCTTATGTCACAGTGGAGGATTTTTGAATTTAGAAAAAACCCAATTCTATAAGAGGGTTTCAGCAAGCCTCTTTAACACTTTCCCCAGAGGGAGATCTTATTTTGATTAAAGTAAACTCAAAACAATCCATTTTTTGCCATGGAGGAAGATAACATCTTTTTCTTCTAAGTCTGTTTGCTTCAGAAACATCCTTGAAAAGATAGTCAAGGACAAAAGTTGTCACACGATGTATAAAAACACCATGGAAAATTGCCTCCCAACAGGCAATAACACCATCCCTGTGAGCCAGTCAATTGAATACTGGCACCCACAAATGTAAAAATTGAAATTTGTTATATATTATTAGTTATTACTACTAGAAATTTTCTAAAAATACTTAGCTTTTGTATAATGAAATGTTAAAGATTAAAAACTTCTTAAGTTGGCATTATAGTCTAATTTTTAAGTAACTCCCAATAAGGCTTGCCACTTTACACATATGCATTTTATATGTAAAATAAACAAATTAACAAAGAAGCAACCAACAGTCTTTAGCGCCCTCAAGTCTTTGATAAAACATCCTTGGAAAGACACACAGTTCATCACAATCAGAATATTTAACTCACAATGTTTCTCTTTATAAAACTAAAGGGAAATAAATACAAACATATATTTACAATCCTATACCATTCCTTCCAAAATCTAAACAAGAAAGTGGAAGTAAACAACATTATTTCTAACTGGTTAAAGGAAAACAAAACACAAAACAAAATCACTGATAAACATTAATTAGAAAAGTATTTTAGGAAGAAAGTAAATGGTATGAGAACATATATTCAAATGAATATTAATAACTTCATTTAAAGATACTGACCTTTCACAGGCTTACCCTCTGAGCCACCAGGGAAGCCCAGAGAATCTTAAAGAACTACTTAATCTAAACTTTGAATTATCTGGATAAAAATCTTATCTCCCTTTGATGATCACATTAAGTAAAGCATGAAATATTTCTCATTAGCTACAGGATATAGGTCGTTAAAAGCTCAAGGAGTGTAAAAACATAAGCTAAGGTTGCATTACACAATATAATCACATTGGATCATGATAAAGCATTACATTAAGGGTTTGCAACTGTGTTAAATCACTTTAAGACTAACACATATTCACAAGAACAGGTGTGGAACATTTGGGCAATCAAGATAGAAAATATTAAAGTACACCAATAAATCATGAAATCTGTATATCTGAAAAATAAATCACTGCCCCATGTGTGAAGGATAATAAACAGAGGTGCCACAGGATAAATATAATGCACAGTAATAATTTGAAATTGAAATAATAATAGAAAATATTCACAAATTGCATGAAATTATTTTATACTATAAATACATATGGAAGCCATTTAAAAGTGACCATTCATGCTAAATGAAATCATTTCAGAAATTCTATACATTTTTAAGTAAAGTCATTTTATAAAATGCAACAAATATTTTCTATTAAATTGATCTGGTTTAAGAATGCTTAATCCTTTTAAATGATATTGTTAAATTTCTTGAATAAGGCTAAAATTTCTGAAGCCATATTTGTACTGTTTGATTGATACATATTTAGTCACTTGAGAAAAATGCCTTTGTTTTTCTATATTTAGTCATGCCAACAGCAGTACATCCTAGAGCAAAAAAGAATAAATCACATTCAGTCAACATTTAAGTTATTTATTAATAGGTACACAATTTTGTTAGTTGCTTTGTATACCAAAATCAGTGAAAGTGAATCACAAACAGTGACTTAGAAAGAAACATACAGCAAAGACTTTTGGCCAAGTAGGAATAATAACAAGTGATATGAAAGTTAAGGGGGAAGAGTTTCCTAAGAGACCAAAGTAATAAAATGCTGCAGGGTAGGCAAGCAGGAAGGCATTTGAAGGTCCAATTTATTTCCAGGGTTTGGAATAGAATCAAATTGCCAGGTTTAAGAGAATGAATGAAAATGAATGAAAATAAATAGTGTTGATTACTCTCTTAGATAATGGCATATCTATTCCACTTGTAATTGTTCAGAAGAAATAGCTTAGAGTCGTCCATCATTCCTTTGTTTGCTCTGATACTTCATATCCCATTTATCAGAAAATACTGCTAACTCTGCCTTCAAAATATATTGAGAATATAACCCCTTTCACTGAGTTGTTAGTAGCCGAACCAATTCACCATTACCTCTTGCTGGGATTATGACAATAGTCTGAAATTTCGTATCCTGCTTAGACAGTTTCTCAGGGGTTAAAGCGTCTGCCTGGAATGCGGGAGACCCGGGTTCGATTCCTGGGTTGGGAAGATCCCCTGGAGAAGGAAATGGCAAACCCACTCCAGTACTCTTGCCTGGAGAATCCCATGGAGGGAAGAGCCTGGTAGGCTACAGTCCATGGGGTCACAAAGAGTCGGACATGACTGAGCGACTTCACTTCAGTTCACTTCACTTTAGACAGTTTCACACCTAGTCTCTTCTCAATCCTATTGCCATAAGGGTCTTGTTAAAAACATAGCCCCATTATTGGAAGCCCTCTGCTCAAACTCCCTAATGCTCCTCACTTCATTTTGAAATGTAGTACACTTTTGAAATGACACTTCTTTAATTAATATGATATCACTATTCATGAACTTTACTATTAACGTAGGGCAACTTATAACTCCAGTGAGTGAGAAGAGAAATCACCAAATCTCAGCTGATTTTATAGCAATGAAGAACAAAAATAACATGTATATTATGTTCTAAAAGACAGTTGCCACCTTCCATTTAAGGCACTTATGCTGTAAAATTCAAAGATGATTATTTTAAAATTTGAAACAGAATCTAAAGTGTATAGTGCAAGGGCCAGAGGATTACAAAGATCTATTGGTGAAATAAAAACTAGCCAATAGTGGAAGAGAGCTAACAATTTTTCTTTTATTTAAACAGTCATGAAGGAGTCTTCAAGTTGTTTTGGAGATTTTATTTATATTAGAAGGAGAAAAGACATCTGTTCAGCTAATTTTAAGATTTCTTGAAAAACTACAAGACTTTTAAAAAATAGCTTTAACAATACGTACATATCATTCTTTTAAAATTAAAAAATTAGTTTGCCTTGACTATATTCATCTACAAATAAAGAATCATAGAGTTATTAATCAATCCATACTTTTAAATTAACTACCTTGTCACTTTTGTAGATATGCAGGAAAAAAATCCATCATAAATTTGATTAGCTTTAAATATATAGCTCCTACCGTCTAAATTACTACTTGGAAGCCAAATCTTTTGATATGAATTAATAAATACAAAATTCTTTTCATATCTGAAAAATGTACCTTTTGATGTTAAATTGTGCATTTCATAGTGAGAATAAAAATGCAATGAGAAATGCTGTTTTTTCCCATAAAAACTTCTTCTTTCATGGAGGTAAGCTAATGAGATAAAACAAAGTAAAATTTTTATACTATATAGTAAAATACTATTTTCCAGCTTTTTTGAGATATAATTGTCACATACCATTGTATAAGTTTAAGGGGTCCTACATGTTGATTTGATACAGTTATATAAATCAAAATGTGCACAACCACAGAGGTAGTTAACACCACTATCTCTACCATATCTCATATCTACCATTTCTTTTTTGGTGGTGACAATATTTAAGATGCCAAAAGGCAAAAAAAAAAAAAAAGAGCAAAAGTGGAATAAGGAACAAATAAGACAAAAAAAAGCAGATCATGGACCTAAATGTAACTACACTGATAATCACACTAAATAGAAAATGTTCTCAACATCCCAGTTAAAAGGCAGAGATTGTCAAACTCGATAAAAAAAAAGCAAGGACATATTCTATATAGCCAGAAATACACTATAAATATAAAGGCATAAATAAAAGTCAAAGATGGGCTAACACACTCTACACAAGACTAATCAGAATGAAGTTGGGATGATTATACAAATAACAGAACAACAACAACAACAACAAAACCTTACTTCAGAGCAAAGAATATACCAGAGATAAAGAAAGTGTGTTCATAATTATAAGATGTAAATAATTCAAGAGGACAAAACCCTAAATTAATTTCACCTAATAAAAAAGTTTCAAAATATATAAAGTCATGCTCTAAAACTGAAGAATAAATGGCAAATCCACAGTTAAAGTTACAGGTTTCTTAAATAACTATTACTTAATAATAATAGAATAAGAAAAAGCATCAGTTATGATATGAAACACTTTAATACCATCAATGAATTTACTGTAATTTTACATTTATAGAATACTCTACCAGACAGCTGCACAGTATACATTCTCTTCAAGTGAAGTGAAGTGAAGTCGCTCAGTTGTGTCCAAAGATGCGACCCCATGGACTGTAGCCTACCAGGCTCCTCTGTCCATGAGATTTTCCAGGCAATAGTACTGGAGTGGATTGCCATTTCCTTCTCCAGGGGATCTTCCGAACCCGGGTCTCCCGCATGGTAGACAGACGCTTTACCATCTGAGCCACCAAGGAAGTCCTCTTCAATCACATTTGAAATATGTATCAAGATAGGCTTTATTCTAGCTCATAAAAAATTGTCTCAATAGATTTTTTTAAAATTCAAGTCTTAGTATGTTCTCTTTCCACAGTAAAATTAAATTGCAATTTAAAAAAATAAATAAAATTTTCTGGAAATTTCCCCAAGCTGGAAACTAGATAAAATACTTCTAGATAACTTATGAGTCAAAGAAAGAAAAATAAGAAATTTGTGGCATGTTGTTGAACAGTATCCAGGGGAATTTTATAGCACTATAGGCCTAGATGGGCTTCTTTGGTAGCTCAGCTGGTAAAGAATCCACCTGCAATGCAGGAGACCCCAGTTTCATTCCTGGGTCAAGAAGATCTGCTGGAGAAGGGATAGGTACCCACTCAAGTATTCCTGGGCTTTCCTGGTGGCTCCAGCTGGTAAAGAATCTGCCCGCAATGTGGGAAACCTGGGTTTGATCCCTGAGATGGGAAGAGTCCCTGGAGAAGGGAAAAGCTACCCATTCCAGGATTTTAGCCTAGAGAATTCCACGGACTGTATAGTCCATGGAGTCACAAAGAGTCGGACATGACTAAGTGACTTTCACTTTCACTTTCATAGGCCTACACTGGAAATAAAACAGGTCTCAATTCAGTAACGTCACCCTTTCTCTTAAGAAATTTTAGAAGAAGGGAAAGACACAATCTTTTATTGTTATACCAGGAAATTCAGATTATTCTTAATATGAAATAAAACATAACATTAAAGAAAACAGAAATATAAGTTCTAGTCTTCTTTTTCAATTCCTTATTTCATTGCAATTGAGTTTTGGGGAATTTTTCTAATGCTTATTTCTGATCATAAACATTTGATATTGATAAATTATTTAACATGTGACCTAAATTCAATACACATTTTGTTTAAATGTGTATTGGCAAAAAAGAATACTCAAACTTAACATCCTAAACACACATCCACAAACAAACATCCGTACACACACAGCGTGGCATAAGCAATTCCCCAGATGCACATGCACCACGTCCCTTGCCATAGTACTAAGAATTTTAGCCAACGATGTGGACAAATTCTAAGACTCAAGTATGTGATGAAGCACATCAGACAATAAAGCAGACCTAGCTGATGTGGGTTTTTTTCTTATTACAAAAATATAAAATACTAAATTACATTTTATAAATGACTTAGCAATATTCATGTTTTTTGAAGTTCCAAAAATTAGATATAAATGAGAGAATTATTTGATGCCAGAAACAGAATTTAAAGCCAGATTTTTACAACTGAAGTATAGCTGATACACAATATTAATTTCTGGCATACATCATATGATTCAATATTTTTATAGGTTGTACTTAATGTACAATTATTATAAAATAATGCCTATATTTCCTTGTGTTATACAATATATCCTTGTTGCTTATCTATCTTATACATAGTAGGTTGTATCTCTGAGTCCCACACTCCCACCTTGTGAGAGTGGGTATCCTTGCCTCATTCCTGATTTTAGAGGAAAATACTGAGAAGTGTTTTAACTGTGGCTTTGTCATAAATGGCATTTATTATGTTGAGATATGTTCCCTCTATAGTTACTTTTATGAGCTAATTCTTTTAAATCAAAAATTGGATGTTGAGTTTTGTCAAATGTTTTTTCTGCATCTATTGAGATAATCATATGATTTATTTACTTTTTTTTATTAAAGCACAGTTGATTTACAATGTTGTACTAGTTTCAGTTGTACATCAAACTGATTCGTGTATACATGCATCATGATACATGTATATCTATGTTTTCAGACTCTTTTCCTTTATGGGTTATTACAAAATATTGAGTATAGTGCCCTGTACCATACAAAAGGTTCTTGTTGGATAACTACTTAATACATAGTAGTGTGTATATGTTAATCCAAAACTCCTAATTTTCCCTCCCTCTGCTTTCCCCTTTGGTAACCATAAGTTTGTTTTCTATGTCTGTGGGTCTCTTTCTGTTTTGTATATAAGTTCATTTATATCTTTTTTTTTGATTCCACATACAAGCAATATCATATGAAAAATCAAGATATATATAGAGGAACAACAGTTGGATTATTAAGTGACTTATAACCAACATTAATAAAATATATAAATACAATATAATTCTCAAGCTGCTTAAGGAAAATATCTATGACCCTTGAATTCTAGACCCATCCGAACTGTCACTGAAGAGACCCATTTGAACTTCACTGTCAACGAAGACATTTTCTGATACAACAGAATGTTGCTCATATATTGCTGCTCAACGTACTTGGGTAGAAGAGAAGGAAATATACAAAATTCAGGAAAAGGGTGAAAATATCAACAGTAAGCATAAAAATTAATGATTTTAATAAAACTCAATATGCACCACAATAACTTCCAATGGTGAGTTAAAACTATAGAATTAAGACTATATAGAATAACATCGAAGGATGCATGTGAGGCAAATCAATATTTAAGCATTCTGAATCCTGGAATGTTTAGGTGGAGGATAAAACTACAAACTTTAGTGTACTGTCAAATTGAATATATTTGTTAAAATCCAAAGACAACTAATATAAGAGCAGAAATATACACAATTTAAAAGTGGTATCACGGGGAAAGGAATACGAATTGCAACCATCAGACTGAATGCCCAATAACAACAAAATAAAATATACTAAAAGAAGGAAGCAAGGAAGGAAGGAAAGGAGGGAGGGAGGGAGAAAAGGAGGGAGGAATGAATAAAGAGAAATATCCTGGGAAATATATTCATATAATGCTATAAAGCAGATAACACGAATGAACTAGAACATGAATTTTAGACATGAATAAGTCACCAAAATGGCATGTTAGTGGGAAAGAAAGGAAATGGCCAAAATATAGATAATGTATGGTACAATTTCCCACAGGTAAAGAATCTGCCTGTATGCAGGAACCTCAGTAAATGCAAGGTCAATCCTTGGGTTGGGAAGATCCCCGGAGAGGGCCATGGCCAGCCAGACTAGTATTCTTGCCTGGAGAATTCCATGGACAGAGGAACCTGGTGGACTATAGTCATGGACTCGCAAAGAACTGAACACAACTGAAGTGACTTAGCATGCATGCATGGTACAATTTATGCTTTTTAAAATATATTAAATGGTTATTATTACTACTATATACAGCAAAAAATGTAGGAGGTATAGATACATGCCAACTTCACTTAGCTTATGACATAACTCAAGGTTGGGAGAAAAGAAAATTATGGAGTGAAAAATTCTGAGTTTGATTTATAATATTCTATTTTTCATTTTATTTTTTGCTGTAATATGTTATTCTTTTAAAAATAAAATATACAAAATAAGCAGCTTGAAGTGTCAGCAGTTGTTATATCTATTTGGTAGGTAGAATGTTATGTTATTCTTTATACTTTTATTTATTCTTCATTTATTTTTAAACATAAAATATTTTAATCTGAGGCAGTAGAGGTTAAACATTATAAAAGTTTCAAAAGCATGGAAGAAGTTATAAAACGGGAGTATTTATTTCCTTAGACCATATGTCTATTACATATTGTAAATAATTTCAATTAAATTATTTCTTCTCTATCTACCATGCCTCTTTTGACAATAGCCAGGTTTGGGCTAAAATTTTCTCCATCCTGTTTGGATGTTTAGTACTGGTAACCATTACTGATCTTATACTTTCTTTTGTTTTTGGAGTCTAACCAATAGGTAAGTTTACCACCTCATTGTTGCTTGCTATTCTTCAGACGCATCATATTATTAAATTATATCCAATAATCAAGAATTAAATGGTCAAATAATTTTGAAAGAGGCCTTCGTTCTAATAAACTGAACCACAGAGAAAAACTGGTTGTGAAGGGAGGATCTGATTCCTGAATCCGGGTCACCCTATCAATTCCCCAGCCTCTATTTCTTCTTTTGTCTGTACTCTGCACTTCAAATGACTTCAGACAATTTCATATTTATTAAAAAAAAAAAAAAGAAGAGGAAATAATTAAGGAATACTTTTGAGAAACACTAGAAAATTTTCATTTACTGAAAGTTTTTCCATATTTTATTTAAAATGTATATTATTGCTTAAAAATAACAAACATGCTCTTGTTTAAGTGATAGAAGTTAATTTTCCTTTCATGAAATTCACATATAATCTGTAGTAAAGGGAAAGAGTTTAATAGCAATATATATTAGAAATAAGTAGAAATTGGGCAAAGACTTAAGTTTTGGGTCAGAATTCTATCTTGATTCCAAAGAGACACTTATATTTTTTGTAATTTATTTTTAGAGGCAGACTATAATACATCTATATTTGCTTCAGGAAATCTAGTTTTATACCAAGTAACATGAACAATATAAAAACTTTTTCTTAGACAGTTATTTTGAATATAGATTATAAATTGTCTTTCATGTGAACTAAATTAATTGTTAATTTTTTAATGAAATAATATATTCAATTCACTGTATGCAATGAAATACATACAAAATAATAACCAATTATTTATGGGGCATCATCAATTAGATATATTATTGATAAATATTAAGGTTAGATAAGAAAGTAAATTTTCACCTTGTCATTCTTTCAGTATAATTTTCCAAGAAAGATATATTTAGATTTGAAAGGGGGTTAAAATTGTTAATTTTTTAAAATAGAGATATCTTGAACATCTAACACACGCCAGATATGTGTTTTCTGTTTTATATGGCTATAAAGATTAAAGATGTAGACACTACAATTATACTCACCAACATCATATGAATGCCATGTAATATAATAAGTACTAACACAGAAGTAGTCAACATTCAAAAAACTAAGATCATGGCATCCAGTCCCATCACTTCATGGCATATATATGGGGAAACAAGTATATGGGGTCGCAAAGAGTCAGACACAACTGAGCCACTAAAGAACAGCAACACAGAAGTAGGCACAAACTACTTGGGAGCATATTAAATTAAGAATATTACGTTAGAAAAGGTTGACGTCCCAGGGAAAAAGACCCACGTGTATAATTCATATGTAATCCATATGGTCAATTCAAGAAACCACAAAGTAGCTCACTAGTACAGAAAGATAGACCATGAATACCAAAGATACAACTGGAAACATATGGACTAATCAATGGACATGGCTTATTTCTGAAATAAGCAAGTTTCTGTACCTATCATGTCTAAGGAATTATAAAATTATAAATGTTAAATTTTACCCAGACATTTTAGTATTGACATGACATGAATTTACACCAGGGAATTAAATTAAAAGATATAAACATATCACACATTCAATAAAGAAGATTGCACACTCATCCTTATGCATTATCTTGAACTTATTTGTAAGTTGGTTACTAAAATTTGAATAATTTATTCTCTTATTCAATACTCCACAATCAACAGGATTGCTACTAAATTTATTGGGACCTTTTATTGAACTTTGTTTTAACAAATCAACAGTAATAATATTGGTCAACAGTGACAGCTTAATTAAAGCAATATATTTTTCTAGGATTTGATTAGTGGAACTCTTTGTTTAAGTGATGGTAACTACACTTCTTTGACAAAATCTACAGGCCCTTAATAAATAGTTTTTTTTTTTAATGAACTTGGAATCATACACACTCCCTTGGGTTGAACTGCCACAAAAGAAGGATTTTCCCTTAATGCACTGTGTCCCTTGGTTTATGGCTGTCTAGCATGGTAGGGGTTTAGCAAAAATAAATCTCTGTAACTGCTAGTCAAACAATAGTTAGTAGAAGTAAAAAATTAGAAGTTTTTACTCAGTGCTATCAAGGTAATAATTAACTATTTATAGCAAAAAGAAATAGCATGATAATAAAAAAGTCAGAAGTTAATAAAGAAAGGGAATGAAGTAACTGCATGCACACCATACCCATGAAATCATCATAAATATCCTGATAGAGAAGCCATCTCTTTAACAAAGCAACTCTGTATCAGAGAATCAAACAGCAGAAACTGGAGAGGATCCATAAATCATTTTCATTCTACTTCATCAGACTCCAACTCCATGCCCTCCTGACTGCAGAGATAATTCATACTTAGATTTCAAAATTTAATGCTTTGTTACAGAGGTTTCCCTTGGTCAAAGTGTGATTAAAAAAAAATTCTACAAAGCAAAAGGTAATTCTGAATCAGAAAGCATGAAAATAAAGATTCACAGGTATGAAAAATAGTACTGATCTTCCACATAAGTAAGCCAAATTTCATATTTAAAATATAATTTTAGGATACAACGAAGTTATTGCTACCAAAACAACTGTCCCACAACCAATGTGATGTGAACGATTCAACATAAAAGATAGTTTTCCACTACCACAGTCACTTTAGACAGGCAATAAAATAAGCTGAATATTAAACATAATAATCTGATCGATTGATTGAGATAGATAGTGGGGAGAGAGAGAGAAAGGGAGAAAATACATGCTTTATGGTTTAAAAATACTTTCATACATTTTCTCATTTAAGCAAAGAACTAATCTGTTGAATGTCTATTATCTTCCAAGGAATATTATGTACACAATATCATTTAATCCTAACTGCAATAGTCACTCAAATACTAAATTTGGCTTAAACAAGTCTTTTTTTTGTTGTTGTTGTTGTTCCTGGTCCAATCATCTTTATGTGAAAGCATATCCCTTTAGCTAAAAAGCATGATACCTAGAAAGAAGCAGAGTATCCAAAATCTCCTATTAGACATTTCCTGGTAGCATGTTCCAATTAGTTGCATTATCTGATGAATGATTCATAATCTCTGAATGTGTGTGAGTATGTTTGTGTAGCATCTGAGTTTGTGTTGCAAGCAATCAGAAATAGTAACTGAAGAATGACAGAGAGAGCACTAGCAAATGGAGAATGAATGGTCAACAGGTGATGGAGATGGCTGGGGGTGGTTAGACTCTTTGGAGGTAAGAGATATGTTTGTCATTTGCTGTGTTGTTTTATTTGCACATCTGGTACAATGACTGGCAGTGAGGTGCTTCATAAATATGTTTCATGATTTTGATAGAGATTCAGAATGAAGGTCTCCACAGGAGATAACATTTCACAAATTTTGCTATTCCTCTACCATAAGCAATGAGACTTCACATATGACATTGTGGTTTTAACTTTGTTTGGCTTTTAGATGGGGAAACAATGGAAATAGTGACAGCCTTTATTTTCTTGGGCTCCAAAATCACTGTGAATGGTAAATGAAGCCATGAAATTAAAAGAAGCTTGCTCCTTGGAAGAAAAGCCATGACAAACCTAGATAGTATATTAAAAAGCAGAGACGTTACTTTGCCAACAAAGGTCTGTATGGTCAAAGTTATGGTTCTTCCAGTAGTCATGTATGGATGTGAGAGTTGGACCATAAAGAAGGCAGAGTGCCAAAGTATTGATATTTTTGCGGTGTTGGAAAACACTCTTGAGAGTCCCTTGGACAGCAAGGAGACCAAACCAGTCAATTCTAAAGGAAATCAATCCTGAATATTCATTGTAAGGATTGATGCTGAAACTGAAGTTCCAATACGTTTGGCCTTCAGATGCGAAGAGCTGACTGGTAGGAAAATACCCTGATGCTGGTAAAGAGTGAAGGCAGGAGGAGAAGGGGATGACAAGGGACAGATGGTAGCATGGCATCACTGACATAATGGGCATGGACATGAGCTTGAGCAAGCTCCTGGACAGGGAAGCCTGGCATCACTGACACAATGGACATGGACATGAGCTTGAGCAAGCTCCTGGACAGGGAAGCCTGGCATACTGAGGTCTAGAGGTCATAAAGAATCAGGCACGACTGAGCAACTGAACAACAATAAGCCTTTATTAATAAATAAATAACTGATTCTCTTTATGTATCTTAGCTTTTCCTCACTCTTGAGGTAATCGAACACAAGAAACCTTTTGATTTTGTTCAATGCATAGCATAGAACCTAACACATAGGAGGTGTTTAGTAAGTGAGATAGTAAAAAGCACATGAACAAACACAATCTGAATAACATGAGTGATGAAATATTAGAATAACTTTCATTATCCAGGAATAAATTCTCCCTCATTATCAATTAGGCAATGGCAAAGGGGACAAAAAATTGGGAACCATCATTCACCCATTATCATAATCATTTATTTACAAAAAGCTTTTCAGAGAGGCAGTATTTGAATTTGTTAAGATCACAGCAAACTCTGAAACTTGGTGATGGACAGAGAAGCCTGATATGCTGCAGTCCATGGGGTCGCAAGAGTCGGACACAACTGAACTGACTAACTGAAGATCACGGACTCCAGAGACACATCCTGTGGAAATGTGTCCATATCTTATGTGCCTCCATTTCTCTTGCCTAAAATGGGGATTATAATAGTGTCTATTATAGGATTAAATTATTATTATGAAAGATTTATATTTATCCAAATAAATAAATACTTAATCATACTACATACAAAATAATGTAGTATATTTCCAAAAAGTTCAAAGAATAGAGTTTCACTTGTTGAGTTATTAATCTTCAAGTGGCAAGCAATAAATTTGAACAGTTGACATAAATTAACAAAAAATTAAGCTAATTATGGATAACATTGCTGTGAACCTTATTATATTCTTCAGATTTTTGGAAATGTATAGTGAAGTAGACTTTAGCCTAACTAAACATCACCCCAACCCAAATTCAGTAATATTCAAATATCAAGTTGAAAGATAACACACTATTTAATAATTTGAGGATAAAAGTAAAAATTAAAAAAAAAAACACTTCTATAGTAGCTTCTATTGTCTTTAATTTCAGATTTTTCAAACCATTTATGAAGTGGTGCTGGAGTCCAGCCTCAGCAGAGCCCAGGGATAGCCTCAGCAGAGTCCAGGGATACCCTCAGGATGAACAGCGTTGGCGAATGAAAGAATGACACGGGGAGATCAAGCTTCGGTGAGCGAGGCCCATAACTTTATTTTCAAAAAGAGCTTTTATACTCTGACTTGTACATAGAGGAAAATGAAAGATGCAAAGTCATGCAGAGTCAGCTCAAACATTGCAGCAGTTTTGCCCTTATTGAAACCAGGGTTTTTTCTGTATACCTTTCCAATAAACAAGGGTCTTATTTTGTGTACATTATCTTCTGGCCTTGGAGGCCTGTTGACATTTTATGACCCTTTTTTGATAAAGGTTGATTAACCAGAAAACTTGTTTTGCCTTGAAGTGTTTTTTCTTTATACCTCTAATTTGTGTCAGCCTCAGAAAATACTAAACAGAGTTACATTCTCATGGAGCAAAGGTGCAGTGGGTTACAAAAAAGAACTTATTAGCTCAAAGGTCTGATGTGGTTAATACCAAGGCTACTACTTGTTTTTCTTACATTCCAACTATATTAACTAATGCACTCCCAGGCACACAATGGATAAGGGATATGGGAACTTGGCAGCAAGCATTGGCTCAACAATGAAACCCTTCATCAGTATTATTTTCATAAAACTTTTTTTTACCCCTCAAAGAGCTCTAGGATTTTTAGAATGCTTAGGCTTCCCGTGTCATGGGTGGGATGTTGTGAACAATCATATGCGTAGTTGCAAGAGTCTGGATAAACCTGCCAAGCAAGCTAGAATGCTAACAGGGGGGTTTGAATTAAAATGCTCCTTTCATGCCCAGGAGACTTATCAACTAGAGACCTAAGTTGATTTTCTCCAGAGAAAGGTGGTCAGAGATAGCCCCCTGTTAATGTCAGAAGAGTTGGTGAAAGGCATAATATAGTATACAGTAGACAGACAGATTTGGTTTGGGGTAGATGCTCAAGCAGGTCCAGGGAGTCCCTCGAGTCCTGATCCGCCTTGCCTGTTAAGCTCTCCTCTGCATGACCTTGTCATGGGTTGGAGCTCCCATGCTGACTCCCGGCAAAGTGGAATGTTTTTTCCTTATATATAAGTGTCCATAAAAACACATAGTTTAAAAAGGTGTATAGTTTAAAATTAATTCAGTAGATATGTACAGAAACTTACCATGCACCTGTAAGATAGAACACATTCTCTCAGCTTTTGTTGAATACACTTTGGAAGACTTTGCTGTGTCAGATAATAATACAATGAGAACATCTGTCATCATGTAATTGTTCTTTATAATAAAAGGATAGTGGCTAGGTGATGTGTAAACCAGGAAGTAAATAAAGGTAAACTAGGTATAACTACACAGTGGGCTCCTGGCTCAGCTGGTAAAGAATTCACCTGTAATGTGGGAGACCTGGGTTCAGTCCCTGGGTTGGGAAGATCCCCTGGAGACAGGAAAGTCTACCTGCTCCAGTATTTTGGCCTGGAGAATTCCACGGACTATATAGTCCGTGGGGGTCACAAAGTGTCAGACGTAACTGAGCGACTTTCACTTTTAGGTTTAAATACATCAATCTAGTGATTAACATTCAGATAGTTAGATGAAATATTTTTCCCATTGACATGAAAGAGGGAAATTTTAAAGAAGTTTGATGAAACTGTGAAAAACTGCATAAATTCCATCATTTTGCTAAAATATTGGGGTTTAAGTGTTCTGATAAAAATATTGGAATGAAAGCTTCCTTCTGTTTTTTTTTTTTTAAATAAATCTTACCTTCCAACAAGGAAGCTCATGATCAGATGGTTTCACTGTTGAACTATATCAAAAATATTAAGATTCAATGCCAATTCTAAAAATCTCCCCCAAAATTGAAAAGTAGGGAACACTTCCTAACTCATTTTATGAAGCCAATATTATCCTGATACCAAAGATGCTACAGAAAAAGAAAACTAAATGTCCAAATATCTGATGAACATAAATGTAATAATCCTTAGTAAATTTTAGCAAAATATACAAATAGTTCATACAACTCAATATTGAAAAAATAACTCAATCCAAAAAATGGACAAAAGATCTACATAGACATTTTTTCAAAGAAGATATACAAATAGCCAACAGGCGTATTAAAACATGGCCCACAATGCTGTTGGAGAAATGCAAATCAAAACCACAATGCAGTAACATGTTACTCTGGTCAGAATTTCTGTCATCAAAAAGTCTACAAATAATAAATGGTAGAGAAGGTGTGGAGAAAAGGAAAAAAAATTTCTACGTGGTGGTGAGTATGTAAACCGTTGCAAACATTATGGAAAAGAGCAGTGAGTTCCCTTGAAACACTAAAAATAGAGCTGCCATATGATCTAGCAATCCCACTCCTGGGTATATATCTGGAAAAACAAAAACTCCGATTTGAAAAGATATGTAAATCCCAATGTTCACAGCAGCACTACTTAAAATAGCCAAGACATGGAAACAACCCAAGTGTCCATCAATGGATACTTGGCTTAAGAAAACATGATATATATATATAAAATGGGTATCACTCAGTTATAAAAAAAGAATGAAATATTACCACTTGCAACACATAGATGGACCTAAGAATATATTCAACTTAGAAAAGTAAGTCAGACAGAAAAAGCCAAATGATGTATGATATCACTTATCTGTGGAATCTAAAAATAATACAAAATGACTCTATATACAAATGACTCTATATACAAAATGGAAACAGACTCACAGACATATAAACAAACATATGGTTAACAAAGGGGAAGTGGGGAGGATAAATTGGAAGTATGGAATTAAAAGCAATATTCCTTAAAAGAAGGTGCATAAATGGTCAAAAGTCTTATCAAAAAAGAAAAAGAAAAGTAACAAGGATTTGCAGAGAAATTAAAACTTTTGTACAGTGTTGCTAAGAATGTTCCTCAAAAAATTAAAAATAGTATTACTATAGGTTTAGCAATCCCAATTCTTGGTATATATCCAAAAGAAATGAAATCCAGACCTCAAAGAGATATACATACGCCTATGTTCATCACAGTATTCTCAATAGTAAAAATTCAGAAACAACTGAAGTACCCATCAATGGATAAATAAATTGTGTGTATACAATAAAATATGCACTATTTAGACTTAGAAAAGCAGGAAATTCTGCAATGTGGGACAGCATGGATGAACCTAGAGGACATTATGCTAAGTGAAATAAGCCCGTTGCAGAAAGCTGAGTACTACATGAGTTCACTTGTATAAGGTATCTAAAACAGGCAAACACCATAGAAACAGAATAGAATGGTGCATATTGGGGACTGGGAGGACAGGAAACAGGAAATTGCTGTTCAGTGGGTATAAAGTTTCAATTGTATAAAATGAATAAGTTTCAGAGATCTGTTCTACAACATGGTAACTATAATTAACAACACTGTATCATACATTTCACTTCCCAAGTGGCTCAGTAGTAAAGAATTAGCCTCCCAATGCAGGGGCCACAGGAGACACTGGTTCAATCCCTGGGTCAGGAAGTTCCATTGGAATAGGAAATGGCAACCCACTCTAGTATTCTTGCCTGGAAAATACCATGGCAAAATGACCTGACGGGCAACAGTCCATAGGGTCTCAAAGAGTTGGACATGTCTGACCATGCACACATTGTGCATTTCAAAATTAATTAAATTTCTAAGTGTTGGCAAAAGAAAAAAAAATTGTCAGAACTGAGGAGTCCTGTAATTATTCTCTTTCATGCTTCAATTCTAAACTACCTATAAAAAATTAAAAAAAAAAACAAGGCGAATAAAAAGGCAGGTGTATGTAGAAATATTTTTAAAGTTGATAATGCAAAACCTGACTTATGTATGCCAGCAATTATGCTTACTAAATCTGCACCCCAAGACGATAGATTTATACAAACAGATTTCTCTGGCCATGTACTCCCAAATACTTTTTCCACATTCACGAATTAAGACAGTCAACTTACTCCTAAGGTAGCATGAGTAAGAAGGTGAGGACAAGATATAGATATACCTTCATATTGGAGAAAATGTCGTGAGAGGGGAATAAGGAGTCACTGTGGCCAAACAAAACCAAAAATATACTGAATATTCCTAATAAAAATAATTTTAGATTTTTAAATTATTTTAATTTACAAAAATTATACCACAGCTAGCCCTTGAACAAGTGGAGCATAGGGGGAACCAATCTTTCATGCAGTCAAAAATCCAAATATGTGGGAGGAGTTGGCCTCCTGCATCTATGGATTCAACCAACTGCTAATGTATAGCACAGCGGCATTACTATTAAAAAAAAATCCACCTATACTCTGGGTAACTCTAGCCAATTGTTTTTGTAATTAACTTTTTGTAGGATTTACATTTCTCATGATTAAATAGCCACCTTTTATGATTTACAAAAAACTATCCTTTAAAGCCGGAGAAGGCAATGGCAACCCATTCCGGTACTCTTGCCTGGAAAATCCCATGGACGGAGAAGCCTGGTAGGCTGGAGTCCATGGGATCGCTAAGAATTGTACACGACTGAGCGACTTCACTTTCACTTTTCACTTTCATGCATTGGAGAAGGAAATGGCAACCCACTCCAGTGTTCTTGCCTGGAGAATCCCAGGGATGGGGGAGGCTGGTGGGCTGCCGTCTATGGGATCGCACAGAGTCGGACACTACTGAAGTGACTTAGCAGCAGCAGCAGCAGCATCCTTTAAAGCAGCCATTTGTTCTACCCAACAGTGAATATATTAAATAATTATGAAAAGCAATTAAAAAATCTTCTCCTAGATACACAGTTTATTCAATATTACTGGTGTCTTGGTATTCAATTAGACCATGAATTGATGTCACTCTAGTTTTATTTCAAGAAAATGTACTGACAACAAAGGAAAAGTTTTTAAATGTACATACATATTAATTTAGTACTTTTCAATTAGAGAAGGATCTGTCAGAATGACTTGGGACTTTCTGAATGCCCATTTCTCTTTTGATAGAAGAAGTGTTGGATCCCTTAGGATTTGGAGTACAATTTTTTTTTTAAAGAAAATCACTGCTTAATGTAGAAAGTTATCAGAGAAATAAGTGCATAATCAACCCTGAGTTGAATGCTCCAAACATACACGATCTTTCTACTTATTCTAAATTATGCAAATCTTATATAACTTGCATGCAACCCAAATTCCATCTCATTCATTCTCTGTTTTCCCTAAAAAATATAAGATTGAATAGATAGGAATATGCTCGACTACGAGACTACACGTGGTGATACGAAGGTGAGTGAAAGGACCTAATCAATTAATATTATATTTTTAATATTATTTGCATTGGAAGTATTTAGTACTAGTGTAAAGAAGATATAATCACAAAACTACAAGAGATCTTGTTAAAATGGATGAGTAATGAATCACCTATATATGCATATAAACTATAATTACTATGGGATATGAATTGGAAATTCAGTACACAGAATGCATATGTACATGGAGCACACAATTTTATAATCAGATATCCATATATTCCCATGTGAAAGAAGAAAAACAAAGACAGTTTAGAGTTTTAACAAAGCGGCTGCTACTTGATAGTCCATCATTTACAAACTGCATAGACTTGAGCACCTCTCCACAGAGAGTTCCTCACCTCTCTGATAATATACACAGTTTAAAGATGAAAATATCATTGAAGAGGGGTTTGTTGATCTCTACACTTCAGAAGGAAAAGCATGTGTCTTCTTTTAAAATATCATCTGCTTCTTTGACTTCTCCTACACCCCTCAGAACCAATACCATTTTTTTTCTGATTCTGTATGATTTTTCTTATCTTAGAAAAGTACAAGGCAAGACTTGATCCTGGTCCTTCATTCAAATCTAGATATGCTGCTCAACAACCAGGCTTTGACTGTCCTACTATATATTCCTCATATTTGTTTATGTGTTTTTAAAATGAACCATCAGAAGAGCACATCAGAGTCATGCAATCGTCAATTTTAGTAAAAAACTATATGTAACTCACAATAATGAATCTGGAATAAGTACAAAATGTCAATTTATCTGGGTTAAGATAACACTCATATATCAAGTGTTCTGGGTAGTAAGCAGAAAGACATGCTCAAAAACAGGAATCCTTAGATTCAGCTTCTTAAAATTTACATGTGTGTATGTTCCTCTGACTTACTAAGGTATGCCCATGTAGTTTTATGTTTATTCCAGATACATTAATCATTGATAGTTCATTTCAAATAAATCAAGTTGTTGAACAGCATTTCTGTTGGCTGTGAACACTAAACATAATGGCAGAAAATAGAATCTCAGGGTGATATGAGAGGTTTTTTTCTTTTCTCTTTTTGGTCATTGAAGCAGCCGTGTACAAACCTGAAGTTGAGCACACATACAGGTGAGCACACATACAACATGCTTTTCTAAAATGTATGTTGTTTTAGTGTGTTATATGAAGTGGTGTATTTTGATATTAAGTTTTGTTGGGCTAAGTCAGTAAAAATTGCTTTTTTCCTTTGCCATAGATAAATGAGCATTTGGTGGTACAGGCCCATCTCAGAGGACATCAATATCTAAAGAACAATTTTGTTCTGACTTCGTATTTTCCTGTGTGATCCCTTTCCAATCTTTATTCTGCCGTTTATTATTTTCCTTTTTCCCCCTTATTCAGTATTATCATAAAATAACACTCTTAAATATCACCCTGTTTCTTCTTTTAATGGATTTTCTCCTTGGTAATTGTCAGTCCAATTAGGGCTTAATTCTACCAATTTCACCTACTTTTCATATTTAGTTTTATTGTCTACTCACATACAAAAAAGTGTTATCTGCCTTACTCATCATTCTGGACTAAAATTACTTTCATTTTTCTGAGAGAGTCAATTCCTAGGTAGGTTGATAAGAAGTCCAGGGTCCCTGAGGAGGAGAAAGGGGTCCAGGGCCCTTGAGAAGGAAAAAGAGGTCTGGGGCTCTCAAGAAGAAAAGTACAAACATCTTTTTTCCACATGCTTTGTCTTACTCAATATAACAATGTATCTTGCTTGAGGACATGCTTCTCCTTAACAAGAAGGTTTTCTGAATAATCTTGTTATCTTAAGAGGAATGTTGTGGGAGTGGTTCTGGTAAGAACTTTCTACTTCTAGTTCTAATCTTGTTAATTTAAAATGTATGTTGTGGAAGTGGGTCTGGTAAAAGTATATGTAGTTCAGTTCAGTTCAGTTCCGTCGCTCAGTCGTGTCCGACTCTTTGCGACCCCATGAATCGCAGCACACCAGGCCTCCCTGTCCATCACCAACTCCCAGAGTTCACTCAAACTCATGTCCATTGAGTCGGTAATGCCAGCCATCTCATCCTCTGTCGTCCCCTTCTCCTCCTGCCCCCAATCCCTCCCAGCATCAGAGTCTTTTCCAATGAGTCAACTCTTCACATGAGGTGGCCAAAGTATTGGAATTTCAGCTTTAGCATCATTCCTTCCAAAGAACACCCAGGCCTGATCTCCTTTAGAATGGACTGGTTGGATCTCCTTGCAGTCCAAGGGACTCTCAAGAGTCTTCCCCAACACCACAGTTCAAAAGCATCGATTCTTTGGCGCTCAGCTTTCTTCACAGTCCAACTCTCACATCCATACATGACTACTGGAAAAACCATAGCATTGACTAGATGGAACTTTGTTGGCAAAGTAATGTCTCTGCCTTTGAATATGCTGTCTAGGTTGGTCATAACTTTCCTTCCAAGAGGTAAGCTTTTCATGCCTGCAATCACCATCTGCAGTGATTTTGGAGCCCCAAAAAATAAAGTCTGACACTGTTTCCACTGTTTCCCCATCTATTTCCCATGAAGTGATGGGACCAGATGCCATGATCTTCGTTTTCTGAATGTTGAGCTTTAAGTCAACCTTTTCACTCTCCTCTTTCACTTTCATCAAAAGGCTTTTTAGTATATAAGGCCTTGATAAAACTAGCAAGTGGGGACACTCTGATGTCTGTGTCAGACGCTTTCTCTGCCACTTTTCTTACTTTAATAAAGTGAAGGCACTCAGTAGTGTCTGACTCTTTGCGACCCCATGGACTGCAGCTTACCAGGCTCTTCCATCCATGGGATTTTACAGGCAAGAGTACTGGAGTGGGGTGCCACTGCCTTCTCCATCATTGATATAATATTTCCTAAAGGATTTATGAAATTTTCTAAATCAAATACAGAAAGTTCTTAAAATTTTCAGGAGTTCTATGCTGTATTAATTTTTTATACATTAGTTTTTATTAGTATATAACTAGAATATACTAGTTTTTATATACTAATATTAAAATTAACATTGAAGAAGTAATATATCTTAACATATAGCCTTGTTCAGAAATAGTAAAACACTTATCAGCTAATCCTACCTAGAAAGCTAGTATTTTGAATCTGTCAATTACTAACATCCTTGTATAATAACTATAATACCAGTTTATACCTTGAATATCAGATTGACATCCAAAAAGCCTGTAGCACATATCTTTGTGTTGTTCTCTTCATATATCACTACTCTAAATCCTCTCATAATTTGCCTAGTAGCAATTCATTTTTATGGACAATAAAGTCCCAAAGCTGAGTGCCTTAGAGAAGACTTTGCAGAATTCTTCTGTCTCTCATTTACTATTCTTTAGTATTAATTTAAATCATCACCAGTCTTGACACCTTTCATGAAGCACAAGCCTTTCAAGCTACAAAGCTACTATGGATTTGTAACTGACATGCATTGATTTGAGAGGAAAAGCCAATCATTGCTTCTTTTAAGAAAGAATATGTAGTGAAGAAGGCAATCTGGCTGAGAATTCTTCTTAAGAATGTGAAATTTGAGGGACTGTGGTAGGAATTTTTGCTTCTACAATGAGTAAATATAACCATTGCAAAACTTAAATGAAATGCATTTGAAGAGGATACATCTAATAACTATTTGATGACTGCCAAACAAAACAAATCTAAATGAGCTTACCTGGCTCCTTAGCAAATGTCAAAGACAATATGTCAAATTTTATTAAGTCTATTGCAAATCTCAAATTTTGGAACTGAGATATTTTTGGTGGTGTGTGGCTAGCAGTCACTTTATCAAATGAATGATTTTGTAACATGGTTGATTAGAGTCTTACGAAAAACCTGGACTTCTACAGTCATAATTGGCCAGAAACTATAACAAGATTAGATTCTGTGTTGATCTTTAGGTTTTTAAAATATGCACACTCATATTAATGTTTACACTCTAAAAAGACTTTAAAAGTTGCATAAACTCAAAATGGTAATTTTAATTATTTTCTCATAATTTGCACAAATGCAACTTGAACAACAAAATGTAATAATAACACAAAGCTTATATAATAACCATCTTCCTGACTCATCTGCTTTTTTGTTGCTTGGTTTATATCTTGGTTCATCGACAGCACCTTAGCAAGGGTTATTTTTTTTAATAAATAAAATAAAAATAAAATCAATACTGTTGGATGTTTACTCACTAAATCATTTCGACTTTGAGACTGCATGGAGTGTAGCCTGCCAGGTTCCTCTGTCCATGGGATTTCCCAGGCAATAATACTGGAGTGGGGTGCCATTTCCTTCTCCAGGGGATCTTTCCAATTCAGGGATTGAACCTGCCTCTCCTGCATCGGCAGGCAGATTCTTTACCACTGAGCCACAAAACAAAAACAACAATGAAAACTAGCCAACTAAACAGACAAACCCGACTCTTATACCGTCATATTTTAACAAATTCAGAGATGGGACTTCCCTGGCAGTCCAGGGGTTAAGATTGCCCCTGCAGAACACATAGATTCAATCCATGGCTGGGGAACTAAAATCTCAAATGCTATACAGGGAGCATTATGTCAGAGAAGTAATTTGTTGAAAGAAAAACAAACAAAAACATCCCCCTGAAAAAATGATCACAGGTTTGTACAACAATTCTCTCATTATCTTTTAGTGCATAAACACTTTTTTCTGATGGTATATATTTATCTACTCATTTATTAAATAAATACTCATTTAATTAATAAATACTAATTTAATGTCTCATTAATGTATTAGGCATTATGCTAGCCAATGGATATATAATTGTTGAAAAAAGAAAACTCTCCTGAAGGAATTTACAGCTCAAAATGTTGTTGGATAGATAAATAGGAAATAACAATGCAACAATATATAAAATTATATGTACTCATATATATACACACATGCTTAGAAAGGCATAATACTTGGTCAAATATTAAAGATATTTCAAAAATTAAACACTTTAAAAAACAAACAACACTTACTAATATTATTATTATACAATGTTTACTTGAAGCTACAGTCAATACAATAAGACAAGAGAAACAAAGGAAAGACACAACAATTATTTAAAAAATAAACAGTTTTGCCAACATTTCAAACAATATAGAAAATATTTCTATGAGGTGAGAAAGATTTGATTTCTTTAATAAGGCAAAAATCAGACAAATCATAAAAACTTTATGACTATTACTAACTCACAAGAATGTCATTATATAACGATAAATTGTCAATCCTTTTGGCATACATAAAGTGAAAGTGAAAGTGAAGTCACTCAGTCGTGTCCGACTCTTTGTGACCCTGTGGACTGTAGCCTACCATGCTCCTCTGTCCATGGGATTCTCCAGGCAAGAATACTGGAGTGGGTTACCATTTCCTTCTCCAGGGGATCTTCCCAACCCAGGGATTGAACCTGGGTTTCCTGCATTGGAGGCAGATGCTTTAACCTCTGAGCCACCAGGGAAGCCCTGGAACACATAATAATCCCCCGAATGCTTACACTTAATAAAAAAGCAAACATTTTATACACAAAAATTGACAGAACAAGAAGAAAATTTATATAGTAATTACCAAAGTAGCTGGTTTTAGAAAAGGCAGAGGAACCAGAGATCAAATTGCCAACATCCACTGGATAATCAAAAAAGAGAGTTCCAGAAAAACATCTATTTCTGCTTTATTGACTATGCAAAACAAAGCCTTTGACTGTGTGGATCACAATAAACTGTGGAAAATTCTGAAAGAGATGGGAATACCAGACCAGCTGAACTGCCTCCTGAGAAATCTGTATGCAGGTCAAGAAGCAACAGTTAGAACTCGACATGGAACTACAGACTGGTTCCAAATAGGAAAAGGAGTACGTCAAGGCTGTATATTGTTACTCTGCTTATTTAACTAATATGCAGAGTATATCTTGAGAAACGCTGGCCTGGATGAAGTACAATCTAAAATCAAGATTGCTGGGAGAAATATCAATCACCTCAGATATGCAGATGACACCATCCTTATGGCAGAGCAAAGTAGAACTAAAGAGCCACTTGATGAAAGTGAAAGAGTAGAGTCAAGAAGTTGGCTTAACGCTCCACAGTCAGAAAACTGAGATCATGGCATCCAGTCCCATTACTTCATGGGAAATAGATGGGGAAACAGTGGCTGACTTTATTTTTGGTTGGGGTGGGGGGGTTGGCTCTGAAATCACTGCAGATGGTGACTGCAGCTGTGAAATTAAAAGACACTTACACCTTGGAAGGAAAGTTACGACCAACCTAGACAGCATATTTAAAAGCAGAGACATTGCTTTGCCAACAGAGGTCCATCTCTTCAAGGCTATGGTTTTTCCAACAGTCACATATGGATGAGAGATTTGGACTATAAAGAAAGCTGAGCACTGAAGAATTGATGCTTTTGAAATGTGGTGTTGGAGAAGACTCTTGAGAGTCCCTTGGACTGCAAGGAAATCCAACCAGTGAATCCTAAAGGAGATCAGTGAGTGTTCATTGGAAGGACTGATGTTGAAGCTGAAACTCCAATATTTTGGCCACCTGATGTGAAGAGCGGACTTATTTGAAAAAACCCTGATGCTGGGAAAGATTGAAGGTGGGAGGAGAAGGGGACGACAGCGGATGAGATGGTTGGATGGCATCACCGACTCAATGGACATGAGTGTAGGTAACCTCTGGGAGTCGGTGATGGACAGGGAGACCTGGCATGCTGTGGTCCATGGGGTTGCAAAAAGTTGGACAGACTGAGTGACTGAACTGAACTACCAAAGTAGCAGATATTAACATGTTTCTCTCAATATTGACATCATGTTGAAAAAAATAGAATATAGGTATAAAATATTTTAAAAACATAATAAATAACATAAATTTAATGGACATGAAAAAATATATGGAGAATATTTGTCCTTCTCAAGCTTATATAAGGCAATTACAAAAATGTCTGTACACTGAGACTTAACTATTGAACTGGTCTAAAGAAATGGCTAAGAAGTATGTTCTATGACCACAGTCTAAATAACTTTTAAAAAATAAATTACAAAAACAATAGAACTATACATTAATTAAATAATTGATGTATAACCATAGCATAAATCATAATGGGATTTTCAAACACTTAGAGTTGAATGACAACAAACATACTCCATATCAATTGTTGAGGAATGGAGTGAAAATTGTATTAAAAGGGACATATGCACGTTTAAATACATATATTTGAAAAGAAGACAGATATAAATAAGCTAGTACCCAACTTAAGAAGTGAGGAATCACTTATCCTTATCTACAAAAGGAAACTAGGAGAGGGAAAGTGAAGCTATGAAAAAATAAATACTGAAATTGGGAACAAAGAGACAGTAGAGCAGATCAATGATCCCAAAGGATAGTCTAGATAAAGTGTAAGCAGTTTCTCAGATTGTGGACAGAGGTACTGTAGTGCCTGGATATATCTGGGCTGAGAAGATTGGTATATGAATTTGGTTGTTTTTGACTTTTAGCAAGAGGTGAGCATGTATATATATCAACAAGTATGAAACAATGAAGAGGAAGAAGTTTAAGACATAGGAGTGAAACTTTTAAGGGATGAGGTATAGTCCCTGAGAATCCAGGAATTTGTTTCACCCAAATTCACTGACACTCAAATCAAGACCAAATAATTTTTTTCTGATTTCTAGTCTATGTTGCTGAGTTCAGTCCTTCCAGACCTCTAACAGAATTCATTTCCATCATCACGGTAACTCAGAAGGCTGTACTTCCTTCAGGTCACACTGGGACTATTTGAATTTCAAGAGAAGAAGCATAACAAATACTCTCATACTGGGAAAGATACTAGGAATGTCCAAACCAAGCAAACACTGAACAGTCTGAAAAATGTTTGAGTTGTTTCAAACATCAACAAAATATTAGTGATTGTGAATGTCATGAAAAAGCTACATCACTCAGAATATGAGTGTGTAAATATAATTTTATAATGATATCTCAGAGTCACATCCTAAGATAGTACATTAGGTTAATATTTTTTACATATGACTCACAGGAAAAACCTCAGTCCTACTGTTTTGGCAGTTATTAGATATCTACAGGTCACTGGGTACATTAATACATTAATAAATTATCCTTCAGAATGAATGTCAGCATGCCATATTCTAACAGAATAGATGAAAGATGAGACTATTATTAGAGGAATGGCTATTAATAACTTTATTGTTTGGACATAATAATAAATATAAAATATAATATACACAAAGATAAATATTAAAGAATAAATGTGTCCCCTAAAGGAAAAAAATACATAATAGAGTAAATAACAATCCTTAAAGGACCTTTGTGATTTAAAATTGGTGTTCTTTTATTATTTTAACTCTACTTTTCTCCAATCATTTAAAACAGTTTCATAATGTACCAGTAATTCATAATCCCAATTATACCATGAGTACTTTCTAATTGTTCTAACCTTTCCATTATTGCAAAAACCACTATGACTCTTATCCCAGTAGCGATTCCAAAAGCATCTCTTCTCAGTAATAAAAATGTTCACTTCAAATGTTAGCAGTTAAGGGACACTGAAACATTAACTATCGACTTCAGTGAAAGAAGCCCATCTTTCATAATATTTCCAAACCACAATTTAAGGGAAGAAACGTCATGAACAGCCAAATCACGTAACCCAGTGGCCTAGTCAATTATCCTAAGAACAATCAGATTTCCATTTTGAAATAATTAACATTTTAGCAAGGATAGTATCTCTTTAGAGCAGGTTACTTTATCATAATTCAAATTTTTCAAAAATCTATTAACCACATCGTGATTCACATAAGATCTGGGCATTTTCACCTACTGAGATTATTAATTGAAAATTAAATATTTGTCTTCATTGTTCTTTTATATAAAATATCTAATATATTTGCTAAGCCAGGGATAATTTATTCTCCTATTTGCAGAGCCAGTTCAGGTTTTCAAGTTCTTTATAGGCATAATGATATGCTGAAGTAAGAGAATAGAACTTGGACAGACTATTTAAACTAAGCCTCAGTTTTCTCATCTATAAAATGGGAATATTAAATACTTCACAGATAATATATAAGATCATGAAAGGAATATAACATTGGTGCCTGATACACAGAAAATGTTCAATAGTGGGTAAGCTATTAAGAGGAAACATCAAAAATTAAATTGACAGTCAAGATGCAGCAAAAGTGAGGAAGCAGGTATAAATGAAGTGTCACATTTGATTTATCCAAGAAATACGGAGCAAAATTAGGAAATGCACTTTGGATACTTTTCCATTTCATATTTCAGGTCATCTAGGTATGCCTGGCCATTTTCCTATACCTTGGATACTTAACTAAAAAGTTCTCATAGGTGAGGGGAGGTGAAGTCGCTCAGTTGTGTCCGACTCTTTGCGACCCCACGGACTGTAGCCTATCAGGCTCTTCCATCCATGGGATTTTCCAGGCAAGAGTACTGGAGTGGGTTGCCATGTTCTTATAGGGACAAAAAAAATTGAATGGGGATACAAGAACTAGTCATTTACAAATACATTGCAGATACCGGCTTCATGCCAAGACTACATGTCAACTGTCATCAACACATGCACAATCCTGCCCCAAATAAAGCAAATTAACCAAATTAAGCCAAGCCAAACTAAGCAATCAAAGCAAAGCAAATAAAACAAACAAACACCTTTGTAGGGTGCTCATTAGGTTGAGGCATAAGAGTGATCCTGTTTATAAAGGAGGTAGAAGGTTCACATGTAAGAAAACTGTCTGGATGATAACACCTGTGAAATATCTACTACTCCTATGCTTCCCTGATGGTCAGTGGTAAAGAACCTGCCTATCAATGCAGGTGACGTGGATTCTATCAATGGGTAATGAAGATCCCCTGGAGAAGAAAATGGCAATCCACTCCAGTATTCTTGCTTGGGAAATCCCATGGACAGAGGACCCTGGGGTCATAAAAGAGTCAGATAAGATTTAGTGACTAAACAACAACAATCACCCTTATAAAAAGAATGGCAATCAACTAGGAGGAAGATATTCTATAACAAATGGATGAATTAATGTAGGAGTAAAGGTTCTGGAAACTTCTACAGATATATATTCTAGTTCAGATCCTGTTGCAAATATACAACTTATATAAAAATCAGTCTTTAGAATTTAGAACTAATTTGGGATTTAAAAGTCAAGAAGAATATCTAGTACCTTTTTAAAAAGGTTTTAAAAGAATTACTTAACCTAGGTCTTGAAAAAGAACTAAAACCATCTTGTTTTGCAAGCAGTAGGAAAAAACACCATCTTTGCAAATAAATTATTTTATCTTTTAAATGTATTTTGTTAATAAGCAAAATAGTCTTCTTCTCTACAATGAGAAACTGATTTTTCTTGATAGCATTATAGTATGTTTATGGCAAACTCCACATACAGGAACTATGTCTTTAATCAATGCAAGAGTTCAATTTGTATTGCTTTTTTTGTTGTCATTAACATCACAACCATAATATTTTATTTACATTTTTTACAAAGGTTCAACAACATTTCTAGGATGGTACTCCTTCACTTCATAGATTCTATCCAATATAAACCAGTTAGCACCATTACTAGACTACAACAAATGGAAGAGAATAAAGTTACACAAATGAATAAACACAAATAATAAATAAAAGCTGGCTTAAAACACAACATTCAAAAAATTAAGATCATGGCATCTGGTCCCATCACCTCATGGCAAGTAGATGGGGAAACAGTGGAAACAGTGACAGACTTTATTTTCTCGGGGTCCAAAATCACTGAAGATGGTGACTGCAGCCATGAAATTAAAAGACGCTTGCTCCTTGGAAGAAAAACTATGACAAACCTAGACAGCATATTAAAAAGCAGAGACATTACTTTGCCAACAAAGGTCCATATAGTCAAAGCTATGGTTTTTCCAGTAGTCGTGTATGGATGTAAGAGTAGGATCTCCAAAGAACTGATGCTTTTGAACTGTGGTGCTGGAGAAGATTCTTGAGAGTTCCTCGGACTGCAAAGAAATCAAACCAGTCAAGCCTAAAGGAAATCAATCCTGAATATTCTTGGAAGGACTGATGCTAAAGCTGAAGCTCCGATACTTTGGCCACCTGATGCAAAGAGTTGCTTCATTGCAAAAGACTCTGATGCTGGGAAAGACTGAAGGCAGCAGGAGAAGGGGATGACAGAGGATAAGATGGTTGGAAGGCATCACCGACTCAATGGACATGAGTTTGAATAAGCTCTGGGAGATGGTGATGGAGAAGAAATCCTGGCGTGCTGCAGTCCATGGGGTCACAAGGAGTTGGACATGACTAAGTGACTGAACAACAATGACAAAAATGTTTTTCTTTTCTAATTCTTAACATAAAAATTTTGTTTATTATTGTCTTGCTTTTTCAATTTTTTGATAACAAAAACATTATTGCAATTCATTTGATGTAAAATTCCCTACTCTTTCAGATTACTTGTTCTAGTCCAAATAATACAGAGCACATGTGGTCTCTTCCTTTTTTTAGTGTTATATTGGAGGCTAACAGAAATGCTTCAGACTTTCAAAATATAAAGACATTTTTTTGCATGTTGTGACTCTGAGTATATTTCTTATACACATATACATATGTAAGTTTAATTGGGCTGCTCTTTAGAACTGGGTGCTTAGAACTGGGTCCACAATTGTAAAATCACTGTGCTTATCATGAAGATGGTACAATGTTCATTAAGTCTGAGGAAGGCTAGGTGAAACATTGTATCTGATGTGAACATGTAAGCTGAGCTACCGTAATCAGGACACTGACAAAATGAATTCAGGGGGCCCTATCACAGCTACAAATTGCTATGAATCCAAGACGGGACCTTCCCATCATGTGGGACTAAGTACGAAGTCATTCATCAGCTCTAAAGTACACGCTATTTGATGCCCTTTGAAGACTTTTCCATTCCCCTTACAGACCAAGAACAGAAGGAAACCTGATAAATAAAGTTATCATTGCCGTGTATCTTCTTACACAAAGCTACACACACGATGATCTGTCCAAGTGTACAGAAAATAGCCATTGTCAGAAAAAACATCTGGCAGTATTTGCTTCAGCATATCTCCTGCATTTTCACCATGTGATTCACGGAAGTCCTACAATATAGAGCAAAGGCTCCCCGAACTAGAATGTAAGCCTATATTGAAAAAAAAAAAAAAAAAGACATGTGAAGATTAGTCTTAGAAGGGATTAGAAATTCTGGAATGGTCCTTCTGAGGCCCATATGAAAAGCTCTATGCTAGAGCCAGGCAATCTTTGCCACCTGAGAGAGAGAATAAGCTGTCATCGGTGAAAGATGGGCACTTAAAGTCTTTGAGGTGTTGGCTCAAGGTCAAAAGACATCCTGAGGAAATATCCTATGAATATAATACTCTGTAATATTGGCAGGATGTAAAGTGTATTAGATGACGTAGTACAGGGATCAGGATATTCTGCCGGAATGGTACCCTTTAGTGGAGCTCTCAAAGGCGGGTGTAGTGCTTGCCTGGTTGCCCTAAGGGGCAGGCCAGGCAGCACCTTGCTGCTGGGTTAGAAAGGGTTAGCGCCTAAGGATGGTTTACTGCCCTTACTGTGGCACAGTGAGGGTCATACTCCCTCACCAGCTGTGTACAGCACGCTCAGCACACTCAGCAGCACACTCCCAGCTTCTTCTCTTCCCCCTTTCTCTCTTTTCCCCTGCATGATGCACCCACTTCTAAAATTTTGGATTCAATTTTAAATCAGATAGAATGAAACAGAACTGTTCCCACAAAAATAACAATGAAGCCTTTTTTCTAGATCACTACATTCCAGATTTGTGTAGTAAACTGAGCTATCATATGAAAATGAATAATAAAAACTGTGATCTACGGTATACATTGGTTGATCAAGTTTCCTAAGGTCATTACTTTGGTTGCATTTAAAAACATAATGACCAGAATTGAAATGAGATGTTGCTCTGTGTGTGTGTTTTATCATAAATACTCTGTGGTACAAATTGTCTAAAAATTCAGTTGATAATGAAGATACCTTAGAGGATCTAATTCAAGATGTTAAACTAAAGCTGAAATGAAATCAAACACAGGTGTAAGGTCCTTAAGAGGCTGAATAATACATCTGCCGATGCTGCAGGTGGTGAGTACTTTGGCTAGATAATGTGAAATTAGTATAATAGATCCTAAATGTCTACTAAAGGTTAGACAGCGTTTTCCTCAGTTCTAGTAGATGTCTATTGCCATTCCAATTTTGATACTTTGGTTTAAAAATCCACTTAGGCTATATTCTCAGCTGTAAACTTTTATTTCCAGCAGAGAATCAGAGTATTTATGGTTACAAATTGTCTTTCCAACAGTCTCCTCACTTTTCTGTAACCTCTATCCTTCATAACTGAGAAGAAACTCTTATCTCTAAGAAAATGATAGGCCAAACCGTATAGGTTTTGGTTGATTAAACACAACACCTTGAATATCACTCAGAGGTAAAACAAGCACTGCAAAGCACAGGTGCAATATTGGGTTCAAATTCGTAAAGTAAATGGGTCACTGAGTTCTGCACAAAACCTCCCCATGGTCTTCAAGGACAACTCCAAGTTTAAAGTATTACAGGACTTCAGTAAGGACAACTGCTGGCTAACTTCAAATGATAAATACTGCAAGTAGTATCACATACCCATTCTCCACGAACTACTTCTTTCTTTACAAATTTAAAAAACACAGAGTAATGCAGTTTTGCTTAGGCATTACATATTTCAGTATTCTTTGTGTCTGACGTCATACATTTCATTTGAATATAATCTATTATTAAATGCTATGATTATTTTCTAAGTACTGAGCAACTGAACTGAACTGGATAATTTAAAGGGACATTATGATTCATATTTACATGAGATACTGTCTGAAAGACTGTGTCAGAAAGACATAGATGGGCAAACACACAAATCTTATGGATAGAAGAACATTTGGGGCTTTATATTTTATATATTAAATTAAGCCATTGAATATAAATCATAAATTCACAAACTATATGCATATTATAAACCAACATAAAACCAAGGTATATTATGACTTCAAAAAGAATTTCCTGCCTCTTTGACACCATGATAATATGTATGCTTGGTTAAATTAAATAGGTTTTATACAATTTGTTCATTAAATATGTATTTTCGAAAATGTGTCATCATATGTTTATAATGATTCATTTATGAATGAATAAACAAAGTTTCTGCAAGCAATGTCTCACTTTTCTCCAAAAGACAAGTGGATTTTCCGAAGCTGGCTGAGCTCATTATATAGTAGTACTGAGTGTGAAACTATCAAGGTTTCATTCCTTTTTCCAACTCAAACAGCTGCTACCATCTCTGAAGAAGCAGGTGTTGATGCGTGAACAATATTAGCACTAAAAAGAACAGGCCGTTTTGTGATGACTCTTCTCACTGGAATATTATATCAAAATATTTTTAAATTCCCTAAAGTGCCCAGGTGAACCAGCAAATTAAACTTTAAAAAGTCTAAAAATATCTCAATAGTTTCATTAGTTCTCCTTCTCCTTATCAATCCAATATAAAATTATATGAAATATAACTTTTAAAAAAGAATATTACATTGCAGGGATTTTACTTTTTATATGACTCAATAGGAAGATATTTTAAAATAAAAAGATTGGTTTCAATAGCAGAAGTACCAGAGAAAAATAAGAAATAAGTCAGATAGTCCAAACATTAAAATCCAAATTTGGAACTTTAAAATAAACTCAATTCCAATAATAAATACATACATTATATTATGATAATGTCATGTCATTGAAAACATTAACAAGAGAGACTTCACTTGTGTTATTTTTACAGAAAGGTCATTAGAAAGTATTTTATATAAACAGAGCATTCTCAGAATGTTAAAAAGTGCATTAACAAAACATTCTTTTTGAGGCTAGAATTTAAGACTATATATATCGCATGCGTGCTCAGTCTTGTCCAGCTCTTTGTGACCTCATGGACTATGGCCTGCCACGATCCTCTGTCCATAGAATATTCCAGGTAAGAATACTGGAGAGGGTTGCCATTTCCTCCTCCAGGGGATCTCTCCTACATGAAGGTAGAACAATGCCATATGGAAGTGTGAAAATAAGGCTAAGAGTTGAATTTTTCTATTTGTCATCAGTCCTTTGGTACTTAGGGAAATATAGATAAAAACATGACACCGAAACTATTCTTTAAGTGGCTCCATAACAAGAATAGTCTACTCATGTTTCATGGCAGATTGAATTCTGTGAAAGAAGAAGAGAATTACTGTGTTTGGCACTGTTCAATTAGGTGGATACTTTTATTCCATACTTACTAAGTCATAAGTTGTTATACCTTGAGCAGTTGTTTCAGGAACTCCAGGGTTTGAATAAAAAAGAATTACTGCCAAAAAGACCTGAAGCCCTGAGAGTTTCTTTACCATAATCTGAGACAGATTTTGAAAAATGATGGACTTGCATATATGCTTTGTGAAAAGGCCATATCTGCAACAGCAGAAAAGATATTAAGTTGCGGCTCTCAGATTAGTTTGAGGATGGACCTCTTCCTCTCTGTGGAAGTTTGAGGCTAAATTCTTAGGTATGTGATGGCTTGAAATATTTCTAGGGATAGAAGTAAGCTGTCCTTGTCCCCAGAAGAATGGATCTCAATCAGAATTTTTGTTCCCCAGGAGCATTTAGCAATGTCCAGAAACATTTTGGATTGCTATGGCTTGGAATGATGCTACTGGCTTCTAGGTAATGTATACTACCAAATATCCTACAAGGCACAGGGCAGCTACTTATTAAAGAATATCCAACCCCAAATGTCCATATTATAGCTGCTGTGAAACTCAGGCCTATATGCAGGCCAGGTATTATGCCTCTCTGTTTTTTACTTTCTCTGCATGTCCTGTATGTTCCCTCAATTAGTGTTAAAAATTATAGTTTAAGCTTAGTTGTGCTATCAAAAATTATCAAAAAGTTAATAGTCACAGCCAGCTTTAAATTACTTAATTCAGTCAAATTAAGCTATATATTAATTGAATGCATGAGGAAATGACAGAGGAAAAAAGGACATCGATCCACTGCACCAAACCAAGAGCTACCACCATCAATGAAAACTGTTGTGCTCAACAACGACATCTTATGTAACATGGGGAGCAAACATAGCAGTACATCCAAAACAATGGGAAGTTAGAGTAGAACATGAGATTTGTTCTTAGAAACACATGAAATAAGCTCCAGGATGCATCAGAAATCAGCAGGAGTCATGTGGAAATATTTATACCAAGGAGACTTACATACTAATAATTTGGGTATAAGAGTCATCATGATTTCATTACATTACCTCATGTAGACTGCAAAAGGTAGAAACACTTAAATGACACTTCATTCAAAAACCAATTCTTATAAATCTGTATCTATAATACTATAAACAATGTCTGAGCCTTAGGAATGCAATAGTATAAAAAGAAAAAGGACTGCTTTCTTGATGGCAACATTAAAAAGTAATTGCAATAATTTATACCTAAGTATATCAAAAGGAGAAGAGGCAACAGAGGATGAGATGGCTGGATAGCATCACTGACTCCATGGACACGAATTTGAAAAAACTTTGAGAGATGGTGCAGGACAGAGAAGCCTGGAGTGCTGCAGTCCAAGGGTGTGCAAAGAGTCAGACATGACTTAGTGACTGAACAGCAACAACAAAGTATATCTTATTTAATTAAAATACCATTAGTGAAAATTTGACATGTTTGAGAGAGAGAGTTTTCTGATAAGATGGGAAAGCTATGTCCTAGACAATTTTCTGAGTAATGTTGCAGATTGTTGGTATTTAGGAAATACAGATTTATATTATCTCTCATTTATTATGCCTTCCTGAAATAAAGCCAGGTAATAAAATTTTATAAAATCCAGCTTTTGCTTGGGAAAAGGATGAGAAAAACATTGTGAAAGTCACTAAAAATGTTGTAATACACTAATTCATCAGTACTCTATAACGGTGCCTTCCTATGCTACTAGTTTCCTGGATTATATTTATTTTACAATAAGCAAAGTAAAATGATTACATATATTGCATAGTCATTAAATTGTCAGTTTATCCTTGTAACAGATTATAATATTCTTCCTGCTTTCCATATAAGGAAACTCAGCATACACAGCCTGCTGAAGGTCAGCTTTATGGTAAGCAATGGAGCCTACGTCCTAACCTTGCCTTTAAGAGAGCAGACCTTTTTCTTTTTTTACACTCTTATACTGCTAACCTCTGACAGGAAGTTAAGCATTTGCAGTAAAGCCTTTGGTTAATAACCGTATGTTTTAAAAGAATTATTGGTATTATTTTATGCTTATTTTTCTTTTATATGCTTTCTTTCTACCATGCCCTAGACCATAAACACACAAATATGATTAGAAAGGATTAACTACTGAAAATAGTCAAGTTAGAAATATGAACAACATATAAACTGAACCAAGATATGAGAATGTTGTATGAGAACAATTTAATGGCTAAGCTAGGCTTGGAGTAGAGCTGAACCACTTTGATTTATTGTTATTTGAAGGTGTCTCTTTATAAAAGCCAAGTCAAAACTCTGAGACATGAATTTTGTCCTTCTCTGAAACAATGTCAAGGCAAATGATACACTATTCTCCTTGGGTCAAATATGCACATATATATGTTTCCTTTTTTCAATTATTTACATAAGAAAATAGAAGTAAACTGTGTTGTTGTGAGTACTGCATCATGGGTCATGTTTTCTATGAGAAAATGGGAAATGAACAACTGCAAAAACAGAATGACAATACATCATAGACAGCATCTTTTGTAAATACAGGTTCACTCTTGGCATTCAGATATAGCACAGGACTACATACATGAGGACTGTAAAGCAATTCTAACTTACATAAATCTTCAGATAAATATATTTTAAAAATTAAGTCAAGATGATACCATTTAAAATTTAAAAAAGCACAGAGCAGATGTGATGGTAGGCATCCATCAGGTTTGGCAAGTGTGCAGACCACTGAATTAAGTGTCCTGGAGTCTCGCATGGAGCCAATTATTTCCTTCAAGTTGCAGCTTATCTTATGTTGAACTGCTGCCCTGAGAGCCCAAATGACCCTCTAGAAAACCTAATGCATTTCTAAAAGAATGTAGCTTACATTCAGCACATAACTCTTTGACTTGAAAACTCTCTTCTTTTTGTGAGTGTGATAGAAGCAGGGATATCCTTGAGTGGTCTGAGGCCAAGTAATGCTACTGTTTGTCATCCTTACTTATTGGCTCCATCTGCTGTCCTCACTCTTAAGACCAACTTTCTCAAAAGCTGTCTCACAAACATCTGAAATCAACTCTGGTATTTCCTCAATATTCCATTTTGCATTTTATGTGCCCACCAGGCTCCACTGTCCATGGAGCTTCTCCAGGCAAGAATATTGGAATGAGTTGCCGTGCCCTCCTTCAGGGGATCTTCCCAATCCAGGGACTGAATCTAGGTTTCCCCCATTGCAGGTGAATTCTTTACCAGCTGAGCTACGAGGGAAGCCCCTTTTAATGACATTCAGTCTTTTTCAACTTCCAAATGTTTATCATTTCACTCCTACAAATACTTTAAGCTCAAACTGAAAATCTCATGAAATCGGTGCTATTTAAATAGTTTCTTTGCTTTACACTTTTTTTTTTCTGTACAGTACCTAATGTTTATAGTTGTCTAGATTATCAGGGTCTCAAATATTTACATTCACAGATCTCTATTCTTGTTTTGCTATTTCCTCCATTTTTTTCTCACTTCTTTTTCCATAACAGAAAGATAATCAAGGTAGGAGGAAACAAATAAAATGCATCTATCTGGGATTTTTAACTAGTGCAATGGTTAGACTAGTAGATATAACACCGAAAATCTTATAGAGAAAAGGAAGGTTTTTAAATTAAAACATCATTTGCTTATGGCACGTTAATAACTCCCCAGTTAAAAGTAAATAAAATGTTTTTTTCTCTGTTTTTAAAATCTGACACTCAGTAATTTTTTTGAGGTTAAATAAATACAACCATTTTCTCTTCCTTAGAATTGTTGGAGCAGGAGTTATAAGCTCTGACACAGTCCATACTAGATTTATTATTATTGGTATTATATTAAACAATGATTTATCAGAACAATATCTGCTGGGAAATAACCATTAACAACTAAAAGCACTGAGAAAAGGAATAGCAAAACATCAACAACAGTTGTATCCAACTATTACATGGAATGAAGCATTAAAATGTTTAATTAGAAAGGTCACATTCAGAAAAGTTTTGTGGTAAAGCATAATTTGTTATACAAAACATACATTGGTTAGGTAGAGGAAAACAATGGATCAAACAAAATCTTGCATATATTAATTAATAATAATATATTCATAAAACAAGTGAGAGAGTACAGAGGTACTGATACACAGATTGCCATCAGGAGTTGGAAAACCAATGATTTTGCTACATCTATGACACCAGGTTTCCTAAATCATTAGTCCAATAGCACACCTAGGGAATTCTAGAGCGGCTGAAGCACTCCAAATTTCCTTTAGGTGAACTGCATCAGTTCAAGAAGAGTTTCCTACTCTGTTTTCTTTCATTGGCACACTCCTCTAGGCAATTGGCCTTTCTTCTACCCCTTCCATTCTTCTAAGCAATTGCCTCTTCTTTACCAAGTCTGACTTCTTGAAAGCTTGAAATAGATATGGTAACAAGGTGTGAGGTCCATCCTTGGCATCTAAATAAACATTTATGAAACTGGCAGCAGCACTCTGTGTGCTGAATAAAATATATCCTTTAATTTGGGAAGTAGCCTACCCACTGTTTTCAATCTTTAGTGCTGTTATCTGGAGAAGGAAATGGCAACCCACTCCAGTGTTCTTGCCTGGAGAATCCCAGGGATGGGGGAGCCTGGTGGGCTGCCATCTATGGGGTCACACAGAGTCGGACACGACTGAAGCAACTTAGCAACAGTGCCGTTATCTTGGGAGACAGGTAGCAAGAGGAAAAGGAGCACTATGGGTAATTTCTAAATGTGTGTCTTATGGATGACAACTATCGCATTAACTTGTGATAAGGTATGAGTGAATAAATGATATTCCTGCTTGGTTAACTACTATCTTATTAGGAACTTTTCCAATTTCCAGTGTCAGGAATTCAAATTGAACTACTTTAGAAGTAAAGAGTTCATATGATTAGGAAAGGAAATGATATAGAATTGACTAAATTAGAGACCAGGCACTTTCTGTCTACTTTCTCTCCTTTTCATCATTCTCTTATACAAGAAATCTCAAAACAGAGATTTTTCTTTAAATTTGGAGCCAGCGAAGCTTTGGGCTCATATCTTTCATTTAATCACTATAAAGCAAAAGGACTTTTACTGTCAAGAATCAGGCTGAAAAGATAAAATCCCAGATTAAAAAAAAAATTGGTTCAAATGACTGTCTCCTGAATTAATTTTTATGGTCAAAAATGATTAAGTGCTATGCCTGACCAACCCTAGGTTAGACCCTAATGTCTTAGAAAGTCCCTGAGGGTACATGGCTGAGATTTTACAAACTTATGGCCACTACCACTCAGAAAATATTGCTAGCTGCTGGCTTGAGGTGGGAAGCAATTGTTTAAAACAAGGAGATACTATTCCAATAATGAGAAAGAAATTCTGCCTGGCCAGATTACAATGTCTTACCATATTAACTGTATCACAAACAAAACCTTCTTCTAATCTTTTATTTGACTAAGATTCCCTTAGGCTCCACTCTTTATAGTATAAAGAGACATAAAAACATCATAAAATAAATATTTTTTAAAAAATTTGCTCAGCTATTTTATAACACAGAGAAGGTAAATTTTTAAAAAATCAAGAAACTTAATTTGAAAATTATTCAATTGTGGATAAATAAGTACTTGAGAATTGAATAATTTCACACATTATTACAGTATTTGCAAAGTAAACATTTTTAGTAAATCAAATAAATAATTGTTAAATGGACATATGGTGGTATAAAATGTATGATAATTTGTACAAATTTTAATGATCAAATTAGTATATCTAAAGCAAAAGAGAAAATGCAAATGATGTTTGTCTTTCTAGTGCTTCTTATTGACACTGTAAAAAAAATGTTTTTTAGTCACTCAAGCCACCTCTGACTCTTCTGCTACCCCATGGACTGTAGCCCGCCAGGTTCCTCTGTCAATGGAATTCTCCAGGCAAGAATATTGGATTGGGTAGCCATTCCCTTCTCCAAGGGATCCTTTGGACTCAGGGATGGAATCCAGGTCTCCTGCATTGCAGGCATTCATTACTGTCTGAGTCACTATGTCTAGTGCTTCTTATTGATATTGTAAAACTGCTCTCTAATTTCAGGTTACTTGCATCTTTTCAACAAAAACTTTTGTTTGCTCAAGACAGTTTATATTAATTGAGCTTTCTTTAGGATATGGAATTTGAATTAAACTTGAAAGAGTTTCACTTAATATCCTTCTAATAAATTTTAAAGATTATATATTACTCTTACTTTAGAATTAACTGATTTCCTTCAAATGAATATGTCACTCTGATTGGTTTATATAAAATAACCTCATTAATTATTCCAAAGTTACAGGTGAAACTTTTCACAAATTTTGCAGTAACTTATATCCCAGAAATAGAAAAGCAAGGCCATTGTTTAGAAGGCATTTACATTAAATCTTGGAGAGTAATTGGTGAAGTGAAAGAAGAGACATTTTCTTCTTTTCTTTCTTGTTCACTTCTCTTTTCTCTCTATCTAAATACACACACAAATATATACACATGAGTAATTTTGAAAGGAGGGAAATGAAGATAGTTTCTTTTGGACCTGAATAGCATGGCTGCCAAAAAAAAAGTTAACATTGATTTAGATAAAACTAGTGGGCATATCTTTTTAGTAAAGCACTCTGCTCTAGTAGAAGCAGCCATGGAGGTGACTTCGGTCTACAGAAACTGTGAGGTACAGAAAGCAGCTACACATTTGCTGAAGGTTTGGAAAATTCATCAAATGCAGAGTAACTGAGATAATGAGGGTGATACTGAGAATAATGGAAGATGTAAAAGAGAAAGGAGAGGATATATTAATAATTGCTGGATTTAAAAAAATCTATTGTAAGAAAAATACATTAAACATTTTCCACAATAAAATATCAGGGTAATTAGTAAGAAGTTGTAAGGAGTCAGGTAGTCATACATATTCAGCAGTTATTATGAAGAAAATTTATTAAGTGTTGTTAAAATTCTTATAATGTTTATATCAGGAAATTGTTAAATGTAAATCAGACCTTTAAAAATGATACTCATATTTTTGAATCAGCTTTAGATAGCTTTTTCCCTGAATATCAGCAAAGTGCAATTTTCTGGAAACTCTATTAAAGCATGCTTTACTGAACTTTAAAAAGACTTCAAATGTCCTTGATAAACATTTTATTATTTTATATATTAATTTAATAATATATATATTTTATAGAGCACTTTAATTCCTATTATTAAGAAAATTATTTGTTCTAAGATATTTCACCTCAGGCCTAGACTCAGTGAGTAATCTTATAACCTAGGAATTAAGTATATTATCTCCACTGAGTTCTTCTTTATGGTTTTTAATATGATTTCTGCTTCTGACCTTTTACAAGATTCAACAGGTTAATGAAGTATAAACTCTCCAATGGCTATCTTTATGCAAATAGTTCTTTTTTTTCTGCAAATTTTTTATTTTCTTTTTATGTGATCCAAAATTTATGCCAAGCTCTCCATTAAATAGATCTATACTAATGAGGGTTTGCTTCTGACCCTTTGTTTTTAACACAGAACTATTTCTGACACTTCTTAATCCTCAAGAATCTTTTCCAAATTTAGTGAACTTTAACAAATGTCAGTAAAAGGTTCACTGACAAATTAGAGGTGAATAGAAAGACAAATGAATGACTTAACACATAAATGTTCAGTAGAAGAGGAATAAGAGGTATCTCTTGAGACTATCATACTGGAAAATAATGAAAGTGTAGAACCATTCAGTTTATAATTAATCAGAGAATTCAAATATACATTTCCTTATACATTATATAAATTATTTTATTTAGATACACACAAAATCCCTTTATTTGTATCTATTTTAAAAACTTTACTGTGAAATTTGTCCTAATAGATTATAAAACCTCCAGGAATTAGCCATCTTCCCCCTGCCTAAGCAATCTTAGGTAGTTCTGAGCTACTCCAAATCATTCAGAGGCTCACACAACCTATCACTCAAATACCTTTTGAATTTTAAGGAATGAATGTTTAATATGCATCTTTGCTATATTTCAGGACTTACCTTTGTACGATTTTTCTTGAACATGCTATTTGAAATATCACTCATTTTCCCCTGATTTATTTCATAGAATTTATTACCATCTAAAATATTATATGTCTTACTCATTTATTTCTCTATTGTCTGCCTCCCTATAACTATAACATAAGCTTCACAAGGACAGGGTATTGGGCGGCTGTGATCTCTACAGCAACACCAGTGTCTATCCCATGGTAGATGGTCAAAAATGAAATGTGGAATGAACAGGTAAATGCATATTTAATCACTCTTGAAACTCAGAAACTTTTAGGGATTGCTAAACCAGGAAAGGGGCTTCCCAGGTAGCCCTAGGGGTAAAGAATCCATCTGCCAATGCAGCAATCTTAAGGGACATGGGTTCGATCTGTGGGTTGGGGAGATCCCCTGGAGAAGGAAATGGTAACTCACTCCAGTATTCTTGTTTGGAGAATCTTGTAGACAGACGAGCCTAACGGGCTACAGTCCATGGGGTCGCAAAGAATCGGACACACCAAAGCGACATAGCGCAAGCACAAACCAGGAAAACACATATTTTTTTAACTTTTACAAATATTTATTTATTTATTTTACAATATTGTAGTGGTTTTTGCCATACACGGACACGAGTCTGTGAGTCCTTGCTAGCCCTATGTTTCTTTTCAATGAGCAAAGTGAAAAACAAGAACAAAACCTGCATTTGTTTACAATTCTACATTTAAGTGCTCAAATTGGCTAATTGCTCATATTTATTGCTTGCCATAGTTTTACATATCAGAGGTAACATCTCCTCTGATGTCCTTGGTTATGCATCTCCATTGTCTTTGAGTTTCTATCAAGAGATTTCTTATAGAATAAAATCTGAGATATAAGTTCTTTCAGGTCTAATCACCTATTGTTATACAGGAACCCTACTGACATGGTGGTGAAGTATGGTGGGAAAGGAAGGACTTAGTATTCCTTGTGATTAAGTCTCAGTATTTTAATTAGCAACAAGTACTTCTCATTCCCCTGCCGCCCCCCCCCCCCACCCTTAGATGAAACAGGAAGACTACAGGGGATTGGAGCTGGATATTCCCACTTCTGTAAGTCAGATGCTACTGCTAAGTCGTTTCAGTCATGTCTGACTCTGTGTGACCCCACAGACAGCAGCCCACCAGGCTCCACCGTCCCTGGGATTCTCCAGGCAAGAACACTGAAGTGGGTTGCCATTTCCTTCTCCAGTGCATGAAAGTGAAAAGTGAAAGTCAAGTCGCTCAGTAAGTGTCTGACTCTAAATGACCCCATGGACTGCAGCTTACCAGGCTCCTCCGCTCATGGGATTTTCCAGGCAAGAGTACTGGAGTGGGTTCCCATTGCCTTCTCCCTGCAAGTCAGGTAGGTTCTGGTAAAATGTTTCCCACTGAGGGAAGGCCTCATTAAGGAGAACAGTTTTTCAGGGATGACTACTTTTCTCTTCCTGTCAGAAGGATGAGGGGCTATGTCTCTAAACTAATTTAATGTAGAAAAATTAAAAAAAAATAAAAGAATGTATCCATTCAAGAATTTTCTAATCGCTACAAATAATACTTCATTTATAACAATTTCAGTATAATGATATTAGAATCCTATAGTTCTCTAAATCTGGGTGTATACACTGAAGACCAAAAATCCTCATGTGATTCATGGGTACAAGAACACACAAAAGTTTTCCTTTTCCCTTTCTTCAGAATTTACTGAAGATTCTATCAAAGAAATATTGAGTAAGGTTAATTTAAAAAGCTGTGGAAATGTAGAAATAGCACTGGTATTTAAATGTTTTTCTATTAGAAACAGGCAATGATACTTAACTTTAGGCTCCTGAAGTTTAAATGAAGTTAATCTGCTGTTATTTAAAATAATTTCTAATTTCTATCTAAGTATTGTTTTTATTTTTACCATAGATAATTATTATAATTCATTCTTGACAAATACTACTGATATACTTACAGAAGATTTAAAGGTAAGTTATTTATGAAAACATCAACACTTGAATGTTGCTCAGCTTTCATTTACAATCTCCTTTAGAACTCCAAAAGAATAATGAGGAAAAATCAATACATTTCCAAGAACTTTCATAGGAACACTAATGTGCTTCTTGAAGTTTTATAGGAAATATCAAATATTCACTGAGCGACTTTCACTTCAGTTGACCTCATGAGAAATGCAAGTGTCTGGATCTCAATTAGTCCAAAGATATTTTGGTCCTACTTACTTAAGTGCATTTCTTATAAACTACACTGGTCTTTCCAAATGACGTGGTCAGGATGTTATATAAAAATTTCAAAAGATGGAAAATAAAATTTTTACACAACTTTGAAGCTCTATTTTATTGCACTACGTGGTGCAAGGAAGACAGTGTGGGGTAGTGAAAAAATAAAGCACAGAATTAGAAGGCAAGAGTTCACAAAGTTTTTGCACATTCTTCAGACTTTTTGAGATTTGATTTGTGATGTGAGGAAAATATTTTCTATCACTAAGATCTGTATAAATTAGGTCTAGACATGGTGCATCTGTAATTGCTTTATAAATTCTAAAGTTATTTTAAGAATAATGGATCATTGTAATTATTAGATGTGCTTGCTGAACTACCCATCAATAAAAAACGAATACGGTCTGAGTGGATTCAGACAATACTCACCAATTGAATGATCACCAAAAAAAAAAAAAAAAAAAGAAAGAAAGAAAGAAAATGACCAGAAGCTAGCCATTATCCAAAACTAACCACAGAGAAGAAAAATAGTATCTAGAAGTCACCACTGGCCTCCTGATTCCAGACAATGTTCTGTCGATCCTGCCTTTGCCTTTATTTATGACAATGATAAGTTTGATAGTCTAAATGGGCTTTCAAATGTAGTTTCCAAAAGTCATCTAAAAGGAAAAATGTTCACTTTTTCTCTTTCAAATTGTCTAAAATTGCTACTAATGTGATAGCATCATGACTGGCTGGAGTTCTCTAGGAGATAGTCCATCACACTGAAGTGTTGAGATAAAATATGCTGGAGATTAAAACTACGAGTTAGTTTCAAATAAATGTTTATACTGGAGGTAAACTTAGGAATCATGTGAATACAAGTGCTATATTTTGTATCTATAAGAAAAATTATTGACTTTAATTTTGAGAAATATTACAGAATCAACACATTGAAAATTAGAATTATAGCTATTTTTCTCTAAATTGATTTTTACACTTTTTAAATTGAGATTCCATACACTTTACATCTTATACCCACCTTGCACTGAGGAAAGGCATTGTGAATACAACTATTGTATGCCACTGCTTTGAATGTATCCATGTAGCCCTCATGTACATAAGAACAGAGAAGTGAAGATTTGTGAACACTGTAGGATACTTTACAGGCCTTTAGAAGACAGTTGAAAATCATGAGATAACTAAATATTTTAGGAAGATTTTCTAAGTCTATACATTGCATTAATACTGAAATACATATTAAGTCTTCTATCTTAGAAACTGGAAATTTTATATAAATATATTCATAAACTAACACAATTTTGCCACTGACTTTTTTTTTTACACAATTCTAACAGTGGTATGTAGAATGCTATATAGAATTTTGTCCCTTGATTTTTCACCTCACAGGATATCGCAAACATTTCCTACAGCTATATAACTTTTCATAAACTATTTCTAAATGTCCATAACAATTATATTAAATAATATTCATTTGTTCAAAGCATTTATAGAACAGCTACTATGCTCTAAGCACTATGCCAAGCACAAGGGATGCATAATACTAAGAACTTTATATCACTGTACTCAAACTCTGTTGGGAAGAAAGACCTTAAGTAATTAAAATACAAGGCAGTGGATGTGATAATAACATTACATAGAATCTTGAGAATCAGTAAAGGGATACCCAAACTAAGTCTAACTCCAGAAAGATGTCAAATTCATACAGCTAACTGTTAAAGGGTGAGTGGAAGTTAATCAGTCAAAATTAAGGTATTAATGAGTATTTCCAGGCAAAGAAGACATAGACAAACACACTGGCTTAAGAAAAACAGCCTTGCATTCCACAAAAGAAAGAACAAACACTTTAGGATAGCTAGAACGTAAAATAAATGGTGAGAAATGAGCTTGAGTTTACAAGCAGTGACAGTCACTGGAAGCCTACACTTCTTATAAGTCAGGAAAGTTCACTGAAAGGTTTTAAGCAGGAGAATAAGATGGCAAAATCCAAATATATCATATAATGGCTACATAATAGGAGCGAGATTTACATGGGACAAGGAGTCAAAGTTTAGAAATAGTTAAAAGTCAATTTCAAGATGAAGTCAATGAACTGTGTGCATATAACATGAAATGACTAAAGAAATGATTATATTATCACCTTTGTAATATTGAAAATTAATAAGAAACACAAGCTGGAATCAAGACTGCCGGGAGAAATCTCAATAACCTCAGATATGCAGATGACACCACCCTTATGGCAGAAAGTGAAGAGGAACTAAAAAGCCTCTTGATGAAAATGAAAGAGGAGAGTGAAAAAGTTGACTTAAAGCTCAACATTCAGAAAATTCTGGTCCCATCACTTCATGGGAAATAGATGGGGAAACAGTGGAAACAGTGTCAGACTGTATTATTTTAGGCTCCAAAATCACTGCAGATGGTGACTGCAGCCATGAAATTAAAAGACGCTTACTCCTTGAAAGGAAAGTTATGACCAACCTAGATAGCATATTCAAAAGCAGAGACATTACTTTGCCAACAAAGGTCCGTTTAATCAAGGCTATGGTTTTTCCAGTGGTCATGTATGGATGTGAGAGTTGGACTGTGAAGAAAGCTGAGTGCCGAAGAATTGATGCTTATGAAGTGTGGTGTTGGAGAAGACTCTTGAGAGTCCCTTGGACTGCAGAGATTCAAAATGTCCATTATAAAGGAGAGCAGTCCTGGGTGTTCATTGGAAGGACTGATGCTAAAGCTGAAACTCCAATACTTTGGCCACCTGATGTGAAGAGTTGACTCATTGGAAAAGACTCTGATGCTGGGAGGGGTTGGGGGCAGGAGGAGAAGGGGATGACAGAGGATGAGATGGCTGGATGGCATCACCGACTCGATGCACATGAGTTTGTGTAAACTGCGGGAGTTGGTGATGGACAGGGAGGCCTGGAGTGCTGCAAATCATGGGGTCGCAAAGAGTCGGACACGACTGAGCGACTGTACTGAACTAAACTGAATATTCATTGGGGATCTATCAACTGTCAGACACTGAAGTGCTATAGCTATAAGATCGTGTTTAACCTAATGAGCTGAGTACTACTGTTACTCTTACATCACAAATGAATAAACTAAGTTATGGAGAAGGTATGGAACTGGCAGTCAAGATTCAAAACCAAGCACATATGATGTAATATGATGAGTAAGAAAACAGGTCAAGTATAATGCCTAGTTTCTAGTTAAATTTCCTAGAATGTAATGCCTCAAACTGAGGTGGAGAAACAATGAGAGAAGCTCATTTTAATGTATACCACAATTCAACCATTTTCCTATTGGACATTTATTTATTTCCAATATTTTATTCTAAGCAATGTTGTATTGGATATCAGTGAATAAACACAGTCGTATATTTTGAATTATTTCTTGTAGAAACCACTGTGTGTATTTTTAATCTTTATACCAACAAAATATAAAAGTAATAATTTCTTCCAAAAGCTTACTCATATTGGCTATTATTTTTCTTCCTAAAATGTTAACAGTCTTACCTTCTGGATGAAAAAATAACCCTCCTCCCCAAAATGACAGCAACAGTATTTAAATCTAATTGTAGAACATATCCTTTTTTTTCTTTTCTTTCCCTAAGCCTCTTAAAAAGATCAGTACATCCACAGATTATTTTTAAAATCACTAGAGGACACCTGCATCATATGCAGTGCAAGGAGGGCTGATAAGGTCTTTGCTGAGAAGTGCACAATGACAATGGGATAAACCTTAGCTTACTCCTTTTTAGATCCTAACTAGGGGCTTTGAAAAAGTCATACCTTTGTAGAAGCTCAAGATCTTAAAAATTAAAAAGGATAGTATTATCTAATTTCTTAGAAGCCTTTAAAAGGGTAGATTTTTCAAAGACATGCATGCAATTTATATAATACAGTGAAATTGACAGTCAAGGATATTGCACAAATATTTTCTTTTTTCCATTCTGTTTTTATTCATATTTTAGTGGGAGGCATTTAGACACAAAGAAACAGCTTGTCAAGCTTAATCAAAATAATTATCACTATTTTCTATACTCTTATCTTCAGCAGTTAACTTTTATTAAAAAAATCACAGATGTTGAATTTGTGATCAATAGTCTGTTGGATTTTGTGAACTTTCCAGTCAGTCCCTAAAGATGGTGTTCCATTAGCTGATCCACTTCTCTGAACCCCATATGGGTTGGCATGCAGAATCCCAGTTAGTTTCCTCTCAGTGGCACCTTGTCATAGCACCTCCCTTGCTCTCTTCCGATTCCTATTGATAGCTGGTATGAACAAGCAGGCTAAATCAGGATACCAATGACTCACAGAGGCTTGAGACCCTGTACAGCTCTTCTTCCTTATATTGTATCTAGCAATGTTGTAGTACTTCTTTTTCTCCCATGTGTTAGGAGATTCCCTCTAAAAATCATCTGCTCATTAGATGTGTTGGCTACATTTTTATCATCCTGCTAGGTACTGCACAGAATTAACTCAGCCACCTGATAAAACAGACCAAAGAATGTTGGCAAAATGCTTTAGATACAGACTGGAATGCACTAGCACTGTATTATTATCATCATCATCATTATTATGATCTCGAGTGCATTAAAAGTTAAAAAATGAAAAAGCTACACTCTAATGATGCATGATGTGAGTTAAAAGCACTTAGTATTTGAAATGACTGACTCACTACATAAAATATATCAAGAATGAGATGAAAAAGTACACATAAATAGGACTGAAAAGGTACATCTTCCATAAGTACTGATCTACCTCAAAAAGCGAATTTAAGTGTGAATCTTCAATGAAATGGTATGCAGGTAATTCAGTGACTTAAATTGTGGGCACTATTAACTAAATAAAGTAAGGTATAATTTCTTTATGTATTCATATCATAAAGAAATCTATTTATGTATTCATATCTGTATTTGTACGTATATAAAACACTCGGCTTCCCATATGACTCTCTGGTAAAGGATCCTCCTGCCAATGCAAGAGACACAGGAAATGCAGGTTTGATCCCCTTGGTCGAAAAGATACCCTGGAGAAGGAAATGGCAACCCATATCAGTATTCTTACCTGCAGAATCCCATGGACAGAGGAGCCTAGCAAGCTACAGTCCATGGGGTTGCAAAGTGTTAGATACAACTAAGCATGTAGACAAAGCAAAAGACATTATTATATATGCATTACTTATGGGAAAGTGATGATTTGTGTAGTTTTATTTCTAGCACCTATTATAGGACTTGACACTTATTGATTAATCATGTAAAGAATAATAGAAAGGCACACTAATAGGGACTGTGAGATGTTTACATGAAATTGTTTTCTGGTCATTTTAGAGTATAACATGAATAATCTTGATTTATTGCATGTTTATAACATTTACATGAAATGATCTATTACTATGTGCAGATCTACTATGTGATGCTACTACTATGTATTGTTTAAAGTCTTTAATAGGATACCCAACACCATATAAAATATAATCTACTTAAAATAAAAAATCCTTTCACTGTTATCACTGTGATGATATATACTATTTCAAAGTAAGTTTTTATTTTACGGAAGTTAATAATGAGCAAATAAATGTACGTACATATATGAGTGTTGATCTACTTCACTGCAAAAGTAATGTCAAAGAGGTGTAAAAGCAGGACAAAAGCCCAAACACTCCTTTTAAAACTATCCTCAGGGACTGATATCTTTTCCTCCTCTTGGGAACAAACTGCTGACTCTACTTTCCATGTAGTTAATCACTGTGCTGTCTTTATTTATTCTGAATATTTGAATGATCTATTTAATGTCCCTTTCTAGCCTCTCCAGCCACTAATTCTTTTCTTTCTAATCAAACACCTAGAATTTATTAGAAACAGCATTCTTTTAGATCAATAATACCCTAAAAAGTCAAACCCAACAATTTTTTGATGTGTTTGTAGTATTTGAGGTAACTACACATTTTAGGATTTTATCTGCTCTTAATTTCTGCTCCCTATACCATCCTGTTTCTGGTATTCTGATAACTACATCTCCACTCCTTTTAGGATAATCCATTTCATCTTTTTTTCATTCTCCAAATGCAGGATATCCACAAGGTTTAATTCCTGATTCTCATAGTTCTTTCCTATATATCAAGCCTCCAATATTTATCTGATAGCTTTAACAAAAACCCCACGCTAAATAATGTCTGAACTCTCCATCCTTTTCTCCTAATGAACTCTAGCTCCTAATTTCTAATTTTATGCTGGAAAGTCTTATTTTATATAACTCCATTATTATATAAAACTCAACATATCCAAAACCAAAATCGGCAACTTTTGCCCACCAACCCACACTCCTCCCTAATATTCCTGTTTCAACACATAGTTTCCTTATGCTCAAACACAAAACTTTGTGGTTCCTAGTCATTTTCCCCAGTATGGGATAAGTCACCAAGTCTATTTAGTGTTCATTACCAGTGTGTCCTATAACAGTTCTTTCATTTCTTATACCACTAAAGTTTGGGCTTCTTAAATATTATATCAAAACAAAATAATAATAATCAACCTAGTTTCTCAACATTATACATAGCTCACAACAATCAACTCTCTCTAAGTGGTCAGACTAATCACTAATCCTGGGTTCAACAACCAAATATCCTATGTCTTTTTTTGAACATTACATTGATTCTGGTGAATTTACTGTCCCCCAAACACATGGCCATGTCTGCTTGTATTCCATTATCTTATATAAAATGCCATTTTTCCTTCTAATTGTTTAAATTCTAGCCATGTTTCAGTCTACTTCAGGTTCTACATCCCACAATATTGACTACTTTTCTATGCTGCCATGCCAGTTACTGAAAATTCTATTATTTTCCTAAATCGTATAATGCTTGCATGGGTTCCCTGGTGGTTCAGTAGGTAAAGAATCCACCTGTAATACAGTAGATCTGGGGCCTGTCCTTGGGTCAGAAAGTTCCCGTAGAGAAGGAAATGGTTCCCCACTCCAGTATTCTTGCCTTGAAAATTCAACGGACAGAAGAGTCTGGTGCTCTACAGTCCATAGGGCTGCAAAAGGTTGGACACAACTGCGCAGCTAAACCATCATATCACCATACTATCTGCATGGTCTTTTTATGTTAAACTTATTCCTTTTTCACATCATCAACAAATGTAAACCTCCTGAAAGTTGGGGAAGGTTTTTAACATTTATGTGTGTGCCTCAGGTTTCCTCATCTGTAAAATTTCTCAGGGAATGAGAAAATCACTTGCTTTTTAGCATATATGTTATATTGCATTATTGGTCTCAATAATTCAACCCTTTTTACAGTCACACTTTGCCATGGAACTTTGCAGAACACTTCCACTATGGACATGCCTTACTTCTTTGTGTCTAGAAGACTGAGCTTGCACTGACCAATAAAATGAGGTTGATAATGGGCTAGTTTTAGACCTTAAAATGCATTCAGTGTTTTTATTTACCCATTAGCACTTTTGACATAACTAAAAAATAAAAATAAAAAAGAAGAAGATCATGTCCAGGTCACTCTCTTGTTCTCAGGAGGACAGTGAGAGGAACATGAGCCAGAGGCACTGCCCAGAAAATCACAACTCTGGGAAACAACTAAACTGAAAACAACAAAGATTCTGAATAGATCAACACACTCCTCAGTCACAAATTAAAAACTGTCCTGTAGATTTTTAACCTAAGTATATATTTATTCTTGATTACCACTGAGTTCCTGCAATTATTTTCTACACTGCATATTTGTGGAAATAACTAACCAATACAGGATGGTTAAAAGCAAAATGCTTGTGAAACGCTCAGAACAATGCTATTATGTGCTCAATAAATACTGAATTATTATTTAGCTATTTGCATTTTTTCAGAATACCAAGAACAGAGTTTACAAAGAAGGTACAAAACATTTTATAAAAGTAAATGGATAAAAAAATTATGGAAATTACTTCAGCATGAAAGGCCAGATACTTCATTTTATTTTCCAATCAAAGTAAGGCTGTAATTTCTATTTCCATTTTGAGTGTACTAGAGAAGAATGCAATCCTATGAAGTAACTTATCAAGTAAGAATATACACCCAAGTGTCCGAATGCACCACACATTCCTTGAGACTAAATCTGGCTCACGAGGTCTGAATTGAAATGACTCTGAGTATACAAATGTTATAGCTATTATAAGTATCAGTTCAGTAAAGTTCAGTTGCTCAGTTGTGTCCGACTCTTTGTGACCCCATGGACTGTAGCACGCCAGGATTCCTGTCCACCACCAACTCCCAGAGCTTACTCAAACTCATGTGTATTACGTTGGTGATGCCATCCAACCATCTCATCCTCTGTTGTCCTCGTCTCCTCCTGCCAGCCTCAGGGTCTTTTCCAGTGAGTCAATTCTTCATATCAGGTGGACAAAGTATTGGCATTTTAGCTTCTGCATCAGTCCTTAAAATGAATATTCAGGACTGATTTCCTTCAGGATGGACTTGTTGGATCTTCTTTCAGTCCAAGGAATTCTCAAGAGTCTTCTCCAACACCACAGTTCAAAAGCATAAATTATTTGGCGCTCAGGTTTCTAAGCTGAGCTTTTATAAGGCGTTCAGCTTTTAGTCCAACTCTTACATCCATACATGACTACTGGAAAAACCATGGCTTTGAACAGATGGACCTCTGTTGGTAGAGTAATGTCTCTATTGGTAAAGTAATATGCTCTCTAGGTTTGTCACAGCTTTTCTTCCAAGGAGTAAGTATCTTAATTTCAAGGCTGCAGTCACCATCTGCAGTGATTTTGGAGACCCCAAAATAAAATCTCTCACTGTTTCCATTGTTTCACCACCTATTTGCTATGAATTGATGGGACCAGACGCCATGATCTTAGTTTTCTGAATGTTGAGCTTTAAGCCAACTTCTTCACTCTCCACTTTTACTTTCATCAAGAGGCCCTTTAGTTCTTCTTCACTTTTTTACCATAAGGGTGATATCATCTGCAAATCTGATGTTATTGACATTTCTCCTGGCAGTCTTGATTCCAGCTTATGCTTCCTCCAGCCTAGATTTTCTCATGATGTACTCTGCATATAAGTTAAATAATCAGGGTGACAATATACAGTCTTGATGTAATCCTTTCCCGATTTGGAACCAGTCTGTTGTTCCATGTTGAGTTCTAACGATTGCTTCTTGACTTGCATAAGGATTTCTCAGGAGGCAGCTAAGGTGGCCTGGTATTCCCACCTCTTTAAGTGTTTTCCACAGTTTGTTGTGATCTACATAGTCAAAGGCTTGGCATAGTCAAAAACAAAAGTAGATTTTTTTTTTTTTCTGGAACTCTCTTGCTTTTTTAATAATCCAGCGGATGTTGGCAATTGATCTCTTGTTCCTTTCCTAAATACAGCTTGAACATCGGAAAGTTCATGGTTCATGTACTGTTGAAGCCTGGCTTGGAGAATTTTGAGCACTACTTTACTTGTGTGTGAGATGTGTAAATGTATACATACATATATGTATACATATTTCATTAATGTATATAGTATTTTAAAAAAAGGAAAAGATGAAAAAGGGGACTTGCTTTGCAGTTTAGGAGAATTGTCACACTGCTGTGGCCCTTCATATTTCCCTTAAAATGGAAACAAAGCATTTTTTATATTAATGTACAGAAGAAAACTCAGGCACACAAGGGACAGTGACATGCAGAATTCATACAACTGAATAATAAAAACAAGACTAAAATCTAGGTTTCCTCCTCCAAATTTGGTACTACTAGCATAATTATTATAAAAGGACATCCCCTTCCTCCAGTATACTAACTTTCTGAGAATACAAAGTGAAATATTCCATTAGACCATTTCATTGTGGTGGGGACTTGGGCACCTCAAAACTCCCTTTAAGATATTCTGCTTCAGAGAGTATGGTTGATAGACAGTTTCTAGCTGTGCATCTTCAGATCCACCATGGTATTTATGCCAAGGTCAAGCATTCTGAGCTATTTCAAATCCTAAAAGATGATGCTATTAAGGTGCTGCACTGAATATGCCAGCAAATTTGGAAAACTCAGCAGTGGCCACAGGACTGGAAAAGGTCAGTTTCACTGCAATGTCAAAGAAGGGCAATGCCAAAGAATGTTCAAACTATTGCACATTGCACTCATTTCACATGCTAGCAAGGTAATGCTCAAAATCCTACAGCTAGGCTTCAACAGTAAGAGAACTGAGAACTTTTCAAGACGTTCAAGCTGGACTTAGAAAAGGCAGAGGAACCACAGATCATATTGCCAACATCTGCTAGATCATCAAAAAAGCAAGAGAATTCCAGAAAAACATCTACTTCTGCTTGCCTGACTATGCTAAAGCCTTTGACCGTGTGGATCACAATAAACTATGGAAAATTCTTAGAGATGGAAATACCAGGCCATCTTATCTGCCTCCTAAGAAACCTGTATGCAGGTCAAGAAGCAACAGTTAGAACAGAACATGGAACAACAGACTGGTTCCAAATCAGAAAAGCAGTGTGTTAAGGTGGTATGTTGTCACCCTGTTTATTTAATTTAAATGCCAGACTAGATGAAGCACAAGCTGGAATCAAGGTTGCTGGGAGAAATATCAATTAATATGAGATAAACAGATGACATCACCCTTATGACAGAAAGCAAAGAGGAACTAAAGAGCCTTTTGATGCAAGTGAAACAGGAGAGTAAAAAAGCTGGCTTAAAACTCAACATTCAAAAAACAAAGGTCATGCCATCTGGTCCCATCACTTCATGGCAAATAAATGGAGAAACAATGGAAAGAGTGATAGACTTTATTTCGAGGGGACTCCCAAATCACGGCAGATGGTGACTGCAGCCATGAAATTAAGAGACACCTGCTCCTTGGAAGAAAAGCTACGACCTACCTAGACAGCATATTAAAAAGTTGAGACATTTACTCTACCAACAATGGTCTGAACAGTCAAAGCCATGGTTTTTCCAGTAGTCATATATGAATGTGAGAGTTGGACCATAAAGAAGGCTGAGTACTGAAGAATTGATGCTTTAAATCTGTGGTGTTGGAGAAGACTCTTGGGAATCCCTTGCACTGCAAGGAGATCCATCCAGTTCACCCTAAAAGAAAACAGTTCTGAATATTCATTGGAAGAACTGATGCGGAAACTGAAGTTCCAATACTTTGGCCACCTGATACAAAGAATGACTCATTGGAGATGACCTTGATGCTGGGAAAGATTGAAGGCAGGAGGAGAAGAGGATGTCAGAGGATGAGATGGTTGGATGGCATCACTGACTCAAAGAACATGAGTTTGAACAAACTCCAAGAGATGGTGAAGGACAGATAAGCCTAGCATGCTGAAGTTCATGCGGTCGCATAGAGTCGGACATGTCTGAGCAACTGAACAACAAAGGCATTTTGCGCTTCTTACAGTTAAAGACAAAGCACAAGGACATTAGAGCTTAATTATTTCTTTCTGTTAGGAGTCCCTCCTGACTTTGCTTAGGGACTTAACATCAGCAAGACCAAGATGTCTCAGAACTGTGCCACATTCTGAGACTCTACTTCCTCAATCCTTGTTCCATCCATTTCCCCTTCCACAGGTGTCAGGCCCAGGTCAGTATCTGCGGGTTCTGTCTGTCTACTTCTGCTTCATCCCATTTGCCCTTCTCAAGTGTTCTCTCTATGGGTATCACACATCCAATCTTGGGCTGATGACTATATCTCAGAGAACCTAACATGACACACTATAAATAATTCAAATCCTGTTGATCACCAACTGTGTTTTAAGTACCAGGTGCTGAGTACTAGGTAAACAAGGAAGAAAAATAACGGGGCTTAAAGTATAGTATGAGCAGCAATTATTTGTATCACCTTTAGTACAATTTGCTAAATCCTATAACCCAGAGGTCTAAAAAATGCATGAAAACTTGAGGAGATGTTATTTCTTCTGCCAGAGGAGAAGCTATAAAAGCTTTCACAAATGAACTGACATTTGAAATTGGCCTCCAAGTACAAATAATATTTCTTAAATGGAAAACAGTTATGGGGAAGGAGGCTGGAAGAGGACATTCCTGAGTAGCAGTATCAGCATGAATACAGATAAAGCCCTGTGAAAGTACATGACATGTTTAAAGGGATATCCAACAACTTTAACTTATCATTGAGCTATAATGAAAAACCACATACAAGATGCTTCCAACAGAAAATTTTTACTGATTTACTTTCTTCATATTTCTCTCTTAGTTGTCAAGAGATATATGTTCCTTCTCTCTGTAGAACTGGTTAAGAAAAGAACCTCAGGCTTTAGGGAGAGGGCAGTTTTGTGCCATATTTTTTGGAAGGAGCTTTGAGGGAAAATCAGAGTTTCACAGGCAGCAAGTGAGTATAAAAGAAGCTATAAGGGAGTACATTCAGTATGAAGATTTATCTCTGTGCTTAATTGGGTCAGCAGCAGTAACAGTTAACACCACTGGCAACAGAGAGGCTGTTTACACTGCAGGACACAGCGGATGACTGCAAGAAGTCAAAAGAAAGATATTTAGTAAAGGAGACAGCAAAGAGACGATATGCAAGAGAAGTGAGGAAAAAGTACGGGAAAAAAGAGTTCAAGAAAGGATAAATTTGGTGTACGCAAAGACAGCACATGACAAATTAAAGCTCTGTAGAGGAAATGACTTGTGAGAGAAAGAATAATGGTTAGGTCTTGAATAACTAGAGTTAGTGAGCTTCATGCCATGCACCAAAGATGACAGAAGAAAAAGATGGGAAAGACATTAGAGACACTAGATAACAGGCTTGAAACAGCAGCCATTGGCTTTCCTGGCTAAGAGTTTTGATTTTCTCTTAATGTGATTCAAACATAGCAAAATCCACATTAGTTACATAAAATTAACTCATATTAATAATATCATAATTTTATAAACTTGTATCAAGCAAATTCCAGCAAGTATCCTCAATGTCTGATTGATCTTTTTGAACAACCTGGTCCTTGTACCAGTTTGTTGTTATTTGGCCACTAAGAGGTGTTCGATTCTTTTGTGACCCCATGGATTGTTGTCCACCAAGATCCCCTGTCCATGGGATTTCCCAGGCAAGAATATTGGAGTGGGTTGTCATTTCCTCCTCCAGAGGATTTTCCTGACCCAGGGATCAAACCCACATCTCCTGCACTGGCAGGTGGATTCTTTACCACTGAGCCACCTGGGAAGCCCTTATACTAATAACTAAGCTCTGAATCCCTGCTAACCAATTCCACCTAGTTTGTCAACTTAGGCAATTGTTTAACTTCTCTGTAGTTGCTTCACCTGCACAAGTGGATAAAAACAATGCTTACTTCATGGTTATTCTGATAATTAAATGAGATAACATATGAAAAAGGGCTTAGCTCAGTGATAACATACAGGATATTCTCAAAAAAAGCTAGCTTAATTTGTCTTTGGCATGTCATTTAACCTTTCCAAACCTCAAATACCTTATTTTTAAAGTGAGGATAACAACACTAGTTTTAAATGTTGTAAGGATTAAAGACAATTGAGTACAAAGTAATTACAGTGGTGCCTGGCACATGGTATGCTTTTAATTTTTTTTTTTTTGCCTCCCTCTCTGTTAATCTTCATGCTCTTAATTATTACTAATATTATTATTATGCCATTTATTAGACAAAACCATCCAGTTATTAAAGGAAAAGAGAGGTGAAATTATGCACTTCTGCAGTTATATTTCCCTTTATGTTAAAGAACTATAAGTACAAGGAAGACTGCATGATGGTTCAACAAAATATGGTACAATCCAAGAGCCAAACTCTCCAAAGTAATCAATCAGATATGGATATACCTTTTGTGACTGACTTCATGAAATCAGCAACTACTTGTTCAGGGTCTGAGAATTTAGAAACAATAAGAACTGCCATTTTCCAGGAGAGCTGTAGAAAGGCTGAGGGAAAAGCAGGAGAAAAAATGCACAAATGGAAATGATATTCACTGAGATGTTTCCATGCATTAAACAGGGCTTTCCAACATCACAGGATATTTCCTAAATGAGGTTACCAACATGAGGGGAAACCAGAGGAAAAAAAAAATTTAAATCTAACCTGATATTTTATTAGGTCAAAACCTGAAATGAAATGCAGTATCTGGTGGGAATTATTCTTAAACTATTATTTGGAAGTTTTTAATATATTACCCAGCTTTATAATAAACACAGACATGTGGAAGACCCATATTTATGATAAAGACCCATATTTATGATAAATCCTCCTCCATCCAAAGAAACAGAAATGATTCATAAAACCTTCCAATCACTAGCTAACTTAAAGGCTATATACACATGAACTACAATCACCAAAATAGGCAAAAAATACTTGCTCTATGTTGGCATTGTATGTTTTCATTTAATCTGATATAATGAGAAGTATAAAATATTATATATAATGAGGCTTTAGATTTTAAAATTTACTGAATTTGCTAAACAGTAGTTGCAATCTTCAAGATCATCAGAAGTGATCAATTTTTACTCATTCTGTAACTTATCAAGCCAGAAATGGATCTTAGGAGACAGAACAGTAGACCTATCTCTATTCAGTGAAGCAACATCTGATAGAAATTGCTCTTTTCACATCTAACTTGGAAGACCTCATCTAACAAAAGTTTAGATCACTCTGCTGCATTTGAGTTGCCCCAATATAACTAAAATTAACTTGCTATTTTGCCATCTTCCTACATGATTTTCAAAAAAATAACTAAAATCAAGTTCTATCACGTTTCTCTCTACTCACAGAAATTTGTCAGTTGCTTCAAAAGAAAGCACGTGATACATGAATACCCATTGCTGTTTTCCTCTTATTTTGTTTTCCCTACTCAATCTATGTAGCTTTTTTTGGACACTTCAGTTCAGTTGCTTAGTAATGTCTGATTCTGCGACCCCATGGACGGCAGCATGCCAGGCCTTCCTGTCCATCAACAACTTCCGGAGTTTACTCAAATTCATGTGCACTGAGTCTGTGATGCCATCCAACCATCTCATCCTCTATTGTCCCCTTCTACTCCTGCCTTAAATCTTTCCCAGCATCAGGGTCTTTTCCAATGTGTCAGTTCTTTGTATCAGGTGGTCAAAGTATTAGAGATTCAGCTTCAGCATCAGTCCTTCCAATATTCAGGACTGATTTCCTTTAGGATAGGCTGGTTGGATCTCCTTATAGGCCATGGGACTCTCAAGAGTCTTTTCCAACACCACAGTTCAAAAGCATCAATTCTTCGGCATTAAACTTTATAGTCCAATTCTCACATTCATACGTGAGTACTAGAAAAACAATAGCTTTGACTGGATGGACTTTAGTTGGCAAAGTGATGTCTCTGCTTTTTAATATGCTGTCTAGGTTGGTCATAACTTTTCTTCCAAGGAGCAAGTGTCTTTTACTTTCATTGCTGTAGTCACCATCTTGCAGTGATCTTGGAGCCCAAAAAAAAAATAGTCTCTCACTGTTTCCCCATCACTTTCCAATGAAGTGATAGAACCAGATGTCATGATCTTAGTTTTCTGAATGTTGAGTTGTAAGCCAGCATTTTCACTCTCCTCTTTCACTTTCATCATGTGGCTCTTTAGTTCTTCCTTTCCTTTCTGCCATAAGGGTGGTGTCATCTGCATATCTGACGTTATTGATATTTCTCCTGGCATTCTTGATATCAGCTTGTGCTTCATCCAATCCAGCATTTCTCATGATGTACTCTGCATATAAGTTATTTAACAGGGTGACAATAAACAGCCTTGATGTACTCCTTTCCCAATCTGGAACCAGTCTGTTCCATGTCCAGTTCTAACTGTTGCTTCTTGGCCTGCATATAGATTGCTCAGGAGGCAGGTCTGGTGGTCTGCTATTCCCATCTCTTTAAGTATTTTCCACAGTTCGATGTGATCCACACAGTCAAAGATTTTGGCATAATCAATAAAGCATAAGTAGAAGTCTTTCTGGAACTCTCTTGCTTTTTCAATGATCCAACAGATGTTGGCAATTTGATCTCTGGTTCCACTGCTTTTTCTGAATCCAGCTTGAACATCTGGAAGTTCACAGTTCCCTGCTGAAGTACTGTTGGCTTGGATAATTTTGAGCATTACTTGCTAGCGTGTGAGATGAATGCAATTGTGCAGTAGTTCAAGCATTCTTTGGGACTGGAATGAAAACTGACCTTTTCCAGTCCTGTAGCCACTGTTGAGTTTTCCAAATTTGCTAGCATATTGAGTGCAGCATTTTCACGTCATCATCTTTTAGGATTTGAAATGCTCAATTGGATTTCCATCACCTCCACTAGCTTTGTTCGCAGTTACGCCTCCTGAGGCCCACTTGATTTCACATTCAGGATGTCTGGCTCTAGGTGAGTGATCACACTATCGTGGTTATCTGGGTCATGAAGATCTTTTTTGCTTTGTTCTTCTGTGTATTCTTGCCACCTCTTGCTTAATATCTTCTGCTTCGGTTAGGTCCATACCATTTCTGTCTTTTATACAGCCCATCTTTGCAAGAAATATTCCCTTGGTATCTCTAATTTTCATGAAGAGATCTCTAGTCTTTCTTATTCTATTGTTTTCCTCTATTTCTTTGAACTGAACACTGAGGAAGGCTTTCTAATCTTTCCTTGCTATTCTTTGGAACTCTGCATTTGAATGGGTATATCTTTCCTTTTCTCCTTTGCCTTTGCTTCTCTTCTTTTCACAGCTATCTATAAGGCCTCCTCGGACAGCCATTTTGCCTTTTTGCATTTCTTTTTCTTGTGGGTTGTCTCAATCACTGCCTTATGTACAATGTCATGAACCTCTGTCCATAGTTCTTCAGCCACTTTGAAAATCAGATCTGATCCCTTGAATCTACTTCTCACTTCCATAGTATAATCATAAGGGATTTGATTTAGACACTTCATATCTGAACTGTCTAGTGGTTTTCCCTACTTTCTTCAATTTAAGTCTGAATTTGGCAATAAGGAGTTCATGATCTGAGCCACAGTCAGCTCCCGGTCTTGTTTTTGCTGAATAAAAAGAGCTTCTCCATCTTTGGCTGCAAAGAATATAATCAATCTGATTTTGGTGTTGACCATCTGGTGATGTCCATGTGTAGAGTCTTCACTTGTGTTGTTGGAAGAGGGTGTTTGCTATGACCAGTGTGTTCTCTTGGCAAAACTCCATTAGCCTTTGCTCTGCTTCATTCTGTACCCCAAGGTGAAATTTGCCTGTTATTACAGATATTTCTTGACTTCCTACTTTTGCATTCCTGTCTGCTAATAATAAAAAGGATACATTTTTTTGAGAGCAAGATCTAGAAGTTATTGTGGGTCTTCATAGAACCTTTCAACTTCAGCTTCTTCAGCATTACTGGTAGGGACATAGACTTGGATTACTGTGATATTGAATGGTTTGCCTTGGAAACGAACAGAGATCATTCTGTCGTTTTTTGAGATTGCATCCAAGTACTTCATTTTGGACTCTTGTTGGATATAATGACTATGCCATTTCTTCTAAGGGATTCTTGCCCACAGTAGGACATGTAATGGTCATTTTAGTTAAATTCACTCATTCTAGTCCATTTTAGTTTGCTGATTCCTAAAATGTCGATGTTCACTCTTGCCATCTGTTTGACCACTTCCAATTTGCCTTGATTCATGGATCTAACATTCCAGGTTTCTATGCAGTATTGCTCTTAATAGCATTGGACTTTACTTTCATCACCAGTCACATCCACAAATGAGTGTTGTTTTTGCCTTGGCTCTGTCTCTTCATTCTTTCTGGAGTTATTTCTCCACTGATCTCTGGTAGACAGTTTGTATCATTAAGGACAGTTCATCTTGGACATCACATTCATTCCTGACTAAGGTAATGTATATCCTAAATGATTCCAGAGAGGCAGCAATAGGAAAAAAGTGGACTGGGCCAGAGGACACCTCCAGTGCTAAAATTTCAGTTCAGAGGTGCAGAACTGACAGAAGCTGATATGTTATTATGATGTATTTTAAGGTTTTGCTAAGGCTGTTCCACTTCATTTATATAAATTCAAGAAACTAAAAAATCTAATTAATGTTAAAATATGGTCTTAATCTGAAACTTCCAAACTCTCAATGCATTACTTTTAGAATTGCACTCTATTCTATCTTAAGAATCTACTTCCTCATCTTTAAAATAGAAATGATAAAACCTCATAGGTTTCTTTGAGAACTCAATGAGAGTACATTTAGAAAAACGCTGAAAATGTAAAAAAAATGTTCTCCAAGACTGTCATCAGTCTTGTCCTTTAAGAGATCTTCACTGGCCACTAGAGGAAAATGATATCCATATTGGGTTTTATTGCTGTTACTTCTTTCTTGCAGGCAAAATGCTTGCCAATTTTCTCCTTCAACAGGAAATATAAAAATCTAGGTGAAATTTTCTTCTTTTGCTGAGTCAAAAGAAATCATTGTTGTGGTCCAATGATCTGGACTCAGGAAGTTGTCATTTTGGTGACCAATTTCAATGCCCAAAATACATTTTCTCCTTTAACTAGAAAGGTGGTGTTCTGGTTCCCAGTGTCTTTCATTTTAGCCAGGCAGGGCTTTCTTTGTTTTGGGTTTATCCTCATCCATCACAATTTACCAGTTGAGAGTTCTACATAGCCTTTAATAACAAAATTTCTTTTTTTTTTTTTAATTTAAAAATCTTTAATTCTTACATGCGTTCCCAAACATGACCCCCCCCCCTCCCACCTCCCTCCCCACAACATCTCTCTGGGTCATCCCCATGCACCAGCCCCAAACATGCTGCACCCTACGTCAGACATGGACTGGCAATTCAATTCTTACATGATAGTATACATGTTAGAATTCCCATTCTCCCAAATCATCCCACCCTCTCCCTCTCCCTCTGAGTCCAAAAGTCCGTTATACACATCTGTGTCTTTTTTCCTGTCTTGCATACAGGGTCGTCATTGCCATCTTCCTAAATTCCATATATATGTGTTAGTATACTGTATTGGTATTTTTCTTTCTGGCTTACTTCACTCTGTATAATAGGCTCCAGTTTCATCCATCTCATCAGAACTGATTCAAATGTATTCTTTTTAACGGCTGAGTAATACTCCATTGTGTATATGTACCACAGCTTTCTTATCCATTCATCTGCTGATGGACATCTAGGTTGCTTCCATGTCCTGGCTATTATAAACAGTGCTGCGATGAACATTGGGGTACATGTGTCTCTTTCAATTCTGGTTTCCTCGGTGTGTATGCCCAGAAGTGGGATTGCTGGGTCATAAGGTAGTTCTATTTTCAGTTTTTTAAGGAATCTCCACACTGTTCTCCATAGTGGCTGTACTAGTTTGCATTCCCACCAACAGTGTAGGAGGGTTCCCTTTTCTCCACACCCTCTCCAGCATTTATTGCTTGCAGATTTTTGGATCGCAGCCATTCTGACTGGTGTGAAGTGGTACCTCATTGTGGTTTTGATTTGCATTTCTCTAATAATGAGTGATGTTGAGCATCTTTTCATGTGTTTGTTAACAAAATTTCTTAACTTACAAAAGTTTATCAGCAAGTTCTACCACTGTTGATCACCTGATGGATATTTATTTATTTTTAATTTGTATTAAACATTTTTTTCTAAAAAACAGTTATTGAAACAATATAGGTGAGGCCTTAACATAGTATTCAAAACATGTCAAGTATTCAATTTGTTGAAGCATATTTGTTGAAACTTAATTTGAAACATTTGATTTGATCAATTATACTAAAGAGTTGGCCTTATGAATTACTCGAATGCTACACAAAATAGCTAACAAGTGATAATACAACCTAGTCTTGAATTTAGTATTTTCTTGAATTTAGACTATAACATTTTGAGTTTCTTCTACTTTTTAATTCTTTATTAAATGTCCAAGATGAAAGAATTACAAACATCATTTTTATAAACATGCCATGTAACACCTAATTAATATATTTTAAAGGACTAATAATAATAGCAACAAACATTTGAACCACAGGCCAGGTAGAGTGGTAAGAGCTTTGCATATGCATGATCTTATTTAATCTTCACCCAAACCCTGCTGGGGTAGGTACTTTTCAAACTCCTATTTTGAATAGTTACCTGAGACTTTAAGAAATTAAGTGGTGGTAGAATCTCTATTCAAATCCAGGCATAACTTCTGTTGTAAAAAGTCATAATTACCATGATAGACTTCATTAATTACATATATGCTTCATGCAGTTTTCCTTCTGACCTCTCCACTCTGGTCAATTTAGTCAATGCATAAGGGAGAGTTTAATGCTATCCAGCATACTTAAATCATTCTAAGCCTTAGGACAGTTTTGGTTCCTTAAACCAAAACAATGTTAAAGTGATGTTACATGCTGATCACTGTACTCTCATGAGATGAATATGAAGGGACTCATACTAGCTACCCTATGCCATTCTCTAGGTTTGCTTGAAAATGGCATAATTAAGTTTCAAAGCTAAACTATTTCAGAAAGATGAACCATTCAAAAGGTTCAGTTTTATCAGTAAATTATGAACGTATAGAGATGAAGAAGCTTGGAATTTTTCTCAATAACTACAGGCATAACTTTGTCTTTCAATGTGACCACCAATGTCATATCTCTTTTTAAATCTTCACATGCCCTATATTAATAAGCTAGCTGCCTGAAGGTAACTCCCCCTATGGAACTGACATTGTTTAATTCTTGGCAACAGTTTGTTAATTGAAAGAAAATGAATAATATTCTTCCTTTTAGTACCTGTACTTCTAAAAATGAGTTTTTAGTGACTTTCCTTTAGAGTCAATGATGTCTATTTCTCCTGAATATCTGAGATAGAGTTGGCAGCCTTCTGAGTCCTATATGTTATTATTACTTCTCATGGGATGTTTCCAAACTTTACATTATTTGCGTGATTCATGAAAATCTAAAGGAATAGCTGTTTCTCTATTATATTTAGTTATCACCCTTCTGCTTCATAGTGATATTAAATATGAATGTATAATTTTCTGAGATTTATACTTCTAATATTCTAAATAGAATTAAATGATTATTTTTATTTTATTAAACAATAGTCAAGTCAGAATTGGCATTTAATTTTTGAATGATTTATTGCCAGTTCTGGATAACAGTTAAAAGCAAAACAATAAATGAATTAAAAGTCTATATGATGACTCAGTAACTATACAAACAGATCATTTGATGTGATTCCCTTAAAATTTCCAATACTCATACAAGGTCCAGTATGCATAATATTCTCCTAATAATCTATCCCTCCAAAAGATTTATAGAACATTAGTAAGTATGTACACACAGATCATTAGAGTGTGAACTGGTCCTCTCTCCTTAAAATGTTGGTTCATATTGATCCTGTCATCATTCTTATGTGGTCAAAATTTTCATGAATAATTTCTAAAGTGAAGTTAATGTTTACAATTGTGAGGCATTATCTGACTGATTACATTAAAACCAGAAACACATATACACAGAAGAGAAAGTTACAGTATCAAAGTTTACTTCGACTGCTTTGTTTTAATAAGCACACAAAAATCTAACATGCATGCTTAGACTTCAGGATGTATATTTCATAATAAAAAACATCCATTTGGCATATGTATACATCACAATAAGTAACTCGCTAGTGGGGACTTCTTTTCTTTACAGATCCTTGAATTCCTTTTTCTCTTATTTATCCTTATGGAAATCACATATGTATGATCAATTTATGAATATACTTTATCAAAGTACATATCAAAGCCCAGCTTTAAACAGAAATTGAAAATGGGGCAGCATACAACCTAAATAGAGCCTTGCAGGAAAGGATAACTTTTTTAGGCCATTCATCTCAACTATATCTCTGCTGCATAGCCACAGAGGATAAGAAAGCAGGGTGTGTTGGTCCAGTACTTAAAATGACTTGCAGCATTAGCTGGCAGTACCACTTTCCCCTTCCACAGATCAACATTCAGGAAGAAACGCCTACTCCCTTCAGTAACTCAGGTAATCCTCCCTGGAGATCTTCCTGTTTATTACTGAATATAGTTATTGTTTTATCTCATTTGAAATTATAGTGTTTGCTTATTGTATTTTGAGAAGATTCATTTATAAAATAGTTTTGGAACACTACAAACATTTTATTTAAACGGGTGACTCAAGCATGTTAGTTTAAATTAAACCACATGCTTGGGATATTCATGGAGCTATGTAAGGACTATATTTTATGAAAATGCAGGGTGCTGAGCAGCAAAATTTAATCTGGAGGGCACTTGTCCTCAGTCATGCGAGACAAGATGTATTAGCCATGAATGGATTGCAGCAGTGCTACTTGAGTTTCTTTAATTTTCTAAACCAAGATTGTAAAAAGAATCAGTGGTATTGAATCCCACTGGCTATGGTGAAAAGGCACTGCTCAGAGATAAAGAACAATTTATCTTCTGCTTTAAAAGAGAGCAGTTTTGGCAGACAGTAAAATAGATCACAGTATAATATACTCTAGGAAGAACATTACAAAATATGGGTTTTTTTCTTAAAATTTTAAGAGTGCTGATTCAGTATACTTTCCTAAATAAAAGCAAATGATAGTGTTAATTGCAAATTATAAATATTAAAAATGTAAATTACAGTCTAGAAGGGCATATGCATATGTCTTTATGAGACATATGCTTAGCAATGATTCAGTAAGAAGAATAATATTTCACTTATGCAACTAAAATACTAATTAAGTTTCAAATATTCTATGCATTACCACTATTAAATCAAATTAGGTAATGCCAAATTAGAATGGTGGGTTTTTTCCTATTAGCTATTACTTTGACTTCTCAGGTTACAGTTTATGAATTATGCCTGTGTGTACTAAGTCATTTCAGTCCAAGTTGTTGCGACCCCATGGACTGTAGCCCACCAGGCTCCTCTGTCCATGGATTCTCCAGGCAAGAATATTGTAGTATGTTGCCTTTCTTCCTCCAGGGGATCTTCCCAATCCATGGATAGAACTCACATCTCTCACATCTTCTGAATTGGCAGGCAAGATCTTTACACTAGTACCACTGGGAATTATAGGATTTATCAAACCTAGAATTTTTTTTTCATAAATGCCTGGGTAGACTAGCATTGAATGCTAGGATAGTTTCCCCCTCAGTTTAAATTCCTGATATTTATTTCCATGTATAAAGTTACTGATGATTCTGTCTCTCTTGTTTATTATTTCTATTCAGTACATCAGCAATATTTAACACATTTTTCATGTAAAAGAACATCAATTTCTAGGTTATGGTTTTTGACCTCTGTGAAGAGAGACAAACACTTTTCTAAAGTCATATTACAGAACAAGTAAGTGATGGGATCATTCACTAAGTATATACGTAAACTTTTTGTGCCTAAAATAAAAGAAGCAAACACCTCCATCAGACAAAAGAATTTTCATTCTTGTCTGATTTTTCAGGCAGTTGAATATGTAGAGCTTTTGGTTTGTCTGTGTCACCAAGGCAATCTTATATTAGGATGAATTATAATTAAAAAAATAGGAATTTTGTCTATCTTTGCAATACAGATTATTTCATACAGAATAATCAAGAAAGTTCAGTATATTAAAAAATCTGATAATCAATCCAGCATAATGTAACAGCAAGTATCAAACAGGCACACACTTCTTAATATCACTTTAGTGTTGGTGTCTTGTGACTCAAAATGGAATATACAGGAACTACATTATTCTGGTATTTCTTCTAAGCACCCATATTGCTGAAATTATTGGGCAGGAAGGAACTACACACATAAAATCCTTACAAAATAAAAATACATTTTAAGGCCAGAATTATAATTTAATTATCTTTCAAACTTAGTATCAGGGACATGATTTTTTTCATGTTATACTCCTTTATTTCTGGATGATACTGTATTCTTTGTTATAGAAGATTATAGGCATACTTTGTTAAGAAGTTCATTTTTAATAACATATGGATGTACCCCAAGTCAAATTATAACCCTAAAAACATCTGCAATACAGCATTTTAACTCTTTGCGACTTAGCCCTATACATCACCTCCCAGAGTTTTCCATCATAATATAAAGTCATCCTCAGGAAATACAAAATCTAGGGAAGATACAAAATGTATGGATGCTATTGGTCTAGGGTAGTGTTTCATTACTTTAATTCAATTAATAAAATCCCTATACAACATAAAAATAATATATAAAGTAAACTTTTTAATATTCTTATAAATATTTGAAAAGAGTATAAAACTGGAAAATCCATTAAAATCACCAGGAAATGCAATCCATCCCAAAATTACAGCAGAAACTATCTGAACATAATAAGTGGCATTAATATTTGTCCAAATGTTTATCTCTCTCATAATTTATCCATATGTATGAAAACAGGGGCCTATTTCTTTCCTAGAAGAGGATAAATGTTATAGAGCTACAAGTCTTGCTCTCCTTTGTAAATATATATATCAGAATGATAAAGGGAAGAGGGCTGATATTTCCGTCAGCTTGTTTCATAAAAAGTACTAAACCACAGGATGAAACTAATGAGAAGTTTTTATTTTAGTGGTAGCATGCTGTTCTAATTAAATATGTGATATCTAACTTTGAGAATTCAGAGAAGTGAAATTTTTATCAGGAAGTATTTCCTGTTCGAGTCCAAGTTCAGAGGGAACATGTTCTGAGAAGTTGCCAAGATTCACAAGCTGGTTCTCTCAAAAACATGAAACACAATTATATGACTTTGAACTAGTCTGCAACCAGGTACATCATATACATTTGACTTCCCAAAGGAATAGTAAACAGGGAAATGAACTATGTTCCACAACCTCACAGTAAAGACAGTCTTCTTCAGCACAAAGGAGGCTACTGGTATCATAAAAGCTTCTGATAAACGTGAAGTTCTGGTCAGGATTTGGGGGAAGCTCACTGTGCTTTTCACACAGGGCATTTTTGAATTTTTCTTTGTTTATCCCTGTTTTTCTGAAGATCCTGGTTTTGTAACTATATGTCATGTGAATGGCAAAAAAAGAGGTTCTCCAAGTTTCTAATTTGATCTTCATGTTTAACAGAATCTTCATTGACCTCATGAAAGGCCATGCATATGGGGCCCAAACAAGGACAATGGCTGCTACATAATCTGTCTTATGGCATGAGATCCACAGACACACTGTGCACGCACAGTACATTTTATCTTAATAAAAGGACTCCTCTCTCATGCATATATCTGTTGGCACCTTTCCGTCAATCATATCGCAGTCTCATCATGACAATCAGGCACAGAGATTTATCAAGGATAACCACATAGTACGTTACTCAATACCCATATTCACCCACTGTAATAGGTTGTTCAGTCACTAAGTCATGTCCGACTCTTTGAGATCCCATGAACTGGAGAATTCCAGGCTTCACTGTCCTTCACTACCTCCAAGAGTTTGCTTAAACTCACGTCCATTGAGTCAGTGATGCCATCCTCATCCTCTGTTGCCCTTTCTCCTCCTGCCTTCAATCTCTCCCAGCATCAGGGTCTTCACTGATGGTCTTCTACCTTCTCCTTTCCCAGCATCAGAGTCGGTTCTTTGCATCAGTGGACAAAATACTGGAGCTGGAGCTTTATCATCAATCCTTACAATAAATCTTCAGAGTCGAGTTTGTGGTTTGATCTCCTTGCTCTCCAAGGGACTCTTAAGAGTCTTCCCCAGCACCACAATTAGAAAGCCTCAACCCTTTAGCATTTAGTTTTTTGTTTGTTTGTTTTTTATGGTTCAACTCTTAATTATCACTTCTGGAAAAACCACAGCTTTGACTATATGGGCCTTTATCGACAAAGTGATGGGTCTGCTTTTTAATATGTTGTCTAGGTTTGTCATAGTTTTTCTTCCAAGGAGCAAGTGTATTTTAATTTCTTGGCTGCAGTCACCTTCCACAGTGATTCTGGAGCCCAAAAAAGTAAAATCTGTCACTGTTTCCATTTTTTCCTCATATATTTGCCATGAAGTGATGGGACCGGATGCCATCATGTTCATGTTTTGAACGCTGAATTTTAAGCTAGCTTTTTCATTCTCCTCTCTAACCGTCATCAAGAGGCTTTTTAGTTCCTCAAAACTTTCAGCCATTAGAGTGATATCAACTGCATATCTGAGGTTGTTGATATTTCTCCCAGAAATCTTGATTCCAGCTTGTGAGTCATTCGGCCCAGCATTTCACATTATACTCTCTGCATAGAAATTAAAGAAGCAGATAGTATACTTACCTGATGTACTCCTTTCCCAATTTTGAACCAGTTTGTTATTTTATGGCTGATTCTAACCGTTGCTTCTTGTCCTGTATTCAGATTTCTCAGGATACCGGTAAGGTGGTCTGGTATTCCCATCTCTTAAAGAATTTTCCACAGTTTGTTGTGATCCACACAGACAAAGTCTTTAGTGTAGTCAATAATGGCTTTATTGAAGGAGGCTCATAATCGTGACATACCACACAACCATCACCAGAGTACTTTAGAAAAATCAGTATATCACTTTGAGGGTGAAGAGTTACTGTTCCTGGTGCTTATTCAACATTTCCTAATAACTGCAAATTTTACCAAGTCCTAGTTTCCAGTACACAGTTCAGATAAATTATTTTCCTAGGGAGTGGTAAATTTAAACTGCTTCTACTTTTTTAGTTGCCAAGCATAAATTCTTTTAAACACCTATGCTAATTTTAATTAAAATTAGTCTTCCAGGATGTAATAAAAATTTGTTATGCAATGTAATTTGTTCATTTTTAAACTAGCAACCTGATCACCTCCCCCCCCCCCCCGAAAAAAAACCTCATAAAATTTAAAACTTGGAGAGAAAAAAGAGGTAATTTTTATAAAAGCATGAAAAGAACTGAAGTATTTTATGGTATATTTCTGAAAAGCCCTATATGATATAGACAGTGACCTTTTTTGGGGGGTGGCGGAAATGCATCATGATATCCAGGGATCATATTCAATATGAAATTCCTAGAAATACAAAAAGAATTAGCCATGACTGGAGTCTTTCAACTATAGACTGAGAAACAATGCATATCTTAATGTGAGCGATAATTCTAAGGTGGTATATATTGCGTCTTAAAAATCAAAACCAAGGGTAATTTTTCTCTCTGTTGTTGTGATGGTGGTGATTCAAGTTGAAGGAAAACTGAGAGCAGTTACACAGGCATAACCCAAAGATATTTCTAATATTAGCTTTCAGGAAATCTGTCTTCTTCCTCACTCTGGTTCACCAGCTCCCTGCCTCCTTCTTCCCCCAAATGAGTTAAGTTGGATGGAGCAATGCATGCCTGTGCTTTAGTCGCTCAGTCATGTCTGACTTTTTGTGACCCCATGGACTGTAAGCCCACCAGGCTCCTCTGTTCATGGGATTCTCCAGGCAAGCATAGTGGACTGGCTAGCCATTCCCTTCTCCAGGAGATCTTCCTGACCCAGGAATCGACCCAGGTCTCCTGCTTTGCAAGCAGATTCTTTACCATCTGAGCCACCAGGGAAGAGCACTAAAAATTTTCAATTTAAAAAAATGATGTTAAGCCAATGAAGAAAGTATTTGGAAAAGGTTAAGGCTTCCCTGGTGGCTCAGTTGGTAAAGAATCTGCCTGCAATGTGGGAGACCTGAGTTGAATCCCTGGGTTGGGAAGATCCCCTGGAGAAGGGCATGGCAACCCACTCTAGTATTCTTGCCTGGAAAATCCCCATGGACAGAGGAGCCTGGCGGGCTACAGTCCATGGGGTTGCAAAGAGTTGGACAAGTCTGAGCAACTAAGCACAAGAGTACAATAGGAAATTCTTAATAATGCTCTATTTGTTTCAAGTTTGAACTTCATTTTAACATTTATTTATTTTTGCCTTAATACATGCTGAGATACTATTTCTTTGTGAAAATTATGGAGAAAATACAATTTTGTACTTTCAAAAATAATCACTGAAGGAGAGAAAATGACATAAGTGTAACTATAATAAAAGAATTTCTGGCAAATTGAGATAATAAGACATAGTCTCACAAGAAGTCATTTTAATAATTGAGACTGAAATTAAAATTTTAATATCCTTTTCTTCTTTCCCTGTGTTCCATATAATAGTGGCAAGTAGATTTTAGACAACATGTATTTCAGGACAATTAAACAAAGAATTTAGCTTCAAATTTCTCTATCAGTAGAATATTATAACATTTCCTTAGATTATATAGTTAAAATCATCTGAAAATTTTAGAGATATTACCTCAGTCACAGAATTGAGGAAAGTGCAAAAAGCTATGTAATATAAGTCCTTTTTGTTCTACCAACAGTCAATGTTTTATTGCTCTTGCTCTCAAAATATGGTGGTGAGACAAGGGAATAAGTGTTCAAATTAATTTTAGTGATTACAGTACTAAAAATGCTAGTCAAAGATTAGAAAATCTTATTTTTCAGCATTAAAAAAGCAAAAGCAAAAAATTGCATGGGGGTGAGGGTGAAGTCGCTCAGTCGTGTCGGACTCTCTGCGACCCCATGGACTGTAGCCTACCAGCCTTCTCCATCCATGGGATTCTCCAGGCAAGAATACTGGAGTGGGTTACCATTTCCTTCTCCAGGGGATCTTCCCAACCCAGGGATCAAACCCGGGTCTCCCGCATTGGAGGCAGACGCTTTAACCTCTGAGCCACCAGGGAAAACACCTTAATTTATTCCATCTTATTTTGCAAATGGCATGATTGAAAATAAAACCTTAATCAACAGAAGTTCTACTCTAACCACTTGACTTTTAGATTTCAAAACACTATATTTTAGATACTTTACAGTATCTTTGACAAAAGAAGTAGATTCTTGTAGACTGTGATTAAATATTTAGAAATGAGCTTTTTAAAAGCAATTGCTCATAAACTGGGTAAATATATATGGCTATAAACCTGCCACTTAACCCAGTAGAACAGTGTCAGCACATGGTCCAACATTTGGCAACATAAGCTTTTAAATGCTGAAAGTTTCCCTACTTTGATCTATAGGAAAAAATATCTTCTACATGATATACCAACAGGGAAAAGTATTTATATGCCCAACTTATAGATCTAAGAATAAAAGATCAAAACAAAGGAGTAATTAAGATATTTTGTTTAAAAGCAGAAAAAGACACCTCTACATTTGGTAAGAGTCTATGATGTAAAAGACAAAATAAGGCTTTTCCAAAGCTACAGACTGAGCCAATTTAGATTATTCATATCAAAAGCAGATTTTGATGAAACTAGTTAAAATTCAGGTCAGTATTTCTATTTACATTTTTTGGTAGTGTTAGGACCACTGCACTGTACAACTTTATCACGACCATTCATCCGATATTCAATTTGAATAGTAATCCCGGAACTGTTCAAAAAAGTGCCTGAGTAACAGGCACAGACTTCATAACTAATAAATGTTTATTAAATGAAATGAACATTAAGACATTACAGGAAAAACTAAGCCCTAACGGCAAACTGGAGCTTCCCTGGTGGCTCAGACAGTTAAGAATCTGCCTTCAATGCAGGAGACCACAGTTTGATCCTGGGTCAAGAAGATCCCCTGGAGAAGAGAATGGCTACCCACTCCAGTATCCTTGCCTGGAGAATTCCATGGACAGAGGAGCCTGGCAGACTACCGTCCATGGGGTTGCAAAGGGTCAGACATGACTGAGTGACTTTCACTTTCAATGGGAAATTAATATTTATCTCAAACATTTTAAGCAAAATAAGACACAAATTTCTCTCAATGACCATAATGCATCATTGCACTCTTGATTGTTCAAAGATCTTCTATGATTGGTAGGGAAATGAGCCAGAAACTTTCCCCACCAGTTCTCAGCTTCTTGAGCTGAAAAACTACTTCTGCTTTTGAGTTGACTGTCCATAATAAAGGTCACATTTTTCAGCCTTCTGCATTGCCAGGGGTATACATATTTCTGTCCTAAAGATTGGAGGTAGAAGAAATGGAAAGAACAATCGGTCTGGCAAAATGGGAGAATGTATGGATTTTTCTTTTCCTGTCCTCTTTCCCAATGATCAGAACAATACTGTGATATTGGTACTGGAGAGACGGTAGGCCATGAGGTCTCTTTGGGGATAAAGAAGATGTAAATTCTAACAACATTTAAAGAGCCTGGTTCTGTGACACTCAGTAACACCATGCTAACAGTGAACCATTTACCTTTGGAAATTAATGTGTGACAGAAATCAGTTGCCCTCTTGTTTTAAAAACTGTCATTTAGTGCTTTCTATCACTTGTAGCGAAATCTACTCCTGATATAGAAGTGAATGCTCAATTGGATTTTTCTTAAAAATATGTTTTCTGGCTTATGATTTTCTTTTTTTTTCCTACTTCATATTTTTGACTAGAAGAACAATTAGAAAAAGTTAAATAGATCATACCAGCTTAGAAAACAATTTGATATATCTGGAGAGGTTGCTGGCCAGAACAGGAAGAAGAGGAGACGAATGCCATTGTTACCCTAGGCTTAAGCAGAAATGCAATATAAACTAAAAAATTAAAAAGCACCCCAAAGAAAAGGAAAAAAAAGAGGAAAACTCCACAGAACTGCAAAAGCTCAATGTAGGGGCAGAGGTTTAGGACAACGATGAAAAAAATGTGACCAAGGGGGAAAAAAAAATAAAGTTCAAAAGCTTAACTGGATTTCTTAGTGCCGATAAAATCAACAACTACAATAGAGTGGGGAAGAAAAAGAAAAAAAAATCCAAAAGATCTACAGAACAAATCAAAAAATAAGAATAATAAATGTTTTTCTTGAGTCAAAAAAGCACCCCAAATATTTGGGAGATAAGGCAACTGAGGATTTTGATAATAATGTAAGATAGATTATTATTTTGTGTTATAATCTTTCAATTTTTCAATAAAGAATGAGTTTGGAGTCTATTTTATTTTAAAGTGAAGTCATTCAGTCGTGTCTGACTCCCTGCGACTCCATGGACTGTAGCCTGCCAAGATCCTCCATCAATGAGATATTCCAGGCAAGAATACTGGAGTGGGTTGCCATTTCCTTCTCCAGGGGATTTTCCCAACCCAGGGATCGAACCTGGGTCTCCCACATTGTAGACAGACACTTTACTATCTCATTATCCCACCAGGGATATTCCAGTAATTCTAAGTTTCCTATAATTGTAAGATGGACCCTTTCTTTATGCATTACCAGTGATAAAAATTCTCCCTATGTGCTAGTATAAACTGACTTAAAATAGTTACATTTGATATATGATGGTTAATATTAGCTCTATAAAATTTGAATTTTTTTATTTAGTCCAAAAGATCTGCCAATGTCTATTGCCTTCATTTGAATTGTGTGAAAATGTCATACAATTATGTTACAAATATTTCAGAAACAACAACACAACTTCAATCAATTGTATCTTCTGTTATGTCCTATAAGGTACTTGCTTACAGCTTTGAAAAAAAAAGTGCATTAATTACTCCACTAATATCAAATTTATACCTTTTGTTCTTTCTTTCATGTCTTCTGGGAACAGAATACTGTTGAATTTAACATCGTTAGTTCAATATTTGAAAACATTTTAAATGGTAACAAAACTAAACCCTTGTACTCTTAACAATGCACATAACTCAAATGAAGTGACAAAAATAAGGATAGCTTAGATGAAGTTTGTCCACGCACAAGGAAGGACAACTATGCCATTACTATTGCCTGACTGACCACAAGGGTGGATCTTAAGAAGCATCATTATTTCAAAGGCGTTAAAATGTGGGAGGGGTGGGGGGAATACCTAAAAATCAATTAAATGCAGTGTATGTATTTTCTGAAGTCATTTTATGCTTAAAACTTGATTAAATTCATCTTAATGAAACATCTGATTTTAATAGACTAGTACAAAAAATTAAAATAGTAATGGTCATGATCACCAAATCCCTCAAGCTTAATATGACTGGCTTAATTTTACTAGAGAGTCATATAGAGAAAATGTTAAGATAAGAATACAAATGCTAGAAGGCGAAGACTGCATATAACAAAGCTATATGGTGATGCCTTTATGACAACTTGAATTATGTAAATGACTGCATAATGTTTTTCTTGCCTATAATCATAAAGATCATTCAATAGGTTCCTTGTAAAGGTCTTTAGATCTTCTAAACTTTCCATCTGATGAGAAAAAAATTCATCATTTCCTTCTCCCCCATCATTTTTTTTCTTCAGTACATAAGCTCCAAATAAGATCAAAATTGATTTCAAGAATGAAAGAATCTTTAGAGAGATAAGACATGAGCCAATAAATGCTAACCAATCCAGCCATTTCAGTCAATAGTCATCATATCAGTAGAAGAACCTCTGTGTTTTTCAGCTTCCTAAGCAGTGATGTGTGAAAAGTCAAGAATGCTGAGATTTTAAGGGGGGAAAGCTGTTGATTCTTGCTATCTTTTACAAACTGTGGCTCGCTCACAGTTCACAGCATGTGAAACAATACAATCTGTTTTTCATATATCCAGACTAATTACATGCTGACTTCTTTCCAGTATTGTTCCAGTTTGTGTTAAAAGGACAAAAAAAAATCTATGTAAAAATAATCAGAGTAGTGTCAATGAGCTATGTGATGTGTATATACATATATGCTGATTTCACTTCTACTTCAAAGCTATTATATATACATAACAATAAAGAGTCTTACATTTACTTTCAAATGAGAATAAAATACTATGGAATTAAAGATGTTACTAGGTTATAGTCATTGATTCTTATTTGTGAGAAACACCAAAAATATTTTCAGTCTCCCTTTTGCAACTTGTCATGGAAGATTTAGTCAAGTTTTCAGAACCACAGGGACATATAACAATGCTTAAAAATAAAGTTATATGCCCTTGTGGAATATAATATAAAACAATAAGAAAACATGAAATTGTTTTGATGACAGTCATAGCTAAGTGCTTGAAGTATGAATAACTCTATTATATTGCAAATGAAGAATTTTCCTAACACAAGATCAGAATTAGAAAGACAATAAAAACAAATGATTTTATTTAGGAAAAAACAGTCACTAAATTTCAAGGCTAATATGTAGTTTGAAAGTTATTTTTGAATAAAATACTGATGCTCAATTTACAGTGACAAGGTACTTCTAATTTTATCTTCTCATCCAACCCACATATCGGTATTAGAAGATCTCATTCTACAGTCATTCCCCACTTGAATTTTCAGGTATCAGAAAACCAGACTGGGTTGACATAGCAAGATTCTTAAGAGCCAGAAGAGTGAGGGACTGACTCTCTGACCTTCATCTACTTAAAGGTTGCCTTGAACATAATACTGGACAAATACTAGAGGTGCAGCTTCAAGCCTAGGTATATGTGCATTAAATTGGAATCAAAACTTGAATTGTGTTAATCTTCTAATATTCTTTACAGTCACAATCCTTTGTTATTTTTAAACAAAGTTTCATACTCAGGAGTGAGATGTGACAGGTGATTTTTGTAAAAAAAAAAAAAAAAAACACCTCCATTCATTTACTGGGTTGGTTTTCCAAAAATATGCAGATGCTGTCCTACTGAATGTCTACTATGTGCCAGACCTGATGCTAGAGCTTGTGGAGACACAGAAACAAATGAGGTATCTCTAGCCTCATGGGCACATGGTTTAATAGGAAAAACAAGGAGACATAAAACTAATTCTAATGCAATGTGATGTGATAAATGGTATACCAGAAGTATGATTAAATATAATGTGAGCACAGATGGCATGATTAATTCTGTGGAGGAGGAAGGTCAGGCAATTTCGTGAGTGTGTATGGGAAATGCTATTTTTAAAAGCATCAAATACACATTGTTAACAGATGATTATACTTGAGTTTTGGCACAAACCTATATCTGAAAAACATGGCATAAGAAGAAAACACGAATAATTTATGAAAATATTTGAGCCAATAGGAACACTGACTATTCAAGAAATGGCAGCATCCTAAACTTCACTGCACACAAGTACCCAGTGATACTAATTTTGTATGGGGTGTTAAAGTGCCTCATAATTAGATGCTGCTATGTACATGACTTGCTATCTTTCTACATTTATTATCTTGAATTATTTAATGTCCACATCTTCCAATGAACTGACATTGATATCTTATTTTGTTCTCACTCCATGAGTTGATATTTTTTTCAGTACACCAAGATGAGCAATGAGTTAGAGATCGAAGAGGCTGAGTCCTCATAGTTGAGACAATCATTAAAAGAGAGAAGAATTCATGTTGCATTTTATGAAATTATATCTTAGCTTCATTTTCATTCAAGAGGGCATAGCTGGTGTTTTAAAGTGACTTCTCTTTATTTTGTCATCGGTGCAAAGAACCTAAGAAAAATTGCTTCTAAGTTTGTCTTACTTTCATTTGCTTGATGATCACAATACATGTATCTCATTAGTCCTTCCTCCTGATTATGCATGATGTCTTTACCATTTCAAAGTACTTATTTGTTGCTGTTCAGTCTCTAAATTGTGTCCAACTCTTTGCGACCCCGTGCACTGCAGCAGCCAGACTTCCCTGTCCTTTACTATCTCCTGGAGTCCACTTAAAGTTACCTCCATTGAGTCAGTACTCAAGGAGATATAAATTGGATCGGGGTAAAAATGGACGAACATGGTGCCTATGAACCATCTGGAATAAGATCATTCCACAAAAGGGGACACTGGGACAGAGATAGAACCTGTAGTAAAGACCAGGAGGGTATTGTGTACACTCTCATAGAGAGGTCTTTGGTCCTTCTACTTAAGACAAAAATTGAAGTCATTTTTTGAGACAGAAAAAAATGGAAACAGATAAGCAGGTTATTTAAGATTTAGACAAACTTTGGTGGATAAAACAATCAAAAACAGTTAACAAAGTTTTATAAAACCAAATCATTGCAAACTATGCTTATTAAGAATCCATTTTATATTAAATTATGATATACATATTATGTATAGCACTTCAACAATATTTTACAAGTATGTGGAACCCAAGTTCAACAAAATATTAATTTTATACTATGGAAAGGTGATTGTTGAGAAAATGTTGAGATATAATATATTTGATATGCCATTCTGTTCAGTGTCTATGTTCATCTCTTGAAAAATACTGAATTACTGCCAATCAAAATCTCTTGGACTGAAAAAACATTTATTGGAAAACTTGGCTAATAACCTTAAAAAATAATTTATATATGCCTATATTTCAGAAAAATATTTATCCTCGTGATCTAATATATGTAACAGAACAAGTGAACAAAGAATCCCCTTCATTAAAATACCATTCAGTAATTTTATTGACTCTACTGTTGAGTAAAATCTGGAGATTAGATAATACAAGAGAACAGAAAACAGAACTATAAGGAACTAGACATAATTCCATTTGATTTTAAGAATAATTTTGCATGATCTGGGAAAAAGTTGACATCTCTAGTCTTCTTTATCCATAAACTAGAGTCCCTAACTGTGACGTGGGACTACAATCTATACTAAAGAATTCAGCATATTTAGTGATACTATCAATAGAATGGAAAGGAAATAATTATATACATATAACTTGGCAAACTATGAAATACTGATATAAATTTTCAAATATTAGTCTCTGTAATCTTAACTTTAAAAATACAGATAAACCAGAACAAGAATACTTCAAGTTTATGTCAACATATTTCTGTTACATTGTGATAAGATTTGTTATTAACTCTCTGAATAGAAATAGAATTTTATTTAATTTTATATTTAAGTTACTCATTCAAATAATGAAATAGTGTTACACATTTTCGGTTCTCCACAGAAATATGCATATATTTTTTCTTCCTGTATAATTTTTATGTAGAAGGACTTTAGAATTTCTAGTAAGCTCTTTTAGGAAGATAAGAATTGGTATCTTTTCATTGATGGAAATATTACAATAAAGTAGATTACAGTTAAAGAGCATTGCCTATGAAATATGGTTTAATTAAGCAATGAGAAAATATTTTTTCATAACAGTCTATACCAGTCTCCTGAGGTAATCTTGTGTCAAAGAGAAATATATCATTATTTTCTTTTGAAAACGATATAATAATTTAAAGCATTTTTCTAGTTAGGCTATTTTAAATGTTTATATTCTAACAAAGTGCTAGCTATTTTATATTCAATGCCACTATAAAATAATCTGATATGTATGATTGCAAGATATAAAATTAAGCAGTCAACCTCTGTCTTATTTTGATAAAGTATACGGCCAGAATTTTAAAAACAATGGGTGATTCATCAGTTAAAAATAGCAGATTAGCAAAAACAAACAAACAAAACAGTTAAGTACTCATCACCTCTTCCTCCACAACACAATTATTAATGTAGCAATTTCTAAAGATTTTGATAACTTTATCTTTATTTCTGGCTGGTTTGAGGAGATATACTTCTTCAATATTAAAATAGACTAAGGAATCCTTTTTTTCAATCATTTTTTAAGTAAATATAGAAAGCACAGACTGAAGTTAAAAGCAAATTCTTAATCTATCAGTTGGCTTACCTGTGAAAGCACAATAGTAGTACTGACTTGGTCTACTAAAAGGAATCAATGTACTTTATAGTACCAGGATCTATACATCAGATACATACTGTGTATTCAGTAAATGGTAGCTATAACAATTATAATGTCAGCACATTTCCTTGTACTAATCAAACAACAGAAATACAATACTCATTGAGTAGCATTTGATTTTTTGGCTCATTATTCACTTTAATATAATAAACTTTAGGTGATGAAGGAACAAAGTAGATTTTGGAAGATGTTCCTAGAGTAACAAAAAAGGTTAATTTTTATTCTTTAGCACAGCAGTTCTCAAACTGGTCTACAAACACTTGTGTGTGCTTAGTCATTCAGTCATGTCCAATTCTTTGCGACCCCGTGAACTGTAGCCTGCCAGGCTCCTCTGTTCACGGGATTCTCCAGGCAGGAATACTGGAGTGGGTTGGCATTTCCTTCTCCAGGGCATCTTCCTGACCCAAGGATTGAATCTGGGTCTCCTGCATTACAGGCAGATTCTTTACCGTCTGAGCCATGAGGGAAGCATACGACACCTGGGGGTCCCCAGATGTCAACTATTCTATCAGTAAAAAACTATTTTTATAAGAATTATGAGACACTGCTTGCCTTTTTCATTATGTTGACATTTGCAAATACATTGCAAAAGCAACAGTGGGTAAAACCCTTGGAATTTTAGCAATAATCAACTCAGAGGCATGGTGTGTATCACTTGGTTGAAAACAATGCTAAAACCTTAAGCATACATGTTTTCAATAGTCAAGAAAATGAAATGGAAGGTATGTATAAAGTACTTTTTATGAATTTCACATTACAGTGGTTGTCTCAAAAAAGTACTTGTGTGATTGTTTGAGATGCAAGCTGAATTAGTCATATTTTTCATGGCACATCATTTTTTACTTAAAGGAATAACCGATGGACAAAAATCAAGATTATACTGAGTTAGGGTTTTGGCAAACATTTGGTTGGAAATAAATCACTGTCCTTACAACAGTTTTTGTTATAAGGATGAAAACCAGCAAAACTTAAAACTTCTGACATCTTGATTCTGTCATCATAATCCTGAGGGCTTTTTAGCTCACACAGCAATGCTTAGATTATACTGGTGGCAATATTATAAATATAATTATTTTTCTTATATTTTCTAATTTAATTGTGGACTAATGGAACCAGCTGACCAGTGCACGACCTTACAAATGCAAGCATGGTTAAGTATATAGTCAAAGTACAGGCTAAACCAATGAATTTTAATGTAATAGAGTAGAAAAATTTGACTAATATGGTTTGAGATTTCACATTGCAATTAATCATTTAAAATACTACTTGTTGAGTTTGGGGGGAATATAAAAGAAGAATATCAACATTTTCAGGAAAAAACTATTATTGTAGTCATCCTTTATTAACTCTGTATTTGTTAAGGCAAGATTTTCTTTCTATACTCAATCAAATATAATATCATCACAGACTAAATGTAGATTCAAAATGAGAATCCAGCTGTCTTCTACTAAGGCAGACAATAGTTATTAAAAGTAATAAAAGTGTAAGACAGAGCCACGTATCTCATTAAAATAATATATGTATATATATAGTTTTATAATTATATGTTTTATACAATATTAATATGCAATGGATTCATTTTTTATTTATAAATGAATTGATGTTATGTTTTTAATTTATCAATTTTAATTTCTAATAAGATAAATATAGACACAGCCCAAATATACATAATCTCTTTGGTGTCTTAGGTAATTTTTTGATGAAAATAATTTCATTTTATTTTAGATTTAATAAAAGACTGTAACGAAAAATCTAAGCTAGTGTTTAGAATGAACAGCTAATTTTCTGAAAAAAAAAAACTGGTATATTACAAACAATAACATAATATCAAATTTTGCAGCAAGGTCACAGAGCCCTTTCTCCTTTAAAAACGATTTTTAACTTTATTGAATGAACATTTTTTGGCTAAATCATACTTCCAAAGTCTTTTTGTTTTTTGTCATGTTGTGCTTTGAAATAATTTTCTTCTCAATACTTATATCCAGGATGGCAGATGGCTCATAGGTTAGGTGCCTAAAATGGACAGGACCAAATTAACACATTTGGCTGGAACTTATCTCAGGAAGCCAAGCTTGGTGGTAGGCAGCTGGTCACCAAATTTATCAAAAAACCAACAACAATTGAAGTCAAGATTAATCTCTAAAGGCACAAATGTTCAATGTCCAAAGAGAGTCTTATAATCCAGATCACTCCTGAACATTGACCTTTCATTATCATTCACATTGTTTATAAACTTTTCTGCCTTTTTTTTTTCTATGCTGGTAGAAAAATAAGGTGATAATCAAAACAGTGTTCACATGAAAACTGTACAGAATTGATACATATAAAAGCATGAAAGATCAACTAAACATTTTGAAAGTTTTTCCACTTATACAAAACAATGAATATGATATAGAAAGAGTTGTGGCCATGAATAAGAGAAAGAAAAATATAAAATATTTACATTTTCTGAAATTTAAAATATTTTAATGTTATTAAGACTTACAAAGCCACAATTTAAAAAAGTATAAAGGGAAGAGGTTTTAAAAGAGAGGCCATGTTTTGTGTCAGGTGTATGGTGGAGACTAAGTACCCTCATGGTACAGTCAGAAAAGACTACATAAGACAAGCCAGTTGAGGCAGGCAGTCAGGAAGGCAGTAATGCAGTGGGTATAAGGAAGTGTAAAAGGGAATTCAAGGTGAATAGGCACAGCCAAGGGCATGAAAATAAGAATAATTCTATGGAGAGGAATAAATCTTGCATCTTTCTGATGACACTATTGAAAAATTCAGTGATGTATAAAAATTCTAAAGCTATTAATTGTAGTCAAATATTGAGATTCTTTTCCAGTAATTTAATTGGGGACCAGAAGACAGGATGAGCATATTGTAGAAGCAAGGTGTAATTCACAAGAATGATGGAAGACAAATTCAGTATTTATGGAGCCAGATATATTTTTGTCCTGTTGATTTTTATAAAACGTTTGCAAAACTGACTCAGGCTTACCATATGCTTAGAAGATCGTTTTGCTGTTATTGTTTTTGTTCTTCCAACAAAATAATACACATGGATCTGACATGGTGATAAATTATGCAATGTATAAAAAGCCTTAACAAAAAGTTTCATACTAGGAATTATGAAGACACTCATGAATATAATTCACAAAAGAAATACATCTACTTATAAACACATCAGTGGTTAGTATCAACTATTAAATCCCCTTCCTATGAGAAAGTATCCAGGTATATTATATTACAGGGAAAAAGGGTACATTCAAAATGAATTATTTCAAACACCAATAAATGTGGTTAATCTAGAAATTAAGCATATTGTTCATACAATGGCATACTTTGTGAATTTTTAAAAAATATTTAAAGTTGGACTTTCTTGGTGGTCCAGTGGTTAAGAATCTCCCTGTAAATGCAGGGGACATGAGTTCAATCCCTGGTCTGGGAAGATTCCACATGCCTTAGAGCAACTAAGTTCATGTACCATCAACCACTGAGCCCATGCTCTATATTCTGGGAATGGCAACTACTGAGCCCTCATCCTGCAACTATTGAAGCCTGTATGCCTAGAGCTTATGCTCTGCAACTAGAGAAATCACTGCAATATGAAACCTGTGCACTTAAAAAAAGAGTAGACTCTGCTTGCTGAAACTAGAGAAAGCCTGTGTGCAGCAACAAAGACCCAGCACAGCCAACAATAATTATTTTTTCTTAAATATTTTAATTTTATATTATAAATGTTAGCTTTCAGGAGATAATTATTTCCTGTGCGACTTAAATGCTAAGTAGCTTTAGTTATATCCGACTCTGTGACCACATGGACTGTAGCCCTCCTGGCTCCTTCATCCATAGGGATTCTCCAGGCAAACATACTGCATTGGGTTGCCATACCCCCAGGGGATCTTTCCCCACCCAGGGATCAAACCTGCATCTCCTATGTCTCCTGCACTGGCAGGTGGTTTCTTTACCACTAGCTTCACCTGAAATACATAATTGCAAAGAACTTGTAGTTTCATAAGCTTTCACAAATCTACCACATAAAGAACTATCCCTGTCATTACAGGGAAGGAATGCAGTTATAATGACCAGCTGAATTCACACATGCATATAAACACAAATGTCAGGACTAAGGATGGCATTCTCTCGGCAATAAAGCTGGTTTTTCTGCACACATGAGGTCCTCCAACCTCATACTCACAGAGTACTCTTTCTTCCCTCTAATATGGCCCTCATCATAGTGGCTGAAGTTGTCTGACTATATGCTTTCTCACACTGCAATGTCCTTGAGGGTAGATTTCAGATCTGCATTTAGCAGCAGGTATTCAACTGCTTCTTCTTGAATGTATAAGCACTGTTGCCAGGACCATAAAATCATTGAGAAAGATTATCTCCAAGCAAACAGAATTTGTCTATCTTGGACTTCCTACCATAGATAATAAACTATTACAGGGATGGTTTGAACATCTTTTATGTTCTTAATAAAATTGATATTTATTGCCATATTATAGAATGTTTTATATCTAATCTCTCATATATAACAATAGTGTTATATAATTAATTTATGTTATAGTACCAAGACAAACTTGATATTTTGTAAATACTTTCTTTACAAACTGAAATTAATTTAAGCAATACTATTCTGGGTTATGGCTCCCTTGGTGGTTCAGTGGTAAAGAATCCTCTTGTGATGTTGCAGGGAAGATCCCCTGGAGAAGAAAGTGGTAACTCACTCCAGTATTCTCGACTGGGAAATCCCTTGGACAGAAGAACCTGATGGCAACTGAACAGTAATAACATATTCTCAGTTACATATGGATTCTATGGGAAAAAATATTAGTTGATACAAAGTTATCTGCTTATATCTACTATACTGTTTATTATATGTCACTCTTATCTCTGAATGAATCAAAATATAATAATAGAAATGTTTATATTTATATGAAAAGGATCCTGCATATGGCTGAAATATTACCAACCTCATACTTGACTTTGTTATAATTATATTAATGCTGATAAACAGTGTATAAACTTAACAAATGATCATTGACTTTAAAGTTTAAAAGTTGATTGAACAATTATTTGGAAGACAGTAAAGAGATCATCATTTGTCTATCATGTCTATAACCTGTAACACATTATTTCTTTTGGTTGTACAACTAGAAATGGCATTGATGATAGTTACCTACATGCCCTTGCTCTAAAGACAAATTACTTCTATGATTTCTTCATATAATATCCATTCATCTAATTACTTTTAGGTCCAAAATTCCCTTGAATATATTCTTACTGAAACCATTCTGTCTACATAGCTTTGTATTTAGTACAATTTTCATGTTAATATCGTCACTTTAACTGTCTATGGTTTGATTTTACTAATAAACTCACACTGTTGTAAAATATGTGACAGCTCTCAATACTTATCATTTCCTAGTAAATCTCAGAATAAATGAATACAATAAGTCCTTCGGAAAAAATAATTATCTTAAGAGAAGAAGAAACTCACTACTCTGTAGTTTATGATTAGTCATCAGTCATGTCTGACTCTTTGCAACCCTATGGACTGTAGCCCACCAGTTTCCTCTTTTCATGGGGATTCTCCAAGCAAGAACACTGGAGTAGGTTGCCATTTCCTCTTTCACTCTATAGTTTAAATAAATAGAATTCAAATAACAGAAAAGTTTATGTACAAAATAGGCTTTTTTAGGAATAAAGGCAATATAATAAAATCACAGGATTTAAAAAATTAAAGATTCCCTGATAGCTCAGTTGGTAAAGAATCTGCCTGCAATGAAGGAGACACCAGTTCGATTCCCGGGTCAGGAAGATCCGCTGGAGAAGGGATAGGCTACCCACTCCAGTACTCTTGGGATTCCTTTCTGGCTCAACTGGTAAAGAATCTGCCCACAATGCGGGAGACCTGGGTTCAATCCCTGGGTTGGGAAAATCCCCTGAAGAAGGGAAAGGCTAGCCACTCCAGTATTCTGGTCTGGAGAATTTCATGGACTGCATGGGGTTACAAAGAGTTGGACACGACTGAGTGACTTTCACCTCACTTTTTCAGTGTGGCATTTTTCAGATTCTCCTGTAGAACTTGGTTACTGGATGTGATTAAACATTAATTTAATAAAATATGCCTTGATAAAATATGGTTGCTAACTGAAGGAAAGCTACACGGCTCAAAATAGCCTGGAGTTAAAACTCCCCTCCAGGTCCTCTCCACCATTCTATACAGAATAAAGAACTTTCTCCCCTGAAGAAAGGAATGGACATTAAAATTGATTACATTCAGCTCGCAGCAGATCCCAGTCTCCGGCTGGTCTCAGCAATTCCTTGCCCCAATTGTTGAAAGCTAACTAGTCAAAAATAATCATGAGGAAAAACAGACCCCCTCAAAATGATGCATCTCCGCATATATGTTTTCTATACATACCTCCTCTCTTCTTGACTTAGCGCAGCAGCCCAATAATGTGACTGCTGCCCCTTCTCGCCTCATTAAAGGTGATCCGTTCCTGTAGAGTGCTGGTCTCGTTCTTTTTCCGAACCTTGTCTTCTCTAACTCCCTTACCTTATGCTAACCATAGCATACAATGCCACCTTAGAAATTAACCTTGAACACTAGCATACTAAATACCATAAAAATCCTGAAGCATTAGATTTTATTTAAACGAAGTCTTCTTTATTTAATCACTGAGACCTTTCCCATTATGTGTATTTAAGTCTAGTTTTCCAAAGCACCATTTGTGATACAAAGATTTAGTCTGCAGTGCTTCTAAACCATGGCCTCAGAACATCTGACACTCCTCCTGTTAAGAGGAGTCCCCATACCTTGAATCTAGTGGCTCATTACTGGTGGGCTTATTTGTCCAGTAAAGTAAGGCACAGTGATCTCTGTGACTTATGATACTAAGTCCTAAAGGCCATGCAGCTTCATCCTGGCTCAAACACATACACTTGAGAAGTTTCCTCTCAGGACTCAAAATCTAGGTTCTAAGAACTCTAAATAGAAATCTTGCATCTATGTACTTTAGTCAACAATCTCATCTGTCCCCAATCCTTGAGTCATCCCAGGCTACATGTTAGACGTATGAGTAAAGATGTTGCTAGATTAGCTCTGTCAAACAGAACATTCTGTGATGATAGAAATGTCATATATATATATATATATATATACACACTGGCCAAGGGGTCATCACTAGCCACATGTGGCTTCTGAACATTTAAAATATGGCTAGTATGGCTGAAGAACTAAAGTATTAATTATATTTAGTTAATGTAAATTTTAACATAAATGGTGGCTACTCTATTGGAAATGGGCAGATAATTCAAGCCCCCAGTCATTTGCATCACCCTCTGCTGCTTCCCAGAGATCACAGGGCAAAGACAAGTCATCTTGCTTTATCTTGTCCAGGTTCATGAGCTACAAATCCTATGAGGGTTTTTGTATTACTCCGCAAAGTTTGGAGTAGTTTGCCATGCAGCAACAGATAACTGAAATGGAATTCCAACCTCTTAAGTACTAGAGAAAAACTGAGGTAAAAAATTATGCTTTGTACAATGTTCTATTATTGGATTCTGGAAAAAACAATATAATACAGGAAAGAGTAAATCCTACCAGCAATGGACTCTCTTAGTAATGTTATCAAACTTGGAAACCTGAAAGACTATGATGAGTGACAGTTCTCTCCTACTTAATAGACTCCTGAAATGTGGTATATGAGTGTCCAGAAGAATGACTATCATTCCATTAGTCAAATACAGGTCCTGACCATTGTATAATATTATCTTCCCTTAAAATGGAAAATTTTGAATTAAAACTACTTCCGTAGAAATTATAACACTAAATAGCAAGTGATACATAGTTGCTAAATATTAACAAAAGACATCACAGTAATCCTGATACTCCTCTCCCACTCCTCAAAAAAATGTTATGATCAGTTTACCACTTAAGCCTTTACTACAGTTTTGATAACTTATATGGGAGAAATAAAAATAAACCATGTTTTATCTTAAAAAAAATAAGTGAAATATCTTTTTTTCATTTCTGATGTATTCAGTATATAACTTAAAAGTATCAGACAGTAAATTAGCAACATAAATAAACAACATCCCCATCTCTCAGCAGCCTGACAGCTTTGTTATGGTTTACAGTCCCCAAGGAAAGTCTCAGCACCAAGATATTGATTTGCACCACTGCACTTTTCTGACTAATTATTATCAATGCAGTCCCTCCAGTTAATCAGTTCATTCTCACAGTAAGAGTAGCCTTCAGTTTAAATTCATTATGCTGATAAATGACAACATTACAGCTGCATGACAATTTCTTTAATTAAAGAAAAATTTTTTTACAAAGATCAGAGGACTATGGCATGCTTAAGTATATTAAATTGACTGCTAAAGTTTCTGTCTCCCAAGAACTCAACGTTTCACTTGGTTTTGCATCCAACATTTCTGTCTAAGTTTTAAAAAGTAGGTTCCCCTTTAATAACATTTATCTTGAGAATCGTGTCAGTCAGAATGACCCTGTAAAGAAATCTGGTCAGGAAATATGTCAAATTCATTGACCTTTTTCCCTAATATATGGTTAGGTTATTTCAGAGGTAACGAAAGGAGGTGGGAAAGTGGAGGATGCTATTTAAAATGGGGTCAAAAATTTCTCTGAAAAAGTGCCTTAAATATCTGCAAGAAGAGTTCCGTGCAGGAGATACAGAAATACAAATACACTGAATTATGTGCTCTTTAGATGTAATATTTTATGCAATACTCCTAACTTCCCCATGAGGTGAGAAGTGAAAGTGTTAATTGCTCTGTCGTGTCTGATGCTTTGTAACCCCATGGACTGTAGTCCACCAGGATCCTCTGTCCAAGGGGTTCTCCAGGTATTAACACTAGAGTGGGTAGCCAGTGCCTTTTCCAGAGGATTCTCCCAACCCAGGGATCAAACCTGGATATCCTACATTGCAGGTACATTCTTTACCAACTATGCTACCAGGAAAGCCCCATGAGGTACTCCCTATTAAATAGGTGAAAAGTGAAAGTTGCTCAGTTGTGTCTGACTCTTTGTGACTCTATGGATTATACAGTCCATGGAATTCTCCAGACCAGACTACTGGAGTGGGTTGCCATTCCCTTCTCCAGGGGATTTTCCCAACAAAGGGATCGAACCCAGGTCTCTGGCATTGCAGGAAGAATTCTTTACCAGCTGAACCAGCATAGGTAGGTCCTATTAAAAGTAAAATCTTTCTTATTTCTGTATGAATAAATTCAAGCTTACAAAAATAAGTAATTTGCAACCTCACTGAGGTTTTACAGTCTATTACAAATTGAAGGAAAAGATCTTTTTACAGAGCTCACTGTATTCACTGCAAACTGATGTTTCCTCTAATACTTGAAACAGAGAAAAGGAGACAGAGACAGAGATGAAGATAGATATGGAGAGAGAGGCAAAATCTCAAGTACACTTGAAATTTACCTGATAATTTATTTCCATCTAAACACAGTTTATTTCTAGGTTTAACATAATATATCCAAGACGAGTTAAGTAAACATTATGCAAAGACATGAGTGATTATGATAACTATTGCCATCATTTATGTTACAGACTATTAATTTTTTCCAATGACTTTAAAAATGATGCCTTTCAATTTATTTTGGAATGTTTTTCAGTAGTTTTCTCTAATAGTTTTGAATAAGGGAGTGAATGAAGACATCTGAACATAAAGGAAAGACCTGATTACAAACCTGAATTTTATGGCCCTCTGTTTTTCCATCAGACAACAGAAATATAACAGATGTGCATTGAATAAGTGAATGTCTATGCTTTTATACACATGTTGGGCAGTAGTGGCTGAGGCCTTCAAGCAGTATCTATATATAGTAAAAAAAAAGTTTTATAATTAAAAACAATAGTCTTTGTACTGTTATTACTTGTGAACAAAAAAGAATCAATAATATTCTTGTAAACACTTCTGTCAAGAAAATTTTTAAGTATTTTAACATATTTTGCATACTAGGTAAATAAATTTGTCATGCATTTTAGAAAGTATTCCTAAAAATGATTCAAAAAGAACACACCTGGGCTTTATTAAGACAATTTTAAAATATTTTTAAAAATTCTGTATGCTAAAATTACAGGTTCAGTACTATTATAATTGCCATGTACTATTTTGCCATGTATATATTTCCTCATATGATTCTTACAACAGTCTTGTGGAAATGTCTATTATTATTTACAGACGAATGAAGTGAGGAACAGAGAAGTAACTTATTAAAGATTTCCTCAGGAATAAATGACAGAATTTAACGTGAACTCAGGACTGCCTGACTCAAGTAACTGTGAACTATTATTCACAACACAGTGTCCATTTCTCATCAGAGTCGAATTACATGAGATAAATTTATAGTGTTTGCTATAAATAATAATAAATAAAGTTACCTTATGATTGTCAAAACTAGAATGTCCATAAAACTATTTCATTTAAATATAAGTTCTATACTAGTATATTTGAAAGTACCTTGTTAATATTTATATTTTTAATAAAAATCAATTTTAATATATATAACTTCTCAACTTATCATATAGTGACTGAATAAAAGAAACTATTTACCAAAATTCCCCTAACATTATATCCTGTGTTTTACAGATTATTTCTATGATAGAAACAGAGACTGAAAAATAAGGAAAAAAAAATAGTTAAGAAATTAAGACTATTTCTAAATATTTTCCATTTATAAATTTACATATTAGGTATATGTTCAGTATCACTAACAGGTATCTAGTATGTATACACACACACACACACACACACACATTTTACTATGGGGCTCTATCTGAATTATCTGCTACTGCTTTATTGACTACACCAAAGCTTTTGACTGTGTGGATCATACAAACTGAGGAAAATTCTTCAAGAAATGGGAATACCACACTATCTGACCTGCCTCCTGAGAAATCTGTACGCAGGTCAAGAAGCAATAGTTAGAATTGGACATGGAACAAGAGACTGGTTCCAAATCGGGAAAGGAGTACATCAAGACTGTATAATGTCACCCTATTTATTTAACTTATATGCAGAGTACATCATGCAAAATGCCAGGCTGGATTGAGCACAAGCTGGAATCAAGATTGCTGGGAAAAATATCAATAACCTGAGATATGCAGATAATACCACCCTTATGGCAGAAAGCGAAGAACTGAAGAGCCTCTTGATGAAAGTGAAAGATGAGAGTCAAAAAATTGGCTTAAAACTGAACATTCAGAAAACTAAGATCATGGCATCTGGTCCCATCACTTCATGGCAAATAGATGGGGAAACCATGGAAACAGTGTCAGACTTTATTTTGGGGGCTCCAAACTAACTGCATATGGTGACTGCAGCCATGAAATTAAACAACGCTTGCTCCTTGGAAGAAAAGCTATGACCAACCTAGACAGCATATTAAAAAGCAGAGACATTTCTTTGTCAACAAAGGTCCATCTAGTCAAAGCTATGTTTTTTCCAGTAGTCATGTATTGATATAAGAATTGGACTATAAAGGAAGCTGAGCACCAAAGAATTGATGCTTTTCAACTGTGGTGTTGGAGAAGACTCAAGAATCCCTTGGACTGCAAAAAGATTCAACCAGTCAACCCTAAAGGAAATTAGTCCTGAATATTCATTGGAAGGACTGATACCGAAGCTGAAACTCCAATACTTTGGCCACCTGATGTGAAGAACTGACTCACTGGAAAAGACCTGGAAAAGACCCTGATGCTGGGAAAGATTGAAGGCGGGAGGAAAAGGGAACAACAGAATATAAAATGTGGGATTGTATCACCACCTTGATGGACACGAGATTGAACAAGCTCCAGGAGTTGGTGATGGACAGGGAAGCCTGGTATGCCGTAGTCCATGGAGTCACAAAGAGTTGGACATTACTGAGCTAATCTTGGTTAGTAATTTTTATTTCTTTAAAATTGGTCATTTCATGTCATTGCTTATTGTATGACAGAGAGAAGAAAAACAAATATTGGGCAGGACAATTACTCTTCCCAATAATTAGGATCAAATTTAACCCAAATTAACTCCCAATTTTGACTCAAAATGATTGATATTTGATGATTTTGAAAGAGCATATATTTTTGAGGATTTAAAGAATTATATTCAGTTCAGTTTAGTTGCTCAGTCGTGTCCGACTCTTTGCGACCCCATGAATCGCAGCACGCCAGGCCTCCCTGTCCATCACCAACTCCCGGAGTTCATTCAGATTCACGTCCATCGAGTCAGAATTATATTAAGGTAAGCTTATAGGAAGGAACTGACTTAGCAAGGAAAATACATTTTAGAATAAAAGACTTAGGAAGACAAATTTTAGGGAAAAAATACTAAACTTTTGGCTTAAATGTATTATAGTCTAAGTAGCCACAGATATTGTCAGAGTGGAAGTAAAAGGAGAGCAAATCTTCAGAATATCTAATGGCTTAATCAGGATCTAAATTTTTATGGAAGTGGGTATTTATGTTATGTATCTTTAAATAAACTACAAATTATGAATTTTTTAATTATTCAAAAGGCAACTATTGTTAGAAGTAGAAAATTGTAGATATAGTTCAAATGTTATTTTACTATTATAGATCTTTTTAAAAATAAGAACATCAGGAATAAATGACTATAAAAATGAGAGATCAAGCAAAAACTTAAGTATCAAAAAGTTACATATGACACATGTGCCCTCTTTGTGTTCAAAATCAATACTTCATAGAAGACATATAACTGCTTTCTGAGCCATTAATGTCATCAGGGCACAGACTTAGTGAATATTTAGAGAATAATACTCTTCTCAATGTCAAATTTTATAACCTTCAACTCCTAATTATCTAGGGAAAGTTTACATCTGACTCCGTATATAATTTCATACATTCAGAAATTCTCGTTTCATTATATTGATTGACCTTTGGTCATAACCAGCTATATTTATCAGTTACATACAATTATTAAAAATAAATAATCATGCTCACAATATACTCTTCAAATATTTATTTCTTGGTAGAATGATGGTATTCCTATTCATAATGCCTTTTGAAATTAAAAAAGGAAGTGCTTCAGAAACTAAATGACTTTTTTCATGTATATGTACTTGTATATTTCTGAGCTCTATATTTCTAACAAAACAAAGTACTGTTTCTATTACACTTCTATAACTTTAAAAATGGTACAAAGAACTGTAAGGGCTTAATTATTATAATAATTTAACAGGCACATTGACTATCTATTCCATTTTCAAAGAACAGCTACCAAATGGATCTCCTTCAGAGAAAAGTAAGACCTGCATGCATGCAAAGCATTTGATTACAACACACTATAGTTAAATCACAAATTTAAGAATAATCATGACCTAAATGAGAAGATGACATTGAAAACAGTCTGGACTTTGGAATCAGAGCTGGGACAGGCACTGCTGTGTTTGATGGTTTTCAAACCTTAGACAAGGGAATTAATTTTCTTGGAACTTAGTTTCCTTCTCTAAAATGAGAATGATAAAAGCCTACCCCATGGAAAAAAGTGGGAGAATGAGAAGCAATGTTATAAAACACAGTGCTTAATAAATAATGAGCACTTAATAAGTGGTTGAGGAAGTTGTTTAAGTTGAATCATTCTGACTGCTATTCCCAGGGTTCTCTATGGGTGAGAAGTGCTTGCTGGTAAAACACCTCCAAAACAGACAGATTGAGGCAAAAGGTAATGTCCCTTCTGATGATGAAACCATGAAGGAAAAGATTGGGAAGAGATTGCTTTGCATGAAATAAGAAGAATCATTTTGCTTCCAAGAGGGAAGGATCAGGAAAACCAGGATTGGTATTACAAAGCTGGAGACTATACAGGGAAACAAGCATTGACATTGTCTTGGAGTGATGGGGCTTAAGAAGAAAAATTCACAATACTGAGACTGTGAATGTTTATGTTACATCTGGAGTGTTTGGCTTTGCTTAGATCCTTCCTTTACCATAACAAACCTTTTGCTTAAATAGTGTTTTACCTTGTGGAAATCAAGGGACACTGGTTAATGTGGTATGGATAAGTGATTGCATATTTGCAAACGAGCATAAGTGAGCTTTAAAAAAGTCTCTGTGAATTCACAAAGTATTGGAAAAGGTTTGATTTCCTAGGATGTATACCCATAGTTTTAGCCAGTGATAATCAGAGCACAACGAGTAAGAGTCCAGACAATGGAGCCACACTTTCTGACTTAAGAATATTGCCTCTCCTAAAGATGTCCTTTTCATTATAGGGAACTGGAATGTAAAAGTAGGAAGTCAAGAAATACCTGGAGTAACAGGCAAATTTGGCCTTGGAGTACAAAATGAAGCAGGGCAAAAGCTAATAGAGTTTTGCCAAAACAACACATGGGTCATAGCAAACACCCTCTTCCAACAACACAAGAGAAGACTCTACATACGGACATCACCAGATCGTCAATATCGAAATCAGATTGATTATAGTCTTTGCAGCCAAAGATGGAGAAGCTGTTTACATTCAGCTAAAACAAGACTGGGAGCTAACTGTGGCTCAGATCACAAATTCAGACTTAAATTGAAGAAAGTAGGGAAAACCACTAGATCATTCAGTGACCTAGTGATTCATGACCTAAATCAAATCCCTTACCATTATACAGTGGATGTGAGAAATCAATTCAAGGGATTAAATCTGATAGACAAAATGCCTGAAGAAATATGGACGGAGGTTCGTGACATTGTACAGGAAGCAGGGATCAAGAACATCCCCAAGAAAAGAAATGCAAAAAGGCAAAATGGTTGTCTGAGGAGGTTTTACAAATAGCTGTGAAAAGAAGAGAAGCTTAAGGCAAAGGAGAAAAGGAAAGATATACCCATCAGAATACAGAATTCCAAAGAATAGCAAGGAGAGATAAGAAAGGGTTCCTAAGGGATCAGTGCAAAGAAATAGAGGAAAACAATAGAATGGGAAAGACTAGATATCTCCTCAAGAAAATTAGATATACCAAGGGAATATTTCATGCAAAGATGAGAACAATAAAGGACAGAAATGGTATGGACCTAACCAAAGCAGAAGATATTAAGAGGTGGCAAAAATACATAGAAGAACTGTACAAAAAAGATCTTCACGACCCAGATAATCATGATGGTGTAGTCATTCACCTAGAGCCAGACATCTTGGAATAGAAAGTCAAGTGGGCCTTAGGAAACATCACTGTGAACAAAGCTAGGGGAGGTGATGGAATTCCAGTTGAGCTATTTAAAATCCTAGAAGATGATGCTGTTAAAATGTTGTGCTCAATATGCCAGCAAATTTGGAAAATTCAGCAGTGGTCAAAGGATGGGAAAAGGTCAATTTTCATTCTAATCCCAAAGAAAAGCCATGCCAAAGAATGCTCAAACTACCACACAATAGCACTCATCTCACACGCTGGTAAAGTAATGCTTAAAATCCTTTAAGCCAGGCTTCAAAAGTACACGAACGGTGAAATTCCAGATGGTCAAGCTGGATTTAGAAAAGGCAGAGCAAGCAGAGATCAAACTGCCAACATCCTCTGGATCATAGAAAAAGCAAGAGAGTTCCAGAAAGACATCTACCGTCTGCTTTATTAACTATACCAAAACCTTTCACTGTGTGAATCACAACAAAGTGAGGAAAATTCTGAAAGAGATGGGCATACCAGACTACCTGACCTGCCTCCTGAAAAACGGTATGCAGGTCAGGAAGCAACAGCTAAAATTGGACATGGAACAGACTGGCTCCAAATCTGGAAAGGAGTACATCAAGACTATATAACATCATCCTGCTTATTAACTTATATATGCAGCGATCAGGCCCTTTCAGTTCAGTTGCTTAGCTGTATCCAACTCTTTGTGACCCCATGAATTGCAGCACCCAGGGCTCCCTATCCACCAATTCCTGGAGTTCACTCAAATCCATGTCCACTGAGTCAGTGATGCCATCCAACCATCTCATTCTCTGTGGTCCCCTTCTCCTTCTGCCCTCAGTCTTTCCCAGCATCAGGGTCTTTTTCAATGAGTCAGCTCTTCACATCAGGTGGTCAAAGTATTGGAGTTTCAGCATCAACATCGGTCCTTCCAATGGACACCCAGGACTGATCTCCTTTAGGATGGACTAGTTGGGTCTCCTTGCAGTCCAAGGGACTCTCAAGAGTCTTCTCCAACACCACACTTCAAAAGCATCAATTCTTCTGTGCTCAGCTTTCTTTATAGTCCAACTCTCACATCCATACATGACCACTGGGAAAACAATGGCCTTGACTAAATGGACCTTTGTTGACAATGTTATGTCTCTGCTTTTTGATATATTGTTTAGGTTGGTCATAACTTTCCTTCCAAAGAGTAAGCATCTTTTAATTTCATGGCTGCAATCACCATCTGCAGTGATTTTGGAGCCCAAATAAAGTCAGCCACTGTTTCCACTGTTTCCCTATCTATTTGCCATCAAGTGATGGGACCAGACGCCATGATCTTAGTTTTCTGAATGTGAGCTTTAAGCCAACTTTTTCACTCTCCACTTTTACTTTCCTCAAGAGGCTCTTTAGTTCTTCTTCACTTTCTGCCAGAAGGGTGGTGTCATCTGCATATCTGGGGTGATTGATGTTTGTCCCAGCAATCTTGATTACAGCTTGTGCCACATCAAGCCCAGTGTTTCTCATGATGTACTCTGCATATAAGTTAAATAAGCAGGGTGATAATATACAGCCTTGACATACTCCTTTTCCTATATGGAACCAGTCTGTTGTTCCATGTCGAGTTCTAACTGTTGCTTCCTGATCTGCATACAGGTTTCTCAAGAGGTAGGTCAGGGGTCTGGTATTCCTATCTCTTTCAGAATTTTCCACAGTTTATTGTGATGCACACAGTCAAAGGCTTTTGCATAGTCAATAAAGCAGAAATAGATGTTTTCTGGAACTCCTTTGATTTTTCAATGATCCATTGGATGTTGGGCTGGATGAAGCACAAGCTGGAATCAAGATGGCCAGGAGAAATAACAATAATATCGGATACGCAGATGGCACCACCCTTATGGCAGAAAGTGAAAAAGAGCTAAAGAGCCTCTTGATGAAAGTGAAAGAGGAGAGTGAAAAAGTTGGCTTAAAGCTCACATTCAGAAAACTAAGATCATGGCGTCTGGTCCCATCACTTGATGGCAAATAGATAGGGAAACAGTGGAAACAGTGTCACACTTTAATTTTGGGGCTCTAAAATCACTGCAGATGGTGTTTGCAGCCATGAAATTAAAAGATGCTTACTCCTTGGAAGGAAAGTTATGACCAACCCTGACAACATATTAAAAAGCAGAGACACTACTTTGCCAACAAAGGTCCATCTAGTCAAGGCTATGGTTTTTCCAGTAGTCATGTATGGATGTGAGAATTGGACTATAAAGAAAGCTGAGCATTGAAGAACTGATGCTTTTGAATTGTAGTGTTGGAGAAGACTCTTGAGAATCCCTTGGACTGCAAGGAGATCCAACCTGTCCATCCTAAAGAAGATCAGTCCTGGGTGTTCATTGGAAGGACTGATGTTGAGGCTGAAACTTCAAAACTTTGGCCACCTCATGCGAAGAGCTGACTCATTGGAAAAGACCCTGATGCTGAGGAAAGATTGAGGGCAGGAGGAGAAGGGGACGACAGAAGATGAGATGTTTGCATGGCATCATCGACTTGATGGACATGGGTCTGCGTGGACTCCGGGAGTTGGTGATGGACCCAGAGGCCTAGCGTGCTGCAGTTAATGGGGTCGCAATGAGCTGGACACGACTGAGCAACTGAACTGAATCCCTTTTTTAACTTCAAACAGCTTCAAACAATATTTTAAAATTGTTTATATTTTTAAATTTTTACAGTCTATTTTTCTTTTATGAGAGAAATTATGAACAGTACCCTTAATAGGGCATTTCCTTAGAGAAGGGGCACACTCCTGACATACTACCAGATGACCAGAAGTAATACAATAGAAACTTCTTTGCCCATACACACTTTATATGTTCTTTCTTCTTGCAGTCTTCCCAACTGTTCTTCCAGTGACAGACCTGAAACATCTGTTGGATTATACTTCATATTCTTTTCCACAAACAAGTTCTTATATAATGTAGGATCAATTTCTTTAAGACAGTGTTTGAAGATGTTGGAGGCATATCTTCAAAATGGTATTGATCAGTTCTCTTGCTTGTAAAGGTATCTGTGTTTTTTGCTAAATAATATCATGTTGCTGTTTATTAATTACATTGGCCTTTAAAAGATTATCCAGGATAGGAAGCACACACATAAACCGTTGAAAGAGAGCCATTCTATTTCTCCAAACTAATGGCAAATCATGCAGAAGCACACAGGCTGCAAAGGACTGCGCAGAAGCGTGGCCAAGAGGAGCTACCCCTCGCCCAAGGTCAGGGGCTGCGACCGAGAGTGCCTGGCTGTGTCGGCACAGGAGCAGCTGAGAGGACCTACCCCACATCTGAGGTCAGGGGCGGCGGCCGAGACGAGTTACCCCATGCCTTAGGTCAGGGAAGGTGGCCGAGAAGAGCAATCCCACATCCGAGGAGTGGCAGCTGCAAGGCGCAGGAGGGCCGAGAGGAGCTACTCCACCTTCAAGGTCAGGAGGGATGGCCATGAGGAGATACCCTTCATCCAAGGTAAGGAGCAGAGGCTGTGCTTTGCTGGAGCAGACGTGGAGAGATACCCCACGTAAAAGGTAAGAGAAACCCAAGTAGATGGTAGGTGTTGTGAGAGGGCATCAGAGGGCAGACACACTGAAACCATAATCACAGAAAACTAGCCAATCTGATCACATGGACCACAGCCTTGTCTAACTCAATGAAACTAAGCCATGCCGTGTGGGGCCACCCAAGATGGGAGGGTCATGGTGGAGAAGTCTGACAGAATGTGGTCCACTGGAGAAGGGAATGGCAAACCACTTCAGTTTTCTTGTCTTGAGAACCCCATGAACAGTATGAAAAGGTAAAATGATAGGATACTGAAAGGTGAACTCCCCAGGTTGGTAGGTACCCAATATGCTACTGGAGATCAGTGGAGAAATAACTCCAGAAAGAAGGAAGGGATGGAGCCAAAGCAAAAACAATACCCAGCTGTGGATGTGACTGGTGATAGAAGCAAGGTCCGATGTTGTAAAGAGCAATATTGCATAGGAACCTGGAATGTCAGATCCATGAATAAGGCAAATTGGAAGTGGTCAAACAAAAGATGACAAGAGTGAACGCTGACATTCTAGGAATCAGCGAACTAAAATGGACTGGAATGGGTGAATTAAACTCAGATGACCATTATATCTACTACTGTGGACAAGGATCCCTTAGAAGAAAGAGTGAAAAAGTTGGCTTAAAGCTCAACATTCAGAAAACTAAGATCATGGCATCTGGTCCCATCACTTCGTGGCAGATAGATGGGGAAACAGTGGAAACAGTGTCAGACTTTATTATTTTGGGCTCCAAAATCACTGCAGATGGTGACTGCAGCCAAGAAATTAAAAGACGCTTACTCCTTGGAAGAAAAGTTATGGCCAACCTACATAGCATATTCAAAACAGAGATATTACTTTGCCAACAAAGGTCCATCTAGTCAAGGCTATGGTTTTTCCAGTAGTCATCTATGTATGCGAGAGTGGACTCTGAAGAAAGCTGAGTGCTGAAGAATTGATGTTTTTGAACTGTGGTGTTTGAGAAGACTCTTGAGAGTCCCTTGGACTGCAAGGAGAGCCAACCAGTCCATTCTAAAGGAGATCAGCCCTGGGTGTTCACTGGAAAGACTGATGCTGAAGCTGAAACTCCAATACTTTGGCCACCTCATGCGAAGAGTTGACTCATTGGAAAAGACCCTGATGCTCAGAGGGATTGGGGGCAGGAGGAGAAGGGGACGACAGAGGATGAGATGCTGGATGGCATCAACGCCTTGATGGACATGAGTCTGAGTGAACTCCAGTAGTTGGTGATGGACAGGGAGCCCTGGGGTGCTGTGATTCACATGGTCGCAAAGGGTCAGACACGACTAAGTGACTGAACTGAACTGAACTGAACTGAATGGCAAATCATCTGATGCTATTTCCTCAGTTTATCTTTCCTTTTCTTCCTCTTTTTCTTCTTCTCTTCTTTCATCTCCAGCAATAAGACATCCTGATACAATATCAATAACTGTTTTGCAACTTTCTCCAGTGGTTACGATTTTACTCTGAAGTGTCCGCTTTACCAGTCTTCTCTAAAACCCATTTCCAAGGCAGCGTTAACCACAGGTATATTCATCATGAATACAACATTTGAAGAACTTTCTCCTGGTCCAAAATGAACCATGGGTCAGCATTTTCAACTCCAGGAGTATTTGAAGTTCACAATAGCTGTTCATGAAGATGAAGATATCTAACTTGAATCTAATCCCTGCCCTTTCATGCGTATCAAGACCTCATACCTTGGAAACCACTATCTGTGTTCTACCCATGTGCCATCTCCATATTCCCAACATCTTAAGCCACCATCACAACAAAAGTACTTGACATTATCATTACGACCTACATGATAGAAACCAGCACTTGCAAGCTTCTCAGGCTGAACTGGTACAGTAGATGGCCCCACATAAATGTTCTCAGTCAAGCTGCATGTGTCTGCATGCTCAAATTTTAAATGCTGAACCTCTGCATTTCCAGAGAATTTCCAAAAATGGACAGTTGGGGAAAAGTCTCCAGGGCTCTAGCATAGCATCATCCTTTGGTTTCTAGTTATTTAGCATCTCACCACAGGCAAAACAGGCTACCCTATCTCCAGGTCCTATGTAATAAAAGCCTGCTGCTGCTGCTGATAAGTCACTTCAGTTGTGTCCGACTTTGTGCGACCCCATAGACAGCAGCCCACCAGGCTCCCCCATCCCTGGGATTCTCCAGGCAAGAATACTGGAGTGGGTTGCCATTTCCTTATCCAATATGTAATAAAAGCCAGCTCTTACTAATGCTGATGGTGACAGAAAGGTTAATGAACATATCTGGTAAGTAAAAAATCTCGCTTCTTCAGTAGTCATGGCACAACTGTAGGAGTTAGTCCTCAATGGGGGAAAGTCTTCAACTGCTCTAGAAGTAATAGGGTTTGGTGAAAGGTTGGAAAAAGAACCACTGAATAAGCTACTATGTTCCAAAGTGGATGATAATGAATAAATAAAACTGTTTCTCATTGGAGAAGAAGCATTTTTAGAAGTGGATTCCAGATTAGTGACAGAACTAGATTCTGAATAAAGCTACAGCTAGGACACAGTTGTTTATGCTTCTCAATAGGATTGTCTCCTTATTTCCAGTTATCCAGCATCAGGCTACAACAGAAGCATTTGACCTTGTTATTCACACCAGTGTAATAAAAACCAGCATGAGCAAGACTCCTTTCTGAGACAGGAACACCAGTGGGAAAAGCTGAATATGTAGACTGAATATGTAGCTGAGTATCAAGACTCGGTAGAGTTCACATGAAAAGTCATATTTCATTTTTTGTTTGTTGTCAATTGTCCAATTTGACAAGATTGTGCTATCTTCAAGCACACTATAAAATTTTCTATTCAAGGGATCCGGGACAAATCTTTGGGAGGTCGTTTTGTACATGAGTGATTTTATTTTTGACAGCTAAAATCCTTTACATGAATTTTTTCTTCTGCCCATAGAATTTTGACATGAATAATATCACTCATGCCCATAGAGTTTTGACATGAATAATATCACTCATGCTACAGTGGGCTTCCCTGGTGGCTCAAACAGTAAAGAATCTGCAGTAATGTGGGAGACCCGAGTTTGATCCCTGGGTTGGGAAATCCCCCTGGAGAAAGGAATGGTGACTCACTCCAGCATTATTCTTAGAGAATTCCATGGACCGAGGAGCCTGGTGAGCCATAGGCCATGGGGTCACAAAGAGTTAGACACGACTGAGCAATTAACACACACGCACATGCTATAGTAATGCTTAAGCAAGATGATCCTGGAATCTATAGTGTTAGCTCTTATTGGTATTTTTAGTTTCTAGTTAGACAATTAGAAAGAGATATGAACATATGTCAATCAACATTTTAACTGTAAATGTCAGTTCAGCTATCAAGAGTCAACTCTATTACATAATATCTTTAAATAGGTCAGAATTATATAAATTTCATATTTTTCCAAAATAAATGATCCAAATCTCCACAAAGGTAACATATATCAATTGAGAATTTTTAATCTTTATTACAAAAGCAATGCTAAAGTTTGAAACAAGTAAAATTATAGTATGGAAGATACACTTAAACTAATTGTTAACTCCTTTAGTGTTATATTCTTATTTATCAATATATCATTTTATTCCATTTTTTTTTCAGTTGATTTTTAAAGAGACCTAATGATCACAGTTTTTAATGTATTCTAAAATGCCTGTAAATGAAAATTCATATAGAGAATTAAATTCAGCTTCTGATTTCACCAGGACTTCCTTGGTGGCTCAGACGGTAAAGCGTCTGCTTACAATGAGGAAGACCTAGGTTCAGTCCCTGGGTCGGGAAGATCTCCTGGAGAAGGAAATGGCAACCCACTCCAGTATTCTTGCCTGGAAAATCCCATGGACAGAGAAGCCTGGTAGGCTACAGTCCATGGTGTCACAAAGAGTTGGACACGACTGAGCGACTTCACTTTCACTTCTGATTTCAAAGACATTTTCCCAAATAAGAAAATCTGTTCCAAAATGTAATGCAAATTACATTTCTAAATTCCACATTTTTCTAAGACATTCTGCTTTTATTAAAAAGCAGATTTTGTACAATGAATTGTACACTGTATAATTTTTCTAGTCATTCCCTTTAAGAAGTTAGCAAAATGAACAATCAATTCACATGATCTTTACACATTTGCTCAGTACATTAGAATATATAGTATAGATAATCACTAGTTCAGTGGGAGTTCTTTGATTGCAGAGGACTTAACTGTTTAAGTAACCACATTGAGTAAGATACATTGCAGATTTCACTTCTGGAAATATCACATGTATCATTTGATATCACATGAATCAAACTAATTCTAGCAAAGCAAGCAGTCCAAAGTTCAAATTAAAAGTTAAAATCTGCTCTTTAAGGACAGAATTACCTATATCCCTTGCAAATTCTCTTTAGCTTAATGATACATCTGATTTCAAAAATTACTTATATCTAATACCTAACTTTCAAAAACCTACAGTGCTGATTGGTACAAATAACACTTGTGAAGCTATCTGTATAACTCTGTTTCTAAAAACTGATTTGCTAATATAAGGTAATCCCAGATATGTTTCAAATGCATTTCACAAGTTATCATCTAACAGAGAAATCAATTATGGTGTTCTTCGTTACAATCAAAAATATAGACTTGTTGAATTAATATAAACAAAGAAAAAATGGCCTTTAGCTAGTCCTTGAATTTCAGATTTCTTTCTAAAATATTTCCCTTAGCTAGTCACTCTCCATCTTTTTGTCTTATAAATCCAAAGTACTGAATTGGTCTTATTCATCATTTCTCTAATTTGTCAAAGTTAATTTGAATTCTAATCTCATGGTATCCAAGATTCCATCAACTGTGTCCAACTTCCTGTCATCCAAAACTTAATCAGTCTCTTGTTTTAGTCTCCCAAGTAGTGAATTTTATGAAATAATACTGATCCTGGAACTACATTTTGTCATTTAAAATTCAATATAACTTTTGGGGTCAACATTAGGTTGTTCGTAAGTATACAACATTAAACTATTCTAAAAAGATGTCCACTTTGCTAATAATCATTAGTATTTCTAAAAGTTTTTTGTTGTAATCTCTAACGGTCATGGTAAGGGGCTTCCCTAATAGCTGAGTTAGTAAAGAATCTGCCTGCAATGAAGGACACCCTGGTTTCATTCCTGGGTCGGGATGATCCAATGAAGAAGGGTTAGGCGACCCACTACAGTATTCTTGGGCTTCCCTTGTGGCTCAGCTGGTAAAAAGATCTGCCTGTAATGTGGGAGACTTGGGTTTGATCCCTTGGTTGCGAAGGTCCCCGTGGAGAAGGGAAAGGCTAGCCACTCCAGTATTCTGGCCTGGAGAATTCCATGGACTGTATTATAGTCCACGGGGTCGCATAGTTGGACATGACTGAGTGACTTTCACTTTCACTAATGGTCATGGTATAATTCCAAAGGTGACCAAGCGGGTTTATATCAGAGATACAAACTCCATTCAGAATAACAAAGTGAGTTTATGATTAACAAATGCATGAAACTTGTTGCCTAGAGAAGCAACCAAGGAGAACAGGGACACAGAATAAAGAGCTAGACTGTCACAGTATTTATATCAATTACATATCCATTGGTTCAAACAAACTCTTGAAGACTGCCCTGCCAACAATTCCCATAGCTTCTTACCACATTTCCCTTTCTATCTTCCTTTCCTTTTGTGAAATGATTTTTCTTTCCCTTTACTATCTACTAAAATATAGACTCCACCATAAATTCTTTTTGATCAAGAGAACAAGTTATGAGTCAAGATTAATTGGATGTGAGTCCCTGCTGTACTATTCAAGATTTGCAACAAATAAATAACCTCATTTTGCTTCTCATTCCTCTCCTTTAACATGCTGCTGCTTCTAAGTCGCTTCAGTCGTGTCCAACTCTGTGCGACCCCATAGACGGCAGCCCACCAGGCTCCCCCGTCCCTGGGATTCTCCAGGCAAGAACACTGGAGTGGGTTGCCATTTCCTTCTCCAATGCATGAAAGTGAAAAGTCAAAGTGAAGTCGCTCAGTCGTGTCCGACCCTCAGCGACCCCATGACCTGCAGCCTTCCAGGCTCCTCTGTCCATGGGATTTTCCAAGCAAGAGTACTGGAGTAGGGTGCCATTGCCTTCTCTGCCTTTAACATGAGGATAATGGTAGTTCCTATCTCAGGATTGTTTGGAAGATTACGTGAGCTACCATAGGAAAAGGACTTACAACTACAGTAAGCGCTACTTGAGTGTTTGCAATTATTATTCTGTTTACAATTATTGATGTTATGTGAGAGCTTGTTCACCTTGACAGAATTTATCATGTTTCTTCCAAATGACTTCATATCTATTTCAGAATACACAACATTGTAATAATTTTTGTTTTTAATTTGTGTGGTTCCCATGTACTATGAACAACCAGAGACCAGCAGTCAGGTTACATGAATCCTATGATCTTCTGGACACAGATGGTTGTTAATTAATGTTTAGGAAGAATGGGAACTAAAAGGAATGAAGGAATAAATAAAGTAGAGCTTTGTAAAGGAAGTAAGATTTTGGTCTTGTTCTATAGCATAAGTTTGGTAAGGTCCTCATATGATTCACTAATACACAGACCTCCCTCAAACAGATTCAGAAGGAATCTAGTAATTAACACCAGTTCATAAACTGCTTGCATCTGGATCATATGGAAGATGGGCATTTTAAAAACTACAAACAGGACATGCTTACAAGATCTCTTAGAGTGGCCTTAGAGTTTACATTTTAACAAGTTTCAAGTTTCAAGCACATAAACCACATCCATGATGATGATGGTAGTTTAGTCACTATGTCGTGTCTGACTCTGGTGACCCCATGGACTGTAGCCCACCAGGCTCCTCTGTCCATGGGATTTCTCAGACAAGAATACTGGAGTGGGTACCCATTTACTTTTCCAGGGGATCTTGCTGACCCAGGGATCGAACCCGTGTCTCCTGCATTGCAGATAGATTTTTTTTACCCACAGAGCCACTAAGGAAGCCTGAGTCATGTCTATGCTACATTTTAATCCATTCAAGCAAGAACAGTTGGCTTCCTTTGAGAAAAGGTGAGACAAAAAAGTCTTTTTAGAGAGCTGTGTTCCCAACTATTACCATGATCCTAATTGTGTTATAGCCTGGCCTTGAGAAACAATGTCCATAAAAGCATGTGCTGGGATAGACTGTTAATACTTTTTCCCTCAAAGTAACAGAAAATAATTTCAATCATTTTTTTTTGTGTGTGTGTGTGTATTTGTTGTTATTGTTGCTTTAAGTTTTATTAAGTTTTTTTGTATATATGAAATTATAAATAATATACAGTCCATTCTGTGGAGCTGGACAGGACAGAAGCAAGGAGAAAGGAGATGACTAAACACTATAGACTATTATTCATCCTTATATATCTACGAATATCATCCTGTTACCACACAAGTATAATGTTATCTAAGCTCTTCCAAGTCTATTTTTTGTGCCCTCTAAGAAAAAAACAGATGGACATGAGGCATCTGAAAGGCAGGAAGGTCTATTTTTGGAGCTATACTCACTCTTATTGAGCTTCATACCATTTAAGCTGCATGCTTTTTTTTTTTTTGATGGTAAATAATCCATCTTATGAATATCAAAAACATTAAGAGTTAGCTGAAAAAATCAGGGTGCTGAATTTGTTGATGTACATTTTTAAAAATTTGAATTTCCCCATAGAGTAAAGTTTTCTGAACTCTAAGCCACTGATATTTAGCTATGTCTAATACATTGCAAAGTGAACTAAAAGCTATGCACGGTAATGTCTTGAAAAATAGCCAGCTTCTCATTTCTCAATCCAGATAGTTACAAAGTAAAGATATCTTTGTTACATGTTGGTTTTAACCAAATTTTAATAAGCATTTATAATCTGACTACATACAGAATAATGTAGGTATACTGCGATATAGAGCAATGTAATGTAACTTCCATCCTTAAGGAATTAAAAATCTACAAAGAGACGCTGACACTTACTTGAGTAGATATCAAGCTGCAGTCCCTGTTAAAAGTAAAATACAAAAACTGAGATAGTTTTGAGGAGGGAATCTTTTCACTTTCATGCATTGGAGAAGGAAATGGCAACCCACTCCAGTATTCTTGCCTGGAGAATCCCAGAGACAGAGGAGCCTAGTGGGCTGCCGTCTATGGGGTCGCACAGAGTCAGACACGACTGAAGCAACTTAGCAACAGTAGCAGCAGCAGCAATCTGTTATGGCAGCTTTGAGCAGGAAAAGTTTTACAAAGGAAATTGTGTTTCTTTCTGGCCTAGAAGAATTTGAGGACTTCCCTGGCAGTCCAGAGGTTAAGAGGCCATACTTCTACTGCAAGGTTGGATCCCTGGTCAGGGAACTAAGATTCTGCATGCCTCTCAGTGCAGCCTAAAAACACACACACACACACACACACACACACAGAGAGGGAGAGAATGCATTGAACATGAAGAGAATAGAGAAAGGATAGAAAGAGAAAGGTATCACTATAGATATCAGCAGAAAACTGAGCTAAGGCACAGAAACGGGAACGTGTAGCCATTTGGGGGGTATATCAACATATACTGTGGTAGATACTGAGTGTCTGTGAAGGCTGGTATGTCTTTGAAGACACAATGGGAGGATAGGAAGGAGATACAAAAATATAATCAGATTTGTAAAAGTATTTTTTAAAAATTATGAGTATTAACCATGAATAAAATAGAACTATTTTTTATTTTTAGGAAGAAGGAACGAAAAATGAGTGAGACCTGAAGGTGAGAAGTATAATACTTTGCAAAGCAAAGAGAATTACTTTTTGATAATAGAAAATAAAAAATAATGAGAGAGGTGAATAAGGTGAGTTCTGACAAGTCCCCTATTAACTTCATTGATAAGAGGAAGCCACTGTAGGTTCTATGCACAAAGTAACATGATTAATTATGTGTTGAGACAACTAAGAACTGGTAATAATCTTAAGCAAAACGTATTTATGAAGGTTAATCATTTAAAGTGAGATTATGGAGATCTAAAAAACTAAATGTGAAGACTTTGAACTAAACACAATTTTAAAATACCTACGCTAATAACTAGCCCCAAATTCAAAAGGATCAAAAATTGGTTATCCTTTGTGTATTCAGTCATACATGTAATTGTAATTTTATCATTTCAATACTAATTACTGATTACGGAATACTTCTCCCTGAAAAGGTGCTCTCTATGCTATAGCAGGAATGAGAGGGCAAAAGGGTATTAACAAGTTTATCTTTCGGTTCTCTTTGCACTGAGATCCTCGGAAGTCTGAACAAGTCACTTTCAGTTTTCCTGGGCATTTTCTAATATGATAAGATTCATTTTTCTAATATTTCAGAGTAAAATTTTAGTTTGAATGTACAAAATAATCTACAGAGATTTCTGTTATGAAGAAAGAGCTATTAAGACTCAAGTGAACCATGTTCTATGCAGTTGAAGATTCTAACCCAGGGTTATATTATACTGTTCTTATTTTAGTTTCAGTTTGATCAGGAGAGTAAAAATATGTTTTCTATACTATGCTGATTTTTCTAATGAAACATACATTCCTGGTTTTAATTAGAAAATGCAAAATTTAAAACTTTACTATTCATATTTTCTTTATTATTTAATGTATCATCTTACAAAAATTTTTCTAGTGTTTCCACAAATTATGAAGGTTAAAATCGGGGATGGTCATATCAACATATAGATTCATCTGAGTCCTATGCCACACTAGTAAAGAAAGTATTTTTGCATAAAAGAACCACTGGTATCATGGTTGTGCTCTCTGTTGTGTCTGCCTCTTTGCGACCCCATGGACTATTAGCCACTGGGCTCCTCTATCCACGGAATTTTCCAGGCAAGAATAATGAAGTGGGTTACCATTTCCTACTCCAATAAAAGACATACATGATTGTTTTAAAAAAGTAATAACATGCATCTTAATTTTTCACAGAAAAGACTCACATATGAAAACCAAAGTAAATTTCAGAACTGTAAAAACTATTTAAAATAAGTGTGATTTTTATAGTTTTCTATGGGATTCAAGCTTCCTCTAAATACTGAGCTGCTCTATTACATGTGATGATTTGTTTACAGGTGCAGTCACCTGATGAGGACTCTTAAACCAGAAAATTTAAAATCAGTATCAATTAGATATAAATCAGACTAAAACTGTTGATTTGTATATATCAAGAATATTATAAAATGAAAGACACTGTTAGTCAGTTTCCAATTATTAAAAGTGTGAAAGAGAACTATCTGCAACTTTCTTATGCTAAACCCTTTCTTTCCAGAGAATTTTATTAGGGAAACTGAATGGTGTACAGAAATTTGTAAGACCTAGAGACGTATGTTCTCATTTTGGTTTTGATATCCATTAGCTACATGGACTCAGGCAAGTTACATATAAATAATACATATGTGCAGTGGAGTCAATAACTTCCCCATGTGGTGTTGCTCTTACCAGTAAATGAGATAGTTTAGTAAAGTTCCAGTACACAGCAGGTACTCAATAATTGTTCTCCTTACTTCCTTCTCTCCACTTGAAAACCATGTCTCATTTTTTGTTTCCTACCTAAAATTAGTTGTTATTTAAATGTCTATAAATCTGTTGTTCAGGTGCTAAATCATGTCTGACTCTTTGTGACCCCATGTACTGCAGCACCCCAGGCCTCCCTGTCCCTCACAATCTCTCTGAGTTTGCCCAAGTTCATGTCCATTGAGTCGGTGATGCTATCCAAACATCTCATCCTCTGCTGACCTCATCTCCTTTTGTCTTCCATCTTTCCCAATATCAGAGTCTTTTCTAATGAACTGGCTGTTTACATCAGGTAGCCAAAGTATTATACAAATCTACAGCTGGTTAATTTCCATCAGCTGCTCTGACCAATGTCAAATCGTTAGCTTTACTATGCAACCCTAAGGTCTCTATGAGGAATCCCTCATAACTTCCTCCTTTCTTCATCATACAGTATCCATTTCTTTGGTACTGTGGCAAATGTTAACAGTACTAAGAAAGATAGCATATAGTTCCTACCCTTAAGAATCTCAGCTTCTAGTAGGAGACACAGACATGCAAACAATTAAAATACACTTAAATAAATGATCATTAAAATACATGCAAAGTTTAAACCATCCCTTAATTTTACAGTGTACTCTTTAAACCATGCAAAATATCCATATCAAATTGATTCAGTAAATATTTGCCTATTACCTGCTGTGTGCTAGGCTGATGGAAGTTTTAAAAAATAGTCTCTATAAGGACACGACGTTTGGGGACAACAATGAAAGTCGAGCTATATGTGACTCAAGAATGTCAGTATGGTGTTCCTGAGACACTGATGTCACCTTCCATCTGTCACTGGAGATGCAGCAATGTGACTTAGGATATAGACTTCTGCATTTAATCGGGAATAATGATTCATGGGCTTCAGTGTTTCTTCCTTCATACAGGCTTCAAAAATAGCCTCATTTTGGTACAAACCAGTAACGTATTTGTCTTCCCCAAACTTACACAAAATGCAAAGAGTGAATAAGAGAAATATAAAGCACTGAAATCGGATAGGATAAAACCTGTAGGGCAGAAGCACTATCCAGTGTACTTCACATCACAGAGCCTAGTGATCATTTCGGATTTAGTTATAGAAAAAAAAGGCATTTTGCAGTAAGATATCTACCCTTAAAGGTTTGCATTGCATTCTCCTTCATGATATTGTTCATGAGCATCACTTCTACATTATGAAGCATTCAAAACCACTGTGAGAAATCTTACCTCACATGGTCTTTCAGATCTAGGAAATGGCTTTTCCAAAAAGATTATCCTATTTCTCAACTAAGAAAAAAGGCAAAGAAAAAGTGAAAGATGACAATGTTAGCCAATCATTCTTTTGTATGGAAACTCAATTCTGACAGGAGGAGAATGTACTCCTAATCTTTGTTCCTTTTCCAGGATCAACAAAATTTTATCCCAAGCATGTTAAGTTGCTTCAGTTGTGTTCGACTCTTTGTGACCATATGGACAGTAGCCTTCCAGGCTCCTCTGTTCATGGGATTCTCCAAGCAAGAATACTAGAGTGGGTTGCTGTGCCCTCCTCCAGAAGATCTTCCTGCTCAAGGATTGAACTCTCTTACATTTCCTGCATTGACAAGCAGGTTCTTTACTTCTAGCACCACCTGGGAAGCCCATCCTAAAGTAAAACAAACTGCAAATGAAAGCAATCAACTCTCTGCACTCAGGAAAGTCAGATATTATTCTGATTTTATTTTTATTATTCTGATTCTTATTTTGTCTGTACTTTTTTGTTTGTTTAGCTTGAGTTTAGAAAAAGTGAAAGTGAGTGAAGTCTCTCAGTCGTGTCCAACTCTTTGTGACCCTGTGGACTGTAGCTTACCAGGCTCCTCTGTCCATGGGATTCTCCAGGCCAGAATACTGGAGGGGGTGCCATTTCCTTCTCCAGGGGATCTTCCTGACCCAGGGATCAAACCTGGGACTCCCGCATTGCAGGGAGATGCTTTACCTTCTGAACTACCAGCGAAGCCCAAAGCTTTAGAGATAAACAATCTTTTAAGTTTTCAAGATAATGATTTATTGACCACTTTCTTTTAATTTTACTTATGTTGTTCACATAAATTTCCATTGTTTTGAGTAGCCAAACACTATTCTGAATCTAAAATCAGCAAAGGCAATCTAAAGTGAAGCAATAAAATTTCATTCCACAGAAATGCAAAGTTCCTCAAATAATAAAAATATATTAAAGGAGGAAATATTAGAATTAGGAATAGAATTTACCTAAAAATTACCCTATTATTTTCCACTATTTTGTGCTCCAAAGAGATATCAAAAAAGAAAAAAAGGTTATAACTGACTTTAATTTTCAGTTAGTAAAAGAAATAAAACATCTAATGAGAAAAGTCTGACTGTTTCCCACCATTATATACATAAATTTGACATGGGGAGAATGGAAATGGAAACTGAACCATGATAATTTTATGCAGATATTTGTTTTTTTAAATATAAGAAAATATCTAAAACATGATATTTTGTTTTGGAAACTAGTATTTGTTACTATACTTATACAGTCATTCCGAATATAGCTCTATAAATGCGGATTTCCCTTGTTTGTTTTAACAGAAAAAAAAAAATTAGTCCTAGAGATTAAATGAATTCAGTTCAGTTCAGTCGCTCAGTCGTGTCCGACTCTGTGACGCCAAGAATTGCAGCACACCAGGCCTCCCTGTCCAGCACCAACTCCCGGAGTTCACTCAAATTCACATCCATCAAGTCGGTGATGCCATCCAGCCATCCCATCCTCTGTCGTCCCCTTCTCCTCCTGCCTCCAATCCCTCCCAGCATCAGAGTCTTTTCCAATGAGTCAACTCTTTGCATGAGGTGGCCAAAGTACTGGAGTTTCAGCTTTAGCATCATTCCCTCCAAAGAAATCCCAGGGTTGATCTCCTTCAGAATGGACTGGTTGGATCTCCTTGCAGTCCAGGGGACTCTCAGGACTCTTCTCCAACACCACAGTTCAAAAGCATCAATTCTTTGGTGCTCAGCTTTCTTCACAGTCCAACTCTCATATCCATACATGACTACTGGAAAAACCATAGCCTTGACTAGATGGACCTTTGTTGGCAAAGGAAATGTCTCTGCTTTTGAATACACTATCTAGGTTGGTCATAACTTTCTTTCCAAGGAGTAAGCATCGTTTAATTTCATGCCTGCAATCACCATCTGCAGTGATTTTGGAGCCCCCCAAAATAAAGTCTGACACTGTTTCCACTGTGTCCCCATCTATTTCCCATGAAGTGATGGGACCAGAGGCCATGATCTTCTTTTTCTGAATGTTGAGCTTTAAGCCAACTTTTTCACTCTCCTCTTTCACTTTCATCAAGAGGCTTTTTAGTTCCTCTTCACTTTCTGCCATAAGGGTGGTGTCATCTGCATATCTGAGGTGATTGATATTTCTCCTGGCAATCTTGATTCCAGCTTGTGCTTCTTCCAGCCCAGCATTTCTCATGATGTATTCTGCATAGAAGCTAAATAAGCAGGGTGACAATATATAGCCTTGACGTACTCCTTTTCCTATTTGGAACCAGTGTGCTGTTCCGTGTCCAGTTCTAACTGTTGCTTCCTGACCTGCATACAGGTTTCTCAAGAGGCAGGTCAGGTGGTCTGGTATGCCCATCTCTTTCAGAATTTTCCACAGTTTATTGTGGTCCACACAGTCAAAGGCTTTGGCATAGTCAGTAAAGCAGAAATTGATGTTTTCCTGGAACTCTGTTGTTTTTTCCATGATCCAGCAGATGTTGGCAATTTGATCTCTGGTTCCTTTGCCTTTTCTAAAACCAGCTTGAACATCAGGAAGTTCACGGTTCATGTATTGCTGAAGCCTGGCTTGGAGAATTTTGAGCATTACTTTACTAGCATGTGAGATGAGTGCAATTGTGTGGTAGTTTGAGCATTCTTTTGCATTGCCTTTCTTTGGGATTAGAATGAAAACTGACCTTTTCCAGTCCCGTAGCCACTGCTGAGTTTTCCAAATTTGCTGGCATATTGAGTGAAGCACTTTCACAGCATCATCTTTCAGGATTTGAAATAGCTCAACTGGAATTCCATCACCTCCACTAGCTTTGTCAGTAATGATATTTCTAAGGCCCTCTTGACTTCACGTTCCTGGTTATTTGGCTCTAGTTGAGTGATCACACCATCATGATTATCTTGGTCGTGAAGATCTTTTTTGTACAGTTCTTCTGTGTATTCTTGCCACCTCCTCTTAATATCTTCTGCTTCTGTTAGGTCCATATCATTTTTGTCCTTTATCAAGCCCATCTTTGCATGAAATATTCCCTTGGTATCTCTAATTCTCTTGAAGTGATCTCTAGTCTTTCCCATTCTGTTGTTTCGCTCTATTTCTCTTCATTCATCACTGAGGAAGGCTTTCTTATCTTTCCTTGCTATTCTTTGGAATCTGCATTCAAATGAGTGTATCTTTCCTTTTCTCCTTTGCTTTTTGCTTCTCTTCTTTTCACAGCTATTTGTAAGGCCTCTTCAGACAGCCATTTTGCTTTTTTGCATTTCTTTTCCATGGGGATGTTCTTGATCCCTGTCTCCTGTACAATGTCATGAACCTCCGTCCATAGGTCATCAGGCACTCTGTCTATCAGATCTAGTCCCTTAAATCTATTTCTCTCTTCCACTGTATAATCATAAGGGATTTGATTTAGGTCATACCTGAATGGTCTAGCGGTTTTCCCTACTTTCTTCAATTTGAGTCTGAATTTGGTAATAAGGAGTTCAAGGTCTGAGCCACAGTCAGCTCCCAGTCTTGTTTTTGCTGACTGTATAGAGCTTCTCCATCCTTGGCTGCAAAAAATATAATCAATCTGACTTCGGTGTTGACCATCTGGTGATGTCCACATGTAGAGTCCTCTCTTGTGTAATTCAAATCACAAATAAGGCCAGAATCCATATCTTCAGATACCCATTTCCCTTTTCCACCAAAGTGGTAAGTAGGCTAATTCAGCACTGATTAATTAATGCTATGTGAGAACTTTAGAACAAATATATATATAATTGTTTTATATATATATATATATAACAAATATATATGTTTATAACATATATATATAACATATATATATATATTTGTTCTAAAGTTCTCACTTCTTTTGAACTCTGAGAATGTGGTAAAACTTATCTTCCACAAAATTCATGAAACAGAGCATGCAAATACTTTTCTTGTTACATACAATGACCAGTGCCTAGAGGCTGCTAAGATGTGTTACAAGTCTGAAGCTGTGCCTTGGTTTATAATCAGCAGGCAATATCCCCACAATTACATAAGAGTGACATAGCATGTGTGTGGACTCCCCAGGTGGCACTAAAGGTAAAGAAACCTCACACCAGTGCAGGAGACAAAAGAGATGTGGGTTTGATACCTCAGTGGGGAAGATACCCTGGAGGAAAGCATGGCAACCCAGTCCAGGATTCTGGCCTAAAGAATCCCCATGGACAGAAGAGCCTGGTGGGCTACAGTCTATACGATTTCAAAGAGTTGGACATGACTGAAGTGACTTAGCACACAGCACATGTGTTTTAGACAGTTTAAATCCTCGAAGTATGTTTTTTTTCCTTGAGCTGTTACTTTACTCAGAAATCATTCAAATTTAAAATCACTTTCATTATATAATGAAAATTATGAAATGACAGCATAGATCTATTTTGACTTTAGATTTTAGATTAATAATCTGTATAGAACTACTGAATAATTAATGAGTAATGACTAATGGCATCCGGTCCCATCACTTCATGGGAAATACATGGGGAAACAGTGGAAACAGTGTCAGACTTTATTTTTGGGGGCTCCAAAATCACTTCAGATGGTGATTGCAGCCATGAAATTAAAAGACGCTTACTCCTTGGAAGAAAAGTTATAACCAACCTAGATAGTATATTCAAAAGCAGAGACATTACTTTGCTGACTAAGGTCCATCTAGTCAAGGCTATGGGTTTTCCTGTGGTCATGTATGGATGTGAGAGTTGGACTGTGAAGAAGGCTGAGCACCGAAGAATTGATGCTTTTGAACTGTGGTGTTAGAGAAGACTCTTGAGATTCCCTTAGACTGCAAGGAGATCCAACCAGTCCATTCTGAAAGAGATCAACCCTGGGATTTCTTTGGAAGGAATGATGCTAAAGCTGAAACTCCAGTACTTTGGCCACCTCATGTGAAGAGTTGACTCTTTGGAAAAGACTCTGATGCTGGGAGGGATTGGGAGCAGGAGGAGAAGGGGACGACCGAGGATGAAATGGCTGGATGGTATCACGGACTCGATGGACGTGAGTCTGAGTGAACTCCGGGAGATGGTGATGGACAGGGAGGACTGGTGTGCTGCAGTTCATGGGGTCCCAAAGAGTCGGATACGACTGAGTGACTGAACTGAACTGAACTGAATGACTAATCAGTATAATAAACCTTAAGTTTGCAAGATAAATCTATCAATGCATATTATTAAAGAATCTTAATTTTTTTTACCGTATTTTAGAGTTAGAATATTGTCATTGCATGTGTTACTCTTCTACATATTTTAGGTCTTTAAATACAATAATGAGAAAGATATCAAGGGGAGGGAGTTAAATCCAAACTTAGTGAATCCTAATATCCTCTACATCCAGAATATCCAAAATGAAACAACTCCACTATACAGACAGTATGGCATAGAAGTGGTTAATAATTTAAACTCTGGAGCAAGACTTGAATTCTATCTCTATCACCAGATTCTGAATGAGGACACATTACTTAGCCTCATTTTACTTTAAGTTCTTTATCCATTAATGTGTTCAATTATAATAACTACTTAAGAGAGTTATTGTGAGGGTTTACGAAGATGATCTGGAAAACCCTCAGAATACAGTAAGCATTCGTGTTGATATTAATTACTATTTAAAGAGAGAACATTTTTGTCTGCAGTGAGCTCTTATAGTTGGGGCTTTTCTTTTTATTTTTATTACTATCATTTTGTATTTCCTTTCAAAAGTTAACTGCGGATGAGAGAAACAATGATGTGGCTTATAAGATACATCATTAATATCAAGGTGATGACAAATAAAATAATTGTGAACTTATTATGTTGTCAGCATCACGGACTACACCTGATGCTGTGTGTGTTTGTTAGTCACTCAGTCATGTCCGACTGTTTGTGACCCCATGTACTGTATACAGCCCGCCAGGCTCCTCTATCCATGGAATTCTCCCGGCAAGAATACTGGAGTGGCTAGCCATTCTCTTCTCCAGGGGATATTCCCCACCTAGGGATTGAACCTGGGTCTCCCACATTGCAGGCAGATTCTTCACCACTGAGCCACCAGAGAAGCCCATCACTCTGTCACATACTTGATGTTACATAGGTTATTGGTCTTTATATGTCACATATTTATTATTCAAAGTAAACTGCAAATTGAATGTCTTATTTCTTGATATTATTTATTTTAAAACAAGCAATTTCCACATGTTTCTAGTTGCACTAAAATGAATTGAGGTGCTAAAAGTATGATTTGTGATGGAAAATGTTAAACTACAATGCATTGGTTAATAGTCATATGCCAAAAATGAAATATATTATATACAAATACAGAAACATATATATATAATTTTACTTTATTTTCCCTATTAGATTTTAAGTACCATAATGTCAGAAATCAAATCTGTCCTGTTCTTTGTGCTATGTCCAGGGCTGAGTGGCACACAGCTATTCAAGTAAGCATCTTTGGATTTATTTAAAATCTAAATGATAAGTAAGAGCTTTCATTCATTCATTCAATAGCTCTTTATTGGGTCTTGATGGGTTTAGTAATCTCTGATACCAAGAGCTAATAACTTACCCATGACATTTTATATAAAATATATTTGGAGTAATAGTAACTGCTAACACTTATCAGGAACTTATGTGTCAGATTATGTTAGCAGATCAACACAACATTCTTTAATTTAATCCCCACCACAAAGGTATGAAATACTTTGTATTTCCATTTGTATAATGAGAAAAAAACAAAGCATAGACAGGTTAACTATATTGCTCAAGGTTACTAAATTAGTAAATAATAAAGCTGAAATTCTAACTCTGTCTCATTTCTGACATGCCTTGCTATGCCACGCTAAGTCACTTCAGTCATATCCGACTCTGTTCGACCCCATAGACGGCAGCCCACCAGGCTCCTCCATCCCTGGGATTCTTCAGGCAAGAACACTGGAGTGGGTTGCCATTTCCTTCTCCAATGCATGAAAGTGAAAAGTGAAAGTCAAGTTGCTCAGTCGTGTCCGACTCTTAGCGACCCCATAGACTGCAGCCTACCAAGCTCCTCTGTCCATGGGATTTTCCAGGAAAGAGTACTGGAGTGGGGTGCCATTGCCTTCTCCGCTGACATGCCTTACATAACTGCAAAGAGTTATAGCTACAGATAAAGAGGGCACTAGCTCTGCTTGGAAGTGAATTAAATAATTTAACTGTAAATATTCCTGTAACATATTGTTATTAAGTTCCCAGCATATAATGTTGTTTCTATAAAGTAATATATGTCTAGAAAGACAAAGGTTGCTTTATTTTAATATTGTATTTGAAAACCATTATATAATATGATTAGTGAAAGCCGTGCTAATAATACTCATATAAATCATGCTATTATAACAGATAAATGAGTGAACTATAAGATTAAGTGTATTGATAAATAATATTTGCCCTTATTTTTCATTATTTTTATATCTTAAAATACTTTTCAATAACATGTTGTATATCTCTGTATGACTCTGATAATATTTACAATGATATAGAATGATTCAGTTGTATTAATGAAAATAGGCCATGTAAATCATATCAAATTATTTATATACCATGAAAGTATACTTCTTGTCTCAACTAAAATCACTGAACATGTCCTGACAAACACTAACCATACAAATGCTACTTCAGTTCTTTAAAAGGTAAGTCCTAGATAGGCATATGAATAAGTTTTAATAGTATCTATCTCATATGAGTATTCTGAGGGCTAAATAGGAAATAACCTAGAATGTTAAGAAAGGTTTATGTGTCTGTTTTTACTATTAGATTTGGGGGCTGAGTCTGTCAGAGTCACATTTCTGTGTTACTATCCAAGCACATTTGCTACTACAACTAAGTAGAGTCATTTTTCCAATAAAAAAGTACAAAACCAAAACCACAACTTGACTACAATTATAACTATGTAGAAAAATGAGGTCTGTTATGTATATAAATTTACTGGATTATATCCACTATAAATATTAACTCTATCTAATTATATGCATTAAGAATCTCAAATATTATATTACTTATAGAATTGCTTTATGTCACTTCACACTATTTCTAAAAATAAGTATATTAACATCTGTATTATGTGAAGTCTGGATAAATATATTTGTATTATTAGTATATGTTTGCTCAAAGTTTTTAATTTAAGTTTGAATTGGAAATTAAATTCTCTTTGTTTTAGGTTAATAGGAGATTTATAGGGAAAGCTAGATTTATCCTTTCAGATTTACCTAAGTATAGCTTCTTAATCTGATTTTCCAGTACACCATATTTAGTCTCTGATCCAAAGTTAATTCTATGTTCCTCATTAATAATATATTTTATTCAATGTTCTTGCTTTATTTTGTTTTGGTAACAATATGTGGTAGAAAAAATTTTACCTTTACATCTGAGTTCCTTATTATCCATATTTAAAATATATATTCTAGGATGCAAGGGAGGGTTACTGCATCAAGACTGCTACAAATGACTTAGTTTTTTAGTTATTAATTTTGAGACATACACTTTTTTATAATTTATCCTCTCTGACATTTTTATATCTTATTTTAACTATTCAAGAGAATAAGAAATTTTAAATCTGTTAGTTTCTGTAATCTTATTCTATCTGCTCTACATGGGATGATAAATGATTCAGGAATTTTCTACTCAACAGTATGAATTTACACATATTTTTAACATTGCTTAATATATTATGCATGAAAACAAAATATCGCTTATGTATCTTTTACCTTGTACAGCCAAAGTTACTAGCTGGAAATTGTAAATAAAGTTAATTCTTATTATTCATGGTGTTTTTATGTTTAATTAAGTTGCTGCAACCAAATGAATCAGCAAATAGTGAACCACTGCTTATGGGGGAAATACAAAGCTGGGTTCATGGGGATCTTTGGTCACAGAATTTTCATCACCCAATAAATACATAACCTTTGTGTGTGAGTGAGTTTCTGATTAAAGATCCTTTAGCATTTAAGGCATTAACGCTCACAACCTTAACATGAGTTGAACCCTCATTAATGCATTGAACTCTCAGCCAACAGCCCTAAAACTCATGCCTGAATGAAACTTATCTACACCATGCATTTTCTCCATAAGATACATCACAGTGTTTTCTACCACAAAATATGTAGGAACACTTCAGCATTTTGCTTGGAGGGCATTTTAAACAGTGAAATCAAGAACAAAAATGATGGAAAAGATGAGACCATAAATAGACTGCAAAAAGGACACTTGTTTACAGTATGAAAGCTGAAACATAAAGGCAGGACATAACCTCTTTTGACCTCACCTGGGAATGTGTAAAAATTTTTTGTTAATCTGCACTTGTATGCAAATGACTGTGAAGTGTCCTGGGCATCACTTTGGGGGCTACAAATAAAGAGAATCTTCAAATATGGAATAATATTTGCAAATAAAAGAGTAAGGATCAACTGTATGTTGTCTTAATTTCCACGCTGGTCATTAAGTCTGATAAAATTTTCTAATTGGTTGAGGAATAATTAGAATGAATAGATTTTAAATAATGTATTAAGTAAATTAACTAAAATTTAATAAAGAAGTCCATAGGACAAAATGACTTATAATGATACTTCAACTGGAAAAGTATGAGTTACGCAAGCAAAGAAGATTCCTCTATGTCACAAGTTCTAGTAAGCTTTTGAGTCAATGATAGTGATGTTGCACCAAAAATAATTCCTAACAGACGTCATCACATTTTAGCATACTATGGCATAAAATTATATTTCAATAAATTAGATTTTGCAAATACAGTACACAAATACATCAGCTATTAAATCATATTATTTCAAAATAACATAGAAGAATTCTATTGGCTATAAGAAAATAAAAATAGAATTCATTTAGAACATCTGAATATCAATTTTAAAGATAGGAGAAATACATATAGATGAGATAAATATTTTAACTTGGCATTAAATTCTCTGCATATCCAGTGATGAAACATGATAGCAATATTTCATTAAACAAAACTGCTAAGTAAATATTCTATTAATCAAAGCAACTCTAAATTTTAGGCTTCTAGTATGTTTCTAGAACTAAGTTTTATAACTTTCTCTCTAAACCTAAGTTTCAGAAAATTATTGACAAAAACTAGATATAAAAAATGAAATACCAGATGAAAGCAAAATAATAGTTTATACAAATGAAACGCAAGTTTCAAAATAAGAAATCAAAATATTAATTATCAACTACTCAATATGCCAACAATTTGGAAAACTCACCAGTGGCCACAAGACTGGAAAAGGTCAGTTTTCATTCCAATCCCAAAGAAAGGCAATGCCAAAGAATGCTCAAACTACCGCACAATTGCACTCATCTCACATGCTAGTAAAGTAATGCTCAAAACTCTCCAAGTCAGGCTGCAGCAATACGTGAACCATGAACTTCCTGATGTTCAAGCTGGTTTTAGAAAAGGCAGAGGAACTAGAGATCAAATTGCCATCATCTGCTGGATCATCGAAAAAGCAAGAGCATTCCAGGAAAACATCTATTTCTGCTTTATTGACTATGCCAAAGCCTTTGACTGTGTGGATCACAATAAACTGTGGAAAATTCTGAAAGAGATGGGCATACCAGACCACCTGACCTGCCTCTTGAGAAATCTGTATGCAGGTCAGGAAGCAACAGTTAGAGCTGGACACGGAACAGCACACTGGTTCCAAATAGGAAAAGGAGTACATCAAGGCTGTATATTGTCACCCTGCTTATTTAACTTATATGCAGAGTACATCATGAGAAATGCTGGACTGGAAGAAACACAAGCTGGAATCAAGACTGCCGGGAGAAATATCAATCACCTCAGATATGCAGATGACACCACCCTTATGGCAGAAAGTGAAGAAGAACTAAAGAGCCTCTTGATGAAAGTGAAAGTGGAGAGTGAAAAAGTTGGCTTAAAGCTCAACATTCAGAAAACGAAGATCATGGCATCCGGTCCCATCACTTTATGGGAAATAGATGGAGAAACAGTGGAAACAGTGTCAGACTTTATTTTTTGGGGCTCCAAAATCACTGCAGATGGTGACTGCAGCCATGAAATTAAAAGACACTTACTCCTTGGAAGAAAAGCTATGACCAACCTAGACAGCATTTTCAAAAGCAGAGACATTACTTTGCCGACTAAGGTTCATCTAGTCAAGGCTATGGTTTTTCCTGTGGTCATGTACGGATGTGAGAGTTGGACTGAGAAGAAGGCTGAGCGCCGAAGAATTGATGCTTTTGAACTGTGGTGTTGGAGAAGACTCTTGAGAGTCCCTTGGACTGCAAGGAGATCCAACCAGTCCATTCTGAAGGAGATCAGCCCTGGGATTTCTTTGGAAGGAATGATGCTAAAGCTGAAACTCTAATACTTTGGCCACCTCATGCAAAGAGTTGACTTATTGGAAAAGACTCTGATGCTGGGAGGGATTGAGGGCAGGAGGAGAAGGGGACAACAGAGGATGAGATGGCTGGATGGCATCACTGACTCGATGGATGTGAGTCTGAGTGAACTCTGGTGCTGGGAGCCAGTGTGAGGAATCCCGCCCGTGACAAGGTCATGAGGAAGGAAGCTGACATACGCAAGGCGTGCTCACACTTCAGGGACCCCTCTGGAAATTCCTAAGCATGTACCCCAACAAAAATCTGCCGGCTTTTGTGCTCTGCGTTTCCACTCTTCTGACATTTTCTGGAAAAAGTCAATTCAGGGCTTTAGTCTTCTGCATTTAAAAGAGTGTTTCAATCCAAAAAACCCTCTGATGGCTTTCTAGCCTGCCTGCAGGACTCGTACAGCTGCGCGTGTGATTGTTTGAGGCCTCCTGACCGCAGGAGGCACAGGAAGCTTAAAACATCCTAGGAATGTAGGAGCTTCCGAGGAGTCAAAATCTTTAGAATAGGACTGATTAAAGGTTTCATTTGTTGAGTCAATATTTGCTGCCAAATTTTCACATCCTTTAGTTGTAGATATAGTTAGAAAAACAAGTAGTAGACCTTGTGTTAGCAACATTAGATCTTTGAGTTAAGTACCTTCTTTGTTATATCCCACTGCACCTTTGTTCTATAGAGATGTAACTTTAATGCTAATGCTTTAAGGAAATGTAGATTAAAGAAAAACACTTCAGGGGAAACAAGATTAACATTCATTAAGGAAGAGAGCCAAAAAGTGTTAACAAGCCTCTTGGCCAGAAGATAATGTAAATCACCTGAGACCTTTTGTATACCAAATGATGTATAGAAAGAGCTTGAGCTGCGAACGCTACATAATCTTGTGTTACCCATTGATCTCTGTTTTATCAAAAGTATAAAAGGCCTTCTGAACAATAAAGGATGGGGCCAGCTTCTCGGGGCCAGCTTCTGGTGCCAGGGGCCGGGGGCCAGCTTCTTGGGCCAGCTTCTCTAACTAGTCTCCCGGCCTGGTTTCTTGGCACTCTGGCTCCCCCCGTGTCTCTCTCTCTTTCTTCTTCTCTCTCTTTCCCTCTCTCTGCTCTTTAATTTCGGGCTGAATTTCCACCTGGAGCGCGGAGGCTCTCCACGTCTACTTACTTGCCCCGGCTGTTAAGACCCGCGAGAAAGGGAGCTTAAGGCGAGGCACCCTTAGATATTCAAGCGGGCGCCGGTGGCCCAACGTAGATGGTGCAAATTCCTTGTCTGGAATTTTATTGGCCTTCCGCGTAAACCAAGCTATTCAGCCCTCTTCTTCCACTTAATCTTCTTACTACACTATAGTTTCTTAATCTAATCTTTCATTAATAAATAAACAAGTCTTTCCACGCCGACGCCGTCCACCCTTCGAATTCCCTGGATCCACCGGGGCTGGACCCCGGCACTCTGGGAGTTGGTGATGGACAGGGAGGCCTGAGGTGCTGTGATTCATGGGGTCGCAAAGAGTCGGACATGACTGAGCGACTGAACTGAACTCAACTAAATACTTATCAGTATTTGTCAGAAAGTCCTTGCTCCCTTAAAATATTTAAATTCCATTTTTACTATTAGATGAATTACAGTTATCTTTATAGAAAATGTTTTATCCCATTCAATGAAATAAAATTGATTTTATCTGCCCATTGGATGTTTGCAATAACCTTTGGTGGCTCAGATGGTAAAGAATCTGCCTGCAATGCAGGAGGCCCAGTTTCATTTTCTGGGTTGGGAAGATCTTTTAGAGAAGGGAATGGTAACCTGCTCCAGTATTCTTGCCTGGAGAATCCGATGGACAGAGGAACCTGGAGGGCTACAGTCCATAGCGTCACAAAGAGTCAAACATGACTAAGTGATTAACGCTTAGAAACTAACAATCCAACTTCCAGTCATTTGCTTTTTCTTTCCATTTTGACTTTTCTAAAATATAATCTTGACCAGATCATTGTGATGCTTGGAACAATTCAGAGACAACAAAGAAATCCAACAATTGCCAGTCTTTTTAAAGACCTTTATGACAGGGTCCTTGTCTAGTTTTCAAACCTCATTTCTTGCCATGCCTCCTCCACATATTATACCCTAATAATAATGTAATAACTTTAATTGACCCCAAATTGTGCTATTGTTTTATATCTCCATTCCCTGCATCTCTATCTTAGAATCCTTTTCCCTTTAGCCTACCTAAAGAATTCTTGGAGAAGGAAATGGCAACCCACTGAAGCAACTACTACTACTACTGAAGCGACTTAGCATGCACGCATGCACTGGAGAAGGAAATGGCAACCCACTCCAGTGTTCTTGCCTGGAGAATCTCAGGGACAGAGGAGCCTGGTGGGCTGCCATCTATGGGGTCGCACAGAGTCGGACACAACTGAGGCGACTTAGCAGCAGCAACAGCAGCAAAGGATTCTTACTTATTTAAAACTCAGCTTCAGCATTGCCTTCTCTATGAAGCTTTGCTTATTCACTTTGAGAAATAGGTTGATCATTTTTTACTTTAGAACTTTCTGTATCCACTTGATGCTGCCTTTATCAAATACGAATAGGCTTTCAAAAGACTTAGAGTGTTATTATTTATTAATAGTCTTTAGTTTGCATTATTTATTTTGTAACCCAAATATTAGCAGAAAGCTCATCACAAAGTAGGTGATCAATAAATGTTCACTGAATGACAAAATGCAATTCAAAAGACCCTTTGTCCACTCCATATTCACTGCCAATTTGTTTTAATACAAAGCACAATAGTATTTTAATAATTCTCCATGCAGTAAAGATTCATCAGTAATAAGAAAATGGAGAAATATTTTCATTATACATATTAGCAAAAACCACATTAAAAGGATTAAGCATTTTTTTGAGAAGTTCATAAATATCACTAACTGAACTTAGCTTTATTTTTATCTTAGATTCAAATACTATATACTTTCAAAAATACTTTCACAATACTTTCTTATTGTGTAAGAGTAGAAATTAAATGCAATAAAATATAGGGCAGATAACAGCTAACAAAGAATGCTTTTATCAGCTGGGCACTCTTCTAAGCACTTTAGCTATATTGATTCATTTAATCTTCATGGCATGAAATTACACAGGTGCTAGTTTCTCCATCCTCACTACAAACAAATTAAAATGAAGACAGAGAAATTAAAAATAAATAAAACAAAACACTTGCCCCAAATTACTCAGCCAGTGGGTGTATGAGCCATAATCAAATTCAATAGTCCCACTCTAAGCTTATGCTCTTAATCACTACTTGACACTCTCTCTGGTTCAGGTGGAAAGAAAGATGCAGTAGATGTCACTAGACCATTTACTATGAAAGAACAGTTTGATTTGATCATTAAATTACAGTCTACATTTTCCTTGAGGTGTTGGTTATCAAAATCTTACTCTGAAACAAATACGTTATATATAATTCTACAAAAACAATTCTATAGTACAGGGACATGTACAGTTATCTTAATAAATACTATTTCTCGATTAATTGAATAAAAGAGTTTTAAAATTGCTTTAGTGTCATTTTATTTTTGAGAAAAGAAAGCATATTTAGGTGATTGCTCATGGTCAAAGAGTAAACAACTTTGGATGGAAATTTAGATGTTTAAATTGAGTTTCAGTGAGTATTTTTATTTCTGTAAGTAATTAAGCTAAAATTACTCAAATTCTTTAGTTCAGATGTTATAGCTTACTGTAAGGAATAACTTTGAAGTATGTAGAGCTATGAATACGGGCTTCCCCAGTGGCTCAGATGGTAAAAAAAATCTGCCTGCAATGCAGGAGGCCTGGATTCCATCCCTGGGTCAAGAAGATTCCTTGGAGGAGGTAGGTAATGGCAACCCACTTCAGTATTCTTGGCTTAGAGAATTCCACGGACAGAGGATCCTGGCAGACTATATTCCATGGAGTCTCAAAGAGTCCGATACTACTGAGCAACTAATACACAAAAACACAAGAGCTATGAATAGGCTGCTGCTGCTGTTGCTAAGTAGCTTCAGTCGTGTCCGACTCTGTGCGACCCCATAGACGGCTGCCCACCAGGCTTCCCCATCCCTGGGATTCTCTACACACCTATTAAACCTTCTCTCAAATATCCATTCATTCATTCAACAAATTTTTACTGCATACTTTGCATCAGATGCCTTTTTAAGTGCCAGGCATACAGCAACAAACAAATCAAATAAAACCCCTTCCCTTATGAGCTTATACTCTACACCCAACAGTAAACAAATAAATATATAAAAATATACAATATGTCAAGCAGTGATAAGCACTATCACAAAAGTATAATCCTTGATTAAAAGCCAGAAGCAGGTACGGGAGCAAGCCATGAGGATGATGAAGGAAACAATGTTTCAAGATTGGGTAACATGTACAAAGCTCTTTAGATAAGAGCATGGCTAGCTAGGAAGGCAAAAATAAGAGGCAGAGCAGTAGGAGATGAAATCAAATAAATTGCAGGCAAATCATACAGGGTCTTTGGAGTCATTTCAAGGTCTTTGGATTGTACATCTGATGAGAGTGTAATTAGAAGAGTTTGAGAAAAGGATTGACATTTTCTGATTTACCCTTTTAAAAAGGATTGTTCAACATTTTGCTGCTGTGTTGAGAAAAGACTGTTGGAGGGTCAGGGTAGAAGAGCAGTAGCAAGGAAAGCAGTCAGATGGCAGATACTGCAGGATTTAGGCAAATGTAGATTACTGCTGAAAGCCGTATCACACACAGTCTACACAAAAATAGTAATAAATCCATTTCTCTTGTTCTATTTAATTTACAAGCCTAAGTCTTTTATTGCTCTTCCAAATAAAGCATATCTTGAATATTATTTAACCCATGACAAATGATAAAACTTTTCATCCCATGTATTATTAACAAAATTTTTGCCTAAGGACTGACAAAAAGAGAGTCAGCAAGACATGGTACAAGAACACTATAAACTTCACAGCCAAACACTCAGAAAACCAATCTCTTCCATTTCCTAGTTCTGTAGATGTCAACAGACTAATTTATTCCTCTTGTCTTTGCTCTCTAAACCTATAAAATATGTACAATCCATTCTCAAATTTAATTAAAAGTTTATTATGTGCTAGGCCCTGTGATACCTGTGGAGTAAATATGGGTAACCTCTGGTCCTTGCTCTAACTATATAATCTACAATTTAATAAATATAGTTGAAAACACACAGAATGCCTTATGAAAAGAAAAAAAGCACAATTAAGGATACTATAAATAATGGACATTGAATGCTTTACAGGTGCTGGCCTATAACTTCATTGTTTCATAAATGGAACCAAGTATTTTAAATAATGTCCAAAGAGGATCAAAGAGCCTCTATAACTGGAGAGGTTCTCTCATTCTGAATCTGTTCTAACACACACACACAAACTGAATAAATAAAAGTTCCTAATAAGTATCTCAGAAATTTTCATCTTCCCAACGAAAGCATATGAATTTGTTTATATAGCAATAAGAAAATCTAATGAATTTGAGCAATTTTTAAGATATCTATGCATTCATAAAATATTTAACTAGCTTTTCTAAAACTATTCCTCATACTTTTGTTAAAATTTCTAGAGATAAAAAATAAATATCTGTTGAATAAATTAATGAGTGACTGGTCTAGTATTTAAACTCACAAGGTAATAAAAATTCATAGATTAGTGACCTTGATAGAAGAAATAGAATCATATTTTAAATGAATATATTTATCAAATATATAATAATTTCCTTAATGCATTGTAATATTGCACTTCTGGTCATTTATTAAAGGGATAAATGTATGAGCATGGGAAATAACTTCACAGAAAGGAATTCTTACTTTTCTGTTTAAAAAACATGCTAATTATTTGTCTTAAATAAATATGTTAGGGCAAAAAAACCACAATCTAATTGTGTATACATTTATATGCATTTTTGTGTTAACATGCTACTTTTATCATATATGAATAATTACCTGAGATTAATGTGAGCATGAAACAGTAAATAAAACAACATTTATATTGAAGTTTAAATTGAGTTTAAGTAGGGGGGAAAAAAAGGAGAAATACAGTTTTAGGCAAAGAAGTACTGGTTAAAAAAAGAACAATAAAGAAATAATACACCATATTTCCTAGGAAAAAAGTCAGATTCATTTTAATATCAGGTTTCTTTTCTTAGACATACTCCCAATCTTCCATTCAATACTTGGGAAATATGCATGGATATCAGAGATGACAAAATCTACTTTTTACTACTTGAGTCTGTTAATCTTATATGTCAACATGGCTGGGCTATGGTGTCTAGCTGTTTGGTTAAAGCCAGTCAGAGTTTACCATGAAGGTACTTTTCAAGTATGATTGGAATTTAAATCAGTAGACTCAGTAAAGCAGATGAGCCATAAAATGAGTGGGCCTCATCCAATTGTTTGAAAGTATTGAGAACAAAGATTGCATGTTTCCAAAGAAAGAATTCTCCTCAAGACTGCAACATTGGTGGGTACAGATCAATAGATAAACTGATGGATACACTCAAACAAGATATGCATATATGTACAGTATATATATTTATACACACACACACATACATATTCCTCTGATTCTATTTTTTTGGAGAACTAGACTAATATGCTACCTTTGAATTTCAACTAATTATTTTTCTCTCTACTTAGGGAGAAGAAAATGATTTTTATATCAACATATACATGGATACTGTGACATTCAGGAAAAGAGAAATGATAGTTTGTTTAAATAATTGGTAATTTAACAGTTAATTTGCTTAATTAGGGACAATGAAATACAAATCCATACTTTCAAGTAATAAATAATCAAATCTAAAAGAAATATACAAAACAAGCCAATGAAGATTATTTTCTTGTTTGCTGTTGTGTCTACAGACACAGCACGTGTGTGTTAGTTACTCAATTGTGCACAACTCTTTGCGATTCCACGGACAGTAGCCTGCCAAGGTCCTCTGTCCATGGAATTCTCCAGGCAATAATACTGGAGTGGATTTTCACTCCCTTCTCCATGAGATCTTTCTGACCAGGGATCCTGCATTGCCGACAGATTCTTACCATCTGAGCCACCAAGGAAGCCAACTTTCTCGTTTGCCACTGTGTCTACAGAAACAGCATATACCATGCAAAACATTATTTAATAATCTTAGAATCCTGCAATACCTTCATACATTAGAAAGTTTTAAGAAGAGAATGATGCATTTAACTATGAAATTCCTTCCTTTTGTCCATTTTTATTAGGACTTTTATACTGACTATATGTACTATTTTGGGCATAATTAAAGTCTCAGTCACTTAAATACTTTTAAAGTAATATGGGAAACCAAGAAGAATGTGATTTTCTCTGCCAGCAGCAATCTGCAATAGGACCATATCTATAGAGCCTAAACAGCTCACTCCCACTGGGAAATAGCAACTTCCCCATTATGGAGATGGCATTATTTTTCAAGATGATCTGTTCCATGTACTGCTACCCAGCATGCTATCCATAACTCTCCAGATAAATTGAAGGGACTAAAAGATTGATGAACTCATGAATTATTTTCTTGTAGGGAACCCCAGCAGAATTCACCAGAGGATTTCTTATGCCTATGTGAAGATCCTTTGGCAAAATAGAAAAAGTATGGAAAGAGTAATGAGACATTAAAATCGACTCCTATTTACTAGAAATTCTCTTGTGAATGTATACAAGAAAAGTAGTCTAGGAACATATTTTAACTTGCAAGGTCGCACTGTATCTTAAAAGGGGCAGATTATGTATTGCTGATCACTATGTCTTTTCTTTATCAGTTTCACATTGATTTTTTTTTTGAAGCAAGAGATTGTTTTAAACAAAAGAAGCTTTATGCAGTATGCAGATCTTATTTGTCCTATGAATTACATGTCATAAAAATCAGATTAGCAATCTATTAATATACAACTGCAAAATATCTATTTTACAAAAATATATTTTCAAAAACAATACAATAAAAGACAAAATATATGCTATTTATATATTTAGTTATATCCCTACAATGAAACATTTCTCTCATAATATTTCTTCAAAACAATTTTCCTTTGTACTAAAGGATACAGTCCAGGAAAACATTAAATTTTTTCCTCAAAAAGATGACTGACTATAGAAAAGAGTTTTATTTAGAAAAATTTCAGCACATTATTATTTCTTTTTTTATTTTGCAGAAATCATGATATTTTGGCTACAAATAATTGACTATACAAAAGCACATTTTCACATTAGGCATATTTTACTTAAATCCATTTCTGAACTTTTACATAAAAATATGTACAATCTAGCCTCTTAGGTTTTGTCAGTGAGTTTATTAAAAAGTCCTGTTACCACTGTGGTCTTACATCAAGGTCATCTCAGGACTCAAAAACCACTTCAAACATTAGTGTACCAAGCCCTACTACCATGATTTGAATTTGATAAACTCCAGTCTTATTTAAAATTCTAATTTATATCTGTAACACATTTGTTGATTTATTTCACAATTAAGAATCAAGTTATCTTACTTTACAATTCCTATGTAGAGTGGACTCTATAGTTTATACATTTGCTTGTTGTTCAGTCACTAAGTCATGTCCAATTCTTTGTGATTCCATGGACTAAAGCACTCCAGGCTTCCCTGTCCTTCACTGTCTCCCAGAGTTAGCTCAAAACCATGGCCACTGAGTAGGTGATGCCATTGAACCATCTCATCTCATCCAATCATCTAATCCTTTATACATTTATCTTAAAAAAATTATTTTTTAAGACAGAGGCACTGTTGTGTGTGTGAGAGACAGAAGGCAGGGGAGGACTGTTTTTAATAAAGAAACAATATTTCTTTAGGCACTCCAGATTAATCAGGATGAGGGCTCATTTGAGGGTCTACAGATATAGCTCCATAAGTAGTATATGATCTATACAATATAGTATACAGATTTATAGATCTAGCAGTATTTGCTATATCCTCCTACCGCCCAGTTCAGACCTCTGATTACAAAATGGTCATATTTAAGACAAGGTGGCATTTTCTAAGACTAGAATGTAATTAAATTACTAAGGGACACTGAAATGGCCATGCCTGCTGAAGAGGGATACACATTAGCAGGTTGTTTTATTGTTGCTATTGGATTTATTTGCTGTTTTCATTAAAGAACCCTTTTACCTCAAGCAATAGTTTGACAAGTGTAAATACTATAGAAATTTCATGTAGTTGGGTGAGTTGGCTCATATAGGTCCAAAAATGTGGAGCTTTTCTCAAATCATCTGATAATGTAGGGGCAGAATTTATACTGAATTCATTGGACAGTGTTATTTAAGATATGAGGTTATAATTCATCCATTATTTCTTCCTCATTGTTGACAAAGCATCGTTAATAGTAGAATTTAATTCTATCTCTTTTGAAAATTCTTTAAGAATAGAAAAGTTCATGTTGGGATGTTTTGTGAACTCTCTAGGAAATCCTTCCATCTCATTAGGCTAGATGCCCAGAAGTTTAGGCATAAAGTAATACAATGAATTTCAGAGTAAGTTACAGAATCAGGATACTTTTATAGAGTGAAAATAAGCCCGAACAGGATTAAATAATAAATCAACACTCATCTTCAGTTCAGGTTTCCCTGGTGGCTCAGACAGTAAAGAATCCACCTGCAATACAGGAGACCCAGGTTCCGTCTCTGGGTCGGGAAGATCCCCTGGAGGAGGGCATGGCAACTCCTGTATTCTTGCCTAGAAAATCCCATGAACAGAGGAGCCTGGCAGGCTACAGCCCATGGGGTCTCAAGGAGTCGTACACTACCAAGTGACTAAGCACACACGCGTGCATCTTCACTTGAATATGGAATTACTTCTGCCATATCTTGGGACACAGCTAAGTATGAATCTTCTCCAATCAATTACAGAAGAGAGCATGGAGATATAGAAAAACAAGCCAGGAGTAAGTGTTATATAGGAAGTACTCATACAGGAATAAATAAGTGTTCACATAGGAGGAGCTAAGAACATTTATGTTGTAGTAATGAAAATGATAAAGTGCAACAGATTTTTAAGTTATGCCTAAGAAGATATAAGAAAAAAGGTACAGGAAAAGTTTAATCCAATACATACATTTTTAATCAAAATCTATATTTATTGGATATCAGGATACTGGTAACAGAGTCAATAATAATCCAAAAAATCATAACAAATGTGTGCCAAGTCCAGATATTGAAGTGGAAATTCCAAGAAATCGGGACTTGTTTTGGATACATTATTGGAAGAAAAAGGAATCAACAAAGAGAAACAGCTGAAGTTGAGACAGGTATTAATGTACTCTATCTCACATATGATGCTTAAAATTTGCTCATTTAAGAATACCTACTATGATTATCAAAATATGCATTAATTTAAAAACAAAATTTCATGGAAATATAATGAATATTTATTACTTTTTCTGAAAATGAAATAATAGCTTAAAATCATATGAAGAGCAATCTGGAAGTTTGTATTTTGAATTTTATATGGTAATCACACAATAACATGACCTGCAATAAGCAAAGTTAAGTTATTTGACCCACTCTTAAATATAAATAACAGAAATCGTCATGTTATCACTAGGAAATATATATTGTATAAAACAATGCACAGCATTTGTTTTGTTTACACCTAAACTATCACCGAAACATTAATGCTTGGTAGCTTGCAGTTTAGGTTAACAATTGAGCAGGCATTATACCTACTGAATAGATTTTCACCTTTCCCACTGAAGAGTGTTCACCAGATGATAATTAGTATCTGCTAAGTGCTCTTCAGATTAACATGATATCATCAAGAAATATCAGAAAAGTGTTGACACAATGCTCATCCAGCTGAACATTCCAAACAAGGCTGTCTTCACTGCCATTGACTGTAAATTTTAACACTTCACCAGCTGGCCAGATCCTTTCCCTTTACCCCACTCTGAACAGTAGAGAACACAAATTTGTCTTTTGTTTATGTAATTTATCTAGTTTAAATCGATGAAGAGCTAGAAAATGTACATTTAACATTAAAATTGAATTCAATTACTCTAACAATTTAACTTCAGTACTTCATTATACATATCAAACACAATTTGCTTCCTAACATTTATTTCATTACTGCAGTTCACAGAAGGAAAAGAAATTCAATGATTTAAAATGCATATAAAAATTAGAATATATATTCTGTGTGTAAACAAAATTGTTAGTTTTAGCTACTGTTTTAATCAAATTTTGAATAGAGATATAATACAACTGAAATATGACATCTGCATCTATACTAAAGGATAAATAAAACAAAAATGGGAACATGCACAAAAAATCTAGGTAACAAAGCAGTTAACAAAATACATTCTAGAGTTATTTCGCCGACTAAGGACATTTGACAATACGTAGAGACCTTTTCAGTTGTTAGAACTCAGGGGGTTGTGTGCTACTGGTACAAGTGGACAGAGGTCTAGGATACTGCTAAACATCTTCAACATATAGGCCAGCCTCCACAATAAAGAACTAACTAGACCAAAACATTATCAGTGCCTAGACTGAGGAATTCACTGACCCCCACCCCTTCCCCCAGGACCACTGTTCTTATCAATATTATCAAGAAAAAGGAGAGTACACAAAGAAAAAAGAGATTAAGTAAGTCGCTCACTCAATCATGTCCAACTATTTGCAACCGTATGGACGACAGACTGCGAGGCTCCTCTGTCCATGGGATTTTCCATGCAAGAATACTGGAGGGGGTTGCCATTTCCTACTCCAGAGGATCTTCTCAATCCAGGGACTGAACCCATATATCTTGAATCTCCTGGTTGGGCAGGTAGATTCTTTACCACTAGTGCCACCTGGGAAGCCCACAAACACACCCCCCGAAAAAGATTAATTTCACATAATTAAGCCATTGGCATTTATGAAATAAAATTAGTAATTACCATGAAGTCCACAGGGTATTATGACAGAAGTACTGTATGTATCATAAGTTTGTAATGAATGTGGTACAAATATATAGAATCTAAGTAATTTGTTATTTTGGAACTCCACCTTAAAAGAAAAGAATAATGAATACTGAGAAACAGCCTATAATTGGATAATAATCTATCAAATTCTAAAAGTCCTAACATTTTTGCACATTAAAATAAACCCTTCACTTTTTAGTTTCATAAAACAATAAGAGGCAGGATATCTCATTTTAGTTTGTTTAGTTTATAGCTACATGACCTTGGTAATTAGATTTCTTTTATAATTCTCACATTGAGCCTTTCTGAGGATCACAAGAAACAAAGAGAAAATTATGCAAGTTCTTTTAAAATGTATCTCCATATAAAATATGAAAATGTTTTTTCTGCTGACATCCAAGATCTTTATCATTATATATTTTTATAGTTTGTGTTTTCTTGTTTTAAATCATGTTATCCAAACAATGACAAGACTATATATGTATATAAATGGTTTATGACTATACTGGAGCAAGCCAAAGTTTGCAGTGTAGGATATGCCAACATTTACCATGTATATGAGATCAGCGATTGAAAACTGTATTAAAAGCAAAAAGCAATGAATAGTAATCAGTTCAATTCAATTTAATTCAATGCAGTATACTTAATTAAGGCAGTATGCTAGGTGCTGAGGATACAACAGGGAAAAAGCCAGCTTTCTAAAGAAATGGTTAACAGATGAGGATGAAGTAGTTACGAGTCTAGATAGAACTTTAGAGTCCTCTCCATACTACTATTCTCTCCTCTTCCCCTTTTATACAGTGACATATGCTATTTGCTCCTCAAATCCCTTTTTTTTCTTATACACACTCAGTCACATTGTGACTGACTGTGATAACTGAAGATATGTTTCATGGCTCATCAAAGAATCAACTAAACCATGGTAGTTGATTCTAGTATTTAAAGGCTATCTCTCAAAGCCAGAGGGAGAGTTTTATCTCATCTGTAATGAGGAGAAAATGTTATTATTTTATGATATTCCACAGCAACACAGAAAAGTTGTCCAACATATCAAACTTAGCATAGAAAGGAAGTTTATACACAGAAAGAATACATCTCTTTATAGTCTTCTAAAGAGTAAGTATCCTGTCTATTTAACTGATCCTTACAAGAACACAATCATTGGTAAGCCAAATAAATGTCCACTGATAATAACGAGATGCAAATAAAACTATTCTTGTATGTGGTTTTTCCCTTAGGCAAAACTGCAGGGGGGAAGACAAAACCACATACAAGAATAGCATTGCCTGCAATGCAGGAGACCCAGGTTCGAGCCCTGGGTTGGGAAGATGCCCTGGAGAAGGAAATGGTAACCCACTCCAGTATTCTTACCTGCAGAATTCCATGAACAGAGGAGCCTACTGCGCTACAGTCCAAAATGTCACAAAGAGTCAGACAGGACTGAATGACTTCACTGTGTGATTTTTCCTTAGGCAAGATTGCAAAGCAAGTAAAGTTTATCTTTTGCAGAGAGGTCACCTCTTTTATTGTTCTTACTCTTCAGTTCTGGCTGCTGCTGCTGCTAAGTCGCTTCAGTCGTGTCCAACTCTGTGCGACCCCATAGACGGCAGCCCACCAGGCTCCCCCGTCCCTGGGATTCTCCAGGCAAGAACACTGGAGTGGGTTGCCATTTCCTTCTGCAATGCATGAAAGTGAAAAGGGAAATTGAAGTCTCTCAGTCATGTCCGACTCTTTACGACCCCATGGACTGCAGCCTACCAGGCTCCTCCATCCATGGGATTTCCCGGGCAAGAGTACTGGAGTGGGTTGCCATTGCCTTCTCCCCTTCAGTTCTTAGTAGTTAGTAATTGTTTGAATTTTTACCTTGTGATTTTTGCATCTGTAGATTTGTTTCCTTTGTCATTTAAGATGATTTTCTGAAACAGCTAATTATAAAGTTGAAGCAATAACTATAATAATAACAAATTTCGTCAGTGGCTTACTACATCCTTCACTGCATCAAGTGTTTTATGTAATTTCCTATTTTATCCTCACAAAAATTCTGTGAAGTATAGATTAACCCCCACTCTATAGATGGGCTTCCCTGAAGGCTCACTTGGTAAAGAATCTGCTTGCAAAGTGGGAGACCTGGGTTCAAACCCTGGGTTGGGAAGAACTCTGGAGAAGGGAAATACCCACTCCAGTATTCTGGCCTGGAGAATTCAGGGACTGTAAAGTCCATGGGGTTGCAAAGAGTCAGACAGGAGAGAGACTTTCACTTTCACTTTATAGATAACATGGCTTTGAAATGTTAAGTGAACTGCTGGAATACACAAATAGATGTAAATAGATGGCTGTGGAAACATATAACTTTTTCTTTACTACCATTTTACAGATTTACTAGTTATCGTTTAAATTCACAACCAACGTAGAAACTAGTATTGTGATTCTGACACCTCAGATAATGTGCTTTTAAAATCATTCTAAGTTTGATCACTTTTTAAGATAAGTTTAATAGGCAACTCTTCTAATATACATGTTTCTCAAATGTTATACAGAATAGTGATCTGAAGAGTGTATGTGTGTGTGCTCAGTCACACACACAGAGTCAGTGTCTGAGTCTTTGCAGTGCTGAGAACTGTATGTAGCCTGTCAGGCTCCTCTGTCCATGGGATTCTCCAGGCAAGGATACTGGAATGGTTCTCCAGGGCATCTTCCTGACTCAGGGATTGAATCTGCATCTCCTATCTCCTGTGTTAGCAGGCTGGATTCTTTTACCTCTGATCCACCCGGGAACCTCAATCTGAAGAGGTACTTAGGAAAAAAAAAAATTCCAAGATAAAATGTTTTTGATAAAGCTACATATTTGGTAAAATAAACATTGTAACATCATCATGCTAATGAACAACATCATGATGTCAAATATTGAGAAGTCCTGCAATTTAAAAATCTTTCTAAAAAGTAATTTTTTGACAACAGAACAGCAAATATGACTGCTGCTTAAGTTCCACACTATCTTTCTTGTATCCCACTTGTTGTTCAGGTTCTCAGTTGAGACCCCATGGACTGCAGCACCCCAGGCTTCCCTGCCCTTCCCAGAAGGTTCTAATTAAGAGGATTATACTTTCAGTTTCTTGCTCCTCAAAGTGGAATGAGAATTTACAGACATTTATGAAGCATTCTGAATACAGAATGCATCTAGATTTTAATTGTCTACAAGTCTGTTACTTACTCCACCTATATCTATTTTTACCAATAGTCTTTATTGAGTATATTTTAAAAAAATATTTCATATTTTAACTCTGCTAATGTCAGAACTAAACTCACCGGAAGAAACTTCCATGTATATATTAAAGAGAAGGTGCATGCTACTGACACCAGTTAGAATTTTTTAGAAGAAATAAAGTGTTGATCAAACACAGGTCAGCTGAAATAGTATATTTTGTAGTAATAATGTATAGATCAGTTTTCCCCATAACACCACTGGAAGAATGCTGATCAGAGTGATCAGTCCTTCATTTTATTTTTGGAAATTACTTATACAAATTGGATGTTTATTTCTCCAAAAAAAAGGTTCCTTTTTTATGTGTAAGTAGTTTGCTGTTTTTTTTTTATTTTTCCTTAACTAATAAGTAAGGGAAAATCCATTGTCAAAGTTAAATATATGCTCAATAAAAACAACCTTAAATAATATACATTTTTTAAGCTTGTGATGCTTCTTTCCAGTCTAAACAAAACAAGCAAAAAAGACAAAGGACAAATACTTGTGGAATATGATGTTCTCTTTACTTGAATAGTCTGTTCTATCTTTCTCAAACTACTGCTACACAACCACTTTTTTCTGTAAAGTATTATCTTCTTCTGACCTCCTTCTCTCTAATTGAAGCGATAATTTTCCATTGTGCAATTGGCTAAAGAATAGCATTAAAAGTAATGTATCATCTCCTGTTGCCTTCTTCTTTTGGGGTACAGACTGAAGGAAAGAAGGCATCAAACCAAAAAAGAGAGAGAGAATGACAATAGTGTAATACTGGGAAAAGATTAGGTCATTTCACTTCATTATTCTTTCCTAATTTTTCTTTCTTCATGTGATTTAATTTCTTCTTAGAAGTGTCCATTACTTAATCCACACATTTTTTTTTTTTCAGTGGGAACAGGTAAAAACTAATGGAGACTAGATCAAAATAGGAAATAGTAGTCTCTGGATTAGAGACATCACCTAGTCAGTTATGAAAGGTACATTCAATATGGAGGCCAAAATGTTCCAGAGTCCCTTTAAATTAAAATAAAATTTATATCATTGAGTAATTTATATCTATGCAATTAATAATAAGAAGAAAGTATATTGAACAAGAATTCAGACTGAATTTCTGCCCAAGTTTTGATATTTCAAAGAAACAATAATCATTCATAACCAAAAAGAAGTTTTAAACATCTAAACCTGTGTTTATTCATTTGTAAAATTGGAATTTTAACAATTGTCCTACTTCCTTAATAAATGTTGCAATATTTAAATAAGAAAACATATGTGCAATATTTTAATATATAATTATTATTTTGCAATATGAAATAAATGTATAAATTTTAATTCAAAATTTATAATGTATATTCATAATCATACTTTGACTTCTCCTGTAATGAATTTTGTTATTGAATAACCAGAGACTCTATACTGAAGGCTTTTGAATGTGCAAAAATTAATGCTAAAATAATTACATATATTTTAACAATGATGACATATTTGTTATTTTACTTAACCAAATACCAGAATTCTCATTTTTAGGTAGTGTTACTTGAAAAAATAACACACTGATTAATTCCTGAGATGATCTTTGGTGAGATTATATTCCATCCATGTTATTGTGTCATTATAATGCTACTGATATAATATTTTCTGGGAGTACAACAGCAATATTAAGATTGGAGGCAGGAGGAGAAGAGGACAACAGAGGATGAGATGGTTGGAGGGCATCACTGACTCGATGGACATGAGTTTGAGCAAGCTCCAAGTTGGTGATGGAGGGAAGCCTGGCATGCTGCAGTCCATGGGGTTGCAAAGAGTTGGACACAACTGAGCAACTGAACTGAACAGTAATATTTACAAGGCAAACATGTCCCCCCATCTCACAAAATTTCTGGCGATTTATAGAACAGTAAAATGAACACTAAGAAACAGAGATGTGGACACATATCCACCTTAACCTATACTCCAAGAGGGACTTGTATATAAAATACGTTAATTAGTATAAACTATAATAAATTCACAAATTAAAAATGCATATGTATCTCATAAGTAGATATATCTAAAAATCAAACATGGAAAAGACTCTATTATGAGAAATTAGTTTTTATAGATTGATTTACTTATTTCACAAATATTTTTCCAATCACCAAGCCACTCAATGCCCCAGATAATACAAGGGCAAGTAAGGTAAAAATTCTTTATTTTCAAGGCCTATAGTGGGATAGAGGTATCTTATATGCATAAAAATAACTAAAATGCAAAGAAAGAACTGCTTATGTTCCCCAAACATATTTTATTAAGTTCAACAATAATGCAAAATAACTATGTGGTCTTACAAAATTGTGATGTAAGTAAATCTGTAAATATGTACATGTATATAGGTATTTCGGTATATAAAGATGAAGATATATATACCTCCATGTGTTTAAATTTTGTTTTATAATTTCGAGCAATTAATAAAGATAACTGAAAAGACAGCATTGAGTTACATTTAGCAAATGACTAGAACTTGGAAATTATTGAAAAGCCATTTTGGAAAATCAACTGATGAGGAAAAGAAAGTAACATAAAAGATGAAACTATAGCAAGAAGACCTACCTGAAATAAAGAATAAGTAATGAAATAAGTCCCTAAAGTATGCTGGAGCATATAGAAGTAAGCACATTACCAGAGGATCTTCATTTTGGCTGCTTTCAGCTAATCTCCTAAATTAATGAAAGTCTACTCTTAATGATATTTGTAAAAATTATAATAGCTAAAATATATCGTTTACTTTGTATCATTAATGATGCCAAGGAGTTTGTAAATCTTATCTCATAACCTGTAGGTTGAATATTATCATTAAATAATTTTATTGAGCAGTAACTAATCTTAATCAGTTTCCTGATCCAGTTTTTTTTTTCTAATGATTCAAAGAAGTATGGCACTGTTTTTAAGATTCCAACCTAAATGCACGTGCGTGTGTGTGTGTGTGTGTGTGTGTTTAGTCGCTGAGTGTGGCCTGATTCTTTGTGATCCCATGGACTGTCATCCATCAGGGTCCTCTGTCCATGTGATTTCCCAGGAAAGAATACTGGAGTGGGTTGCCATTTACCCCTCCAGGAGATCCTCCCGACCCAGGTATAGAGCTAGTGAGCTCCTATTTCCTGTGTCTTCTGCATTGCAGGTGGGTTCTTTACCTACTGAGCTGTCAGTGAAGCCCGAGTGCACATCTATTTGTAGCTGGAAGTAAAAAAATAAAATAAGATGAGGAGGATATTAAAAAGATTTAGAGAAATTTGAAAAATTTCTCTTCTTGTAAAGCAGAAGAAAAGTGAATCGAGATTTTAATGTCATTTCAGTCTCTCAGTTGTGTGTGACTCTTTGCGACCCCATGGACTACAGTAGACCAGGCTTCCCTGTCCATCACCAACTCCTGGAGCTTGCTCAAACTCATGTCCATCCAGCTGCTGATGCCATCCAACCATCTCATCCTCTGTTGTCCCCTTCTTCCCTGCCTTCAATCTTTCCCAGTGTCAGTGTCTTTCCAATGAAGCAGTTCACATCAGATGGCCAAAGGATTGGAGTTTCAGCTTCAGCATCAGTTCTTCTAATGAATATTCAGGACTGATTTCCTTTAGGAATGAATGTTTTGATCTCCTTGCAGTCCAAGGGACTCTATCAAGAGTCTTCTCCAACACCACAGTTCAAAAGCATCACTTTTTTGGCACTCAGCTTTCTTTATAGCCCAACTCTCACATCCATACATGACTACTGAAAAAACCATAGCTTTGACTAGAGAGATCTTTGTTGGCAAAGTAATGTCTCTGCTTTTTAATATGCTGGAATTCCCTTGATTTTAATGCAAATGAAGAAAATTAACAATAATTTACACATTAGTGATTTCCCCATATAAAATCATACAAATTGTATGCTATATGAAGCCACGTGATACAGAAAAGACTAGATATTGTCTGCCAGAAATCAAGTGATTTAACATGTCAAATATGATGAGATTTTTTAAGAATGCCCAGGAAGTCAGAAAATCAGCTCATCAATTACTGAGATTAGAGAGAAGTGTCATACATTCCATTGGGGGTAGAAAGTTCAAAGTAATTCATAAAATTAAGTGGCTAAAGCATGGAAGCGCTATTTCAATGAAGAATTGTTTGCAGAAGAATATCAAATATTGTTTGTTCTATGGATCAAACAGAGGAACAGGTGATAATTACCAAGTGTTCCTTACATAAACTACTATCCCAACCAAGAAAAATGATTAATTCAAGTATACTGAGAAAAGTGTAGGATTTTAGAAGAAACATTTAATGATGACAAGATGGTTTTGATGCCTGCAGAAGCAACTGTCAGGAAGAAAATACATTTCTCATGGACATTCAGAATATGTCAAAACCTGACAATAAATTTAGGGGGAAATCCATGTAAAATAGTATTAGAGGACAGTATGAAGGCAAAGCATCTCAAATGAAGGAAAAAATGAGTGAGAAATGGAAACAAGATGAATGATAGTCATCACATGTTCAGATTAAGTCTACTTTTTCAAGGCATCAAAAGGCAGCCTTGAATTAAAAGTAGGTGAGCCTCAGGAGGTATTAGGTAACAAATAGAATACCAGAAGCATAATATAACACGCAACAATTTCTTCAACTAGATAGTCCTGGCCATAAGTTACAGCTATAATGTTAAAGGGAGGGTGAGAAAGAGAGAAAGAAAAGACACTGGCCTTGAGCCCCAACTGTGTGCTAAATACTGCTTTGGGCACATTCCAATGAATTATTACCAGAATTCAGAAATATATAGGAGTAGCTGTAAGTATTTCTATTTCACAGACAAGAAAACTGAGTCTCATAAAACCCACATAACATCCCTGTGACCACAGAACTAATAGTTGGTGAAGTAAAAAGTCAAATATAACTTGTTTACACAACACTGAGGATAGACTGAACTACAAGGTAAATTCAATAGCCAAGACCTTATCTCTTATATCACTGTATTCTCAAAGAAAGTTATCTAGCATAAGCCAAGGACTCAATAAATATATATTGAAAATCTGGTGAATGAATGTCTGAAAAAGAACATGTTTCTATAGGGGGAAAAAACCCACCCAAAAAGAATGGATAAAACACAAAAGAAATTCCTGAAAGAACAAAGGAAAATGAAAAAAAAATCAAGTATCCTAGAATTTAGTAAACATATTATATACAAATAGCAAAATACAGAATTCTTGAAGAATTTGCAACAATAGAAGTGAATGACTGTTATGTAAGACAGTTATAGTCTTTTGCAAAGGCAACATAGGTAACAATATACTGTAATGTGAAATTTATAAAATGAATAAAATGTAGAAGAATACAGAAATCACAGGAGAAGGAGGAGGAGGAGTTGGAATTGGGTTATAGAGAGTTTAAAATTTTCTTGAATGATATGAGATAAAAACATGACTTTATATCTGGAGAACTTTAGATAGACGAAAAACAAGTCATCATAAAATACACCATCCTCTTGTGAAAAAATCTATTGAAAATGGATATGTAAACACATCTAAGAAGATTCTTAAATAACACAGCATTAGATTTAAAAAGTTTTCATTCAATTAAGCTATAAACTCTATATACTCCTGACAGCCATCAGAAAAAAGGCAAACTATCTAATTCCAATGTTTCACTTTATTCAACTGTAATTAAACATAAAACTTTATAACATATTACTGACATGTTTAATGAATTTGGTATAAGTGCATCTTTTATTCATCCCTCATTTTTTTTTAATCTTCCCATCTATCTTGGGAAATAACAGTGCTCAACACTCTAGGCTGCCTAATACTTTTCAAAGGAGGGTTATAATTCAGCTTGATTCAGCTGTTTAGTTACACCAGAATTAGCATTCAAAAGATTAATTTGGGGATGTGGAATACTACAGCAAGTAACAGCTTCTTTTTCTTTCTGTTAAGGGCTACAGTATACAAAAAGCTCCAAGAAATATTATGGTTTTTAAAAAAATAAGCAAGGGCTTTGTAGACATTCATGTCTAGAATCAAACCCTGGTTATGCCATTTACTAGCTGAGTTAAAGCTCAGAAAGATATTCATCTTCTTTGAGTTGGTTTCTCCTCTTACAAAGGAGAAAAATTGTAGGTTGTTGCAAGGATCCAAGAATACAACAAATGTATAATGCCTAACTACAGATGACATTCAAAAGCTGTTCATTTTTTTTCTTGTATTATCAATACCTTGTAATCATTATGGATAAAATCATTTGGGGATGAGAGGGCTTTTTTTCCCCCCGAGAATATTTACAGTTTTAAGAATTCACTATTTTCCAACTACCAGTTCCCTTCTCCAGGGGAACTTTCTGACCCAGGGATCAAACCTGAGTCTCCCACATTGCAGGCAGATTCTTTACCATCTGTGCCACCAAGGAAGCCCTCTAAATAGTTATGCCTATATGATATAGTCTAATACTTACTCTCATCTAAAATAATTTGAATAGTCTTCATCAAATAAATAATACACATTCTTGATTATTTTAAAATGATTGTCATATTAGTTACTAAAATGCACCTGGTCCTTAATGATGTTTAATAAGCATTAAAGCCTAGTAAGCAATAAATTTATCAACTGTTTTTATATTTTCTTAGGGAGAGACATACAATAATCAAGTCATGAGGCTTGGAATAAAAGTCCTAGATTTGAATTCTGATTCAGTCACTACCTGTTCTACCTGAGGCAAGTTACATTACTTTTTTAAGCCTGAATTTACTTGGCAATAAAGCTGGAAAAGCAATATCTTATCGCATATTGTTGTGAAACTATGTCATATATAGTAGGTACTCAATACGTGTTAGTTGAATCTGAATCATGATGTTGATGGCTTCGTCATGATTATGAACTTAAATCTTGCTGTTGTGCATTTGGCAAATGTGCAGAATTTGAGCAAGCATTCATAATTCCTGAGCTTCTACCGAATATATTGTCTATGAATAAAAATAGCAAACCAGATAGAGTGTTCTTGCCCATAGACTACATCTGAACTCCACTGCCTTCAGCATAACATATAGATGCCCTAAGAAACGATAAGTGCATGTCTAATCCTGAATAATTATTTGCTATCTTATCCAGAATACACAGCTATTTTGTTTTTATTCTAACCCTCTTATCGATAATCCCAGTGTTGTCACCAGTCATCACCTCTCCCATTCTAAACTCTGTCACAAATGTTCATCTTCACCCTCTAAACTCATCCACTGCCATCTCATTGTATTTTCTAATCCCTCTTATTTCTTCTTTTCTGTCTCTTCTCATTTTTCCTTCTGTCCTTGATGGTTCATGTGAATACCCAATTACAGGGATCTCTTACTTCTGGTAAGTGAATCAAATCACCATCAGTTTGTTGAGCATAAAATTTGGGGTTTCACTGCTACTGAGTTATCTGGGTCTGCACCCTACAGATAAAACCTTTTATAGTGTGTTTCTACTTCCAGATTTGGAGTCTTCTGACTTGGTCATTGGGCTCAGCAACAACAAATACAAGTATGCCTATTAAACAGGATCTTTAAAGTATAAAATGTCAAGATTTAGCTAAACTACTCTATGCTATTGCTGCCTATGCATCCACTCTGTGTGACTAAGTGGGCACTAAGCGGGCCAAAGAGACCCTGAGCTGACACTAGTCCCTGGCGCCAGTGCATGTCCTAGATGAGCTGAGAAGACTCACAGGCAAATGTAAGTTCCTGACATCATTTCCTCAGCAGTCCCTGTGACCAACATTCTCCCTTGCCTCCCAACCTGTGCCTTCCCCTTAGATAAAATCTAATTCTTTTTGGTTGGAATTGACCAATCTGTCCTTCACCAGGAAACCCTTTATCATTCCGCCCAGTAACCACAATAAAGTAATGTGCCCCCGGTCCTGCTGCTCTCTCTACAAACATCTTGACTTGACCTCCCTGTGCAGCCTCTAGAGGTGTGCAGTCTGTTTCCTCTAAGCCCTGTGAGTAAAAACGTCTTTATTTCAAATTTCCGTGCAGTCTTCTGTTGACCCAAGGCTCAGCTCACCATCTGATACCACAGGATTTCACTTAAGCATGATTTAGCAACATCACAACAAAAATATATCTTCAATGGATACTACACAGTGATTTCACAAATGATTGGTAAAATGATTTAAATGAGGAAAATATGCCTATATCAATAAGTACTGCCAACAAATTTCAGACTGAGACTAGGAGAACAAAAGCAGAATAAAATCATCAAGCTGATATAAATGTTGTGCTTATTAAAGGGCAGATAATACATCAGCATTTTATATGTATTATCTCATATGATCCATGTTATTCTGCCAGGGAGGTACCAACTAAAGGCATTTGTTCAAGGTCACACAGCCAGGAAATAGAGAAGTAGATAATCAAATTCTCATTAGTCCCATTCTGGATACCTCAAAGCATGACAGGTTTCAATGCAACTAAACTATTACAATAAAAGATAAACTCTGTGGATAAGCTAAACTAACTCTTTGTATCTATTATTTCATATAAGCTATGTGTGAACAAGAAAAGTGATCAATGACATATACCTAAGAAGACAAGTGAGCAGTTAACTCAATAACATATATATAATTTTTTTTGTGAACATATTCTCCCCATATTAGCCTCTGATCCAACTGCAGGCCAAGGTAATATGCTAATCTATCTTTTCAAATAAACATAAATGGACTAGAAACATTGAAGGAAGATATATACTTAGCGTATTTTTTCAGAACTTCAGTATACACAGTGTGTGAATATGTGTGTGTGTGTGTATATATATATATATATAAATATAACTTCATCATGGGCAAGGTATATATTTAGAATCATTCTGATTATTTAATAAATTATATAATTGATTCCTTTTTATTGCAATTATTCCATGTAGGATAATATAGGCTGAACTTTATGTATCTCAGTGATCTAAAGTCTTAGGTTTTGATTAGAAATCACTTATATATCATACTTTCTTCCTGCCCTTTCTTCCTCTATCTTTTCCTTCAGCTCTCCTTCAATTCCTTCACTCCACATTCAGATTTTGAGAACTAACAATGTGCCAGCAATATGTTAAGTAATACAGATGTCATTTTCTATTTAGCTGGTCAGTTACCAAGACATTAATTTGAAAATAAGTTATTTACAAATCAGATATATCTAAATATGATAAGAAATATCACATTAGAAAAAAACTTTAGCTTCCCTTTGACTTATTTATGCAATATTCTGAAACCATAGTATGTGATATAATTGGAGAGAATAAACAAAAAATACTCTCCTGCCTTCTGATTATAGCTCTTATGTTCACAGTATCTTTTAAATCCTTATAACATCTTTTAACTTAGTTGTCTTGGAGGAAAGGGGTATCTGAAGACAACAGAACAAACACACTTTTTCCCCCAGTGCCCTTTAAATCATCCAAGATCTTTCAAAACTTTATGGTAGTAGCTATAGTTTTAAATAAGCCCAATCTTGTAGCATGAGTATGGGCACTGGACCTGTGTCCAAAGGACTTAGTGAAATTCAGTGAAAAATAATTTAGTTCTGGACCAAAAAGTGTTATAAACATCTTCCTTAAATTGAACAAATTACCAGCTATCCAGAAAGTATAATGTATTGGCTTCTCTTCAAAAGAGCAACACTAATGCTGGCAACACTGCCAAATTCCTCCTTTCCTATATCCCCCTTTTCCTAGAGAAAGTGATTAAAAGACCAAATTTCATGCCAGCTGGATGCTTAAGAGTGTCAAAGGTCTTCTGTCAGGATTCAGACCTTGATATGGCTTAGAAAACACTATGCTAATAGATAACCCCCTCAACATTATAAATCAAAGCCATATGATCACATTAAAATTCTATCAGCTAGTATCAATACTCTGTGGTTTATAAAGTACAGTTGACCTACCTCTGGGAGATAGTCAGAATGATACAAAAGTTAAGCTCTGGGGTGGGGACTGTAGCTACTTTTCACTATTGAGATTACTCATTCTCAACAAATACCCAATTCTCTATTCCTCTGTATCTTTATTGATTTTATTTAATTGAAACCTTAGAAGAAAGGAAGAGGAGACTCCATGAGTTGAGGCAGGAAAAGAAAAAAATGTTAGAAGGTTACAATGGACATTTCACTACCTTGAACTGTTCCTGTTATAGGCTAATTATAATTGCAAAGAGCAATAGCCTTCCTATATAATTTAAAATCTTAAAGCTTCTGAAAACTATTAAATACATCTCAATAATCTTAAAACTGTACCTTACAACTGCATTACAAACTTTTTCTGATGAAACCTATAGTAAGAAATACATCTAAAATCTTGACCGAGTATAAACACACAGACATAAAAAATAAAAGTTTAATAGAATAAAACTTACCTTTACTATGTATAATGCTTTCTACTCTATCTTAGTACAATTTATTTTAAAAAATGCCTTTAGTGGCTAATACATTTTCTTCAAGACTCACTAATAGCTTGTATCCTGCAATTTACAGACACTGAATGATTCCAATATGTGTGTCTCAATCCAATAGGACTTCTGCAGGCATTACTTAAAGACAGAGACTATTGATAAATGGATTCAATAAAAAGTACTCAATCACAATAAGCACACAGATTTATTGTAGCAGTAAAGATACTTCAATTATTAAAATTTTAAATAATTAATAATCTAAAAGACAAATACATTAAATCTTTTGCTTATCCTTCCAAAAATTCATTAATTTAAAATATAGTGGAAGTTGGCTTGATATAGGCAAGGTTCAATATTAAGGCCCTAGAAATGGATGAACAATAGTCATAAAGTTTACAAACAATAGTCATAAAGTTAACACAGTATAAAAGAAAAATACTTGAACAAAACATCAGTCAATTTCTCTTATTAAATTTCTCCAATATCTTATAAATTGTCACATTTTTAGATATGGTGTACTAATTAATTAGTGTACCGCCAAGCTCCTCTGACCATGGGGATTCTCCAGGCAAGAATACTGTAGTGGGTTGCAAAGGGATCTTCCTAGTACAAATATCAAACTCAGGTCTCCCAGATTGCAGGCAGATTCTTTACCAGCTAAGTCACCCGGGATGACCAACAATACTGGAGTGGGTAGCCTATCCCTTCTCCAGGGGATCTTTCTGACCCAGGAATCGAGCCAGGGTCTCATGTGTTCCAGACAGATTATTAACTGAGCTACCAGGGAAGTCCAATTAAAATACAATTTGTTAATGACAATGCCTATGTAGAAAATCCTGGATAAGTTTGTTTCCATTGTTGAATTTGAAACACATAAAATATCTGACAAAAAAGCATGTGATCCCGTTTAAAAATTCTTCTACAAAGCATGAAAGCAGGCAATATGATTCTCTAAAAAGAGCGATACATAGAAATGTCCATGACAATCTGTAATGGATCAACAAAGCTTTAAGAACAATGAAATGCAAGAATGAGTCAAGTCCAACTTCTGTCCCAACTCAGGAAAATCCTCTCTAGAGCATCCTTTAGAGATGACTATTAGGAAATCAATGTGGCATATTCATTGGAAGGACTGATGCTGAAGCAAATGCTCTAATACTTTGCCCACTTGATGTAAAGAGCCGACTCACTGGAAAAGACCCTAATTCTGGGAAAGTTTGAAGGCAGGAGGAGAAAGGGGTGAAAGAGAAAGAGATGGTTGGATGGCATCACCGACTCAATGGACAAGAGTTTGAGTAAACTCCAGGAGACGGTAAAGGGCAGGGAAGCCTGAAGTGCTGCAGTTCATGGGGCTGCAAAGAGCCAGGTACAACGTAGCAACTGAACAACTGCGTTATTTATGGTTAAAAGCTACCGTCTTTCCTGCAAAAGTGTGGAGAAAGCAGCAAAAGTAGGACTTTATGATGACTGCTGTTTATATTGGAGCCAGACACTTATATAATATCTTTTAGAAAGATATTATTTTGAAGCATGTAAGGGGAAGGTCACTGCATCATCTAATACTCTGTTAAATGAGAGAGTAAAAAAAAAAAAAGAACACCAACTAATAAAGCTTCCCTTAGCTCTTCCATGTTAGAAATATGTTGTCTATAATGTTTTAGTGTATGACATTTTGAATAGGATATGGTAGAAAAGTGAAATGATTTCTAGTCAAAAGTTTCAAATGGCTTGAGAGACTTATTTGTACAGTGGTTACAAGCACTGTTATGATCATACACTTCATATATTTCATAAGAAATAGGAAACTTTGATTTGCTCTTCAGGTATTAAGCTACAAAAAGGAAAGGTCTTTAATTCCTATTGATTTCAATAGTCAACACTGTAGGAATTAGTTCAACATTTTGATCACATACCACAAACAGAGTTTAGCCCTGGTTCTCTTTTGCTCAGTCAAAAAAAAAAAAAAAAGATACAGTATTATTGATTCTTCCCAATTTATATTCATCAACTATTTTTTCCCATTCATAGCATTGGTATATTATTTATATTTCAATTAATTATTTAACATTATATTTAATTAAAATGTATGTCATTGGTTTATTGTATTCACCATAATCTGGGTGTGGACAATGCCCCAAATATCCATCTTTCTTTTTTGTAATATGTGCCAGTGTTATTATGGTTCTGTTCTTGCCTCCTTAAACAACTATTATATCCAGTGCTAGGTAGCAAATATTTTACCATGAGCAATATTCAATATAGTTAAAAATCACTAAAACTATTACATGTCAACACATATTAATCAGGGTTTTATCAGAAAAATGTAAACCACTCTGAATATTTAAAACTTAGAGGATTTAATTCAGAGAACTGACTGCAAACATGATGGAAAAGTTGAGAAGAAGAACAGGTGATGGTGAGACAACCCGACAGTTAGAATATTAGGAAGCTACTACTACTCTTAGGATGGAAGAACAAATGGGTGAAGCAGTATACAGAAGCCCAAGTTGGTTATCCAGTGGAAAATGGAGCAAAGAGGTTCCAGTGGAAGATGGAGACACTGCTGAACACTGCCCAAAGCAATGTAGGAGGGGAGAAACACCTTGGCCTCTCACTCATCATGTACTCCCATCTCCCAAAACTACCTACCACTGGACAACCACAGTCTGAAAACAGCTGACATGAAGAACAAGGGAATACAGCCTCAGGATTAGCTTCATTGTCTATCTCCAATAGCAGAGCATAGCAGAAGGATAAAAGTTGGATCTGGTCAATAAGGTCCAGAAAAGTCACTTACAGGATGTGAATAATTCTTCAAACATTTTGCAACTCAGGTATTTCAGAATTAGTTTAGTTCATGGAGCTATTTAATGGTAAATTCAACTATTTAAAAATAAGTAGTTCATTAACATGCTTGTGCTCAAAGATTTATACAACCACATTGGTTAATTAGTTCTTCTGGACTAAAAAAACTAGAAAAAAATAAATCCATCTGGAAAATTTTAAAATGCTATGTTGTTCTTTAATATAATGAATGATTATGTATAAATGTATCAAGTAGTGCCTCATGCTAATACAACAGTTCTACACATCACTACAGGTAACACTGTAGCATTGTATTCCATATTTTGGAGCATATTTTTCCAAAATGACTCAGCATGACCATCTATTACCCCTTCTCTTTTGAAAAGAATGAGAAAAACCTCAGAATTAAAAAAAAAAACTGTTCAATAACATTATTCAACTATTCAAAAAGCATATAGGTTTTTACATAATGCCTTAATGTTATAAATTGCAAATGCCTGTAGAGTTGAACAGTATATTTGGAACACATAAATAGGTAGCAATGACTCAACAGATGAGTTTCAAGAGACTCTACCATTGAAGACATTCTTCAATGATATTCAAAAAGTATAGTATAATCGAGGTATATTGCTATTGACAATTCTGCATTCTCATACATCATTTACTTTCTTGTATCCAACAGCATGCATTTCAAAACAAAACTAATTTAATGTAGTCTAATCAAAAGCCAAATGAATTGAGCAAAGTCTGAGAAGTAATAAATACTTGTGATATTCATTTATAAATCTACTCGTAAGTTTTGTGACTTCCAATGGAAATAGCTTCTATGTAAATCCACTCTGTGTTCTGTGATTGAAGCAAAAGTCTTCTGCCCTATTACAATATCATTATTAGGACCTCATATAACTTTCACTGAAATCTATTACATTAAAATGACAAAGTTATGTTCAACTTTGCCAACGTAAAAGAAGATATCACATTTAAGAAAAGAATCTCTTTAGTTTCTTTGATTAAAGGATGACAAGTAGAGAATAGGGTATTTTGAATTCATATCAGGATGGCAGCTTAAAATGTACAAAATTCATAGACGAGTTGAAGTAGAAACAGATGAAAGAACTCGCTTAGAAATGACATGTCTTTTTAAAAACTGGGAGGATATAAATGAGGTTGTTCCTTGTATTGTCTCAAAAGAATATTAAACGTTTTTGGACATGTCGACATAACTGTATTTGTTAATAAGGTAAGAATAAAGTGACTGATTCACATTAAAGCAGCTGCAAAACTACAAAAAGAAAAGTCATCTGAAATTTATGTATTAAGCCAGAGCAGAGTTATGTTTCCCTTGGTTTTCTAGATCTAGAAACACTGGGTCCTAATGCATGGCCAATGTGGTTCTGGAATGTTCTGTTCTTTGCTACATCACCTGATGAAACATCAACTCAGATCTTCCAGGTACTACAAAATATAATTTGAAGACTAAAGAAAAAGTTCATTTCTGTATATACAGATTAACAAGTTCTATTAAGTATAAAATATCAATAAGTAATAAATGTGGTAGCAATCTAGCATCTCAAAATTTAGTGAAAATGTTAATTTGTATTGGTAGCAAATTACAATGTGCTCCAGACATCCATGCATTTATTTAAAGTAAGGGAGGTACCAAGTGTTATTGTATTGAATAGATGCGTCATTAAATACTTCAATAAGAATGTACAAATATCTCAAGTGAATCCTTCAGAGATTTATCAGTGAACATCATTATTAGACATAAGGGACACTTTGACATTTAATATATTGCTTCACTAACCTTAAGAGGCAAAGTTAAAATGATAAGAATGTTGAAATTACTAAATGGAACTTCATTATAAGTCTTCTAATCCAAACAGAGAAGGTGATTTATAGAATGATAGGTACAGTTGGTGGATCACAGAATGGATTCCCTTTTGTATGATAACAAAATATAAGAAAAGGTTTGCTTTTCTTGATTCTTTTCTCTAAAACAGACACTGTGGCATTTAGGAGATAGAAATGTATCATTTGACCTTTAAACTTCTGTTTCATTAATGTAACCACAAGCAGCAGAGTCACTGATTGACACATTTGCACTTTCAGGCCTTTAGCACTTAAAGTTATTTGATAACTGCTATGCCACTATTTGCTTTTTATGAGATACTTGGAGGAATATGTTACATTAAAAATAGAGTAAAACATGTAAAGCTTAATAAACAATATCACATAATTCAGTAAAGTGTTCTCTTGAGTACTAGATTTCTGTACTTTGATGTGAAGGGGTGTTTGTATGAGGGAAGATTTTGGGTTTTTTTGTTTTGTTTTCTAATGAATTAGATAATTATACCAAATACAATTCCAAGTATCTAAAGTGAAAACATAAACTATAACTCTGTGACATTACTTTTGATTAAAAATATCTCACCTGACTTACACTCAAATAGTCCTTAAGCTCTTCTGTACTGGTCTATGAACAGAGTAAATACCAGTTGCAGGAAAAATCACTGATGCAATTTAACATTTTTTTTTAAGAGAGAGAGGGTTATTTGTAACTATATATGTTAAAAGTGTTTAAAACCTATGGTCAATATAAAAAGATAAAAAATAGTGTCAGTCCCTAGAGAATTCTAGAATTACTGTAAACTAATTTGAGTAAAAAGTAATGCGGATCAGATTTATTTCGTATGGCAAAAAAAAAAAAAAAAGATTCTGTTTATTTTTCAAGAAAACTGTGTAATTGGTTAGAAACATTATTCAAAAGAAACAGAGATACCATTCTCTTTAAAAAGTTTAAAAGTCAAAAGTTCTCTAAACTAAGATATGGCAAAATTCAGGATACAACATATAAATGGATGAGATAGGTGCACACAAGTAAACAAGGACTGCACCAAACCAACAAAATATTGCTGCCGCTAGTTAGAGAAGCTTCACTATTGGCAGCAATGAGTGAACTAAACATAGGTCTCCTAGAAGCAGACCATGAGTTCAGCTATTTTAATTAGCCATAGTATTCATTAGATTATTCTTTAAAAACAAAACACCCAAGATATACCATCAAGAGACAAGCAGTCTATCAAATCCTTTAGACTGAAAATGTTAATACTCATTACAAATAGGCAATATGCTACTACAATTATATAGATTGCATTTCCCATGATAAGTGTTTGCAGGCTCTAAAGACAGCACTTCATCCTTACCACTGTTGTTTAAACTTCCAAAACAAACTTAATATAAAGAATATCACCAAGGGTTTAATTTATATCCTCAGTGTGACCAAAAGTTCATCTCTTTAATCAGCAGTGCGAGGTATTTTACTAAGTGACAACAAACTGTTACTTTTGTACACATCCAGTAGCATTGTGTTTACAGTAGAAATATACACTATAAACTAGTATCTATTAGAAACTGTAGCAGTATCCTACATTAATTTGGACTCATAGGCATGTTTAAGAAGGGGTAAATCGTTCACCACACCCAGATCCAAGATCATTAAATTTACAATATATTGCATGTTTCAAATAAAACATAGCCCTCTCTGTTTCACCTTAAACATGCCACATACACTGATTTTCTGCAATCTGTACTTATAAGCCAACTACCACCCAGTGGAGAGAAAGGATATCTTTCAGGGAGATTTCAGGATCTATGTCAGGTGGGGGTGTCACAGGCAGAAGGGAGGGTGATAGGAAATGAAGGAATAAGGGTTTTTAGCCTTGTTTAGATCTAAGCACTGCTGATCATCAATTTATATTTTTACAGGAGAAAAAAACATTACCAGACTCATTACAAACACAGCAATGTTGTTTATAGATAAAATTAGGCTACGGATGTTCATTAGTGACAAAACATTTCAATGCCCAAGCTTGGGGAAAAGAAGGGAAGAGTGAGAAAAAGGAGCAAGACATAAAATGCAAAAAGGGAGGAAAAGGGAAGGATGAGGGGATAGAGGGTAGCAGAGAGAGGGAGAGACTGTGTGTATACATGTGTGAGTGACAATGTGTGGAACAGTGAAGGCGCGAGCGGGTGCCTTTTTAGAGAGTAAAAGAGAATCTGAATGTGAAAGTGGTTGTTAGGGGGAGTGTGGAAGTGCCAGCATGTATGAGAATGTGAAACAGAATATGTGAGGGAGTGTGGTTATGAAAGAGAGATTTGTGAGAGTGAGAAAATGAACTGTGACGGGTTAGAGGGAGCACACGTGTGTGTGTGACAGGGATGGGGAACAATATGGGGAAAGAGATGGATAATGCGAGTCAAGAGAGAGAGAGACCCGGAAGTCAAGCTCGCAGAAACGGGATTTCAATGAGAAAGAAAAACGAAGAATGGAGAAAGGTAAAGAATGGAGGAAAGTGCATTAAATAAAGGATCAGAGATTAGAGTGGTGCAAATGAAAAAGAAAACATGAGGTGAAAAAAGAATGGGAGGAAAAACAGAAAAAGCAATAAAAAGAGGTAATGGACGGAAACGAAGTAAGAAGGAGGGGAATTGGAAAAAAAATAAAACGAAGGAAGGAAAAAAAGGGGGGAGGCGGGGGGACAAAGCGGTAAGAGGAAAGACAGAAAACTGAAAAGGGAGAAATTGAGCCTAAGTGTCCAAGTGAGAGGGAAAATGCATGGGAGCATGGACCCAGCAGTTGGAAAAAGTCGCTTAGGTTACAGCAAAATAGAAACAAACCTGATAAACTTGTCAGACTCTCCAAGAGTACCCCAGGACAGTAAAACACAGACCTTGTGAACTGAGTTTCCAAGCGGCACCGGCCCCTCCTAAGCCTCACACTTCACTCATCTCAGGGCTACTAGGCGTTCCGGCAAAGTGCTTAAGCATCACCAGTTCTTTTTGCCACCTGCCCCGGAGTAAAGGGGCCACGGCTCCAGGCAGAATCAGCACCTGGACTTCCTGAAATGCGGTCTTTTGATAGAGATCACCACCAGCATCTTTACTTGGTTTAAAAAGACCGCAAGAAAGGTGGAGAGACAGACAGACAGATTGAGACAAGTACGAAAGCACGACGTTCCTCCTACCTAAGCACCGCCGTGTCCCCTTTTCTGACCATCATGTTGTCCACAGCCGCCCAGGGAAAGTCCACACTCTGTCCAGCCGGGAGGCAGGAGGGCAGCAGGCAGCACAGGCTGAGGAGCACCGCCGCCAGCCACTGGTTCGAGCAACAAGCACCCTGCACCAACAGCATCATGTCCATCCCTGCTAGGGCTGCTCACTCTCCAGCAGCTTTCAGCTCGCACTCCCCCACCCCCTGGTGCTGGCGAGTCTTCCCAGGAACCAGGCGGCGCGCCACAAGATTTTTTTTTCCCCTTCTTCTTTTTTTCCCCCCTTTCTTCTTCTTCTTCCTTTTTTTTATAAATTGTTTTTAATTTGGTGGGTGGGTGGGTTCTTTTCTTTCTCCCCCCACCCACCTAGTTGTTGGGTGCTGTTTCTCTCTTTTTTGCCTCCCCTCCTCCTCTTTGCTTTCCCTCCCTCCCTCCCCTCCCACCCCCTAGCACCACTCTACACCTCCTCTCGGTTGCTTTTGGCCGAGTCCGGAGTGTGTCTAATTCTCCGGCGGCTCGCGCACTATCTAGCGAGGAGCGGAGCGCGCCGGCGAGTGAGGGAGGAGGCGCGGCGACGGCGGAGGCAGGGCGGTCGGCGGCGGAGGCTGCAATAGCGGCAGCAATAGCAGCCGAAGCAGCGCGGGGCGCAGCGGCGGCCGGCGGCCCCCGGGCTCGCGCGCGTTGCCAAGCGGCCGTTTCCTTAGCAACCCCGCCCGAGGATGCAGCAGGGAGGGGGAAATGAAGTGGCGGGGGGTGGAGGGGGGGAGGCAGAAAGAAAACGGAAAAAAAAAAAAATCGGCAAGAGGTATACTATTATACAAACTGAGAGGGGGAAAAAAAAAAGAGAGAGAGAGATCGGAGACAGAACGCTTCCCTTCCTGTCGTACGCACTAGAGTGATGCTTTGCTAGAAAAGTCTCCGCGTCTGGGCTGAGGTGAAGAGAGCAGAGCGGCGCTTTGCTTTCCCTCTCCGGTGCGTTTTACCTCTTGAGGCACCATAACTTTTAAGTCCTCCAAGTTGGGGTAGGCGCCATCATGACGCCAGGGACTGTGAGGTTTTGTTGTTTATTTTTTTTCCCCCCATCTTGCCCCAGCGACCGCCCCATAGTTGACTCTTTACCTCTTTTCGGAAGTAGGTAGGGACGGTGGAGGGGGGTCACTGTTTTTCTGAGGGGACAGGAGGGTAAGGATGCTTGCAAAGCCTAGGGTAGAGCAGCTGGCGTGTCTACTGGGTCAGTCGCTGAGGACTGGAAGGCGGTCCCCCTCCACCCCCAACCCCATGCATGTTGACACTAAATTGTGTGTGTGTGTGTGTGTGTGTGTGTGTGTCTGTCTGTCTGTCTGTCTGTCTGTGCGGGGTATGGTCAGAGCGGAGAGTGCGCGGATCTGTGTGTGTAGTAAGCGCGCTCCTGTAATGCGCGCGAATCGTGCACAAGGGGCCTGTGAGCGTGCGGCACGCAGGCGCACTGGGAGGGACAGGGTGGGTCTTGAGGGGATGGAGTCGGGAAGAGACTGCAATCAAGTATTTTAATTGTGTACAGCCAGGCAGTCCTGTTATGTAAGAGGGAGCTTAACCCGTTTGAGCCTATCAGGCGGAATGATCAGCGCATTCGAATCTAGGTAGGGCAAAGTTACGGGGTTTAACGAGTCACAGGGTTATATCATTTAACAGTCTCTAAACCGGGTTGGACAGGCTTCCGCCTCCGTGGGTTTGCCGGGGGGCAGAGCGGTTACCCTCTCTTTCTCTGCCACTGCATCCCATTAGCCGCTTGCCCCGCCGCTACGAGCCGCTGTCCAGGACCGAGGCACATTGTGGGTGCTGGGCATGGGGCCACCCCCTACCCTTTTTTACTTCTTCCCTTCTTGAACTCCTGTCCAGGCTGGCGATCCTTTAGCTATTCTGGTCCATTTGCAGATCAATGCGAGAACCGAGGCTAGAGTCAATAGCAGTTAAGCCAGTCAATCTTGTTCAGAGAGGAGTTTGGGAAGCAGGGTAGGGAAGTGAAAAAGAGAAACAAGTAATTAAAAAATATGGTTACCCCTCCCCTTCCTCCAGCCCTATCCCCCGCCGTAAGCAGTCTTTGAAGATTTTCTTCGCCTGGCCCCAGCCCTTCCTCCCTTGGAGGAAATAAATACAGCAAAACCTCACACATCCCTAACTCGTTTTCCATAATGCTAGCAGGGTCCTCTGGCAAAGCGCACAGAAGCAATATTCTCTGCAGGGGTCAGCATCCGGCTGCCTCCCCAGACTGAGCTCTTTAAGAGGCAGGCAGGGAGTCGTTTTGCTTGGCGGTAGCGGTGCTCACGGTGATTTTTATCGCAGTGCATGAGGATATATGGGGAAAGGGAAGGATTCCCATCACCTGTGACCACCCAGACTGACTGATCGAAGAGCCTCTAGCCAGCATCACCTCCCTGCTGAAGTGACACTCCAAAGCCCCCCGAGACGCTTGCAGCGGGAGTTACTGATGTTATTAGTATTCAAGCTTAACTCTCAAATCCGTCTCGGAAATTGAGAGTGCAACAGTATTCAACCGCATTTTGAAACATCAATAAATGTTAGTCATTTGCGGATGAATGAAAACATTTTCTTTACCGTCTGGTATGCTAGGGAAATAATCGTCAAATGACAGACTCTTGTTAATATTGATGCCAAATACCTAGGTAACACTGTCATCTTGTTAACTGCGTTTTTCTCTCCTGCGTGATACACTGATGGATAAAGCCTAAAATTATCTAGGGCAAACCGGGGATTAGAAGAATCGGCATGCCGTATTTATGGGCAAAACTTCGCAATATTATTTAGTATTTTCATAGAAAATATCTGGATTCCATTGAGAAGCAGAAGGCACGGCGGCTTCCAGCGTTGTGACTCAGATTAGTGCTATTTTATGCAGGGATGGGGGTGCCAGCGTTTCTAGTACAAGCTATGAAAAGCATCCTTTTGTAACCGCTGTTTCCCAGAAATCTGACATCTTCGGGGCGGGGGTGGCGGAGAGGAGAAGGGGGTATCTGTGACCAGAGATGGAGCTATGCAGCAGTTTTAATATGTACAACAACCCTTCAGGGTTGTGAAAGAAAACTGGGACCACTTCTGTTTAAAGGCAAAGAGTTTATTTTCTTTATTTCTAGTTTTTAGCTCAACTTCCAGTCACCGATCACAAAGCACTTACATGTCACAAAACCCATCCAAAGGAAACAGTAACCGAGCCTAGTTTATAGATTCATGGACTACTGGAAAGCTTATTTACATGTGCATCACTATTATTTAAAGTGAGTGCAAGAATGCTGAGTGGGGCAGCCTTACTCCTGCATGTAATTTTGCTGTCCTTTTGACCAGGGAGGAAAATTACTTTAAAAGCGCTTATTACTTTATTTTCTCCTCAACCTTTCTATGGGCGTGTATATCTGAGAGGATTTTACAGGGTTTCTAGTATTTGCTTTTGAGGTCCTAGATTTCTTTCAAGCAGAGACTTAAATCCTGTAAGTCTTAGCTCCTGAGAGAAAACCAGAACAAAAACAAACAACAACAAATGACAGAAAAAAAGCACCTCTAAGTTCAGCTAGCACATAGTTATTTAGCAGATTTTTTTTTTTTAAGTATCGGAATAGATAACAGCATTGTTGAAACATTTTAGATGGTGAAGGTTGGAGTGGGTGTAATAGGATATTCATTTGGTAAGAGGTTTTAGGAATTGACATTGGCCTGAATTCCTACTATTTCCTGTTAAATCAGGTACCCTTGCTTTGCTTTCAAAGCTATACTATGACCAACATGGAAGGAGGAAGGTGGACCCTGACTTTGCTAATTGATTATGCCTTTAACTAGATTGATTCACAGCCCTGTTTTTCATGTCCTCTAAATTCAAATATGTTGGAAGAGTAATGTAATAAGGAAGCTTCTTATGCTTCTTTAGTTCAATAAGCTTGATGTTTAATTGACAGTGTAAATGAGATTGTTGTTTTTAAAAATATATATAAATTCACATTTGTTTTCTGATAGTGAGTAAACCCAGATACATTTTTCATGCTGTCACTGTGTAGGCATGAGGAATTTTAGGTAAGACAAGTCCCAGGAGCTAATCAGAGCTAATGAGAGCACTTTGTAATTCCTGAAAGAGTGGGTCAGGAAGCCCTTTTAAACAGAACATATGAATAATAGCTCTCTAACTTGGGTCATAATTGAGTCTCTATTTGAAATAAGCTGGTTTAAGTTTGGAGCACCTTGTTAACTTAAGTTGACCTGTGGTGGTTTGCAGCTTGGTATGAGAAACTACAAACTCTGGGAAATTTTTCATGGTGGGGGCTTGGGAAGGGGAATATTGCTTTATGGAAAGTTTTCTCAACCTGGGCACTTTTTTTTTTCTTAATTGAAGTATAGTTGATTTGCATTACTGTGTTAATTTCAGATGTGCAACAGTGATGTAACCTAGACACTTTAATATGTTGCACTAGGTAGTTCTTTGTTGTAAAGAATGCCCTAGCATTGGAAAATGTTTAGCAGCAACCCAGGCCTCTACTCACTAGATGCCAATAGCACTAGTAGATGCCAGTAACTCTGATAACTAAAATTTCTTCAGAGGTTGCTAAATGTTTTGTGGACCAGGGTAGAGGGGTGTGGTAAAAAATACCCCAGGTTTCTAAAAATATATACCATCTGGTGCTTTTCAAGTAAAATAATAAAGCAGATTACAGTCAAAATGAAAGTGTTTTATTTGAATTCTATAGCTACAAAAGAGATCTTCTTCATCATCAATTTGGTCTCTGCATTTCCCTGCTATATGACTGAGTAGCCCAACTCAGTGGCGATATAATTAATTTCATAGCTGACTGTAAATATCTTTCCATGATTTCTCCATTAGAATACTTTTATTTGTCAGAGTTGAATAGATGTTTCTCACTTTTAAAAGAAACTGACATTTTGTGGTTGTTTAAATAAAAATATAAATCAATGAGGTGAGCTTCTTTTGGTCAAGAACTAACTTAAATCTTTATATTGTTTACATAATGACAGCTATAGGATATGCACTCAGGAAATGACTATTAAATAAAGGAACAGAAAAACAAAGTAATTTCCCTTTTGAATAACTATGTAAAAATCTTATATTCCTTCGCTTACCTTTTTTTTTTTTCCCCCTTTTATCTCATCTATTAAATACTGCCGGCCTTGCTGGTAAGCAAAGAGGTAAGAACTGTGGGCTGGAGGGATATTGCTGGGGTACTTTCAAAGCTCTTCAAACCATTCCTGTAGAAAGGCTCTGAAAATTTTACCCAAGTTCTGAAGCCAGAGTGAGAAGTCTTAGATATATGTGAGTGGAAATTAATTTTAAAGTACTGAAATTTTTATTTTCACTAGTAGTGAGTATGTATTAACTACATGTCCTTATATATTTGTATAGGTTCTGGAGAAAGTAATAAATACTTCTATTATTATTTACTTGAGACTTTTCCTCACCTACTTCCAAAAGGACTTTAGGAACCTCAAGTACATCTATTTAAAAATAAATGTCAAGTTTAATATTTTCTATTTGACTATATTAGGAATATAAAATCTTATACTCTGAAGCTAGCATTCTATTTTATTTTTTTAATATATTATCTCATTTTGTTTCCTAAAAGTTTCTGATTTTTATTTCAGAGATTTTAACCCTTCAACATGCAGGGTTTGAACTGTGCAGGTTCACTTTTATGCAGATTTTTCAATAAATACTATAGTAACACCCTATAGTATAGTGACTGAGTCCCAGTGGTGTGGAACCTCAGAAATGGAGGAGGAGGACTGTCTGTAAACTATATATGGATTTTCCACAATGCATGTATCAATACTCTTTACCCTTTATGTTATACAAGGATAAACTGTATATATTTTTAAGACTTTACTAGAGCAGTTGTAGGATTACAACACAATTTAATGGAAAGTATAAAGATTTCCCATATATACCCTGCCCCCAAACATGTGTACCCTGCCCCTACACATGTGTAGCCTCCCCCAATATCTGCATCACTCACAAGAATGGCAGATACATTTTTTGGCAAGGATGAACCTACACTGGCACATTAGAATCACCCCAAGTTCATAGTCTACCATAGGGTTCACTCTCGGTATTGTACATTTTATGAGTTTAGACAAATATATACTGACATGTAGTTATCATTTTAAATATCATATGGTAAAAATCCTCTGTGCCCTGACTTTCAGTTCTCCCCTGAAAACTTCCAATTTTTTTTGAATTGTTTTCATAGCTTGCCTTGCCCAGAGTGTCATATACATGGAATTATACAGAATGGAGCCTTTTTTCAGATGGGCTTCTTTTACCTAGTAACATGTGTTTAAGATTTCTCCATGTCTTGTCAAGAAAATTAGAGATACCAAGGGAAAATTTCATGCACACATGGGCTCAATAAAGGACAGAAATGGTATGGACCTAACAGAAGCAGAAGATATTAAGAAGAGATGGCAAGATTACACAGAAGAACTGTACAAAAAAAGATCTTCATGACCCAGATATCATGATGGTGTGATCATTCACCTAAAGCCAGGCATCCTGGAATGTGAAATCAAGTGGGCCTTAGAAAGCATCACTACAAACAAAGCTAGAGCAGGTAATGGAATTGTAGTTGAGCTATTTCAAATCCTAAAGGATGATGCTGTGAAAGTGATGCACTCAATATGCCAGCAAATTTGAAAAACTCAGCAGTGGCCACAGGACTGGAAAAGGTCAGTTTTCATTTCAATCCCAAAGAAAGGCAATGCCAAAGAATGCTCAAACTACTGCACAAGTGCACTCATCTCACATGATAGTAAAGTAATGCTCAAAATTCTCCAAGCCAGGCATCAGCAATACGTGAACTGTGAACTCCCTGATGTTCAAGCTGGTTTTACAAAAGGCAGAGGAACCAGAGATCAAATTGCCAACATCTGCTGGATCATGGAAAAAGCAAGAGAGTTCCAGAAAACCATCTATTTCTGCTTTACTGACTATGCCAAAGCCTTTGACTGTGTGGATTACAATAAACTGTGGAAAATTCTGAAAGAGATGGGACTACCAGACCACCTGACCTTCCTCTTCAGAAACCTATACTCAGGTCAGGGAGCAACAGTTAGAAATGGACATGGAACAACAGACTGTTTCCAAATAGGATAAAGAGCACATCAAGGCTGTATATTGTCACCCTGCTTATTTAACTTATATGCAGAGTACATCATGAGAAATGCTGGGCTGGATGAAGCACAAGCTGGAATCAAGATTGCCAGGAGAAATCTCAGTAACCTCAGATATGCAGATGACACCACCTTTATGGCAGAAAGTGAAGAGGAACTAAAAAGCCTCTTGATGAAAGTGAAAACAGAGAGTGACAAGGTTGGCTTAAAGCTCAACATTCAGAAAACGAAGATCATGGCATCTGGTCCCATCACTTCATGGGAAATAGATGGGGAAACAGTGGAAACAGTGTCAGACTTTATTTTTTGGGGCTCCAAAATCACTGCAGATGGTAACTGCAGCCATGAAATTAAAAGACACTTACTCCTTGGAGGAAAAGTTATGACCAATGTAGATAGCATATTGAAAAGCAGAGACATTACTTTTCCAACAAAGGTCCATCTAGTCAAGGCTATGGTCATGTATGGATGTGAGAGTTGGACTGTGTAGAAAGCTGAGTGCTGAAGAATTGATGCTTTTGAATTGTGGTGTTGGAAAAGACTCTTGAGAGTCCCTTGGACTGCAAGGAGATCCAACCAGTCCATCCTAAAGGAGATCATCCTGGGTATTCTTTGGAAGGACTGATGCTGAAGGTGAAACTCCAGTTTTTGGTCACCTCATGCAAAGAGTTGACTCATTGGAAAAGACTGTGATGCTGGGAGGGATTGGGGGCAGGAGGAGAAGGGGAGGATAGAGGATGAGATGGCTGAATGGCATCACTGACTCTATGGACATGAGTCTGAGTGAACTCCAGGAGTTGGTGATGGACAGGGAGGCCTGGAGTGCTGCGATTCATGGAGCTGCAAAGAGTCAGATTCGACTGAGCAACTGAACTGAACTGTCATAGGTTAAATGCTCGTTTAGTTTTGGTGCTGACTAATATTCCATTATATGTATATCTGTAGTCTATTTATTCTCCTACTAGGGAACATTTCAGAGAAGGCAATGGCACCCCACTCCAGTACTCTTTCCTGGAAAATCCCATGCACAGAGGAGCCTGGTAGGCTGCAGTCCATGCGGTTGCTAAGAGTCAGACATGACTGAGTGACTTCACTTTCACTTTTCACTTTCATGCATTGGAGAAGGAAATGGCAACCCACTCCAGTGTTCTTGCCTGGAGAATCCCAGGGATGGGGAGCCTGGTGGGCTGCTGTCTATGGGGTCACACAGAGTCGGATACGACTGAAGTGACTTAGCAGCAGCACCAGGGAACATTTTGGTTGTTTCTAAGTCTGGGTACTTTAAATAAAGTGCTATGAACCCCCATATTCAACTTTTTGTGTGGATATGTTTTCAGCTGCTTTGGGGAAATACCAAGCTACATGATTGCTGGATCATACAGTAAGAGTATATTTGCTTTTGTAAGAAATTTCCAAAATTTCCTCCGAAGTGACTGTACCATTGTGTGTACATTCCCACCAGTAAATGAAGAAGAGGTTTTGCCGCCAAATATCCTCACAAGCATTTGGTATTGTCAGTGTTCTGGACTTTGGCCACTCTAGTAGATGTGTGGTGGTATATCATTGTTGCTTTAATCTACATTTCTCTGGTGATATATGATGTGCTGTACCTTTTCATTTGCCATCTGTTTGTCTTCTTTGATGAGGTGTCTGTTATGGTATTTGGCTAATTTTTAATTCAAGTTTTTGTTGTTGTTGTTAAGTTTTGAAAGTTCTTTGTATGTTTTGGATAATAGTGCTTTAACAGATATGTCTTTTGCAAATATTTTATCCCAATCTGTGGCTTATCTTCTCATTGTCTTGACATTGTCTTTCACAGACTAGACATTTTTAATTTTAATGAACTCCAGCTTATCAGTTATTTCTATTGTGAATCGTGTGTCTTCTGTTGGGTCTAAAAAGACATTGCCATACCCAAGTTCATTTAAGTTTTCTCCTATGGTATGTTTTAGCAGTTTTATTGTTTTACACTTGGGTCTATGATCTTTTTTTTTTTTTTGAGTTAATGGTTGTAAAGAATATAATTATCTTGAAAATAATTATTTTCAAACCCTATAAGACTTGTGCTTTTGAACTGCAGTGTTGGAGAAGACTCTTGAGAGTCCCTTGGACTGCAAGGAGATCCAACCAGTCCATTCTGAAGGAGATCAGTCCTGGGTGTTCATTGGAAGGACTGATGCTGAAGCTGAAACTCCAATACTTTGGCCACCTCCTGCGAAGAGTTGACTCATTGGAAAAGACCCTGATGCTGGGAGGGATTAGGGGCAGGAGGAGAAGGGGACAACAGAGGATGAGATGGCTGGATGGCATCACTGACTCAATGGACATGAATTTGAGTAAACTCTGGGAGTTGTTGGTGATGGACAGGGAAGCCTGATGTGTTCCGATTCTTGGGGTCGCAAAGAGTTGGACTCGACTGAGTGACTTAACTGAACTGATAAGACTTGTGAATTTTTTCCCTTTATCATATTTTCCTATAATTGGTAAATAATGTGTAAATACTATCTATCATATAATATAAAAATAGCAGGGAAGATACCCCATTGTGTTAATATATGAAGCCACCTGTACCAGAATTTGTAATTTTTTATTTTGATAAATTTGTACTACTACTATACTTTTCATAATGAAAAGAATATATATATATATATATATATATATATATATATATATATATATATATATAACTGAATCATTTTGCTGGGCAAAAATTAACACATTATAAATCAACTATACTTCACTTAAAAAAATTCTAGTCTTATTGTCATTTCATTCCATGACCACTTCTAGCAATCATTAGGATGTTTATTGCTCTTGTAGTAAAATTATGATATTCACAGTGAAATAAATCATAGTTTCTTTGCCTAATATTAGAGAAAACCAGACAGGTTTAAAGTGGAATAACTTTAAAGGACTATATGAAACACCTTTCCAAATTTATAAAAGCCACACATATTCATGACATTTTGTTGCTGTTGTTCTGACAAGAAGACATACTTTTCACAATAAATCTTCAGAAAGTGCATAGAATATGAAAGTGCAACTTAGAGAAGTCTTAACATTAACATCTACTTGATTCCACCTGGACTAAGAAACAGAAGATTGCAGTAAACCAGAAGCCTCCTGGAAGCACTTTCTTAGTGACAACCCCAATCTTTTTCCATAAAGTAACCACTGTGAGGTCATCCTTTCCTCATTTTCTTTATATTTTTACTACTTAGTTTGCATCCACTGAAAAAATGACTTACTTTTCTATATATGCATTTAAAGCCATATCGATCATACAATATGTAATTATATAGTCTATCCTTTTTTGTGTCTGAACTTTGTAAGATTTTAATTTAATATTTATTAAATTTGTTAATTTTAATTTAATATTTATTAAATATAACAATATTTATTTTAACATTTTAGGATTCCTCTGTGCTATTGTACAATTGCCTTCCCTTCATTTTGTATCTTTTTAGCATTATATAGTACAAATATACAATTATATATTCATTCATTATATTGCTGACACTGTGTTTTACATGAGTTGTCTATTATAGACAATGATGGCATGAACACTTTTGAACATCATTACTGAAAACTTCCCCCAGAATGTTTAAACTGTCCTGCAAGGTTGTTGGGAACTAGAAAGAGACAGAGACAGAGACAGAGATATTTATTTTAAGGAATTGACTTATCCTATCATGAAACTGTTGTTCAGTCGTTGTAATGTCCAACTCTTTGCGACCCCATGGACTGCAGCACAGCAGGATCATCTGTCCTCCACTATCTCCTGGAATTTACTCAAGTTCATGTCCATTGAATTGGTGATGCTATCTAACCATCTCCTCTTCTATCTCCCCCTTCTCCTTTTTCCTTCAATCTTTCCCAGCATCAGAGTCTTTTCCACTGAATAGGCTTTTCTCATCGGATGGCCAAAGTATTGGAACTTCAGCTTCAGCATCAGTCCTTCCAGTGAATATTCAGGGTTAATTTCCTTTAGGATTGACTGGTTTGATCTCCTTGCAGTCCAAGGGATTCTCAAGAGTCTTTTCCAGCACCACAATTTGAAAGCATCAGTTTTTCTTGAAACTGACAAGTTCAGAATCTTCTGGGTATGCAGGCAGGCTGAGACCCAGGAAAGTTTGATGCGGCAGCTTGTATCTGTGAACAGTCTAGAGACAGATTTCCCTCTTCTCCAAGGAACTTCAGCCTGTTTGGTTTCAAGCCCTTCGATTGAATGTGGCCTACCCACATTGTGGAGAGTTATCTGCTTTACTCAGAGTCCACTGATTTAAATGTTGCTAAGTCGTTTCAGTCATGTCCGACTCTGTGAGATCCCATAGACGGCAGCCCACCAGGCTCCCCCATCCCTGGGATTCTCCAGGCAAGAATACTGGAGTGGGTTGCCATTTCCTTCTCCAATGAATGAAAGTGAAAAGTGAAAGTGAAGTCGCTCAGTCGTGTCTGACTCTTAGCGACTCCATGGACTGCAGTCTACCAGGCTCCTCCGTGCATGGGATTTTCCAGGCAAGAGTACTGGAGTGGGGTGCCATTGCCTAGGGACTTCCCTGGTGACTCAGTCAGTAAAGAATCTGCCTGGAATATAGGAGACTAGATTCCATCCCTGGGTCGAGAGGATCCCCTGGAGGAGGGCATGGCAATCCACTCTAGTATTCTTGCCTGAAGAATCCCATGGACAGCAGAGCCTGGCAGGCTACAATTCATGGGGTCACAAAGAGTCAGACACAACTGAAGTGACTGGGTATGCACTTATATCTAAAGAAAACCTTCACAGTGACTTTCAGAGTGGTATTTTACCAAATATCTGTATACTGTAGCCTTTTCAATTTGACACATAAACTCAACCGTCACACTGGTTTGCTTCCAGTTAACTGCTATGTTGATAGGTGGTTCTTCCTCATCTCAGTGCTAAGTAAGATGGTATATTAAGATAACAACACTTAACTGTCCCACACTCTTTTTTTCTCACCCCAATCTTTTGAAACTGACAAGTTTTCAAGTCAGTCTTAACTATAAATTCTCTTGGTGCTTAGAATCAAATATATGATACTAAAAAATCTTCCTTTTTTTGAACCTTATTAAATGAAAGATATGGGAGAAAAATGTTATTCTGTTGTTGTTGATGATATTATCTGTATTTATTTTGATTGCAGACCTTTAAAATTTTCACTGTTTGAAACTGTATCAAAACTATTAGAGCAGGCAGACCAGCTTAGAATTGGAACAAATCAGAATGCTGAAGCATCACGACTTTGAACTAATAGACCCACTTCTGTTAGAGCCAATCAAATCCTATCAATTGAGTGTATTACTCAAGCATTGTTCAGAAGGACTGTATTTCCAAATAGAGCACTCTCATACCCAGCAAGTTTAGTAAGATCATCTTTATCTTTCAGATGGCCTCATTACCTTATCAACACCAGTCTCTCAGTCACCTCTAGAATTTGAACCACCACTGAATTGCTCTCCATTGCTATTATATTATCAATTCAAAAATGTTATACACACAGACTCATGTAGGATGTGTCCTTTTGAAGATGACTTTTATTTATACAGTGTGATGCCCTTGAGATGGATCCAAATTACTTCTTGTATCAATAGTTTCTTCCTTTTAGTGCTGACTAGTCTTGGAATGTTGCACTATAATTTGTTTAACCATCAGCTATTTTAGGACATTTCAGTTATCACCAATTCTGGGAGATAACAAATATAGCCACTATGAATAGTCACGTCCAGGCTTTTTGGGTGACTTAGTTTCATTTTTCTGGAATAATTAATCAGAAATGTGATTGTGAGGTCATGTGGTAAATGTCTGCTTTTTCTTTTATTTTTTAAGATACTTCCAAACTGTATTGCAGTGTGGCTATACTGTATTACATTGCAAAAATTCTTTATGAGAAATCCAGTTTTTCTATATCCTCACAAATTCTGTATTGTCACTATTTTTTATTCTTGCTCTTCTAATAGGCGTATAGTGATTTTCATTTCATGTTCCATTCATTGTAGTTTTCATTTGTGATTTCCTAATTGATGCTTTTGAATTGTGGTGTTGGAGAAGACTCTTGAGAGTCCCTTGGACTGCAAGGAAATCCAACCAGTCCGTTCTGAAGGAGATCAGTCCTGGGATTTCTTTGGAAGGAATGATGCGAAAGCTGAAACTCCAGTACTTTGGCCACCTTATGCGAAGAGTTGACTCATTGGAAAAGACTCTGATGCTGGGAGGGATTGGGGGCAGGAGGAGAAGGGGACAACAGAGGATGAGATGGCTGGATGGCATCACTGACTCGATGGATGTGAGTCTGAGTGAACTCAGGGAGTTGGTGATGGAGAGGGAGGCCTGGCGTGCTGTGATTCATGGGGTCGCAAGGAGTCGGACACGACTGAGCGACTGAACTGAACTGAACTGAACTGAATGACTAACAGTGTTGGCTCTCTTTTCATGTACTTGTTTACCACCCTTGTAATATCTTCAGTGAAATGTCTCTTCACATCTTTTGCCCATTTTCTAATTGAATCTGTTTGCTTTTATTACTGTTAAGTTTGATTTTTTTAATATATTCTAGATATGAATCCTTTATCAGAAAATATGGTTTGCAAATGCTTCTCCCAGAATATATTTTTCTTTCTTTTTGTTTCTGTTTTCTTAATTGGCTTATAATATTGTATGTTTTATATATAAGTATTATATTTTGACCTCTCTGTACACTACAGTGTGTTTATCATCCAAGGTTTAATTTCTATCCATCAGCATGAAGTTGACCCCAGTTATTTATTTTGCCCTCCTACCACATCCCTTACCTTCTGGTAACCACTGTTCTGTTCTCTGTATCTATATATTTGTTTTTTATTCAGCCTTTTTTTTTTTTTTTTTGGTATTCCACCTATGACTGAAACTATGTGGTATTTGTCTTTTCTGTATGACTTATTTCACTTAGCATAGTACTAGTCTAGGCCCATCTATGTTGTTGCAAATGCCAAGATCTCATCTATATGTTGTGACTGTATGACAGAATTTCATTATATTTGTATGTGCTTCCCTGGTAGCTCAGTGGGTAAAGAATCCACCTGCCATGCAGGAGATCCTGGCTTGATTCCTGGGTAGGTAAGATTCCCTGGAGAAGGGATAGGCTACCCACTCCAGTATTTTTGGACTTCCCTGTTGGCTCAGATGGTAAATAATTTGCCTACAATGTGAGAGACCTGGGTTCAGTCCCTGGATTGGGAAGATCCCCTGGAGGAGGGCATGAAACTCCATTACAGTATTCTTGCAAGGAGAGTCCACATGGACAGGGGAACCTGGTGGGCTACATGGTGTTGCAAAGAGTCAGACACAACTGAGTGATGAAGCACAGCACGCATACACACACACACACACACACACACACACAATCACAGAATTTTTATTCATTCATTGTAGACGGGCATTAAGTCCTTTTCATGTCTTGTCTACTGTAAGTCACACTGTAATGAATATAGAGGTGCATGTGTCTTTCCAATTTTTTTAGAAAAAATAAATATCAAGAAGTGGAATAGCTGGATAATACTTTTTTGAAAAATCTCCATACTGTTTTCTAGTGAATACACTAATTCATATTCCCATCAATGATATACGACAGTTCCCTTTCTATACATTTTCTCCAACATGTTTTATTTCCTTTTTATGACAATAGCCATTCTAATAAATGCAAAATGATATTTTGTGGTTTTCATTTGGACTTCTGTAATAATTAATGGTGTTGAACATCTTTGCATGTGCCTGTTTAATTCTCTTATGTCTTCTTTGTAGAAATTTGTGTTCAGCTCCTCTGCAAATTTTTTAATAAAGGTTGTTTTTTGGTGTGAAGTTGTGTGAGTTCTTGATATTTGGGATATTAACCCCTTATTAGATAAACCATTTGCAAATATCTTCTTCCATTCAGTGGGCTGTCTTTTCATTTTGTTGATTGTTTCCTTTCTTTTACAGAAGCTTTTAGTTTGATGTAGTCCCATTTGTTTATTTTTATTTTCTTTCCCAAACTCAAAGAGAAACATCCAAAAGATATTTCTAAGACTGATGTCAAAGAGTGTACTGCCTATGTTTGCTTATAAGAGATTTCTGGTTTCAGGTCATATATTCAAATCTGTAACAAATTTTGAATTGATTTTTGTGTATTATAAGAGATGGTGGTCTAGTTTCACTCTTTTGCATGTGGCTATCCAGTTTCCCCAACAACATTTATTGAAGACTCTATCCTCTCTCCCATGTTTTTCCTTTGCTCCTTTATCATAAATTAATTATCCATATATGTGTGTGGGTTTATTTCTGGTCTCTAAATTCTGTTTCACTGATCTATGTATCTACTTTTCTGCTAATAAAATGTTGTTTTAATTACTATAGTTTTATCATACATTTTGAAATCAGTGAATGTGATATTTCCAGCATTGTTCTTTATATCAGGGTTGCTTTGGCTATTCAGAATTTTTTGTAGTTCCATATAAATTATAGAATGCTTTTGTTCTATTTCTATGAAAATTGTTATTGAGATTTTGATAGGGATTGCACTGAATGTTTATTTTACTTTAGGTAATATGATTGTTAACCATGCTAATTCTTCTAATCCATGAGCACAAAATATATTTCTATTTCTTCTCCAATTGCTTTCAATAGTATTTTATAGTTTTCAGTGTATAAGTCTTTCACTTCCTTAGGGAATTTATTCCTAGATATTTTATTCTTTTATTATGATTGTAAATGAGATTGGTTTTTAATTTCTCTTTCTGTTTGTTCACTGTTAGTATATAGAAACACAGTGGATTTTTATGTATTGATTTTTTGCTCCACAACTTTCCTTGCTTATTATATTTCTAATAGTATTTTGGTACAGAGTTTAGAGATTTTATATATATAATTATGTCATCCAAAAATAGTGAAAATTTTACTTCCATTTTTCCAGTTTGAGTGCCTTTATTTCTTTTTCTTGCCTACTTCCCCTGGCTAAGATTTCCAGTACTATATTGAATAAGTATTCTTGTTGCTCATATTAAAGGGATATCTTTAGGTTTTTCACAATTGAGTATGGTGTTAGCTGTGATATTCTTTTATCTGGCTTTTATTATATTGAGGTATGTTCCTTCTATCAGAGAAGGCAATGGCACCCCACTCCAGTACTCTTGCCTGGAAAATCCCATGCACGAAGGAGCCTGGTAGGCTGCAGTTCATGGGGTCGCGAAGAGTCAGACACGACTGAGCGACTTCACTTTCACTTTTCACTTTCATGCATTGGAGAAGGAAATGGCAACCCACTCCAGTGTTCTTGCCTGGAGAATCCCAGGGATGGGGGAGCCTGGTGGGCTGCCGTCTATGGGGTCGCACAGAGTCGGACACAACTGAAGCGACTTAGCAGCAGCAGTAGCATGTTCCTTCTATAACTGTTTCATTCAGTGTTTTTTTTTTTTAATTTTATTAAGTGCTAAATCCTATCAAATGCTTTTATTGTTTCTATTGACATAATGATACAATTTTTATCTTTCATTTTGTTAATGTGGTATATCATGTGATTGATTTACACATATTGAACCATCCTTGCTTCCCTGGAATAAATCCTACTTGTTTGTGATATATGATCTTTTTAATATATTGTTGTTTTTAGTCTGCTAATATTGTTGAGGATTTTTGCATCTACATTCATCAGAAATATCTGGTGTAATTTTCTTTTCTGGTTTTTTTTTTTTTTTTGAGTTGTCTTTGCCTGATTTTGATATCAGGGTAAAGTCGACCTCATAAAATGAGTTAGGAAGAGCTCCTTCCTTTTCAGTTTTTGATTCTTCCTTTGATTTTCCCACTGATCCAATAGTTGTTCAGTAGCATGTTGTTTATTATACAAATATTTTGGTTCTCCAGCTTTCTTCTTGTAGTTGATATCTAGGTCATACCACTGTGCTCTGAAAAGATCTCTGAAATTATTTTAATCTTAAATTTACTGAGATTTGTTTGTGTCTCAACATATGATCTATCCTTGAGAATGTTCCATGTGTACTTAAGCAGAATATATATGCTATTATATTTGTATGGAATGTTCTGTATAAATCTAAGTTAATCAAGTTTAATGTTTCATCTAAGAGCACTGTTTCCTTATTGACTTTTGCTCTGAATGACCTATCAATTGATGTAAAGGAGGTGTTAAATTTCCTACTATTATTATATTGCTGTCAGTTTCTCACTTTAGGTCTGTTAATAATTGCTCTGTGGATTTTGGTGTTCCTTAATAAGGCATATGAATAACTATTATGTCTTCTTGATGAATTGTCCCCTTTATCATTATATTATGTCCATCTTTGTCTCTTGTTACTTTTTTGGCTTGAAGTATATTTTTTCCTGAAATGAGTGTGGCTACACCCACTTTCTTTTGTGTGCCATTTGCTTGAAGTATCATTTTCCATCCCTTCACTTTCAGCTTATGTTTTTCTTTAGAGTGGAAGTGAGTCTTTGGTAGGCAGCATATAATTGGGTCTTTTTTTTTTAAATCAACCCAGCTATTCTTCATCTTTCGGTTAATTAATTAAGTTCACTTATCATTGATACATGAGAATTTGGTTCTGCCATTTTTCCTTTTTCTCAATAGTCTATATCTCCATTGTTTCTTCTTCACTGTGTTTCTGTCATCAAAACTATCAGTTTGATGTTTTTTTACAAGATTGATCTCAGTTTCCTCTTCTTTATGTTTTGTAAATCTCCTCTGGATTATGATTTATGTTTTGTTGTCCCCATGAGCTTTATATAAAACATCTCAGATGAAATAACCCTATTTTTTGCTGATAGCATCTCCTCTTCATTTGTCAATATGAGTTTTATTCTTCTCCTCTTCTGTTTATGCTTTTTTGTCTCAAATTACCCCTTTTTATGTTATAAGTTCATAACAATTGTGTTATTTTTACTTTATGCTATAAATAGATGTTTAAAAACTTATTCTGATATAAAGTTGTGAAGTTGTAAAGTTCTGATTCTGTCTATTCAACATCTTCTTCAAAGTTTTGTGTGCTTTCACCTTTTGTTTCATGTAGAAAAGCTCCTTTCATCACATCTTATCAAGTGTTGATGAACTCCCCATAGCTTTTGTTTGCCTGGGGAAACCTTTATTTCTCCTTCATACATAAATGATATCTTTGTTCTGTAGAATATTTTTGTCTGACAGTTATCTTTCCGTACATTGAGTGTGTCAGTTCTCTCTCTTCTGGCGTATAGTGTTACTTCTGAGAAAACTGCTGATAGCCTAATAGGGATTCCTTTGTAGATTACTATCCTTTATCCTCTGACTGCCTTTAAAATTGTTTCTTTGTCATTAATGTTCGACAGTTTTAACATAATGTATCTTGGAACTTTTTTCTTTTTTTGCATTGAGATAATTAGGAGTTTTCTTAGCTTCATGAACTTGTATCCAGTTCCTTCTTGAGGTTTGAGAAGTTCTCAGCTATTATTTCTTTATACACTCTTTGATTCTTTCTCCCTCTCATCTCTTGGTATTCTCAATGTACTAATGTTGCCCTTTCTAATAGAGTCAGAATTTTTTGCAGAATTTCTTCCTTTTTTATTTTTAAAATTTAAAGTTTATATTCTTTATAGTTATAAATTATTGGCTATATTTTTGTTGTACAATGTAGCTTTGTAACTTACTTTATACTTAATATTTTATGTCTCTTCTTTTTTAGGTATTAATTCTCTCTTTTCTAGCTGTATTATTTCTAGATTTCTATATTCAAGCTAACTAATTCTCTCTTCTACACAGTCGGCCCTATTTTTAATGCTTTATAATTTATTCTTCATTTTGTTTATTGAGTTCTTCAGCCATAAAATTTCATCTTTATTCTTTTCAGAGTTTTTATCTCTTCGGTAAAGTGTTCTTTTTGTTTATTCATTATATTCCTAAGTGTATTGTTCTAACTTTCTCAATTATCTTTTAGCTCATTAATTTCTATGACAGCTATTTTGAATTCTCTGTCGGTAGATCACAATATTCAGCGACTTGAAATTCAATTTCTGGGGAATTACAATTTTCTTTTGTGCCACTGTCTTTCTTCATGGTGCTTGATGAGATGTTACTCTGTTGGTGCATTTGAAATAGTGAGTACTTTTTGGCTAGTACACTTAGCGAAGGGAATGTCAACCCACTCCAGTATTCTTGCCTGGAAAACACCATGGTCAGGGGAGCCTGGCAGGCTATAGTCCACGGGGTTGCAAAGAGTCGGACTCAACTGAGTGACTAACATACACTTTTAATGAGCTCCTTTCTTCTTGAGGCAAAGCTTTTCTTTTTTCACTTGATGCTAAAAGTTTAACAGGTTAGCAGTTAGAGGCCTTTCTTTGTTTTCCAGTAGGTGTCGCTATAGTACAAGTTTTTAGTTTCTCCTACCTGTGCCTCCACTCGTTATTCTTGAGGCACTTTCCTCCGTCCACGCATCTGTCAGAGGTGTCAACTGATGCCCTTGTCACTGCGCCATTGGAATTATTGGCGCTTCAGTATTGCTGGAACAACTGATGACATCTTTTGGGGACAGGAGTGGTGGGTGTTTCCACCATATCTAGGGTTTCCTGGATAGCAGGCTCCACTGCCACAGGAGAAGGAACGATAGAGGATGAGATGGTTAGATGGCATCATTGTCTCAATGGACATCAGTTTGAGCAAATTCCAGGAGATAGTGAAAGACAGGGAAGCCTCACGTGCTGCAATCATGGGGTCATAAAGAGTTAGAAATGACTGAGCAACTGAACAAGCAACAACTGCCACAGGAGAAAGGGGAGACCGAGGGGGAAGCTGGGGTTGCAAGTGTCCCTTCTGTGACCAGGGTTGTCTAGTTTTGGGGTGCCACCACTGTAGGTTGGGAGGACGAGTCACAGACACCGCCACAACTGGAGTGACAGGGTCACCGGCCACACTGCCACTGCTCTCTGACTCCCTGGGGCCAGGAGGCTAGTGACATGTGCAGTGTCTCCCCTGATGCTATTAGATTCCCTGAGGCTGTGAACTTAACCTTTGTGTTAGGGGGTCTGGGATCATGTTCGCCACCTCCTCTGTTCCCAGGTTTACCCCTCCAGTATGTGTTCCAACCCACTCACCCTTACGTGTTTAGATGTGTGCAGTTCTCTGGTGTCCTGGTGTTTGGGACAGAGGTACCTTTGTCGAATTATCAATGTTTTACTTGTAGACTGAAGGGAGTAGACAAAGGGAGCATCACAATCACTATACTTTTCATCTTAATCATAAGGATTTTCTTAAAGTGAAAGTTTGTTTTCATATTAATGAAGTTTAGTTTATTATTATTTTTTAAATTTTATGGGTCCTTCTTGTGGTATTATACCCAAGAACTCTTACCAAGCACTAGGTCCTATCGATATTCTGCTATGTGTCCTTCTACAGGGTTTTGGATTTCAGTCTAAATCTGTGATTCAACTCAATAGTTATAAAAGCTGTGAGGCTAAACTTAAGACCCTTTAAAAAAATTTTGCTTACAGATATTAAGTTATTCAGATTTACTTAAATTAGTCAACATTTGTTAAAAAGGATATACTTTCTGCATTGGATTATTTTTGCACTTAAAAAAAAAAAATCAGTCCTGCTGGACTGTTTCTGGATTCTCAGTTTTGTTCAATTGATCTGCGTCTATCCCTCCACCATTATTGTTATGATAGCTGTGTAAGTCTTCAGATGAAGCACCTCTCTCACTTTATTCTTTTTTATCAAAATTATTTTAGCTATTCTAGTTCCTTTGCCTTCTTATATATTAATACATTTTGGAATAATTTGCAGATACACACAAATGATTTTTAGGATTTTGATGAGAATTTGGGGGACTTGATCTTTTTACTATGTAGAGACTTTCAGTCTGTGAACATGGCATATCTCTCCATCCCTTAGAACTTCTTTGAGTTCTTGCAACAACATTGGCTAGTTGTCAGCAAACAAGTTCTTTGTTTACTTAGATTTAAATCTAAGTATGTTACTTTTATTTTAAACATTTTTATGTGACTTTGCATATTTAATTTCAGTTTCCATATATCCATTGATAGTATGCAGAAATACAATTGATTTGTTTAAATTTTGACCTTGTATGCTATAACTATTCCTCTTCCCTTCACAAAGAGGAACTAAAGAGCCTCTTGATGGGAGTGCAGAAGAAGAGTGAAAGCAACAAGATCATGGCATCTGGCCCCATTATTTCATGGCAAATAGAGAGGGAAAAGGTGGAAGTAGTGACATATTTCCTTTTCTTGAGCTCTAGAATCACTGTGGATGGTGACCATAGCCATGAAATCAGAAGATGATTGCTTCTTGGGAGGAAAACTGTGACAAACCTAGACAGTGTATTGAAAAGCAGAGACATTACTCTGCTGACAAAGGTCCATAGAGTCAAGGCTACGGTCTTCCCAGTGGTCACATACAGTTGTGAGAGCTGAACTGTAAAGACGGCAGAACGCAGAAGAATTGATACCTTTGATCTGAGGTGCTGGAGAAGACTCCTCAGAGTCCCTTGGGCAGCAAGGAGATCAAACCAGTCAATCTTAAGGGAAATAAACCCTGAATACTCCTTGGAAGGACGGATTTTGAAGCTGAAACTCTAGTATTTTGGTCATCTGATGTGAACAGCTGACTAATTGGAAAAGTCCCTAATGCTGGGAAAGATTGAGGGCAAAAGAAGAGGCCATCACAGGATGAGATGGCTGGATGGCATTACCAATGCAATGGACATGAACTTGGGCAAATTTTGGGAGGTGGCAAGGGACAGAGAGGCCTGGCATGCTGAAGTCCATGGAGTTGCAAAGAGTCAGACATGACTGGGTGACTGAACAACAATGCTATAACTGAACTCACTTATTCTAAGAAATTTGTTTTTTTACATTTCTTGACATTTTCATTATAGACTGTTATTTTATCTACAAATAGGGACAATTTTCAACTTTATTCTTTCTATTCAGTCTGTATATCTTTCATTTTCTTTTATTTGTTTTGCCTTATTATGATGACTAGGGCTTCCAGTACTATGTTGAATTACAGTAGTGAGTGTGGACATCCTTCTCTTAGTCCCAATCTTTGGGTAAAAGCATCAGTCTTTTACCATGTTAGCTATAGGATCTTTTTAGTAAATATTCTATATCAAGTTGAGGAAGTTTTATGCTATTCTCAGTTTTGTGCAGTATCACAAATTGTTGTTCAGTTTTGTTGAATGCTTTTTCTGCATCAGTTGATGTCTAGTGATTTTTTTTTTGTAGTCTATTCATATGGAGGATTATAGGATTGTGTTTCAAATACTGACCAAGTCATTTTTCTTTCTTCTATAAAATGTTGTTAGATGGGTGTTATAGTTTCTAACTATAATTTTTGATTTGTCTATTTCTCCTTTTAGTTCTGTTAGTTTTTGGTTAATACATTTTAGAATTATGTTGTTGGAATTGCTATATTTTCTTAATGGATTGGCACTTTTCTCCTTAAGCAATATTTCTTTTGTCTCTCTGTCCCTGGTGATTTTCTTTGCTCTTATGTCTATTTCATTTGAATAGAGCCCCTTTCTCTTTTGTTTGGTTCATGTTTTCATGACATATTTTTTTCCTTTTCTTTTACCTTCAACCAACCTATATTATTACATTCAAGGTGACTTTCTTACAGACTATATACAGTTGGGTCATTTTTTCTTAATCCACACTATTAATCTACATTGTTTAATTGAGGCATTTAGACCATTTACATTTAATTTACTTATGTATGAATCAAGATACATTCTACTACTTTTTGATTTTTCTGTTTTTAGTTTCTGTTTACTTTTTCCTGCCTTACAGTGGGTTATTTTGCACTTTTTAGAATTGCATTTTGATTTAGTATAATACATTTTAGTTTATTTGTATAGCATTTTAGTGGTTATTTGGGATGTTACACTTTATATGGCAAACTTGTCACAGTCTCCTAATTTCAACATGTTACCATTATAAGCTAAGTGTAGAAACCTTGCCTCTCTTTAAATCCATTCACTCTCCCCATTTATAGTATAACTGCCTTCAGTATTTCTTCTTCATATATTGGGAGCCACATCAGATGATAAATTTTACTTCAACAACCAATATAATTTAGAAAACAAAATATGAGAATGAAAGTTTATTATATTTACACATGTATTTGTTCTTTGTGTTGTTCTTTGTTCCTTCTTGATGGAAATATACTTATTTTTTCTTCATCTGAGAATATCTTGATTTTCTCTTTATTCCTGAAGTATATTTTTGCTGGTGATAGAATTCTGAGTTGACAATTCTCTACTTTAGCACTTGAAATATTTGCCACTTGTTTCAGGACTCCATGGTTTCTGAGAAGATATCTGATTTCATTCAAATTGTTTTTCTCCTGCAGGCAAAGTGTTATTTTTCATGGGATATGTTAAAAATAATTTATTTTGTCTTAGTTTTTGAAAGTTTTACTATGATTTGTCTTCTATGGGGCTTGACCTGTTTGGGGTTTGCTAATAAAGCTCAACATTCAGAAAACGAAGATCATGGCATCTGGTCCCATCACTTCATGGGAAATAGATGGGGAAACAGGGGAAACAGTGTCAGACTTTATTTTTTGGGGCTCCAAAGTTACTACAGATGATGACTGCAGCCATGAAATTAAAAGATGCGTACTCCTTGGAAGAAAAGTTAGATAGATATGCAACCTAGATAGCATATTGAAAAGCAGAGACATTACTTTGCCAGCAAAGGTCCGTCTAGTCAAGGCTATGGTTTTTCCAGTGGTCATGTATGGATGTGAGAGTTGGACTGTGAAGAAAGCTGAGTGACGAAGAATTGATGCTTTTGAACTGTGGTGTTGGAGAAGACTCTTGAGAGTCCCTTGGACTGCAGGGAAATCCAACAAGCCCATTCTGAAGGAGATCAGCCCTGGGATTTCTTTGGAAGGAATGATGCTAAAGCTGAAAATCCAGTACTTTGACCACCTCATGTGAAGAGTTGACTCTTTGGAAAAGACTCTGATGCTGGGAGGGATTGGGGGCAGGAGGAGAAGGGGACGACAGAGGATGAGATGGCTGGATGGCATCACTGACTCAATGGACATGAGTTTGAGTGAACTCTGGGAGTTGCTTATGGACAGGGAGGCCTGACTTGCTGCGATTCACGGGATTGCAATGAGTTAGACACGACTGAGTGACTGAACTGAACTGAAGCCTCTTGAACTAATAGGTTTATGTCTTATGCTGAATTTGAGATATTACCAATCATTATTCTTTCAAATATTTTTTAAATATAACTGTCTTTATCCTTTGTTTCTGAGATCCTCCCCCCAATGGCATAAATGTTATTTATATCTTTTGTTACAGTCTAAGTCCCTAAGGATATGCTTTGTATTTTTGTTTTGTTTGTTTTTCCAGTGTATTTTCTCTTTGTTGAACAGACTAGATAATTCCTATTCTGCATTTGAATTTATTGATTCTTTCCTCTGTCCTCTCCATTCTTCAGTTGAACTCACTCTTTGAGTTTTCAATTTTGGTATTGCATCTTTCAGTTCTATAATCTCATTTTAGGAAATTCCCTGGTGGGCCAGTGGTTAGGACTCTGCATATTTAATGCTGAGCTCACTGGTTCAATCCCTGGTTGGAGAACTAAAAACATCTGCATGTGGCACAGCCCCACCCCCCCAGTTTTATTAATAAATAAAATTTAAAATAAAATTACATTTTAGTTCTTCTTTGTATCTTCTGTTTCTTTGTTGAGACTTTTTTCCATTTATTTCCAGCATGTTCCTTATTTTTATGATAGCTACTTTAAACAATTCAGTCAGTTCTGTCTCTCAATCATATCTGATTCTTTGCAAACCCATGGATTGCAGCATGCCAGGCATCCCTGCCCATCACCAACTACTGGAGCTTACTCAAACTCATGTCCATAGGGTCGATGATACAATCCAACCATCTCATCCTCTGATATCCCCTTCTCCCACCTTCAATCTTTCCCAGCATCAGAGTCTTTTACAATGAGTCAGTACTTCGCATCAGGTGGCCAAATTATGGGAGTTTCAGCTTCAGTATCAGTCCTTCCAATGAATATTCAGGACTGATTTCCTTTAGGATGGACTGGTTGAATCTCCTTACAGTCCAAGGGATTCTCAAAAGTCTTCTCCAACAGCACAGTTCAAACGCATCAATTCTTCGGTGCTTAGCTTTCTTTATAGTTCAGCTCTCACATCCATGCATGACTACTGGACAAACCATAGCTTTGACTAGAAGGACATTTGTTGGCAAAGTAATATCTCTGCTTATTAATGTGCTATCTCTGTTGGTAATACCTTTTCTTCCAAGGAGCAAGCATCTTTTAATTTCATGGCTGCAGTCACCATCTGCAGTGAATTTAGAGCTCCCCTCTGCCAAAAATAGCCTGTCACTGTTTTCATTATTTCCCCGTTTATTTTTCCATGAAGTGATGGGACCAGATCCCATTTTCGTTTTCTGAATGTTGAGTTTTAAGTTAACTTTTTCAATCCACTTTTTCACTTTCATCAAGAGGCTCTTTAGTTCTTCACTTTCTTCCATAAGGGTGGTATCATCTGCATATCTGGCATTATTGATATTTCTTTCAACATTCTTGATTCCAGCTTGTGCTGCATCCAGTCCAGCATTTCTCATGATGTACTCTGCATATAAGTTAAATAAGCAGGTTGACAATATATAGTCTTGATGTACTCCTTTTCCTATTTGGAACCAGTCTGCTCCATGTCCAGTTCTGTTGCTTCTTGACCTGCATACAGATTTCTCAGGAGGTAGGGCAGGTGTTCTACTATTAACCATCTCTTGAGGAATTTTCCACAGTTTGTTGTGATCCACACAGTCGAAGGCTTTGGCATAGTCAATAAAGCATAAGTAGATGTCTTTCTGGAACTCTCTTGCTTTTTTGATGATCCAGCTTGAACATATGGAAGTTCATGGTTCACGTACTGTTGAAGCCTGGCTTGGAGAATTTTGAGCATTACTTTATTAGCATTTGAGATAAGTGCAATTGTGTGGTAGTTGGAACATTCTTTGGCATTGCCTTTCTTTGGAATTGGAATGAAAACTGAACTTTTCCAGTCCTGCGGCCACTGCTGAGTTTTCCAAATTTGCTGGCATATTGAGTGTAGCACTTTCACAGTATCGTGTTTCAGGATTTGAAATAGCTCAACTGGAATTCCGTCACTTCCATCAGCTTTGTTTGTAGTGATGCTTCCTAAGGTCAACTTGACTTCGCATTCCAAGATGTCTGGCTCTAGGTGAGTGATCACACCATTTTGGTTATCTGGGTCATGAAGATCTTTTTTACAGTTCTTTTCTGTATTCTTGCCTCCTCTTCTTAATATCTTCTGCTTCTGTTAGGTCCATACCATTTCTGTCCTTTATTGTGCCCATGCTTGCATGAAATGTTCCCTTGGTATCTCTAATATTCTTGAGGAGATCTCTAGTCTTTCCTGTTCTACTTTTTTCCTCTATTTCTTTACATTGATCACTGAGGAAGGCTTTCTTATCTCTCCTTGCTATTAAATGGAACTTTTCATGCAAGTAGGTATATATCCTTTTCTCCTTTGCCTTTCGTGTCTTTTCTTTTCTTAGCTATTTGTAAGGCCTCCTCAGACAATCATTTTGCCTTTTTGCATTTCTTTTTCTTGGCGATAGTCTTGATCACTGCCTCCTGTATAATCTCAGGAAACTTTGTAGTTCTTTAGGCAGTCTATCAGATCTAATCTCTTGAATCTATTTGTCAGTTTTCTCATTGCCACTGGATAATCATAAGTGTTTTTATTTAGATCAGACCTGAATGGTGTAGTGGTTTTCCCTACTTTCTTTACTTTAAGTCTGAATTTTGCAACAAGGAGTTCATGATTTGAGCCACAGTCAGCTCCCGGTCTTGTTTTTGTTGACTGTACAGAGCTTCTCCATCTTTGGCTGCAAAGAATATAATCAATTTGATTTGGGTGTTGACCATCTGGTGATGTCCATGTGTAGAGTCTTCTCTTGTGTTGTTGGAAGAGGGTGTTTGCTATGACCAGTGTGTTCTCTAGGCAAAACTCTGTTAGCCTGTGACCTACTTTGTTTTGTACTCCAAGGTCAAATTTGCCCTTTACTCCTGGTATATCTTGACTTCCTATTTTTGAATTCCAGTCCCCTATAATGAAAAGGACATACTCTTTGGGTGTTAGTTCTAGAAGCTCTTGTAGGTCTTCATAGAACCAGTCAACTTTAGCTTCTTCAGTGTTACTGGTCAGGGCATAGACTTGGATTACCATGATATTGGATGGTTTGCTTTGGAAATGAACAGAGATCATTCTGTCATTTTTGAGGCTGCATCCAAGTACTGCATTTCAGACTCTTTTGTTGACTACAATGGCTACTCCATTTCTTCTAAGGGATTCTTGCCCTCGGTATTAGATATAATGATCATCTGTTTTAAATTCAGCCATTCCAGTCATTTTAGTTCACTGATTCCAAAAATGCCAATGTTCACTCTTGTCATCTCCTGTTTGATCACTTCCAATTTACCTTGATTCATGGACCTGACATCCCAGGTTCCTATGCAATATTGCTCTTTACAGCATTGGACTTTACTTCCATCACCCATTACATCTACAACTGGGTGTTTTTGCTTTGGCTCTGTCTCTTCATTTTTTCTGGAATGAAATCTCCACTGATCTCCTGTAGCATATTGGGCACCTACTGACCTGGGGAGTTCATCTTTCAGTATTTTGTCTTTTTGCCTTTTCATACTATTCATGGGGTTCTCGAGGCAAGAACACTGAAATGGTTTGCCATTCCCTTCTCCAGTGGACCACATTCTGTCAGACCTCTCCACCATGACGTATCCGTCTTGGGTGGCCCTACATGGCATGGCTCATAGTTTCATTGAGTTAGACAAGGGTGTGGCCCATGTGATCAGATTGGTTTGTTTTCTGTTTATGGTTTATGTTTATGGTTTTCATTCTGTCTGCTCTCTGATGGGGAGAAGGAAATGGCACCCCACTCTAGTACTCTTGCTTGGAAAATCCCATGGACAGAGGAGCCTGGTAGGCTGCAGTCCTTGGGGTCACTAAGAGTCGGACATGACTGAGCGACTTCACTTTCACTTTTCACTTTAATGCGTTGGAGAAGGAAATGGCAACCTGCTCCAGTGTTCTTGCCTGGAGAATCCCAGGGACTGTGGAGCCTGATGGGCTGCCATCTATGGGGTAGCACAGAATTGGACATGACCGAAGCACTTAGAAGCAGCAGCTCTCCTATGGAGAAGGAAAAGAGGCTTATGGAAGCTTCCTGATGGGAAAGACTGACTGAGGGGGAAACTGGGTCTTGTTCCAAAGGCCAGGGCCATGCTCAGTAAATCATTAATCCAATTTTCTGTTGAATGGCAGGGATGTGTTCCCTCCCTGTTGTTTGACCTAAGGCCAAACTATGGTGGAGGTAATAAAGTTAATGGAGACCTCCTTCAAAATGCCCCATGCAGTCACTGCTGCACACAATGCTCCCAACTCTGCAGCAGGCCACTGCCAATCCACACCTCCACTTGAGACTCCTGGATATCACGGGCAAGTCTGGGTCAGTCTCTTATGGGGTCACTGCTCCTTTCTCCTGGGTCCTGGTGTGTGCAAGGTTTTGTTTGTGCCCTCCAAGAGTCTCTTCCCCAGTTCTGTGTAAGTTCTGGTGGCTCTACGGTGGGGTTAATGGTGACTTCCGCAAAGAGGGCTTATGCCATACCCAGGTCTACTGCACCCAGAGCCCCTCCCCTGCAGCAGTCCACTGATGACCCAAGCCTCCACAGGAGACACTCAAACACAGTTCTGGCTCAGTCTCTGTAGGGTCTCTGGGTCCTGGTGCACACAAGGTTTGTTTGAGCCCCTGAGAGTCTCTGGTGGCTATGGGGTTTGATTCCAAACACAATTTCACCCCTCCTACCATCTTGCTGGGGCTTCTCCTTTGCCGTTGGATGTGGGGTATCTTTTTTTGGTGGGATCCAACATTCTCCTGTGGAGAGTTGTTCAGCAGTGAGTTGTAATTTTGGAGTTCTTGCAGGAGAAGATGAGCGCACGTCCTTCTACTCTGCCATCTTGAAATGCAACTTTAAACACTTATGATCAATTTTTTATGGTAACTGCTTTAAAATCTATTTCAGATAATTCTTACATCTATATCATCTTGGAGTTGATATTAGTTGATTTCTTTTTTTCATCCAAGTTGAAGTTTTTCTGGTTCATTGTATGTATAAGGAATGATAATTTTAATTGAAAATTGACTACTTCAGTATTATGAGCCTCTGGAAATTATTTAAATCATGTTTTAGTAGTCTTTCTCTGTCACCTTAGCACTGGAAAAGGGGTTATACCATATCTTTAGAGCGCAGATGAGGGTAGAAATATATGTCTCCACCCAGAAGGAAGGGTTGGTATGGAATTTCAGATTTCCACTATTTCTCCACTGATTATACTGCCTAGAAGGGGAGCATGGCCTTCATGGACCCCACCGTGGGAGGATGGTAGTGAAATTTCTGACCATCCAGGAGGCCTCCTTTGATACCACTGTAACAGGGAGGGGCAGGGTATGTCACTGTTGCCTCAGTTCAGTACAATTCAGTCACTCAGTCGTGTCCGACTCTTTGTGACCCTGTGAATCGCAGCACACCAGGCCTCCCTGTCCATCACCAACTCCCGGAGTTCACTCAGACTCGCATCCATCAAGTCAGTGATGCCATCCAGCCATCTCATCCTCTGTCGTCCCCTTCTCCTGTCCCCAATCCCTCCCAGCATCAGAGTCTTTTCCAATGAGTCAACCCTTCACATGAGGTGGCCAAAGTACTGGAGTTTCAGCTTTAGCATCATTCCCTCCAAAGAAATCCCAGGGTTGATCTCCTTCAGAATGGACTGGTTGGATCTCCTTGCAGTCCAAGTGACTCTCAAGAGTCTTCTCCAACACCACAGTTCAAAAGCATCAATTCTTCGGCGCTCAGCCTTCTTCACAGTCCAACTCTCACATCCATACATGACCACTGGAAAAACCATAGCCTTGACTAAACGGACCTTTATTGGTAAAGTAATGTCTCTGCTTTTGAACATGATATCTAGGTTGGTCATAACTTTTCTTCCAAGGAGTAAGCGTCTTTTAATTTCATGGCTGCAATCACCATCTGCAGGGATTTTGGAGCCCCCAAAAATAAAGTCTGACACTGTTTCCACTGTTTCTCCATCTATTTCCCATGAAATGATGGGACCAGATGCTATGATCTTCACTTTCTGAATGTTAAGCTTTAAGCCAAGTTTTTCACTCTCCACTTTCACTTTCATCAAGAGGCTCTTTAGTTCCTCTTCACTTTCTGCCATAAGGATGGTGTCATCTGCATATCTGAGGTTATTGATATTTCTCCCAGCAATCTTGATTCCAGCTTGTGCTTCTTCCAGCCCAGCGTTTCTCATGATGTACTCTGCATATAAGTTAAATAAGCAGGGTGACAATATACAGCCTTGACGTACTCCTTTTCCTATTTGGAACCAGTCTGTTGTTCCATGTCCAGTTCTAACTGTTGCTCCCTGACCTCCATATAGGTTTCTCCAGAGGCAGGTCAGGTGGTCTGTTATTCTGATCTCTTTCAGAATTTTCCACAGTTTATTGTGATCCACACAGTCAAAGGCTTTGGCATAGTCAATGAAGCAGAAATAGATGTTTTTTCTGGAACTCTCTTGCTTTTTTGATGATCCAGCAGATGTTGGCAATTTGATCTCTGGTTCCTCTGCCTTTTATAAAACCAGCTTGAACATCTGGAAGTTCATGGTTCACGTATTGCTGAAGCCTGGCTTGGAGAATTTTGAGCATTACTTTACTAGCGTGTAAATTGAGTGCAATTGTGCAGTAGTTTGAGCAGTCTTTGGCACTGAGGATGAAAATCTTGGCTCCTCAAGTCCAGCCCACCACTACCCCTTCCTCACCCAGGAAGGGAAGGAGATTTGGGAAGATTTGTTGAGCCTATTGAGACTAGAATTTAGTTTCCTCATGGACCTTTTCTGGCTAAACTAGGGTGGGGTGGTGATTATTTTGGTACTATTTGGCCAGATCAGAACACTTAAGGTCTGAAAGCTTTCTTCTTTCCAATCTATTTCTTTTGGGGTACTTTGCCTAACAAGAGCAGACTTTTGTTTGTGCTTTTGTTTATTGGCATTTCTGAGTTGCCGTCTTCTCTTTCACCCAGTCTGGCATGGGAAAAGTACATCAGATTCATCTTTTCCAGTGCATAACCCCATTAACCTTCTAGTAAGTTTAACCTAGGTTTTTGTCTCTTCTGTCTCAGAATGTTACTTGAGCTGGGCTTAATAAGTCATGTCTACAAGAAAACAAGAAAAAGACTTAAGGAAGAAAGCTTTAGTATATAATCAACTTTCTTAATCACAAAACATCTCTTATCTAATAAGTATTCCAGATACCCAGGCTGGGTTTATATAATACCAATGAAATTACTGTGTTTCTATCAATCTATATTTTTGTGTTTCTGTCACTTTTGTCAATTGTTCATGAAACTTTGTGGCAATAGCAGTAAAATAGAAAATGACTACATATAGTGGGAAAACCTCATGATTAGGAATGAAGGAAAAATCAAGTTCGTCCTGGATGTAGTTAATTTTACATCAGAATTTTTAAGTTGAATGATAATTATAACTTGAATGGAAACTGAAAGAGAGGATAGGAGACCTCAATTCTTATTAAGTTTTAGCCACTAAATGATGAGGGACCAAACCCAGATCTCATTTCTTGGATTCCAACCCAGCTCTTGCAATGTAGGGGACTGAATAATATGCCATTTCTAAGGTTTTCTTCAGAATAATTGGATCCTCGAGGATTTCCCTGACACTCCAGTGGTTAGGACTCCACACTTCCTCTGAAGAGGGCACAGGTTCAGTCCCTAGTCAGGAACTAAGATCACGTAAACCACACAGTGCAGCCCCAAAAGAAAAAGTGCAGAGTGATCAGGGGGACTATGTATGCTGCTGATGAAGGAATTTAGGTTCATGCACCTGATCTCAAGTCATTTCAGTCCTTTCTGTGCCCTCAGTGCTTACTCTCCTTCTCTCAATTTCTCTAGATATAATGACTGGACTTGAGCTGTCCAGGAGATTAATTTCTATTTTATTATTATTATTTAAATGTTGTAGATAAAAAGAATATATCATTCAATATAAGTGACATGTAAGCTCAATATTTTTTTCTTGGAGTGTAAGGAAGAATTTTTTGTGGCCTATGACAATTAGGATTTATACGCATGAGGAGACGATGAGCAACAGGCAGAGGGTCATAGCTGAATTTACAGGATTAAAAGAATTAGAATTCCTACAGATATGTAATTTTGGTAGGAAAGCAAATGTTTTCCTTTTATCCTGGCATGCACATGCAAATGCATATGTATACACACACCCAGTTTATTAATAATGCAAGGTATTTAAGAGATTGGTGTTGGTTTAAAGAACAGTTTGATGGAACTCAGGCAAATACTTTTATAACTGAGACGTTTGTAGTCTAAATTATATTTGCCCCCCCCCCCCATACAATTTCTGCATGAGTCATGTAAATGATCAGGTTCTAAAACAAATAAAATTATGCTCTAATTCCATAATTATAATCTAGGGGCTATTCTTACAATTCAGTTCAGTTCAGTTCTGTCAGTTTTAGTTGGATTTATACGTAAGATTTATCTGTTATCTCTTATGGATAATCTAATTTTCCATTGCCCAGAAAGCAAAAACTGATGCTATCAGAAGCTCTTAATGATATTTAGTCCTGACTCCTCTAAGAAAAGAAGAAGGGTTGTGGACAGACAATAGCAGGATTTCTTATAGCATGATTAGCTAATTTTTTTCCATATGTTTTTTCTGCTGGCCAGACTACCATTCAGAATCCAATTTTGACATTCTCAAATGACTCATTTATCTGGATTATTCATATATAATGAGTGTTTTATTTTTCGGTGCAGGATCATATGGCTGGTTGGAGACCAAAAACAACTTTATTTCATTATGACTGATTTTCTAATGTTCCACAAGTTTTTATTGCAGAATGAGGCAGCAGCAAGGAAGTGGTGATGGATTAATATCTATTATAATTCTCAAATATTGCTATTTGTATTTGTCATGATTCAACCTCACAGTGGATTTATTTCAAAACCATTTTGTTCTAGATGATTAGCAATTTCTCCAAGTTATTCTGTGACCTGGAACACCAGTTATCTATCACTCTCAGTTTTGAGAAGAGATTAAATGGTCTATGTACAGTGTCCAAGTGAAGAAGATGTAAGGCAAAAACAGATACAGTGTAGGAAAAAACATAAAATGTACCCGAATCATTTGCTGAGGACTTATGTGCCAAATGTGGTAAGTTATTTTAACTCATTTCATATATTATTGTTGAATATATTTGTATATTATATGTATTTTACTTTGGAACACAAACTTTATATTAACAGAAGTAACTTACATTTATTTTAAAATATTTGTTTAAAATGCAATGTAAAGCATTAAGTTATAAAACAGTTTAATCAGTTTTTGTTTGTGCCAATATCATCCTGAATCCTATTATACTTTTTATTTTTATAAAGTATAATAATTTGTCATCACTAGATTTTCCATCATTAAGACCTTTATCATATATGTAAATTAATATTATAAATCTAAACATTGTTCAAAATTATTTTTATTAAGCTTATATTAAGCTCTAATTTTAAAGAAAAGTATTTATATTTTAATCTGTTTGCCATTTCTCAGCAAAAACTAATTTACAAATCTGCTCAACATAAAATAATGATTCTTTTTTGCCTAAATAACATAACTGATCTCTAATGTTACTTTTTGCTTACCTGCTATCTAATCTTTCATAGTATTTCTTACTGAACACAAAAATTATTGTGTTACCTCTCTTCTTACACTCTTCTGTGGCTTCACATTTTACTGGAAAAAATACCAAATCATGGTTTAGCTATTAGTTGGCTGGGACTGTCATAACAAAATACCACAAGCTGGGTGGCTCTAACAACAGAAATTTATTTTCTCAGTTATGGAGGCTGAAAATCCAAGAGCAAGGTGCTAATAAATCTGACTTGTCCTGAAGCCATTCCTTTGGCCAAGTCAAGACTCCTTGCCATTTCTTCCATTTCTTGTAATGACACCAGTCATATTGGATTAAGGCTCCACCCTTACAACCTCATTTTACCTTAATTACCTCTTTAAAAGCCCTCCAAATACAATCATATTAGAGGTTAGAACTTCAGCATAAGAGTGGAGGAAGGCATAATTCAGTCCTTAAGAGTTTATGCTTCATGAGGTCTCTTTTTTACTGTTATATTCCCAGAGTCTATCATAATATCTTTCATGTAGTAGAGGCTTAAGAAATATTTGTTGAAAGAATTACAGAATGTGTGCAGTTAAAAACTCAATGTGTAATGTTTCTAAGCTCTACATACAGTTGTAGAAATAAGATGAAGACCTATTTTCACAGAACATACACACATACACATCTAAATAAAATGGCATGTAAACAAGCTGTAGTTAGTTGCTAGGCACAGATTTTTCCACCTGTAAAATGGACATATTTAAAGGAAGTAAAAAAGGGAGACTCAAATGTACAAAGAACTAGGAAAATAATCACAGCCCTTGAGAAAGTCTCTGGATAGAACAATTTTCCTCTACAGTTCCTGTTTAGTGTGCTTTTGGTAGCCATCCCACTTTTGACCTAAGCTGACCTACAGAGTCTAGTAGTTCACTTTGTGGGAACCTACTGCATTGATGATACCCTTTCCTATGTGGAGCAAAGTTCTCACAGAACACACGCATATAGTTTCATAATTCCATTCATTTCCAAAGTGACTTAGGGCATTAGCTTTTCCTCATGCCCACTTCAGTGAGGTTGTTTAATACATTTGAAATAGCAAATCCCTTTGTCACAATCTTCTTTCATTCTGGGATCCCTGAACATCTTAAGAGAGATTTTTAAAATTTGAATGCATTAGCTTTCACTTTTTGTGCTATAAAGTTCTATAGCCTTTGACCAATGCATAATATCATATATCCATATTGCAGTATCATACAAAATAATTTTACTCTTCTAAAAATTCCTTTGTATTTCAACTATTTAATCCACTTCTAAACCCGTGGCAATCACTGATTTGTTTACTGTCTCTACAGTTTTCCTATTTCCAGAATGTTATGTAATTGGAATTATAGAGTATGCAGACTATTCACATTGCTTCTTTCATGTAGCAAAGTTCTTGAAGGTTCATACATGTTTTATTATGGCTAAATAGCTCATTTTTTCATCACTGAATGATATCATTATATGGATACACCATAGTTTATTTATCCATTCATGTATCAAAAAACATTCTTGTTGCTTCTAAGTGATTTTGAATAAAACTGTTACAAATATTTGGGTGCAGATTTTTATGAGGACATAAAGTTTCAGTTTATTTTGTTAAATACCTATGAGCATGATTGCTGGGTTTTAGCATTCAGCTATGTGTAGATTTGTAAGAAAAAAAAAACAAACCTGCAGAACTGTCTTCCAAAGTTGGTGTACCATTTTTGCATTTTTACCAAAAATAGAGTTATTTTTGTTCTGCATTTTTACAAGCCTATGGTATTTGTGTTTGTGTGTGTGTGTGTGTGTGTGTGTTTTTAATTTTAGCCATCTAATAGGTGTAAAGTGCTATCCCATTGTTGTTTCAATTTCCAATTCGTTAATTACAAATGCTTTATATATTCTAATAGATAGGACTCCAAAACAAAACTTTAGTTGAATATTAGAAGAACTACAAGAGTTTTCAAAGGGGTTTGTACTAATGTACATTCCTAATATCAATGTAAAAAGAATATAGATATTGATGTACTGAGTCATAGAAAGTTAAGTAATTTAGCTAATGTAGTAGTCAATAAATGACACATATGGGATTTAAATAAGGAAATTCAGAAGTAGATTCCTCTTCACCACCAAATTATTCCACAGACTACAAACAAACAAAAAATCATCCAACTGATACAGAAAGAAATGGAAAGTCTGACTTATTCTAACAACAAAAGTAAAAAAGATTAAACCCATAGTTTTAGCAAAAGCACAAATGAAATTCTAAATTTCTTCTGTGGTTGGTTCTACAAATAGTTAAGGGAATAAATACTCCTAAATTTATGCTGATTTTTCTAGGAAATTGAGAGAAAGAATACTCTCCAATGCATACCATTAACCCAGTATAATTTTGATATGTAATCTGAAGAATATTATTTAAAGGACAGTGAAGACCAATCACACTTATTTTAATAAATATAGATATAGCAATATTGTTTAATATATGGAAACTGAAACCCTCAATATATGGAAAAGAATATCTCATGACCATATTTACTTATATGTTCTGCTGTGCTGTGCTTTGTTGCTCAGCCATGTTCAACTCCTTGCAATTCCATGGACTGTCGCCCACCAGGCTCCTCTGTCCATGGGATTCTCCAGGCAAGAATACTGGAATGGATTTCCATGCCCTCCTCCATGGGATCTTCCCAACTCAGGGACTGAACCCAGGCCTTCCATATTGCAGGCAGTTTCTTTACCGTCTGAGAATATAATTTATATCAGGATATAGATAATTAAGTAATTCATCATATCAACTATTTAAAAATATAAAACTATATACTAATTCATAGTCATCTCTACAGAGGTAGCAAAGTAATTTGTAGAAGCAAGTATCTATTAATGATTTTAAAAAGGCTTAAAAAGCAAGCAAACAGAAGTTAGTTTATATAACTTGATAGTGTAGTAAACATCTCACTTAATTGTCAAATATTGACATCATTTCCACTGAATTTAAGAATAAAGAATATTGTCTATTCCAGGTTCTATTTAACATTTTACCCAAGCTTCTAAAAAAAGTATGGAGGCAAGAAAAACTACAGTTAAAAGTACTACAGCTGAATTATACTAATTTATACATATAATATAAAAGTATCTAAGAATAAAAATTTGAATTAATAAGAGAGTCACAAAGATGATAGAAACAGAAAATAAATGCATATATTTATATATATAATATGCATCTTATTTCTATCAACTAAATACAAACAAAAAATTAAATGTCCTATTTAAATAGCATCTGAATATGATATACCTATAGATAACTTTTGCAATCATGCAAGAAATCCACATAGAAAATTATAGAATTTCCAACTCAATAGCAGCCAAGAAACTCTAGAAAAATAACATACATAGAGAGACTTAATAAAAAATGATGATGAGTATAATATGATATTGCTTTCAGTTAGAAACATTTTATTAGAAGACATAATAGTGCTAAAAGTAAATGAGCTATCAAACTATGAAAATACATGGAGGGACCTTAAATGTATATTGCTAAGCAATAGAAGCCAATCTGTAAAGGCTATATATTATATAGAAATACATGATTCCAACTATATGATACTCTGGTAAAGCTGTGGAGACAATAAAATGATTTGCATTTGTCAGAGGTGGAGGGAGTGAAGAGAAATAGATAAAGCACAGAGGATTTTTAGGGTAGTGAAAATACTCTGTATATTATTGTAATGATAACCCTATGCCATTATACATTTGTCCAAACCCACAGAATATATGGCACTAGGAGTGAACCTTCCCTGGTGGCTCAGATGATAAAGAATCTGACCGCAATGCAGGAGACCTGGGTTCGGTCCCTGGATTGGGAAAATCCCCTGGTGGAGTGCATGGTAACCCACTCAAGTACACTTGCCTGGGGAATCCCCATGGACAGAGGAGCCTGGTGGGCTACAGTCCATGGGGTCACAAAGAGCTAGACATGGCTGAGCAACTACGTACACATCACACAAGAGTGTATCTTAAGATAAGCTATGACCTTTGAATGATAAGGATGTGTCAATGTAGGTTCGTTCTTGGTAATAAATGTACCACTCTGGTGTGTGATATTGATAATTGGGGTATGGAATCTGTCTCTGTGTGGAGGCAGAGAGAATAAGGAAAATGTCTGTACTGTCCTCTCACTTTCTGTTTTAAACTTAGGACTCGAAAAAGTTAATTCTTTAAAACATTAAATCTAAGAATGGTGAAATATAGTAAATGTTACCTTGTAATATATAACAAGTAACTATTTAGAAATTAAGTTGTACTAAAAATTAAGAATATTTTTTTAAGAAGACTTAATAGTCAAGATAATGTGATAATACTGCAAGGTAGATGAATAAAACAGTAGGACAAAAGTGATCCAGAAACTTACGGAAATATATGATGTGAGAAGTACATTTGCAAATATTACTAGTTAAAGAAAGGACTGACTTGTCAGCAAATGTTGCTGGCTATTGGATGACAATTCATCTAGAGCGCTCATGTTTTTCTGCATGTATTTTTGAGCAACAGCATCAACTGCCTTTGATTTTGATTATTTTTTTCAAGGATTATCTTTTTTTAAAACAGGAAATAGACTGTCTCCACTATATCCCTAACCCTCCCCAACAAAAGGCAGTTCCCTTTACTGTCCCATTTACTAAACCTCATGTCTTCTGGTGCTAAACCTAGGCACATTTGCTGCAAATTATAACAAAGATAGTTTCTTTAAGCTCAGAGTTCCTCTCCTGTTATCTACCCCACTGCTTGTGTGGGTGTTATCTGTCCCTCTTCAAATTTTCCTTTGGGAAAGGGGACTTGGGAAATTTGTACACATGCTAGCTCTGGCTACTGCTAATGCTGTGATTAGTCAACTATTTTGTCTCTGATAGAGAAGTTATGTCTTTTGCCAACATATGTGAAATTCAGTATGCTAACTTGTTGATTTGCAGTTAAGGGAAAATTTCAGTTTATTTTTCATGCTTGGCACTATCCTAATTGCATATCCATAAGGAAATTAAAATAGTGGGAAAAATCAAGCAAGTGCCTAGGACAAAACTCAAGATTACAGTTATCTCTGGGAGAGAACAGCAAGAAAGATTTGATTAGAGAGAGGTACTCAGTGGAGTTCCTAGCATGTGGACAATATTCTGCTTCTTCACCTGGATGCTGAATTTATAATATTTATTTAAAATATGCTTATGGGTTTTATGTACTTTACTCTATGTTCTAAAAAATTGTTAAAATAATAGATTAGGTACTCAGCATGGGTAATATGTATTAAGCACTTAGGACTTTCATTACAGCAAGCAACTAGATAAGCTTTAAAAAGAAAGCAGCATGTACATATTTTATATTTATTACAGTACTTAATTGTGTAAAATGTAAAGCAATAAGCCTAGAAGAAAATAAAACCAAATGCTAATAATATTTGTCTCAGTGCTGTGAATACAGCCTATTTATTTTGTCTTGTATCTTTACATTTCGTTTTCTAATTTTTAAAATAATTAGTATGCAAGTGGGATGTCAGTTTCCTTAAGTAAACAAAGACAAAGCAAAAAGATTGTAAAACTTTTCTCTATCACGTGTATTACTAAACTGTGTGGACAACCTGTATAGATACGCTGATTTGTGGAAATAACTGCACATTTATGAGAGATTGTGATACTAGTAATCATACAGAATTCTTCACACTAAAAGCATAAGGCAAGATTCAAGAACCACAAGAGAGAATTCAGTCTAGATGTCTAAGTCAGAAACTCAGAAAGACTAGACAGGCTAAAGGGGTTTACCAGGACCCTGTGTGAAGCAAAGTATATGCCTAGCACAGAATGCTCAAAGTAGTCATTAAAATATATTTTTTCACTTGTTTTAGTAAAAATAATAAAAGATTAATACAATAATAATGATTTTAATATGCAACAAAATATCAATAGGTAACATTTATTCAGTATTTATTTTAGAAGAAACACTATGTCAGCAATTCGCATGCATCATCCCATATAATTCTCTTTACAACACAGTGAAAGACAACTTCTTTTACTTATACCTAACACCTGAGATTTGAGCATTTTAAAGTAACTAGTCTTAGGTCACATACCTAGTATGTGAGGAATCATGGGAGCAACTTGGCTTATCAGTCTAATAAGAATTGAAATATGAAAAATTATTTCATCCATGAAAATATGAAACCAAGGATACTGACACATTGTTTTAATCATTTAAATGAAAGATTCAGAATCTTTGGAATCATAACCTTATCTTTTCTCAAACCCTGGTGCATGACTCCACTTCTTTTATTTGTTAGTTTAGGAAAACAATAAAATTTGAAATTCTCTTTGGGAAATATTTAATTAAAATACATTTAATTGAAAGGCAAAGGAGAAAAGGAAAGCTACACCCACCTGAATGCAGAGTTCCAAAGAAAGCAAAAATAGATAAGAAAGCCTTCCTAAGTGAACAATGTAAAGAAACAGAGGAAAACAACAGAATGGAAAATACTAGAGATCTCATCAAGAAAATGAGAGATACCAAGGGAATGTTTCATGCAAAGATGGGCACAATAAAGGACAGAAACAGTGTGGACCTAGCAGATGCAGAAATATTAAGAACAGGTGGCAAGAATACACAGAAGAATTATACAAAAATGATCTTAATGACCCAGATAGAATAACCACAATGGTGTGATCACTCACCTAGAGCCAGACATCCTGGAGTATTAAGTGGGCCTTAGGAAGCATCACTCTGCAAAAAACTAGTGGAGGTTATGAAATTCCAGCTAAGCCATTTCAAATGCTAAAAGATGATGCTGTGAAAGTGCTGCATTCAATGTGCCAGGAAATTCGGAAAACTCAGCAGTGGCCACAGGACTGGAAAACATCAATTTTCATTCCAATCTCAAGGAAGGACAAAAAATTATTCATACTGCAGCACAATCATTTCACATGCCAGCAAGGTAGTGCTCAAAATTCTCCAAGCAAGGCTTCAACAGTACGTGAACTGAGAACTTCCAGATGTTCAAGCTAGATTTAGAAAAGACAGAGGAACCAGAGATCAAATTGCCAAAATTTGTTGGCTCATAGAAAAAACAAAAGAATTCCAGAAAAACATCTAATTTTGCTTCATTCCCTATGCTAAATCTTTTGACTGTGTGGATTACAACAAACTTTGGAAAATTCTTAAAGAGAGGGGAATACCAGACCACTTCACCTGAATCCTGAGAAATCTGTATGCAGGTCAAGTAGCAACAATTAGAACTGGACGTGGAACAATAGACTGGTTCAAAATTGGTAAAGGAATACTTCAAGGCTGCATACTGTCACCCTGCTTATTTAATTTATATGCAGAGTACATCATGCAAAATGCCAGGCTGGATGAAGCACACACTGGAATCAAGATTGATGGGAGAAATTTCAATAACCTTGTATACGCAGATGATCCCACTCAAATAGCAAAGGCAAAGAAGAACTAAAGAGCCTCTTGAAGAAGGTGAAAAACGAGAATGAAAAATCTGGCATAAAACTCAAAATTCAAAAAACAAAGATTGTGGCATCACTTCATGGCAAATAGATGGAAAAATAATGGAAACAGTGACAGACTTTATTTTCTTGGGCTCCAGAATCACTGGATGGTGATTGCAGCCGTGAAATTGAAAGCTGCTTACTCCTTGGAAGAAAAGCTATGACAAACCTAGACAATGTATTAAAAAAGCAGAGGTATCACTTTGCTGACACAGGTCCATCTAGTCAAAGTTATGTTTTTTCCAGTAGTCATTTATGGATGTGAGGGTTGGACCGTAAAGAAGGATGAGCTCCGAGGGATTAACGCTTTTGAGCTGTGGTTTTGGAGAAAACGCTTGATAGTCCCTTGAACTGCAAGGAGATCAAACCAGTCAATTCTAAACCATGGTGGATTCATGTCAATGTATGGCAAAACCAATACAGTATTATAAAGTAAAATAAAGTAAAAATAAAAAAGTTAAAAGAAATAAATAAAAATAAAAAAACAAAGAAATCACCCCTGAATGTTCATTGGTACAACTGATGCTGAAACTCCAATACTCTGGCCACCTGACGTGAAGAGCCAACTCATTGGAAAATACCTTGATTCTGGGAGAAATTGAAGGCAGATGAGAAGAGGGTGACAGAGAATAAGATGGTTGGATAGCATCACCAATTCAATGGACAAGAGTTTGAGCATACTCCAGGAGATGGTAAAGGACAGGCAAGCCTGGGGTGCTGCAGTCCATAGGGCCACAGAAATTCAGACAGGACTGAGCGACTGAACAATAGCATCTGTAAAATTTTTGTAACAAAATTACTAAAGTAATTATACTGAATGAAATAATTTTAAATGAAACAAAAGTCCTAGTTTTATAACTAACTCATTGCTTTTTTTCTGTTTGGTAGAGGAAAGTGACAGCATAAGAAAGTGAAAGGAAAAATCCTTCCCTTATGGAGCCCCTCCACAGATTTTCAGTCCATAATGTTCTCTAATCAATCTACCTCATATTCAAAACTATGCAAAATTATTTTTGGTAAAGCTGGATTGTTTTATGTGAAAATAATAAAAGGCAACAATTTTTTCTTCATTACTCTTCTTTGACCTGTGTGTTTCTTCCATATCACAAAATCATCCTGAGAACAGCCGGGTATCCTACAGTTTAACTCTTTTATGATACTGTCTATGTAATACCATAAACCTCATATATGCAGATGATACTACTCCAATGGCAGAAAACATAGAAAAACTAAAGAGTCTCTTGGTGAGGGTGAAAGAGGAGAGCGAAAAAGCTGGCTTAAAACTCAACTATCAAAAAACTCATATCATGGCATCTGGTCCCATCACTTCATGGCAAATGGGTGGCGGAAAAGTAGAAGCAGTGACAGATTTTATTTTCTTGGGCTCCAAAATCACTGCAGAAGGTGAAAGGAGTCATGTAATTAAAAGATACTTGCTCCTTTGAAGGAAAACTATGACAAACCTAGACAGCGTATTGTATAGCAGAGACATCACTTTTGCTGACAAAGGTCCGTATAGTCAAAGCTATGGTTTTCCAGTGTCATGTATGGATGAGATGGTTGGATGACATCATCAATTCAGTCAACATGAATTTAAATGAACTCTGGGAGATAGTGAAGGACAAGGAAGCCTGGTGTGCTGCATTCCATGTGTTCTCAAAGAGTTGCACTCAACTTAGTGACTTTGTTTAGAAACAACAAGTGTAATACACTATTAATCAGCCCCACATATTGAGTGCTTAGTTCCACAAAACTGCTCCCACTCAGTTCATGTATCATTCTCAAGTTCAAGTTATCATCTGTGCTTCTGATCGATCTTCTATAGATTAGATTTCTATGATCCCCTCCTTGGATTGGTTTAATTTGCTAGAATGGCTTACAGAAACATTTCACTTACTAGATTACTGTTTTAGTATAAAAGATACAACTCAGAGACCACCAGATGAAAGAGATGCATAGGGTAAGTTATGTGGGAAGGAGCTTCCATGCTCTCTGGGTGTGGTACTCTCCCTAAAACTCAATATGCCATATATTCAACAACCCAGAAGCTCTTCCAGTCTTTTTCATTTGAGCCTTCATTTCATAGGCACGTTTGACTTAATAATTGTCTCTCTTCAGAAGATTAATTAAACTTCCATCCCCCTCCACTCATTAGGCTGGGACATAAATTCCAACCCTCTAATAAAGTTGTTAGTTCCTTTAGCAACCAGCTGCCATCATTAGGTGAAATCCAAAAGTCACCTTATTAACAAATACTTAAGTGTGGTTGAAAGGAGCTTGTTGTGAATATCAAGACACCTTTATAGCAGCACTTATCAGTTAGGAAATAACCATGAGTTTTATGAGCTCTATACCAGAAATACAACAGACCAAATATGTATTTCTTAGTATAAATTACCTCACACATACCCATATACACAAGGAGATTATGTGTGTGTGTTTCCAATCATGTGCATAAAGCATATGTGATTAATTATAGAGGAAGATTTTTGCTAAAAATGCTAAGGTCAGGTGGATGAAAAGAAGTTTCAAGTGAAAATACTTCAATACTGGAAAACAACATCAAAACCTGTTAAGGCAGGAGATCCAGAGAATAAAGAATGGTGGAGAGACCCCCCAAATCTAATGAAGAGATAACAGTATCCTCACCCTGCTTGTACGTTTGTGAACTCGGGATGGAGACTCTAGACTTCTGTTACATTATGTATATGAAAATAAACCCAAATGAGGGTTAAAGATTTTGGTCAATCAACATCCATGTAGAGTAGCTTTGTAGACAATAGACATTTCTGAATTTTCCCAGGAATTCATCTGCTTGATTTGGTATCTACCTATGAGGCCTGCCAGATTACTCAGACTTATATAAAAATATGCAAGATATTACAAACACATTTTATCCATGAAACAAAATTAAATAGTATATAATTTCCACTTCCTGAGCCCTCTTCCATCTTTCTTTGTAGTTATTCCATGTGGATGATGGTGGTGTTTGTGCAGTATGTCTGTATGTATGCTTGTGTGTGCTTTTCTGTTTGTATAAGACATAGCGACTGATGATGTTAGTGGGGAAATAAAGACATTTCAGAAGTATTCAACTTTTGTTTTCAGATTGATCCTCAGTATTATAGTATTAGGACAAACCTATCTTTACAAATAAAGTGACTCAGATTCTAAATTTGTCTTTGAAATTCAAACTCAATAAAGTAATACAGTAATAACTATAATAATTTTATATTGTATTATTAACAATATTAGCAAATAATTCAAAAATTAGTGATTTTAAAACACTGTTTTAAATAACTGCTCAAAATCCTTAGACCAGCTGAGTTATGTTTACTAAAGGACTTAATAAACTGGTGCTGAAACCATAGGGTATGGTAAACTCTTCTCATGGTTTATTGCACAGGAAACACCATAGGAGATAGGCTTATAAAAGCTGATGTGTTGCATAAAATACTAATAAACAAATATTATATCGAAACGATTTTGCAGAATGTTTTGAGATTTGTTCATTAGATATCAAGGACTGAATTAAAATAAATGAAAAACACAAAAGTTTCATCATAAAACATCTTGGACTAAGTATCGCTAACTTTATTCGTGCACCATTGCTCAGATCATGAATAGAAGCATGCAGTCCTTGTCTATATTTTACTTTTTTGAAAATTTAAAGCACCTGAAGGTGGAGTATTGTGTTGGACAAAATTATTGTTCGAATATTCCTATAAGATGGTAAGGAAAATCTGAACAAACTTTTTGGCCAGCTAAATATTTTGAGTAAAAAATTATTGAGACAATAAAGCAACAGAGATTATAGTGGAGTGAGGAAAATCCAACAAAGAAAGAAAACTCCTGCGCAGAAGACTGCACACTCCTGATAAATTGAAAATGCTTCAATTTACAGAATTAGAAAATTGATGTAGTAAGTATGGTAATTGACATGTAGCTTCTAGGAAATGATGAAACAACAGAAACTAGCATTAGCAGTTTGTTCCCAGTTTTTAATACTAGGTTCTCCAACTAGGGCTATATTTTATAGTAGGTGGTAGGAAGATTGTGAAGATTCAGAATGAAAGGGAAAAGGCTTGTGATTAATGGGGGCAACCATCCAGGTTGCAATTATCTCAGAAAGACTTTCTTGCTCAAAGTTAGAAAGTTATATATAACCTTGGAGAGGAAAGTATAGTAATAACATCTCTGACTGTTAAAAACTGTGAAGAGTCTGAACCTTAATTTTACTGCCTAATTTGCAAGGTATATCATCATGATTTCATGAATGCTAGAAGACGTGGGACTCATGAGTCAGGGGCAAGTGAAAGTTTTCTGCTTACAGTGTTGGTAGTAGCCAGAGTACTGAAATTTTCTTGCGCCTATTCTCCAAGTCCCAATTCCCACAGGAAAACAAGGGAGTGGGTTTTGTATTTGCATTACCGCTGAGGAATTCCAAGCTAAAATGAACCCAATCTTTATAATGAGCTTCTAGCAAACCTGCTAACACTTTGTCCCAGAGGGAGACATTATCTTTATTTTATGGACAGTGAATAAATCTTCCATTTTATCAGGAGGGAGACAGTATCTCAATATTCCAAGGATGTTCACTCTAAAAACATCCTTGAAAAGATAGTCTGGAAGAAAACAGTCAGTGCCTCTGCTCATGGGACATGCAGAAACATGAGAGCTCTCTGGAGAATTGTCTCCCAAAACTAATGTTTCACTGTGTGTCTAATACTTTTATAAACATATTTCCATTAACTGATTTTATCCTCAGAACTACAAGAAGGGGCTCTCATCTTAATTTTCATGAAGAAGAAAATTAAGCACAGAGAGGTAAGTGATTATCAACTGGTATTTGGTTGTCTGGCTTAGAAGCCATATTCTTAAACCCTATGTTATTTATATCTATATATAGATAGGTATATATAAAGAGAGCATCATGGGATACTCACTTCTTCCACATTTTTGATATGATAGATGTGTATAACAGGAAAAAAAAAAAACAAATTCCGGATATCCATGCGCCCTAAATAATTGGCCTATTACAAAATGCAGTGTTGAAAATAACAGGAACATATTGGGAGTTTGGATTGAAGCACAGGAAAGCAGTCATTTAAAGGAATAGTACTCAGCCGTTAAAAAGAATTCATTTGAATCAGTTCTGATGAGATGGATGAAACTGGAGCCAATTATACAGAGTGAAGTAAGCCAGAAAGAAAAACACCAATACAGTATACTAACACATATATATGGAATTTAGGAAAATGGCAATGACGACCCTGTATGCAAGACAGGAAAAAAGACACAGATGTGTATAACGGACTTTTGGACTCAGAGGGAGAGGGAGAGGGGTGATGATTTGGGAGAATGGCATTCTAACATGTATACTATCATGTAAGAATTGAATCGCTAGTCTATGTCTGACGCAGGGTGCAGCATGCTTGGGGCTGGTGCATGGGGATAACCCAGAGAGATGTTGTGGGGAGGGAGGAGGGAGGGGGGTTCATGTTTGGGAACGCATGTAAGAATTAAAGATTTTAAAATTTAAAAAATAAAAAGCTAAAAAAAATAAAATTAAATAAATAAATAAATAGTACATAAAAAGTAGAAAATAAAATAGATGGAGACCAGTTAAAGTTTCTACTATTTGCCAATTCCTACTCAGGAAATTGTAGGAGCTATAGAAAGACAATGTGGGCTTCCCCTGTGTCTCAGTGGTAAAGAATCCGCCTGTGATGCAAGAGACACAGGAGATACGGGTTCAATCCCTGGGTCTGGAAGATCCCCTGGAGGAGAGTATGGCAACCAATTCTAGTATTCCTGCCTGGAGAATCCTATAGACAGAGAAACCTGGCAGGCTGCAGTCCATAGAGTCACAAAGAGTCAGACACAACTGAAGACGGAGCATGTATGCATGCATAGGAAGAGAATGAGGTATGGCAGTGCACTTGTTTTCATTATTCTACATTTGTATTCAAATTAAATGTTTAATTAATTGCACCTCTATTTATAGAAGGACTTTCATATTCTAAATCAGTTCTTTTGCTGTGTTTTAATTGTTCAACAGAAATTCACTTATCTACCAGTGGTAGCCAGTGTTCTAAGTGTTGGCATGTACAGTGGTGAATAAGATTGTCTTTGCAATTGTTGAGTTTATGTTTTAGTGGGGAAGAATGGCAATAAACAGACAATCAGATATGGGCTATAAATAATTAATACACTATGAAGAAAAGTACAGCAGGGCAATGGAAAAAACAATGAGTAAATGTGTTTTAAATAGAGTGTTCATGTAAAGCTCAAATGAGAATGTGTTTTTTCACAAACATTCTAGATGAAATGTCTTTCTAATGTGCATAACTAATGAATTGGTTTAGTAATATGCAACAGTACCTATCTAGGTGTACCATACAACCATTTTCTATAACATTGTGTTGGTGTGTCATCTCTTACTTCTTAAAACTTTTTATTTTATATTAGTGTATAGCCAATTAACAATGTTGTGATAGCTTCAGGCACACAGCATAGAAACTCAGCCACACATATACATGCATCCATTCTACCCCAAAATCCTCTCCCATCCAGGCTGCCACATAACATTGAGCAGAGTTCCCTGTGCTGTATACTAGGATCTTGTTGGTTATTCATTTTAAATATAGCAGGGTGTACAGTTGATCCCAAATTCCCTAACAAGAATACAGATTAATCAGGGTGAAAATTAGTAGTCATGAGAGGAAATTGTGGTTTTAACTAGAAATCATAATTTTTCCAGGTAGCTTGCCTTTTGTGATTGATTAATCTTTGGTTGTCTGGTTTTGTTTTGTTCCAAACCACAGATCCCACTCATGCATCATCTAATTTACCTTGTCATTATCAACTCTTTATAGCTCTTCCTATTGTGTATGGTCAAAAATGAATGTTTCTTTATCTGTAAGGTAGTCTGTGTGCTCTGGGAAATATTGCTCCGCAATATCTATACAATCTTCAGGAAACCTCTTAGCCTTTATTAAATGATCCAAAATAATATGATCCAAGATTAAATGATCCAAAATAATAAGTACACTGTATGGTACCCAGACATGTATCTCTTGTATGTATATATATGCACATATATATTGGAGTAGAAAATGGCAACCCATTCCAGTATTCTTGCCTGGAAAATTCCATGGACAGAGGAGCCTGGTGCACTACAGTCCATGAGGTTACAGAGTTGGACATGACTGAGCACGCATGAACACACATGGAAGCACATGTTTGTGTATATATGTATTTATATGTGTGTGTATACACACATATATGCTTGTGTACATACTTATGTGTGGTCAGTCGTGTCCAACTCTGTGACACATATATATATATATAAAACTTTCTGTGTGTGTGTGTATATATATATATATATATATATATATATATATATATCCCAGCAGCCACCTTTGAAAGGGAATTTGAATTCACTTTCAATTAGGTTCTCAAAATAATTGAGATTACCGAAAGACATCAGGAGTCCTCAAAGGACATTATGTTTATTTTGAGAGAATAGGCCAGGTTGATTAACAGGGCTAAATTTAAGAGGAACAAAACAAGTATGGATTATCTCTTGGACACAGTCACTATAAATAATTCCTTAACATGATTATATAGACTTGTTTGTTTATGTCTATTTGGCTCTTAGGTCAGGAACTTAATTTTGTTTCTTACTGTCTTTCTGATATCTAGCAAAACAGGGTACAATGTAGACATTGAATAAATATTTCCTGAATAAATGATTTATTTCTGTAAAATTTTGATATTCATGTATTTGAATCAGTTTTTAAATATAATATTCTAATTTGTTCTTTAACTTTTAAAAAAGTTTTAAAGTTTATTTTGTTTATTAATTTTGGCTTTGCTGCATCTTCATTGCTACATGGCCTTTTCTCGAGTTGTGGTGAGAGGGGGCTACTATCTAGCGGCAGTGTGTAGGTATTGTGGTGGCTTCTCTTGTGGAGCACGGGGTCTAGGGTGCACAGGCTTTAGCAGTTGTGGTCTGTGGTCTCAGTAATTGCAGCTCCTGGGCTCTAGAGCACAGGCTCAATAGTTGTGCCCGGGCTTAATTGCTCCACAGCACATGGAATCTTACCTCATCAGGGATCAAACCCATGTCTCCTGCATTGGCAGGTAGATTCTTTATCAGTGAGCCACCAGGGAAGCCCCTGTTCTCTAACTTTGTAAAGATGATGCAGAAATAAAAATTGTAAAGCTGTTAAAAAAAATGCTAGCCCGCTTGTGCTTATAACTATCTTCTTTGCTCACATGGCCTGGAATTACAAAAGAAAGAAAGAGGTGGAGGAGGGAGGGAGGGGAAGGAGAAGGGGAGGGTGATGGAGGAAAGACAGAAGGAAAGAAGGAAGACAGAAAGCACAACCTAAAGCAGTAAAATTAGCTCAGCCACAGAGAAACAGCTTTAAAACTAAGAAAAATAAGATCAAAATGAAATGATTGCTGGTACAACTTTGAAATTGGAAAATATATCACAAAATGGCATTATGAAATAATAGCTGAGAAAAAAGAGGAGATAAACTGCATTTTTTCCCCTGATGCTGTTTTGTGGAATCACCTACTTTTCTTTTTTCTATTACTCTCCTAGGTTCTTGTCAGATTCTGAAAAGTTAGCCACCATTACTTTAATGGTCTAGATACAAAGGAGGCTGGTTATAATATTGACTTTGGAAACCAAACAAAATTGGCTTTGAATCCTGATGCTGACGTCTTCTGGCTGGTGACCTTGAATGAGAAACTTACCTAACCTCTTCAAACCTCATATTTCATAGTATTAAAATAAGTATAGCAATAGCTAACTCAGATTGTTGCTATGAATACTACCATGATAAATCATATAATGGTTAGCTGATGACTGCCTCATTAGTGATCAACAGCTGGTATTTGATATTGTTGTAGGTAATGTTCTAAACAAATAACATAATGAAACTTGATTCTAGAATGAATAGAATGGTTCTTTTTCATTGGTGTTAATAAATAACACTGAAAGACCTCTGGGGCCTATGGGAACTATAGTTTAGGTAACATTAATACACAAGCACCTCTGTCACCACTGTCCAGCCTTATTATTTTGATTGTGAGTTAGCATCAAATCCTAAGGATTATCAAATTTGGATAGGAATTAATGCTCTGTACACTTACTATGTATCATGTACAATTCAAACTATATGACAAGTGTATCTCATTTAATTTATTTCTCATACTGATTCATTTGCCCTGTTTTTCACAGGAGAAAGAATATGACTTGGAGTGATAAATTAACTTGTCGATGATCATACATATAGTGTATAGAGAATTTGGGATTTGAAACTAGAGCCATCTAGCTCAAAAATGTATTATCTTCCTACTCTGACATGCTGACTTATCTATGCCTTGGATTCACTGGAGTTTGCTCTAATTCTGAAACATCTGTCTCAGGTATGAGAAATCAAGTGGAACTGATTGTATAATGTCCAGAAAGCAGCAAATATGTAGGGTGAAATGCAAATTTCGTCCAAATTCCCAAAGTATTTGTCTTTTTACCCAAGTAAAATTATTTTTAATGTCTTGTTTTAAGATCATGTATTTATTTTCATTGGCTTCCCAGGTGATTCAATAGTAAAGAATCTATGTGCCAAGCAGGAAATGCAGGTTTGATCCCTGGTTGGGACGATTCCCTGGAGAAGATAATGACAACCCACTCCAGTATTCTTGCCTGGGAAATCCCATGGAAAGAGGAGGCTTGTGAGCTACAGTCCACGGGGTTGCAAAAGAATCATACATGACTCAGCGACTAAACACCAACAATTTATTTTTGTAATAAAGTCTTATAATTTTTTCTCTATAGAGGAACACCAAAGAGTCATTGTGTTTTGCAAGTTAAGAAGGTTGTCTATCAGGCGTTGTCTAGTGGACTGGGAATACTATGATAGCCCAAAAGTTAAAGAACTATCCTTGCAGGGTTCTTCTTCCCTGATTGCTCATTTGGTAAAGAATCTGCCTGCAATGTAGGAGATCCCGGTTTGATTACTGGGCGGGAAAGATCTGCTGGAGAAGGGATAGGCTACTCACTCCAGTATTCTTTGGCTTCCCTTGTGGATCAGCTGGTAAAGAATCTGCCTGCAATGCAGGAGACCTGGGTTTCATCCCTGGGTTGGAAAGATCCCCTGGAGAAGGCAAAGGCTACCCATTCAAGTATTCTGGCCAGGAGAATTCCATGGGCTGTATAGTCCATGGGATCGCCCAAAGTTGGACACAACAGAGTGACTTTAATTACTCAAAGCAATGGTCTTTCAAACTCACCCTTTAAATTGATGCACATTTATGACATTATGACTTAAACAATCTAGGCAGCTTAAGGATGTGATGAATTTCTTAATTATGTATTGGGGTACCTCACAGAACTCAAGCATAGGAATGAAACCAGCCCTCAACCAGAGGGACTCAACTGGAATATGAGGAGTACTCAGGAATCCACTCACTTTTATCTCTGCTTCTGTGATATTGTGGAATAAACAATTTTCCCTGTTTCCCTGTTCACTTTGTGAAACGGCTATATAAAGCACATACGTGTGTATATGTTACCTTTTGGAACCTATAAACCTCCAGCCACTCACTCAGTGTCTTTGAATCCTAACTACAAATTACAGGAGAGGAGAATCTGAGTAATCAACTTTAGCTGTGGGCCTCATGTGGGGTGAGGAATGCTGTCGTGGAAGCGCGATGACTTCTGTGGAAATCGGCTGTCTAACGTCTCTACAACATATGTGTATATCGAATGTTCTACTTATAATTTCACACACCTCACTATCCGTTCATAGATTTGAGTTAAAATATACAAGCATAAGACTTACTTTAGGTAGCAAACTCTTCTCCCAGTCCTGCCTATCTCCCTGCCCTCAGTGGGTGTGTGCATATGTAGTGTGGTGCATGTTAATGGTACTGAAAGTGTTTTGCCTCTGTTTGCAAAAGTGGAGTATGTTGCTTTAAAAAACAGCAGGGCCATTTTCTGTATGTAAACACAGCCAATTTACTGAAGTAAAGAAAACTTAAGCCAGACAAGGGAAAGAAAAGGCAAAGAGTATGTCCAGGAAGATATATTGTGTGTAATCACTTGAGCTTTCTGGCAGATGGAGGCTCAGTAAACAATAATGCTGTAATAATATTTGCACCCTGTGCAATTCCACACTAGTTCCATTGTGCCTTTGCCTTTGCTGTGGTCAGCACATATCTGCCTTTGCAATGTGTAATCAGAGGTGCCAGCTGTAGTGAAAGGGAGACTGTGGTATAGATGTCTCTCTACTAGGAACCAAGCAGGGACATCTACACTTTTATGTATGCTTGCTGACAGGCATTTGTGATAATAACTTGCAAGGTTTGCTGACCCTGGTTTGACTCAATGTGTTTATTGATGATTTATCCATTCCCATTAGACTGCTTGTTTATGGATGCAAATATCATTGTTAAAGAGAATGCTAAAATTTATTTTTTAAATAACATCTAGCAAATGCTAAATATTGTTGATAAGCTTTTATTTTCCTATGTAGTGATTCTGTGAAACTTAAAATCTAGCTATCAACTTAGCATAAAGCAAATATTTTTTGTGTGAATAACCAACACATCACACTTTTTAATAGTTTGCCTATCATTATAACAAATAATTTTATAGGGCAAATTCTCTTAATTTAAGTGACTAATTTTACTCATCCATAGATTCATAACAATAAAGTTTATATATATATGTAGCTTATAGCTTTATAAACAAAATGAGGTTTCTAGTTTCTTTATCTTAGTTCTAAAGAAATTTATGTACAAATATTAAAATATTCAGCAAAAGATTTTAATGAGGCTTTATATAATTTATGGTAGAAATTAAGAACAATGTAATGGCTATGGTTTAGACTTTCACTCTTACCTCTATTTCTTCCTATAAGATGTTTAAATTCTTTTGCATCAGTTTATCCAGTAGTAAAATGGCAAATAGAGTTTTTTGAAAACCTTAAGTGTTTAGCATATAGCTGACAAAATTAATATATATATTTTGTGTATTTATTAGTATTAATGATTAAATGATAATGGAAAATTAAAGAGTATTAAATAATAACTAGTGATAAATTAATATTACTACACTAATTAACTGTACAAGAAAGTGATGATGTATTCTAAAAGGAAGGGGATACTATTTCAGTAAATATAGTCATTTCTAAATACATCTTATTACTTACTCACCTCCCATCACCAAATTAACCTGATTATTTTACTGATGCAATGGATATGACTAGAATATGAGATAAGAACATTTATCTTTTGTTGATTGGGGCTTCCTGGGTAGCTCAGCTGGTAAAGAATCCACCTGTAATATAGGAAACCCAGGTTTGGTTCCTGGATTGAGAAGTTCCCCTGGAGAAGGGATAGGCTACCCATCCCAGTGTTCTTGGGCTTTACTGGTGGCTCAGGTGGTAAAGAATCCACCTGCAATGTGGAAGACCTGGGTTCAATCCCCGAGATGGGAAAATCCCCTAGAGGAAGATCTCAATCCCCAGGTTGGAAAGATGCCCTAGAGAAGCATACCTGGCTTCAGTCCCCAGGTTGGGAAGATACCTTGGAGTAGGGTATTGGAACCTATACCAGTATTCTTGCCTGGTATCAATATTCTTGTCAGTTCTTGCCATTGACAGAGGAGCCTGGTAGACTATAGTCCATGAGGTCACAAAGAGTTGGACACAACTGAGCCACTAAGCACATCTTTTGTTTTTAGAAATTCTAATAAGTTGAATAAATAAGCAAACAAAGGAAAAAAAATCACCTTTAGAACACAGTATATTTATCCTAAGGAGTTAATAAAGTTAACTTGAACAATAGCAAGAAATAAATTTTGTCTTATATAAACTTAGAGATTTCTGAAAATATTTTAAACTATGCATAAGACAATATATTTTTAAATTGATTTTTATACCTAGAAGATATCAGAAAGTAATCTTTAAAAATTCTGTTTATAAAACTATTGGAATCATAAAGAGAAAAGAGAATGTCACATTTTAAAGCAAAGATGAAAATATGCTTTGATTATTCTCCATTTTTTAATGAAAGTAGTATAGGCACCAACATGAACTAGAAATAAGTAAGGTTTAATGAAATGAAGATAAGTGATTTACCTGATAAAGAGTTCAAAATAATAGTTATAAAGATGCTCACTGAGGTTTGGAGAACAACGCATAAACAGAGTGAGAATTTTAGAAAAGGGAAAAGATAAGAAAGTAACAAACAAATCACACAGCTGAAGAACTCAGCGATTAAATTCAAATATTCAGTAAAGTGGTTCAAGGAAACTAGATGAAGTAGAAGAATCAGTGGACTCAAAGTCAAGGCAGTGGCATTCATCCATCAGAGGAGCAACAACAACAAAGACAAAAATGAAAGGAGTGAAAGGAACCTATGGGCAAATATTAACAGAACTGAAGTGAGAAACATGTAACAATAAATAATGCCGGGAAAGTCAATAACACACTTTTAACAATGTATATTTCATCCAAAAAAGAATATCAGTAAGGAAACATTGGACTTAAATTGCATGTTAGACCAGATGGACATAACAGATATTTATAGAATATTTTATCCAGTAGCAGTCATGAAATTAAAAGTCACTTTCTCCTTGGAAGGAAAGCTATGACAAACCTAGATAGCATTTTAAAAAGCAGAGACATCACTTTGCTGACAAAGGTGTGTACAGTCAAAGCTATGATTTTTCCAATAGTCATGTATGGATGTGAGAATTGGACCATAAAATTGGCTGAGTGCTAAAGAACTAATGTTTTCAAACTGTGGTGCTGGAGAAGACTCTTGAGAGTCCATTGGACTGCAAGGAAATCGAACAGTCAGTTCTAAAGGAACAGTGGAAACAGTGTCAAACTTTATTTTGGGGGGCTCCAAGATCACTGCAGATGGTGACTGCAGCTATGAAATTAAAAGACGCTTACTCCTTGGAAGAAAAGTTATGACCAATCTAGATAGCATACTCAAAAGCAGAGACATTACTTTGCCGACTAAGGTCCGTCTAGTCAATGGTTTTTCCTGTGGTCATGTATGGATGTGAGAGTAGGACTGTGAAGAAGGCTGAGCACCGAAGAACTGATGCTTTTGAAGTGTGGTGTTGGAGAAGACTCTTGAGAGTCCCTTGGACTGCAAAGAGATCCAACCAATCCATTCTGAAGGAGATCAACCCTGGGATTTCTTTGGAAGGAATGATGCTAAAGCTGAAACTCCAGTGCTTGGGCCACCTCATGTGAAGAGTTGACTCATTGGAAAAGACGCTGATGTTGGGAGGGATTGGGGGCAGGAGGAGAAGGGGACGACAGAGGATGAGATGGCTGGATGGCATCACAGACTCGATGGACGTGAGCCTGGGTGAACTCCGGGAGATGGTGATGGACAGGGAGGCCTGGTGTGCTGCGATTAATGGGGTCGCAAAGAGTCAGACACGACTGAGCGACTGAACTGAACTGAACTGAAGGAAGAAAATCATATTACCATCTTAATAGATGTAAACAAAATCATTTCACAAAGTTCAACTACATTCATGGTAAAAATTCTCGATAAACTGGTGATAGAGGGAACTACCACAACATACTAAAGGCCATGTATGACAGTCCCACAGTAAATATCATACTCATGGTGAAAGGCTGACAGCTTTTCTTCTAAGATCAAGAACAAAACAATGTGCCATTTTTGCCTCTTTTATTCAACAGAGTACTGGAGGTCCTAGCCAGGGAAGTCAGTCAAGAAAAAGAAATAAAAGGCATCTAAATCAGAAGGGAGGAAGTAAAACCATCTCTATTTGCATTTGATGTGATGTTACATTTAGAAAACTCTGAAGTTTCTACCAAAAGACCATTAAAATTACATAAATAAGTTCAGTAAATTTGCAGGATATATAATGAATATACAAAAATCAGTTGCATTTCTATACACTAACAACAAATTATATGAGAGATAAGTTAAGAATATAGTCCTATTTACAGTTACAATAAAAATAATAAAATACCTAGGGATAAATTTAACAAAGCAGGGAAAAGATATTTTCATTATGAGACTTTGAAAAAAGAAAATTAAGATACAAATAAATAGAAATCTACTCTGTGCTTATGGATTGAAAAAATTAATATTTTCAAATTGTCCATACTGCTGAAAGTACTCTACAGACTCAAGGCAATCCATATTAGAATTCCAATGGCATTTTTCATAGAAATAGAACAAATAGTCCTAAAATTTGTATGGAACCACAAAAGACCTGTAATAGCCAAAGCAATCTTGAGAAAGGAGAACAAAGCTGGAAGCATCATATTTTCTGGTTTTAAATTAAATTAAAAGAACTGTAGGTAATAAAAACAATATGATATTGATATAAAAACTGACTTATAGATAAATTGAACAGAATAGAGAGCCTCCAAATAAACCCAAACTAGTGGTCATTTAATTTATGACAAAGGAGCCAAGACTATACAATGGGGAAAGGGAATTTTTTAAATAAGTGATGTTCGGAAAACTGAAGAATGCTAAAGAATGAAGCCTATTTACACATACACAAAAGTCAACTCAAAACAGACTGAAGACTTGAACATAAAACCTGAAATCATAAAACTCCCAGAAGAACACAAAAGGGGTAGGCAATGATTTTTCTTTTATTTGACTGAAAGCAGAGACAACAAAGCAAAAAATACACAAGAGAGACTATATCAAACTAAAAATAGGTTTTAAGGATTCTCTTTCTTCTGTGGTTGTAAAAACTGTAAACCTGAAACTCTGAAGATCTTTTGAAAAGATTCTTAATGTAGAGAACAAACAGGTGTGATACACAGACAAATCCTGAGGACACTGCTTGAAAATTCCTTTAGCCAAATTCTACCCTTCTTAAGGGTAAGTTAAAGAGATAGTAAATTCTTTCTTTTTAGCTTAAAATGGGTTAAATTGGACTTGATTCGCTTTCAACTACGAATGCTAAGTGATAACTGCCAGCTATCTCCTGAGGTTGAATTACTAAAAAACCCTTCTATGTTTTATTTTCCCCAGTTTTTATTTCCATCTAGTTTGCTCTACAGTTGTGCAGAGCTCTAATATTAACTATTCTGCCTGTGATTTTTTTTTTCTTTTCTTTTTGGAAATAGATATGATTTAAGGGGAAAAATGGAGACATTACTTAGGGAAATGATCAAGAAGTGCTCACTATAAACCTTTATGTCATCATGGCAACAACTTTGTCGACTGAGTGTGTACAGTGCACAGACCATGCTTTCAGATATTTTACACTCACTATCACTTCGTTTAAACATCACGAATCATCACTCTGCAAGTTTTGTATTAATAGAATAGTTGCTAGCATTCTACACAGGAAAATGTTAAAACTTACACAGATTAAATAACATTGACAACTTTGCTTTGGTCAAGATTCAAACCAAATCACTTGGATTCCAAAAGCAGCGTTCTTCCCATTAGGTGCCAGTACTGATAGGGAAGTCATAATACCCTAGAAATGGTGGCATTTTATGAAGAATATTTAACACTCTGCTGATATGAAAAGTACAGTTCTTTAAAACATGTGTGTCTTTGCCAACAATATTGTAAGATTTAGCCAAGATGGAGAAAAGGGGAGTTTTCCTTTTCTGCTTACATTGAGAATAAAATAGAGACATGACTATGGATATGTTGTAAAGGATTATTCAGTAAAAGAGTATTTTTTTCATATCTACATAGCAATTTTAGGTGAACTATATACCAAATGGGGACTAACATCACATTTTTGAACAGAATAATTTAATGCTTGCTGAATAGAATTTTGCCTGTGCTATCATTTTTTCGTGAGCATTCCTGAATTCAACAAAACTAAGATATCTCTATTCTATATTTGTGTTGTATTGAGTATGATAAATACAAATAAGAATAAAAATAGGTGTTTTTATTCCAGGAGTGACTCCTGCAAAGAAAGTGTGTCAATCACATATAATTAATCTGCCACTTGCTAATTTAGAAAGAAATATTCCTCACTATACCAGCAAATGCAAACATCAAATAAACAAAGTTTTGGAAAATAAAGCAATGCAAATGCCCTCTATTTCTATTGTCACTGAAATTAGGATCACTCTTCCCTTCACATTTACTTGCCACCTGTTGCAAGTAGATAGTACATAAGGCAAAAGAGCTGGCATGTTTCAAGCAAAGCATTTTACACTGAACCCAGGCTGGAATTTTGTACTTGCCTGAAAAAATCTGATGACTGCCCCCTGGTTCAAACATAAAATTGACCTTTAAGCAGAACTTATAGTTAATCTTAGTGATGTCCTTGAGCTGTCTCCTAGAATGCAAGAGTGAATCAGACAAGTGAAAGTCACATGGACATATATAAAATTTGATATGGTGGTTGTTGGACTACTCAGATTTATATTCATTGGCCTAACTATATTCAGTTTAGAGCTATTAGATAAAGCATTTATTCCTTATGAAGTTAGTAATTTTCTTACACACCACTGTTTATGTCATCCCCATTAAAAAAAAAGAAACTATAAGAATATATACTAAATCCTCTCAACAATATCTGATATAAATTTGGAAAATGTTGGAAGTTTTTTTCAAAAATTTCTTTTTATTTAATTACTTTTGGGTAACTTGCTGAAAGCAAGCAAGGCAAAAGTTTATCTGTCTACACAAAAGGGATATTACAGGCTGGCCTAGTATATTGTAATATATTATCTCAAAATGGACAACATGGGATATATGAAGTCATCACTAAAATATTATAAAGACTTCTCTACAAAATAAATATGTATTCATGGACACTCTAAAAAAAGTGACAATGTAAATTGTTGAATCTTTGTACTGCATTTGACTGGTTTAAAAAATATAAGGGTTAAAGGCAGGTTGAAGACAGTTTATGGAGGGCTAAAGTGTGATCATTTATTGAGTACAAAATAGTCTAACCCTAAATGATCTTGATGGAAAAGTGAAATTTAAATAGAAATGAAAGGACAAAGTGGAGAACTTTGTAAGAAGCATAGGAAATCACAATATCTTATTCCTTCTCACACCTGATTTTCCCCTTCAAACAGAAGGAAATGGTCTGGAGGTCCTATTAATACAGGTAATGTAATGAAGTTCAGGTCAGATTTAATCCTACACACGACTTTTCAATATTGGTGAAATAGAGGCTGAATATGTCTGGGTGCTGCACACAATTTCATTCAGAACTGATGACACTAAGAACAGAAAATAAATCCTTAGCTAATCCTCTATGTGGTATAAAAATATACTGACACTTCAGGGGAATATGAAAGGAGAAGGGCCATGAATCTACTACTTTTCAATTGGTTTCACCCTGTAAGTTTTAATTTTTTCTCTAAATTGTTAAGCCTTGGCCACCATGACAAAGGCCTCACCAGTGTTTGTAAGTTTAATTTCAATTGGCTACTCACACATAAGATGGGGAGAAAAAGTATGATCCTTCTCTTCACTACATCTAGCATTGATTTATTGATGTGTTAGGGAGAAAAGCATCCCATAGTTACTGTGTGACACTTCCTAGGATAACATTTTTTATGATAAAAATTCAACTCGTAGCCATAGAAAAATAATGATGAGAGAAATCTGTGCATGGCATAAAGATGTAAGTGTCTTCATAAATCTATGAGAAGTATAATCTCTTTGAATAGTAATCAAAGAAGAAGTGTACTCTCAAAATGGACATAGAAATAAGGTCTTGTACTCATGTTTCTAAATCTGAGTTTGATAATCTTTAGAATGAAGCAGTCTGAGCCTTGAAAATTTTTATGGTTATGCTTCCCTGAGTACATTCATTTCGATATTTTATCCAGGAGACACTTGTTGAGCACTAACTATACATGAGGAATTGTGTAAGATTAAAAATTATTTTCAACTTTGCTATCAAAAATATTTAGTAGCACTGAAAGAGAAATAAGATATGTAGTCAAAGTCAGTAGAGAAAAAAAAATTGTCTCTCACGTATCATAAGATGATAAAGTGCTATAAGTTTAGTTCTCTGATTCTTAAAGAACAAAGTGTATTTGAATTCAGAAGGTCATGTGTAAGGCCCAGGCATGGGTATTTCTAAAAACTTTTCTAACTGGCCTTAAAGTACCAGGATTCTTCTGATTTCTAAACTGGGCCTCCTTTCCCTCTCATTGTATAAGTAATATTATACATTCAAAAGTTTTGAGTTGTAAGGAAGGACATATAAATGTGTAGAGGCAGGATGAAAATAATAGTGGTGCTGGGAAAACTGGTCAACCACTTGTAAAAGAATGAAACTAGATCACTTTCTAACACCACACACAAGAGGAGGGAAAGATGGCGGAGGAATAGGACGGGAAGATCACTTTCTCCTTCACAAATTCCTCAAAAGAACATTTCAACGCTGAGCAAACTTCACAAAACAAATTATGTAGGCTGGCAGAGGACATCAGGCAACCAGAAAAGCAGACCTTTGTCTTCAAAAACAGGTAGGATAAAATATAAAAGACGAAAAAGGAGACAAAGGAGGTGGGGAGGGAGCTCCGTCCCGGGAAGGGAAGCCCGTCCTGGGAAGGGAATTTTAAGAAGAGAGGTTTCCAAACACCAGGAAACACTCTCCCTGCCGAGTCTGTGGCGAACCTTGGAAACACAGAGGGCAACATAACAGGAAGGAAAAATAGATAAATAATTAAAACCAACAGATTACAAGCCCACCAGTAACTCCCCCAGCGGAAAAGCAGCACAGACGCCTGCATCCGCCATTGGGAAGTGGGGGCAGGGCAGGGACGCGCGGGAGGCGCGGGCTGCAGAGCTTTGTAAGAATCGGGCAGGAACGCCCCACGCGCAACCAGAACGACCTAACCTGGGCTAGCAAATCAGACTGTGGGATAGCTACCACGCGAAAAGCTCGAACATAAGACCCCGCCAGGACCGAGCACAGAACAAAGGACGGAACGGAAAAAGCCGGCTGCAGACCATCCCCCGCCGGGGACAGGCAGCCAGAGCCGTAAGGTCTGGAAAGGGGCAACTGCAGACCCGGAGAGACTTTGCTTACCTAACTGCAAGCAGGCTCCTTTGCTAAGACTTCTGGGGGAGCTGGACAGTCACAATTTGCCTCACGGGGTGCGCCAGCAGTCCGCCCAGAAAGCTGAGCAGCAGCGGCAGAAAAGGTGACAAGCCGCGGCGACCGCGCTCGCCAAACTCGCCAAACTCCTGAGCTACTCGGACCTGGGAAGGGCACAAAGCGCAGTTCCAGCCGAATCTGTGCCTCTGAGGGCTGCCTGAGCGCCGAACCTGAGCGGCTTGGACCGGGGAAGTGCACGCAGCCTAGGGCCGGCCCCAGACGGTTCCCAGCTGAGCATCGTAGAACCGGAGCGGTTTGTGCGCTGCGAGAAAGGACAGGTCAAGCGGAGCAGAGATACTGTGTGCACACGACAGTGCTATTTGTTCGCAGCATCCCCCCTCCCCACAGCGCGACTGAACTAGTGATCCTAAAAAACCAGCAAACAGAAGAAGTTAATCAGAGGGAACCACCTTGGAAGTGATCCCACACGGCCCATAATACCAGAAAGGGCAAGATATATATATATATATTTTAATATTTTTAAAAGCACTCCTTTTTTTTTTTTTTTTTTTGCTTTTTTTTGTAACTTTTTTTTTAATTGTTGTCTTGTTTTTCTCCTTAAATTTTTATTTCTATAACCTATTATTACTAATTTTTTTTAAAGACTTTTTTTTTTTTTTTTTTTTTTTTAAGGCAAACACCATATATAGTCTTTGGATGGTTGTTGATGGTTTGTTTTTTTTTTTTTTTTTTTTTTTGATTGTCTGTTTGTTTTTTAATAATTCTTTTTTTTCTTTCTTCCTTTTTCCTTCTGCTTCTCTTTAATATTGTATCTTTGAAAATCCAAACTCTACTCTAGATTTTTAATCTTTGCTCTTAGGTGTTTATTGCCAATTTTGTACATTTAAAAACCCAAACTTCACTACCCCAGTTTACCTGAGAGCGAGATTACTGGCTTGACCACTCTCTCCTCCTCTGGACTCTCCTTTTTCTCCACCAGGTGGCCTCTGTCTCTTTCCCCCCCCATCTCTCCTCTATCCAACTCTGTGAATCTCTGTGTGTTCCAGACGGTGGGGAACACCTAAGGAACAGGCTACTGGCAGGAATTGTCTCTCTCCCACTCATTCCTCTCTCTGATCCTCCTGGTCACCTCTGTCCACTTCCTCCCTCTCCTCTTCCCCGTATAACTCTGTAAATACCCCTGAGCGGGCCAAACTATAGAGCGCACATAAGGAAGTGACTACTGGCTAGTTTGCTCTCTTCTCTTTTGATCTCACCGCATCTCATTCCAGTTATCTCTAACTACCTCCTCCATCTTCTCTTCTCCTTATAACCCAGTGAACCTCTCTGAGTGTCCCTCAATGTGGAGAAACTTTTCATCTTTAACCTAGATGTTTTATCATCGGTGCTGTATAGATGGAGAAGTCTAGAGGCTACTGTAAAAATAAAACTGAAAGCCAGAAGCAGGAGGCTTAAATCCAAAGCCTGAAAACATTAGAGAACTCATGAATTCAGGGAACATTAAGCAATAGGAGCCCATCTAATGCCTTCATACCTACACCAAAACCAAGCTCCACCCAAGGGCCAACAAGTTCCAAAACAAGACATACCACACAAATTCTCCAGCAACACAGAAACAATCCCCTGAGCCTCAATATACAGGCAGCTCAATATTATCCCAAAACCTTTGATGTCTTGTAACCCATTACGGGTTACTCCACTGCACTCGAGAGAGAAGAAACCCAGCTCCACCCGCCAAAACTCCAACACAAGCCTCCCTAACCAGGAAACCTTGACAAGCCACTGATAGAACCCCACCCAAAGTGAGGAAGCTCCAAAATAAAGAGAACTCCACAAATTACCAGAATATAAAAAGGCCACCCCAAACGCAGCAATATAACCAAGATGAAGAGACAGAGGAATACTCAGCAGGTAAAGGAACAGGAGAGCTGCCCACCAAACCAAACAAAAGAGGAAGAAGTAGGGAATCTACCGGAGAAGGAATTCCGAATATTGATAGTGAAAATGATCCAAAATCTTGAAATCAAAATGGAATCACAGATAAATAGGCTAGAGACAAAGATTGAGAAGATGCAAGAAAGGTTTAACAAGGACCTAGAAGAAATAAAAAAGAGTCAAAATATAATGAATAACGCAATAAATGAGATCAGAAACACTCTGGAGGCAACAAATAGTAGAATAACGGAGGCAGAAGATAGGATTAGTGAAATAGAAGATAGAATGGTAGAAATAAATGAATCAGAGAGGAAACAAGAAAAACGAATTAAAAGAAATGAGGACAATCTCAGAGACCTCCAGGACAATATGAAACGCTCCAACATTCGAATTATAGGAGTCCCAGAAGAAGAAGACAGAAAGAAAGATCATGAGAAAATCCTTGAGGAGATAATAGTTGAAAACTTCCCTAAAATGGGGAAGGAAATAATCACTCAAGTCCAAGAAACACAGAGAGTTCCAAATAGGATTAACCCAAGGCGAAACACCCCAAGACACATATTAATCAAATTAACAAAGATCAAACACAAAGAACAAATATTAAAAGCAGCAAGGGAAAAACAACAAATAACACACAAGGGGATTCCCATAAGGATAACAGCTGATCTTTCAATAGAAACTCTTCAGGCCAGGAGAGAATGGCAAGACATACTTAAAGTGATGAAAGACAATAACCTACAGCCCAGATTACTGTACCCAGCAAGGATCTCATTCAAATACTAAGGAGAAATCAAAAGCTTTACAGACAAGCAAAAGCTGAGAGAATTCAGCACCACCAAACCAGCTCTCCAACAAATTCTAAAGGATATTCTCTAGAAAGGAAACACAAAAAGGGTGTATAAACCCGAACCCAAAACAACAAAGTAAATGGTAACGGGATCATACTTATCAATAATCACCTTAAACGTAAATGGGTTGAACGTCCCAACCAAAAGACAAAGACTGAACGAATGGATACAAAAACAAGACCCCTCTATTTGCTGCTTACAAGAGACCCACCTCAAAACAAGGGACACATACAGACTGAAAGTGAAGGGCTGGAAAAAGATATACCACGCAAATAGAGACCAAAAGAAAGCAGGAGTGGCAATACTCATATCCGATAAAATAGACTTTAAAACAAAGGCTGTGAAAAGAGACAAAGAAGGCCACTACATAATAATCAAAGGAACAATCCAAGAAGAAGATATAACAATTATAAATATATATGCACCTAATATAGGAGCACCGCAATATGTAAGACAAATGCTAACAAGTATGAAAGGGGAAATCAACAATAACACAATAATAGTGGGAGACTTTAATACCCCACTCACACCTATGGACAGATCAACTAAACAGAAAATTAACAAAGAAACGCAAACTTTAAATGATACATTAGATCAGTTAGATCTAATTGATATCTACAGGACATTTCACCCCAAAACAATGAATTTCACCTTTTTTTCAAATGCTCATGGAACCTTCTCCAGGATAGATCACATCCTGGGCCATAAATCTAAACTTGATAAATTCAAAAAAATCGAAATCATTCCAAGCATCTTTTCTGACCATAATGCATTAAGGTTAGATCTCAATTACAGGAGAAAAACTATTAAAAATTCCAACATATGGAGGTTGAACAACACACTTCTGAATAACCAACAAATCACAGAAGAAATCAAAAAAGAAATCAAAATATGCATAGAAACTAATGAAAATGAAAACACAACAACCCAAAACCTGTGGGACACTATAAAAGCAGTGCTAAGAGGAAAGTTCATAGCAATACAGGCATACCTCAAGAAACAAGAAAAAAGTCAAATAAACAACCTAACTCTACAACTAAAGCAACTAGAAAAGGAAGAGTTGGAGAACCCCAGAGTGAGTAGAAGGAAAGAAATCTTAAAAATTAGGGCAGAAATAAATGCAAAAGAAACAAAAGAGACCATAGCAAAAATCAACAAAGCCAAAAGCTGGTTCTTTGAAAGGATAAATAAAATTGACAAACCATTAGCCAGACTCATCAAGAAGCAAAGAGAGAAAAATCAAATCAATAAAATTAGAAATGAAAATGGAGAGATCACAACTGACAACACAGAAATACAAAGGATCATAAGAGACTACTATCAGCAGTTGTATGCCAATAAAATGGACAACGTGGAAGAAATGGACCAATTCTTAGAAAAGTACAATTTTCCAAAACTGAACCAGGAAGAAATAGAAAACCTTAACAGACCCATCACAAGCACGGAAATTGAAACTGTAATCAGAAATCTTCCAGCAAACAAAAGCCCAGGTCCAGACGGCTTCACAGCTGAATTCTACCAAAAAATTCGAGAAGAGCTAACACCTATCCTCCTCAAACTCTTCCAGAAAATTGCAGAGGAAGGTAAACTTCCAAACTCATTCTATGAGGCCACCATCACCCTAATACCAAAACCTGACAAAGATGTCACAAAAAAAGAAAACTACAGGCCAATATCACTGATGAACATAGATGCAAAAATCCTCAACAAAATTCTAGCAATCAGAATCCAACAACACATTAAAAAGATCATACACCATTACCAAGTGGGCTTTATCCCAGGGATGCAAGGATTCTTCAATATCCGCAAATCAATCAATGTAATTCACCACATTAACAAATTGAAAAATAAAAACCATATGATTATCTCAATAGATGCAGAGAAGGCCTTTGACAAAATTCAACATCCATTTATGATAAAAACTCTCCAGAAAGCAGGAATAGAAGGAACATACCTCAACATAATAAAAGCTATATATGACAAACCCACAGCAAACATTATCCTCAATGGTGAAAAATTGAAAGCATTTCCCTTAAAGTCAGGAACAAGACAAGGGTGTCCACTTTCACCGCTACTATTCAACATAGTTCTGGAAGTTTTGGCCACAGCAATCAGAGCAGAAAAAGAAATAAAAGGAATCCAAATTGGAAAAGAAGAAGTAAAACTATCACTGTTTGCAGATGACATGATCCTCTACATGGAAAACCCTAAAGACTCCACCAGAAAATTACTAGAGATCATCAATGAATATAGTAAAGTTGCAGGATATAAAATCAACACACAGAAATCCCTTGCATTCCTATACACGAATAATGAGAAAGTAGAAAAAGAAATTAAGAAAACAATTCCATTTACCATTGCAACGAAAAGAATAAAATACTTAGGAATATATCTACCTAAAGAAACTAAAGACCTATATATAGAAAACTATAAAACACTGATGAAAGAAATCAAAGAGGACACTAATAGATGGAGAAATATACCATGTTCATGGATCGGAAGAATCAATATAGTGAAAATGAGTATACTACCCAAAGCAATTTACAAATTCAATGCAATCCCTGTCAAGCTACCAGCCACATTTTTCACAGAACTAGAACAAATAATTTCAAGATTTGTATGGAAATACAAAAAGCCTCGAATAGCCAAAGCAATCTTGAGAAAGAAGAATGGAATGGGAGGAATCAACTTGCCTGACTTCAGGCTCTACTACAAAGCCACAGTCATCAAGACAGTATGGTACTGGCACAAAGACAGACATATAGATCAATGGAACAAAATAGAAAGCCCAGAGATAAATCCACACACATATGGACACCTTATCTTTGACAAAGGAGGCAAGAATATACAATGGAGTAAAGACAATCTCTTTAACAAGTGGTGCTGGGAAAACTGGTCAACCACTTGTAAAAGAATGAAACTAGATCACTTTCTAACACCGTACACAAAAATAAACTCAAAATGGATTAAAGATCTAAATGTAAGATCAGAAACTATAAAACTCCTAGAGGAGAATATAGGCAAAACACTCTCAGAAATAAATCACAGCAGGATCCTCTATGATCCACCTCCCAGAATTCTGGAAATAAAAGCAAAAATAAACAAATGGGATCTAATTAAAATTAAAAGCTTCTGCACAACAAAGGAAAATATAAGCAAGGTGAAAAGACAGCCTTCTGAATGGGAGAAAATAATAGCAAATGAAGCAACTGACAAACAACTAATCTCAAAAATATACAACCAACTTATGCAGCTCAACTCCAGAAAAATAAACGACCCAATCAAAAAATGGGCCAAAGAACTAAATAGACATTTCTCCAAAGAAGACATACGGATGGCTAACAAACACATGAAAAGATGCTCAACATCACTCATTATTAGAGAAATGCAAATCAAAACCACAATGAGGTACCACTTCACACCAGTCAGAATGGCTGCGATCCAAAAATCTGCAAGCAATAAATGCTGGAGAGGGTGTGGAGAAAAGGGAACCCTCCTACACTGTTGGTGGGAATGCAAACTAGTACAGCCACTATGGAGAACAGTGTGGAGATTCCTTAAAAAATTGCAAATAGAAATGCCTTATGACCCAGCAATCCCACTTCTGGGCATACACACCGAGGAAACCAGAATTGAAAGAGACACATGTACCCCAATGTTCATCGCAGCACTGTTTATAATAGCCAGGACATGGAAACAACCTAGATGTCCATCAGCAGATGAATGGATAAGAAAGCTGTGGTACATATACACAATGGAGTATTACTCAGCCGTTAAAAAGAATTCATTTGAATCAGTTCTGATGAGATGGATGAAACTGGAGCCGATTATACAGAGTGAAGTAAGCCAGAAAGAAAAACACCAATACAGTATACTAACACATATATATGGAATTTAGGAAGATGGCAATGACGACCCTGTATGCAAGTCAGGAAAAAAGACACAGATGGGTATAACGGACTTTTGGTCTCAGAGGGAGAGGGAGAGGGTGGGATGATTTGGGAGAATGGGAATTCTAACATGTATACTATCATGTAAGAATTGAATCGCCAGTCCATGTCTGACGTAGGGTGCAGCATGCTTGGGGCTGGTACATGGGGATGACCCAGAGAGATGTTGTGGGGAGGGAGGTGGGAGGGGGGGTCATGTTTGGGAACGCATGTAAGAATTAAAGATTTTAAAATTTAAAAAAAAAAATAAAATTAAAAAATTAACACCACACACAAAAATAAACTCAAAATGGATTAAAGATCTAAATGTAAGACCAGAAACTATAAAACTCCTAGAGGAGAATATAGGCAAAACACTCTCCGACATAAATCACAGCAGGATCCTCTATGATCCACCTCCCAGAATACTGGAAATAAAAGCAAAAATAAACAAATGGGATCTAATTAAAATTAAAAGCTTCTGCACAACAAAGGAAAATATAAGCAAGGTGAAAAGACAGCCTTCTGAATGGGAGAAAATAATAGCAAATGAAGCAACTGACAAACAACTAATCTCAAAAATATACAAGCAACTTATGCAGCTCAATTCCAGAAAAATAAACGACCCAATCAAAAAATGGACCGAAGAACTAAATAGACATTTCTCCAAAGAAGACATACGGATGGCTAACAAACACATGAAAAGATGCTCAACATCACTCATTATTAGAGAAATGCAAATCAAAACCACAATGAGGTACCACTTCACACCAGTCAGAATGTCTCTGCTTTTGAATATGCTATCTATGTTGGTCATAACTTTTCTTCCAAGGAGTAAGCGTCTTTTAATTTCATGGCTGCATCACCATCTGCAGTGATTTTGGAGCCCCCCAAAAATAAAGTCTGACACTGTTTCCACTGTTTCCCCATCTATTTCCCATGAAGTGATGGGACTGGATGCCATGATCTTCATTTTCTGAATGTTGAGCTTTAAGCCAACTTTTTCACTCTCCACCTTCACTTTCATCAAGAGGCTTTTTAGTTCCTCTTCACTTTCTGTCATAAGGGTGGTGTCATCTGCATATCTGAGGTGATTGATATTTCTCCCGGGACTAACACATATATATGGAATTTAGAAAGATGGTAATGATAACCCTGTATGCGAGACAGCAAAAGAGACACAGATGTATAGAACAGTCTTTTGGACTCTGTGGGAGAGGGAGAGGGTGGGATGATTTGGGAGAATGGCATTGAAACATGTATAATTCATGTTGATGTATGGCAAAACCAATACAGTAAAGTAAAATAAAATGAAAAAAAAAAAAAGAAGGTGAAACAATGGAAACAGTGGCAGGCTTTTTATTTTCTTGGGCTCTAAAAATCACTGCAGATGGTGACTGCAGCCATGAAACTGAAAGATGTTTACTCCTTGAAAAAAAAGCTATGATTATCTAGACAGCATATTAAAAAGCAGAAACAGTACTTTGCCAATAAAGGTCTGTATAGTCAAAGCTTTGGTTTTTCCAGTAGTAATGTATGGACGTGAGAGTTGGACCATAAAGAAGGCTGAGTGCCAAAGAATTGATGCTTTTGAACTGCGTTGGAGAAGACTCTCGAGAGTCCTTTGGACTGAAAAGAGATCAAATCAGTCAATCTTAAAGTAAATCAGTTCTGAATATTCACTGGAAGGAGTGATTTTGAAGCTGAAGCTCCAGCACTTTGGCCACCTAATGTGTATAACTGATTCATTAGAAAAGACCCTGATACCCGAAAGGATTGAAGGCAGGAGAAAAAGGTAAGAGGAGAGGATGAGATGGTTGGATGGCATCACTGACTCAACTGACTTGAGCTTTGGCAAGCTCCAGGAGATGGTAAGGACAGAGAATCCTGGAGAGCTGCAGTCAATGAGGTCACAAAGTGTTGGATAGAACTGAGCGACTGAACAGCAACAACAACAGTATGTATTAGGTTTCATATGAGACAGTGAACATTAGAAAGGTCAAGACTGATATGGACTTACACTTCTGAAACTTGAAACTTCCCTTTCACAGACAATAAGTATGCAAACAGTAAATAAATAAATGATTACAAATCAAAATATATGTTATGAAGGGAATGAATATGATGAAATAATAGAATATAATTAGGCAGCATCAAGAAGAAAGTTGATGCTTTTGAACTGTGGTGTTGGAGAAGACTCTTGAGAGTCCCTTGGACTGCATGGCGATCCAACCAGTCCATTCTGAAGGAGATCGGCCCTGGGATTTCTTTGGAGGGAATGATGCTGAAGCAGAAACTCCAGTACTTTGGCCACCTCATGTGAAGAGCTGACTCATTGGAAAAGACTTTGATGCTGGGAGGGATTGGAGGCAGGAGGAGAAGGAGACGACAGAGGATGACATGGCTGAATGGCATCACTGACTCGATGGATGTGAGTCTGAGTGAACTCTGGGAGTTGGTGATGGACAGGGAGGCCTGGTGTGCTGTGATTCATGGGGTTGCAAAGAGTCGGACACGACTGAGCGACTGAACTGAACTGAAGAAAGTACAGTCATGAAAATCTTTTATTCTGAGGTAAAATATATGAAAAGTTTCCATGTAAATGCTCTGAGTTTGAGATTGAGAATGAGTATTCTAGTTATAGACATCTAGGTGAAGGAACTCTGTGAGCAGCGAAAGAAACTTGACTCTTCAGAGAACTATATGGAAGGCTGTGTTGAAAAAATAAATATAGTGAAAGAGAGGGAGATGGAATGGGAGTAACTTAGACTGTCAAGAGCCATATTCTTCAGGGTACAGTGGAAGGTCTTTTAATGTGTAACCACCAACCCATTCTCTGCTCCTTCCTTGCCTAGTGATAGATAACAGCTTGGTTCTCTTATGTAAAAACACAGCTTTTTTTTTTTCTTTATATTAATGATATGAGATAATTCAAAACTACATTCTTATACCCCATTGATTCTCCTCTCTACTCAATCCCCAGGAGAACTTTGGTTGTTTGAGTTTATCTGAGGTCCTGCATTGAAAAGCAAAGGCAGAATTCTAAGATGGACCATCCAGATTCCCAGTCCTTGGTTGTTCACTAAAACATTAATTTTGGATTCTGATATGAAGGGTTTTTGCAGATGTATTTTAAGTCCCAATTCAATGCACTTTAATATAGGGAGATTATCTGTGTATTCTGACCTAATTACCCAAGCCTTTTTAAAACGGAGTTTTCTTTGGTTCATTGTGTAAGAGAATATCAGAAATTTGAAGCATTGATGGACATTCAATGTGCCACTGATGGCTGGAAGATTAAAGGACTTCAGAGAGGCCTCTAGGAGTTAGGAGCAACCCCCTGTCAACAGACAGCAATGATCCTCAGTCCTGCAATCACAGGGAATGAATTCTAGCAACAGGAATGAGCTGAACATGAGAATGGGTTTTCCTCAGAGTGTCCAGATTAGAATTCAGTACTACTGGCACCCTTATTTCACCTTTGTGATGCTCTAACCAGAGGACAAAGTGTTTCTGCATCAGACTTTTGACCCATAGTACTGTAAATTAAAAAAAAAAAAAATAGAAGTTACTTTAAGCTCTTATACTTATGGTAAGTTGTTATACAGCAATATACAGCAGGAAGTATAGTTTTGCTTCACATTGGTCTTTATATCCTCCTACTTCTCTAAGTAAACTGTTTCTGACTCCTTTAGGTGCTGTATGGATTATCTAAACTGTATTCCTAAACTCACGGGAAAATAAATGAGTAAAAGAATTGAGTGGACAGGTGACTTTTTTTTTTTTAATTACCCATATCCAACCACCTTCCCAGATTCATAGGAAAGTCAACTATTCTTTTTCTCCTGTATGGCAATAGTGCAACTTGAAAGATGTAATATTCCATTTTCTAACTTCTTTACATGATAAGTAGGCATCATTTTCTGTGATTATGAATGCTAAAAACTCCAGAGAACATATGCCAGCTTTTTCTAGGAATTTTTTCACTCTTCTGTACACCTAGTACCTATTGGAAATAAGATGTGAAAGCTGTCTTTCCTTCTCAGAGGCTTTCCCAATTTCTGTGACTGATTTTCTTGGGCCCGCGTTACACTAATGGGGAATGGAGCTTTCCCCACCCCTCCCCACGTAGAAGGTAAGAGAAAAATGAGGATTTTTATACAATCCTATGAATTCCTTTTAATCTCTAGTTTTCTCTTACATAGGCTACAATGATGGGGTAAATGGGGTGATATTGGAAAGATCAGTTGGGTACCACTTAATATCTGGTAAGGACATTTTGTTGTTGTTCAATGGCTAAGTCACATCCAACTCCTTGTGACCCCATGAACTGCAGCATGCCAGGCTTCCTTGTCCTTCAGTATATCCCAGAATTTGCTCACACTCATGTCCATTGAATCGGTGATGCCATCCAACCATATCATCCTCTGTGCCCCTTTCTCCTCCTGCCTTTAATCGTTCCCAGCATCAGGTTTTTTTCCAATAAGTCAGCTGTTTGCATCAAGTGGCCAAAGTTTTGGAACTTCAGTATCAGTCCTTCTAATGAATATTGAGAAAATATTGATTTCCTTTAAGATTGACTGTTTTGATCTCTTTGTTGTCTAAGGGACTCTAGAGTCTTCTCCAGCACCACATTCAAAAGCATCAACTCTTCTGTGCTCAGCCTTTTTTATGGTCCGTCTCTGTTAACCATACCATATTTTATGGTCCATATCTGTACATGACTACTAGAGAAAGCATAGCTTTAACTATACAGACCTTTGTCTGCAAAGTGATGTCTCTACTTTTTAATATACTGTCTAGGTTTGTCATAGCTTTTCTGCCAAGGAGCAAGTGTCTTTTAATTTTGTGGCTGCAGTCACTGTCTAAAACAATCTTGAAGTCCAAGAAAATAAAATCTGTCACATTTATAGATGATAACTAACTATAAATTATTTGGATACCTTTCAACCTTTGAATTTGGATACTTTTTTGTGAGCTAAAGTACCTTTATTTTTTAAAACCCTGTTATAGATATTTTTACTGAGTGAATAATATGATCTGATTTATGATTTCTAAAGGTCACTCTACTCAGAAAAAAATAGTTTGCAGGAAAGTGAGCTTGAACATGCAACACAAGTTAGGTAACTTTGTGGGTAACCTAGGTCTAGCTATTTGATGGATGACCCATGGAACAGCAGGAGCAATTCACGTGGGAACTTGTAAGAAATGATGAATCTCAGACCTTACATCAACTTACTAAAGCAGAAATATATATTTTAACAATTTCCCAGAAAATTTGTATGCTCATTAGAATTTGTGAAAGAAATGTCTAGGTGAGACATTGCTTTGTCTCACCAAAGCTTTGGCTAGAGTGATGAGCTAGAGGAACAGATACAGTTTATATTTTTGAGAGAGAATTTTCTGATGACTTGAGTGCAATGAATCAGGAAAAGGAAAAGTGCAATGAATCCAGAATGATGACTCATTTTTAGCTTGAGAAACATAATGGAGGTTCATGATATTTGGAGAGGAATATCCTTGGTGGAAATTAAAGTCAAGAGTTCCCATTCGGCCACATCAAGTTAAAATTATCAAGAAAATATTTTTATTGCTAAACCCTGACTCATGCCTACCTCCCACTGCGTGCTACTCTTATTATCTTTATGCTTCAGCCTTACCTCTAGTTGAGAATGTGTGATTAGTCTGGTCAATTCCAATCCTTAGTGGACCATTTCTATGCTTTCATATTAAAACAAACAAACAAACAAACAAGTATATGTAGTTCTTTGGCCCATTTTTTGATTGGGTCATTTATTTTTCTGGAATTGAGCTGCAGGAGTTGCTTGTATATTTTTTATATTAGTTGTTTGTCAGTTGCTTTGTTTGCTATTATTTTCTCCCATTCTGAAGGCTGTCTTTTCACCTTGCTTATAGTTTTCTTTGTTGTGCAGAAGCTTTTAATTTTAATTAGGTACCATTTGTATATTTTTGCTTTTATTTCCAGTATTCTGGGAGGTGGGTCATAGCAGATCCTGCTGTGATTTATGTCGGAGAGTGTTTCACCTATGTTCTCCTCTAGGAGTTTTATAGTTTCTGGTCTTACGTTTAGATCTTTAATCCATTTTGAGTTTATTTTTGTGTATAATGTTAGAAAGTGTCCTAGTTTCATCTTTTACAAGTGGTTGACCAGTTTTCCCAGCACCAATTGTTAAAGAGATTGTCTTTTCTCCATTGTATATTCTTGCCTCCTTTGTCAAAGATTAGGTGTCCATAGGTGTGTGGATTTATCTCTGGGCTTTCTAAATAGATATTTCTCCAAAGAAGACATACGGATGGCTAACAAACACATGAAAAGATGCTCAACATCACTCATTATTAGAGAAATGCAAATCAAGACCACAGTGAGGTACCATTTCACGCCAGTCAGAATGACTGAGATCCAAAAGTCTACAGGCAATAAATGCTGGAGAAGGTGTGGAGGAAAGGGAACCCTCTTACACTGTTGGTGGGAATGCAAACTAGTACAGCCACTATGGAGAACAGTGTGGAGATTCCTTTAAAAACTGAAAATAGAACTGCCTTATGACCCAGCAATCCCACTGCTGGGCGTACACACCGAGGAAACCAGGATTGAAAGAGACACATGTACCCCAATGTTCATCGCAGCACTGTTTATAATAGCCAGGACATGGAAGCAATCTAGATGTCCATCAGCAGATGAATGGATAAGAAAGCTGTGGTACATATACACAATGGAGTATTACTCAGCCATTAAAAAGAATACATTTGAATCAGTTCTAATGAGGTGGATGAAACTGGAGCCTATTATGCAGAGTGAAGTAAGCCAGAAAGAAAAACACCAATACAGTATACTAACGCATATATATGGAATTTATAAAGACAGTAACGATAACCCTGTATGCGAGACAGCAAAAGAGACACAGATGTATAGAACAGTCTTTTGGACTGTGGGAGAGGGAGAGTGTAGGATGACTTGGGAGAATGGCATTGAAATATGTATAATATCATATAAGAAATGAATCGCCAGTCCAGGTTTGATGCAGGATACAGGATGCTTGGGTCTGGTGCACTGGGATGATCCAGAGGGATGGTATGGGGAGGGAGGTGGGAGGGAGGTTCAGCATGGGGAACACGTGTACACCCGTGGCAGATTCATGTTGATGTATGGCAAAACCAATACAATATAAAATACATAAATTTAAATTAAAAAAAAAGAACAAGTTTACCAAAAATGTTGTTTTATTTATTTGTCCTTTTACTTGCCAATTCTATTCTTGTAATTATGACTTAGTTAATAGTAATTCTTTCCTTTATTCTTTCTTCTATCTTCTCTGAGCTAAAATTATTGTCCAAACAAGGCAAAACCACTTCAGATTTTCATTCTGAAGAATGTTAGATTTTTTAAAGGATAATAACCTAGTGATTGTTCAGAAAAAGAAAAATAAAAAAGCAAATATAATAGAAATCACTTCTGTGTCTAATATAATCTTCATTTTCTTTTGTACAGCTTTCAAAATCAATGACAACTATACAAAAATCAGTCCTAATTCTGAAAGGGTTAATAGGCAATTTGTGAATACCCACTGGTAGTTGTGGGTAATCATCTCTAATTAGAATATATTAGACAGTACATCTTTTTAACTGCTATGTGTTTTCTGGCTTCTTGGTCAACAAAGAGATACAATCTAACACCTAAAAGCACAATACATCAGCATTGCCAGGGCAACATCATTGGTAATAAATCCCGAGGCAGAGCATCATAAGGATTTGGTGATTTCCATGGTGGCTAAGGGAAAATTAAAAAGTGATTCTCTAAGGTGGGCTACAAAAAGGCTACAAAATGCCATCAAATATCCCTTTTGATGTGCACTATTTTATTAATAACACTGTGTATTTAATGAGTTTCCCTCTATGGAGGTTTCTTTCTTGTTCTTTCTTGAGCTGCATTAAGAATAAGGATGGAAAAACTGGTTCAAACAACAAGGTCCCAGCCTCCTTTTAAAATTTAAAACAATTACAAAGTAAAATATCCATTTTGGGCCTTTGATATTGCAATATCTAATGTTTATACAGATACTGTTCATATTCTGATTTGAATTTGAGGAAGCAAAGATTCTGAAAACTCCAGATCATTCCACTAATAAGTTGCATAGCTGGAATTAAAACCCATGCAGTCTGACTCCTGAACTTTATTCTTAACCTCATGCTAAAACTGCCTCAACTGGAATTTGCAATACACACACACACACACACACACACACACAGAGAGTTCTGTACACAAAGCAGGGATATGATCATTTCACTGATGTAAAAAAAATTTGTTCTCTATTTTTGAATGGTTCAGAATGATTTGCACATCATATTAGATAAATTCTCATGATTATATGTCTCTCTATCAGTCTTTTTCCTTAGCAAAAAAAAAGTAAACACATATAGTTTGCATGTTTTGAAATTATAAAAATGAGCATCTTTAATCATGATTGAATGATTGTAAATAATATTTATATAGCCATTTCTTGAAAGTTTATCTCTTGATTAGATGCAATAAAAATCTTTGCAAATATTTGCTGAATAATTTCTAGTATGGTAATTTGGTATGGCTGGGATAGAAGTCAGAGGATAGAGTATAGTAATCTCCAGTACAGTTTACCACAATTCTTAAAAAATTTACATCATGTTTACTATGATACTCAAGGCACAAAGTGCAGGCTGGCTTAGGGTCATGTACATTATAGATACTAAACAAATCTATTTCCCAAAGTATCTACTAGGCTTGAGGCAATGGTTTCCTCCTCCAGACTCCTTCTAAGGATACAGTGCTTCTCAGTGGGTTTTTTGTTAGCATATTCAGTGGGATAACTGTTCATTCTGTGTAGCTCTCACACATATTGTAGGACATTTAGCATGTATGTCCCCTGGCTACTGTGAGCCAGTAATAACCGAAACTGCCCTCACATTTCCAAATCACCTTGATGAAGAACAACCAAAAGGATTACGGGAAAATAAACAATAAAGATTTCTATCACTTGCTTATCACTTTCTCTCCTTCTCCATATATAACAAACCAGTATAAGCACTCAATAGGAGGTGCCTATTGAAAGGGGGGGGAATGCCTATAACGTATAATTGAGAAGAAGATGAAAAGAAGCAAATAATAACACCTTCTCTCAAGAAAGACACTCACGATCCAGGCATCCCCCATCATTATGGATGCAACTCACTGGAGACAGCATATTAATGATCACTTTTGCACCATGGCTTGGTGGCTGTAGCACTGTCTTTTCCAGGAGTTTTCTTTTTAAAGTGAATGCCATAGAAAGAGTGTGCTGTCATGGAGCACCATTCAAAAGGTTATGAACAACAGTATCCTCATTTTCTGACGAGGCTTCAGTCCTACCTTCCCAACCCAGGGACTGAACACAGATCTCCTGCATTGAAGGCAGATTCTTTATGATCTGAGCCACCAGGGAAGTTCTGACTAACACACAGTCCTACCGTAGTCTCCTTTGCATGTCTTTCTGCAAAAGGACATTGCTTTTGCCTATCACGGCTGGGTCTGGTGGTCACAGGACACTCTCTACTAGGGTTTGGGAGTTTAATTCTTATTAATTGATAGGCTTCATTATAATTACACAGAGCATAGTAGCACTTTGAGATGTAAATATTTTCAAATGTATTCTAAGAAGTATAAAATTATCTCTAATTCAGTGTCTATCTAAAACCAAAATCTTAAAACACAGTCTATATCTTAAATAATTTAATCTAAATTTAAGCATATTCAAAATAATTCTTAGTTTAACTTTCCTTACATGAAATCCTTTACAGAGCACTTAAAGCAATTATCATTTATATAGGTTATATTAATCATGGCCCAACATGTCAAATTTTCTTTTGTTATCTTGAATTGTTATTGGAAGTTACTTACCTTTCATAAGTTGTAACTGTAAATAATCAAAAACTGTGCTTTATTCGTCTTTGTGTTAACCACCATTCCTGGCACAAGGCTAGGAGAGAGAATGCTCAACAAATATGTTTTATTTAAAATATTTGTATTTTCCTTAAGCTTTCAGACATGATCGTCTGTGAAATCTCTTCATTCCTTTGCACTCATCTAAAGTTAATTATTAAGACAACTATGCTCCATGTCAATAAGATGTATAGCATTATGATTTACCAGTCAACTTTATTACTAGATTTGGCACTGTCAGTTTTCCTTTTAACAAACTGCCAACAGCTAAAGTACTAAGGATATTAGAAAGTACATTGCTGTAGGAGCTGTTGTTATTGAGGGCAAAACAGAAAAGAGTTTATACATTTCCCAGAAATATTAATAATTAAAGCTTTCCTCAAATTAGACTCACCTTGTAGCTGAAGCTATATCTTTTCTTAAAAAAAGCTTTTGCCATGGTTTCTTCTTGAAGCTTTATAATGCAACTTAATCATAGGTGCCATGCCAACTCAAGGTGTTTAAAATGCATTTATTGTGATGAGTTGACACATGGTCATTTTTCAATTACATTAATTTAATTAAATTGCTAATAATGATAATGTCAATGAAACTTCATTTGTTTTTCATATATAAATCACAACCAAATCTTGAACTACTTTTAGAAACAGCTCACTCAAACCAGTGTCATTAATTTGTGTGAGAGAGTATTTTTTAGTAACAGTGTCCTATTATTGTAATTTTTAAAGAATTAAAGTATTGTCCTGAATATTGAATAACCAAAGGGCAATTTATATTACTGACTGTTAGGGCTTGCCTTAAGCAAAATTATGAACATTCTACAAAGACCAAAAAGGCACCAGTTGCCCTTATGAAAGCATATGCATTTGTTTTCAGGTACATCGATTAGTAATTTCCTTGCTTGAGCCTGTTTCTGGTTCATGTGTCACATTCTCATCTAATATGCCATATTACTATCAAATCTACTCTGTCTTGGGTCATATCTGCTTAGAGTCCTTCTTTCTTAAGAAACTAACTAATGTAATAAACACTAGCTAATGGTTTCACACATAAATTCATTACCCCATTCCAGGAAACACATTTATTCTTTGAAAGAAGTTTAGTGGAAAATTGATCATTTGCTCTCCCCTTTCTGGTAGATTTCCAGAGTGGTGGCTAAGCGCTGAGCATACTTAATCCTCATTCGGAAGAATATGACCAGAAACAGGGTGCTTTCCACAAGTTGTCAGGATTTTTTGTCACCTGACTGGGCCACCATGATATCACATATTAGACTAGGAATCTTCACCCTAGCAAAACAAATGATTCTAAACTGTCTTGTAACAAGAATGCTACCTTGTTGCTTCAAATAGTGTTTTGAGGAAGTAGTGTCGCCTCAGAGTAGCGAGTGACTAACATATCATCAGATCCCATCTCTTGGGGAATTTGAACATGAAGCAGAGAGCGAAAGAGGGAATCATAGTTGGAGATAATAGAATCAAGCAGTAGTCATAAATGTAGACAATTAGAAAAGAGGGAGAGTGGGTTCTTGTGTTGCCAGATATTTGGAGTAAGGCTATTAGATGTTCTCTATTGAGGGACAAAAGGGCTTCCTAGGTAGCACAGTGATAATGGCGAGGGAGGTGGGAGGGGGGTTCAGGAGTGGAAACTTATGTACACCTGTGGTAGATTCATGTTGATGTATGGCAAAATCAATACAGTATTGTAAAGTAAAAAAATAAAAAATAATATAAAAAAATTTAAAAAAATCAGCCTGCCAACATGGGACATAAGAGATGCAAGTTTGACCTTTGGGTTGGGAAGATCCTCTAGAAGAGGAAATGGCAATCCACTACAGTATTCTTGGCTGGAAAAGTCCATGGACATTGGAGCTGCTGGGCTACCATCCTTGTGGTCACAAAGAGTGGGACACAACTGAGTGACTGAGCAAATCATAGAATCTCTATCATATGTAAGCAAATTTCTTTCAGCAATAGTTTTTTTAAAGTATAAAAACATGCAACAAACACATTAATACTTGTTTTTCTATTCTTTCCTAAAGTTAAAATAGAATATGTAATTTCTAATTTAGGTTATAATCTAGAGAAGGGACATGCTTATTGGATGGCTGACTTTACTGTGCTCACTTCAACTGTCTCAGGTAACTTAGAATATACAGTTCCAAAGTCCCAGAACATTTTATTGAGGAGATATATATATAACACCTATGACAAAGAAACTTGTTATTTTAAAGTTTTCATATATATATTGAAAAGTGTAAATGTGAAAGTGTTAGTCACTCAGTCATATCCAACTCTTTGTGTCTCCATGGACTATAGCTTGTCAGTCTCCTCTGTCCATGGAATTCTTCAAGCAAGAATACTGGAGTGGGCAGCCACTTAGTTCCCAATGGGATCTTCCTGACCCAGGGATTAAACCTGTGTCTCCTGCATTGCAGGCAGATATATGTGTGTGTGTGTGTGTGTGTGTATTTATATATACACACACACACAAAGAACTTATGAATCTAAAATAGTTTATAGTAGTTTAAAATGATCTCAAAACCATGCTGAAGTCCCTGGTGATGCATTTAGTGGAAATAATTTGTAATAACACATTTTAAACAACTTTATTAAGGAGTAAATGTTATATATAATTTACAATTTGATAAAGTCTTGACATTAGTCTATCATCATGAAATCAAGACCACAAGTAAGAAAATGAACATATTTATCACCACCAAATTTCTTTTTGGAGAAGAAAATGGCAACCCACTCCACTATTCTTGCCTAGAGAATCCCATGGACAGAGGAACCTAGCAGGCTACATACAGTTCATGAGGTCGCAAGAGCTGGACACGACTTAGCGACGAAACCACCACTACCACTACCCCCTCCACCACCAAATTGCTCTCTTCCCCTGTATCATCTTCCTCTCTTTCTAGCTCTCCTATTTGCAGGCAAACACTGATCTGCTTTCTGACACTACAGGTAAAAATTTTTCAGAATTTTATGTTTATTATAATTAAAATCATACCCTTTATGTGTGGCTTCTTTTAATTTAAATGATTATATATTATGTTTCTTCCATTTTGTACCTTGTAGTTCATTACTTTTTACTGCTGAGTAGGATTATCATGTGAATATGTTGTGCTAGTTTGTATTCTTAACATCAGAGTAAATGAATTCTAGTTTGTCTATATCTTCATCAACTTTTGGCTAGGCCAATCCTTATGTATATTATATGTATGTGTGTGTGTATACACACCTGCACACATATATGCATATACATATGTATGTATATATAAGTTTAGCACAATAGGTACATAATTGTGTCTCACTATAGTTATAATTTTCGTTGAACAAATAATTGTGTTGCTTATCTTTTCCTTGTATCATTTCTTGTCGACATATCATCTTATCTACATATTTGTGTATTTAATCTACCTGTATTTTTGTTATTGTTGAACTGTCTATTCACATGTTTTACCCATTTACAAAAATTAGAAGTTTTCTTTCCTGATTATCGAGTTTTGTGGATTTTTTATATAACCTACATAAGAATTCATATTTACTCTAAAGTTTTTATGGTTTTTAATTTTATATTAAAGTCTATGAACTTTTTACTATATTTGTGTATGGTAAATATGTATAACATTTTTCTTTTATTTTGTATATCCAGTTGTTTCTATACCATTTGTTGAAAACACTGTCAGTTCTCAATTGCACCTTTGCACCTCTGTCAAAAATAAATTGTTTCTATATGTTAAATCTATTTCTGAACCTTTATAAAATTTTCTTAATGTAATTGTGTATCTTAATGACAACATTACAGAGTCTTGATTGCAGTATTTTATAAAAAATACTTTGAAAAAGGTTTATTTTGATTCTCCAAAATTGCTTTCCATACTTCCATATGATTTTCTGAAACAGTTTTGAATTTCTACAAAAGAAAGCCTGCCCAATTTTAGATTGGAATTGCATTAAATTTATAAATCAATTTGGAGAGAATTTACATCGTAATTATATTGTGTATAACTTGTAACTAAGGTATATGTCTCTATTTATTAAATCATCCTTAAATTTTTCAGCAAAATTTTATAATTTTTACTGTATGAATAACATATTTTTGTTTTGTTTATCCCTAGATATTTAACATTTCTAGTGCCATTTTAAATGGTATTTAAAAAAATTTTATTTTCTGATTATTTTTCTGATGTTGCTGACTAGGTACAAATGTAACTAATTTTTGTACTGATATTCTCTTAGGAAATTGTTAAACTCACTTAGCTCTTGTAGGTTACTTTTTTTTTTAAATTCCATCAAATTTTCTACAGAGATGATTATGTCTGCAAATAAAGAGTTTTACTTCTGTGTCAATCTGGATACCTTTCATTTTGTCTTTCCTTCTTTCTTTCTTCTTTTCTTTCTTTCCTTCTCTTTTCTCTCTCTATTACCTTATTGCTTTGGCTCAGAGCTCTAATATAATGTTGAATAGAAGTAGTATGAATAGATAATCTTGTTACTAAAGTTAGATAAAACATGAGTGCATCTTAAATTAAAAGACGCTTGCTTCTTGGAAGAAAAGCTATGAACAACCTAGGAATATAATAAAAAATAGAGACATTACTTTGCCAACAAAGGTCCATCTAGTCAAAGCTATGGTTTTTCCAGTAGTCATGTATGCATGTGAGAGTTGGACTATAAAGAAAGCTGAGTGCTGAAGAACTGATGCTTTTGAACTGTGGTGTTGGAGAAAGACTCTTGAAAGTCCCTTGGACTGCACTGAGATCCATCCAGTCCATCCTAAAGGAAATCAGTCCTGAATATTCATTGGAGGGACTAATGTTGAAACCGAAACTCCAATACTTTGACCACCTGATGCAAAGAACTGACTCATTGGAAAAGACTCTGATGCTAGGAAACATTGAAGACAGGAGGAGAAGGGGACGACAGAGGATAAGATGGTTGCATGGCATCACCGACTCAATAGACATAAGTTTAAGTAAGCTCCTGGAGTTGGTAATGGACAGGCAAGCCTGGAGAGCTGCAGTCCATGGGGCTGCATAGCGTCAGACACGACTGAGTGACTGAACTGAACCGAGTGCGTGTTAATTGGCGTCCAACTCTTTTGCGATCCGGCAGCTTCCTTGGTCTATGGGATTCTCCAGGCAAAAATACTAGAGTGGGTTGCCATGCCCTCCTCCAAGGCATCTTCCCAACTCTTAGGTCTTCTGCACTGGCAGGTGTGTTCTTTACCACTAGTGCCACCTGGGAAGGCCCTAGGTAAAACATAACTGGTTTTTAGCTGGAATCAAGATTGCCGGGAGAAATATCAATAACTTCAGATGACACCACCCTTATGGCAGAAAGTGAAGAGGGGCTAAAGAGCCTCTTGATGAAAGTAAAAGAGGAGAGTGAAAAAGTTGGCTTAAAGCTCAACATTCAGAAAACGAAGATCATGGTATCTGGTCCCATCACTTCATGGGAAATAGATGGAGAAACAGTGGAAACAGTGTCAGACTTTATTTTGGGGGGCTCCAAAATCACTGAAGATGGTGACTGCAGCCATGAAATTAAAAGACGCTTACTCCTTGGAAGAAAAGTTATGAGCAACCTAGATAGCATATTCAAAAGCAGAGACATTACTTTGCCGACTAAGGTCCGTCTAGTCAAGGCTATGGTTTTTCCTGTGGTCATGTATGGATGTGAGAGTTGGACTGTGAAGAGGGCTGAGCGCCGAAGAATTGATGCTTTTGAAGTGTGGTGTTGGAGAAGACTCTTGAGAGTCCCTTGGACTGCAAGGAGATCCAACCAGTCCATTCTGAAGGAGATCAACCCTGGGATTTCTTTGGAAGGAATGATGCTGAAGCTGAAAATCCAGTACTTTGGCCACCTCATGAGAAGAGTTGACTCATTGGAGAAGACTTTGATGCTGGGAGGAATTGGGGGCAGGAGGAGAAGGGGACGACAGAGGATGAGATGGCTGGATGGCATCACTGACTCGATGGATGCGAATCTGAGTGAACTCCGGGAGATGGTGATGGACAGGGAGGCCTGGTGTGCTGCGATTCATGGGGTTGCAAAGAGTTGGACACGACTGAGCGACTGAACTGAACTGAACTGAACTGAAGACTCAAATGGTGAAGAATCTGCCTGTAATGCGTGAGACCTGGATTGGATCCCTGGGATGGGAAGATCCCCTGGAGGAGGGTATGGCAACCCACTCCAGTATAGTGGCCTGGAGAAGCCCCATGGACATGGAAGCCGGGCGGGCTACTGTCCCGTGGGCTGGCAAAGAGTCAGACATGACTTGGGTGACTAAGCGCAGCACAGTACAGCAAGACATTAAATACAGGGCTTTCATAGATACTCTTTACCAAGTTGAAGACATTTTCCTTTGTTGTAGCTTTTGTATAGCATCTGACTGCTTTTGGTATCAGGATAAATCTAACTTAGTAAAAATAGAAAGTGTTATCTCCTTGTAATTTTTTTTTTTTTTTTTGGTAAAAGATCATGCCAAATTGATATTTCTTCCTTAAATGAGAGTAAAATTTACCAGTGAACCCATTTGGGCTTGACTTTTGTTTTTTGTTGTTGGAAGATGTTTGACTACAAATCAATTTCTATAACAGATAAAAAGATATTCAGGTTGTTTCAGAATGAGCCTTTGTTTTTGAGGAAGAATTCATCATTTCATCTAAGTTGTCTAACTTATTAGCATATTTTTTCATAATAGGTTCTTACCATTTTAATATCTGTAGAATCTCTAGTAAAGTTTCTCTTTTTTCCATGATCAATTTGGCTATTAATGTAATGATCTTCTCAAAGATACAACTTTGGGTTTCATTGGTTTTCTACATTTGTTTTATTTTCATCTATTTCATTTATTTTTGCTCTGAGCTTATAAGTTTCTATTTTTTGTTTAATGTGGGTATATACAAAATAGCTTCGTTGATTCTTCTTAAGGTTTGAACAGATGGAATACAATTATTTTAATTCTTTTAATATTGCTAATTCTAGCACATGTGTTAGCTCTAGGATGGCTTTTTTTTCCTCTTCATGATTGGTAACGGTGCATCTTCCTTGTTGGCTGTTAGATATTTTTGAATTTGTATAAATACTTTTGAGCTTTCTTCTGGGACTCAGTTCAGTTCAGTTCAGTTCAGTCACTCAGTTGTGTCCGACTCTTTGCCACCCCATGAATCGCAGCACACCAGGCCTCCCTGTCCGTCACCAACTCCCGGACTTCACTCAGACTGGCGTTCATCGAGTTAGTGATGCCATCCAGCCATCTCATCCTCAGTCATCCCCTTCTTCTCCTGCCCCCAATCCTTCCCAGCATCAGAGTCTTTTCCAATGAGTCAACTCTTCGCATGAGGTGGCCAAAGTACTGGAGTTTCAGCTTTAGCATCATTCCTTCCAAAGAAATCCCGGGGTTGATCTCCGTCAGAATGGACTGGTTGGATCTCTCAAGAGTCTTTTCCAACACCACACTTCAAAAGCATCAATTCTTCGGCGCTCAGCTCTCTTCACAGTCCAACTCTCACAACCATACATGACTACTGGAAAAACCATAGCCTTGACTAGACGGACCTTAGTCGGCAAAGTAATGTCTCTGCTTTTGAATATGCTGTCTAGGTTGCTCATAACTTTTCTTCCAAGGAGTAAGCGTCTTTTAATTTCATGGCTGCAATCACCATCTGCAGTGATTTTGAAAATAGTTTTATCCTTTCAAATTTAGCTTCTACTACTTTTTAAGAATGGCCAGAGCCCTGCTCAGTCTAAGGCTAATTATTCCTCATTGAGTTTACCCTCTTGCAAACTCAACCAAATGCCTCATGTATTGTGAAGTTTTCTCACCAGTGCTTTGTAGTAAAATATAGCTCACAACATTTTTTTACTGTTTCTCAAGGTAACTGACATTCATTTTCTGATATCTGGGGCTTTATAAAACATGTTTCATATATTCTATCTGATATTGGTTTTAGTATGTAGAACAAATTGAGTCATTTTTATTTCATCTTGGCCAGAAATGGAAATCTATGGCATGATATTTTAAATGTTTATTTACTTAGAAAATATGATATACTAAATATTACATTTAACTGCCAATGCTCTTTAAATTTAAATTATATAATATATATATGCTTATGTGTATATATATGTATGTCTTAATAGATAAATTTCTTTCACTCTTCACAATATTATTAAAGGTCTTTATTTCAAATAACATTTTATATCATTAGTTGTTCAAAGTTTTAAACAAAGTTATATTCTGGTTGTAATTAAGGCATAATTATTCCTTTCTGTCATTGTAAAAAATTGTCTTTGATAGTTGCTTTTTTTTTTCTTTTTTACTTTGTTGTTTATATGGGGGCTTCAGAGGCATAGCCAAAAATTAACAAAATATAGAAAATAAAAGTGTCTGAGGCTGTGAATCATTTTCTGTTAATACCAGTATAATCTTATAATAGAAATAGTATTAATATATGTTATATATGTATTAAAACATTTACTGACTGACCAAAAAAAGGCATAGAAATTTTCATTTTATATTTTTGGCAATTCATTTGCATTTAGCCCAAGTATTTGTTACATACTTTTATAAAAGCAAGGAATTTTTGTCTGATTATTAGTTTTTTAACATTTACATGCAGAGGAATGTTACTAGAAAGGGCTTTCTTTTCAACTTCTTGTTCTAGAGGTATAATATAAATACTTTATTAGCTGTCGACAGATTGGCTTATAGACATGTGCCTATGCTTCTGTTTATTTTTATTTTTTTATTTTTTTTATTTTTTATTTTTTGCATTTTTTTTTATTTTTAGTTTTTTATTTTTTACATTTTAAAATCTTTAATTCTTACATGCATTCCCAAACATGAACCCCCCTCCCACCTCCCTCCCCATAACATCTTTCTGGGTCATCCCCATGCACCAGCCCCAAGCATGCTGCATCTTGCGTCAGACATAGACTGGCGATTCAATTCACATGATAGTATACATGTTAGAATGTCATTCTCCCAAATCATCCCACCCTCTCCCTCTCCCTCTGAGTCCAAAAGTCCGTTATACACATCTGTGTCTCTTTCCCTGTCTTGCATACAGGGTCGTCATTGCCATCTTCCTAAATTCCATATATATGTGTTAGTATACTGTATTGGTGTTTTTCTTTCTGGCTTACTTCACTCTGTATAATCGGCTCCAGTTTCATCCATCTCATCAGAACTGATTCAAATGAATTCTTTTTAACCGCTGAGTAATACTCCATTGTGTATATGTACCACAGCTTTCTTATCCATTCATCTGCTGATGGACATCTAGGTTGTTTCCATGTCCTGGCTATTATAAACAGTGCTGCGATGAACATTGGGGTACATGTGTCTCTTTCAATTCTGGTTTCCTCGGTGTGTATGCCCAGAAGTGGGATTGCTGGGTCATAAGGTAGTTCTATTTGCAATTTTTTAAGGAATCTCCACACTGTTCTCCATAGTGGCTGTACTAGTTTGCATTCCCACCAACAGTGTAGGAGGGTTCCCTTTTCTCCACACCCTCTCCAGCATTTATTGCTTGCAGATTTTTGGATCGCAGCCATTCTGACTGGTGTGAAGTGGTACTGACTTCAGGCTCTACTACAAAGCCACAGTCATCAAGACAGTATGGTACTGGCACAAAGACAGACATATAGATCAATGGAACAAAATAGAAAGCCCAGAGATAAATCCACACACATATGCTTCTGTTTAAAACATTATGTCTCCCGAAAATATATTTGCTAGCTAAAGGCATTTTGACATGTGTACATCTCTTGATGCCTGCAGTAATAAGCAACACCAAATGTAGACAGGTAAAATGTGACATCACAAGAGAAGAGTATGAGAAAGAGCATACTAAGGCAAATATCACATATCTTTCATTTCTGGTAACAAATAATGTCAACAAGAAGAGCTCAATTATTTTGCTCAAATTGAAAAATACAAAGTGAATAAATACTTTAAAAAATAGTCTTATTTAGGGAAACAGTATTGCCTGTAACTGAAAAACTGAAGATATGTGTCAGATTGTGACAGCGTATTTTCTAGTACACCTCTTCAAACATAAAATCTAATCATGTCCACCCTTTCCCATGCCATTTAATCCCTCTCCTTGATATATCCTGCTTCCCCAAATGCTATAATGAAAACCAGGGTTCATGGCAAAACTCAAGCCTCTCTGAGCTCCCTTATCTCTCATTAGCTGAACGCAGCTTTGTAAAATTTTATTCCTTTAGCCCTCTCCTGTGGCCTAAGTGAAATTCAGACATCTATTGTTATAAAAAATGTAAAGGGAATAGCAATGTAATTTCCTCCCAAAGGAAATATCGTGCAGTTTAATAATATATTGGGAACATGTGGCCAGGTCAGCCTGTTATTTATCCTTTTGCCTAGGCTATTTTATTTAGAAGTCAGCAGAAATAGAACAAGAACATTCTATATAGAATATTTCACTTGTCATTTACTAGTTTCTGTGTTAAAAAAAGACTGAAAAAATTATTTTCCATATTTCTGATTTGATTTGCTTTTGCTTGAAACCGGATAGAGATTAAGAATAAAGTGGAAAATATTTAGAAAAGTACTGAAATCAGTTTTGATATGGAATATTGTAGCATAGTTTTTTTTAATACTTAAACTTCTCCAGAAATGGAGTAGGCTGCCTAGTAACTCAGTGAAAAAGCTGCTAAAAGGAATCTTTAAAGCATTGTCATATATATTGTAGAAGGAAGGACTTTTGTCTTAGAATATCTCTGTCCTCTGATAGAATTTTTTCTTCTGGGATCTAATATCATGTTCTTTTCTAAGTATTATATGGGTATATTTCTTAATTTTTCTACTGAGATGTAACTAGAGAGTTATTTACATATTTTACTAATTTTTTTCATCAGAGAACTTTTTACAGACTAGACTCTTAATAAACATATTTATTTTAGTAATAATAATAATATTACTATATATGATTTATTGGAAAATATCTTATACAGTTAGCATTGATTATTGTATTAAATATTCATGAAAATGGTAGGAGCCAAGTATTATTTTTTGTCTAACTTCATCAAAGAAAATAACCATCATGGATTAGCCTGTATTAATAAATATATGTTAATTAGTAAGTAAACATATGGATAAATGAATGTATAAATTAGCAGTTGGAAGATTATATATTTAATATATGTATGAACATAAAAGCCTTATGTGTTTTGTCTATGAATATAAGAGCTATTTATTAAAGTTTAATGAAATAATTGTATATATTATTATCATTGCTCCTATAATTTTCCATTTTAGCATCTTTCGCATTGCTTATCACAGGTGTATCATTTCAATCACTCGGTCATGTCCAACTGTCTGTAACCTCATGGACTGCAGCTCACCAGGCTTTTCTGTCCATCACCAAATCTGGAGCTTGATCAAACTCATGTCCATCGAATTGGTGATGCCATTCACTTGTCTCATCTGCTTCATCCCCTTTTTCCTCCTGCCTTGAATCTTTCACGGCATCAGGGTCTTTTCCAATGAGTCAGTTCTTAGCATCAGTATTGGAGTTTCAGCTTCAGCATCAGTCCATCCAATGGATATTCAGGACTAATTTCCTTTAGGATTGACTTGTTTGATCTCCTTGCAATCCAAGGGACTCTCAAGAGTCTTCTACAATACCACAGTGCAAAAGCATCAATTCTTTGACACTCAGATTTCTTTATGATCCAGCTGTCACATCCATACATGATTACTGGAAAACCTATGTCTTTGACTAGACAGACCTTTGTCAGCAAAGTAATGTCTCTGCTTTTTAAATGCTGTCTAGGTTAGTCATAACTTTTCTCCCAAGGAGTAAGCGTCTTTTAATTTCATGGGTGCGGTCATCAACTGCAGTGACTTTGGAGCCCAACAAAATAAAGTTTGTCACTGTTTCCATTGTTTCCCCATCTATTTGCCATGAAGTGATGGGAGAAGATGCCATGATCTTCATCTTCTGAATGTTGAGTTTTAAGCCATCATTTTCACTTTCCTCTTTTACTCCTTAATTCCTCTTCACTTTCTACCATAAGGGTGGTGTCATCTGCATATCTGAGGTTATCGATGTTCTCCCTGCAATCTTGATTCCAGCTTGTGCTTACTGCAGCCCAGCACAATTTTGCATGATGTAATCTGCATATAATTAAATAAGCAGGGTGACAATATACAGCCTTGATGTCCTTCCTTCCCAATTTGGAACCAGTCCATTGTTCCATGTCTGATTCTAACTGTTGCTTCTTACATACAGATTTCTCAAGAGGTAGGTCAGGTAGTCTGGTATTCCCATCTCTTTCAGAATTTTTCACTGTTTGTTGTGATCCACACAGTCAAATGTTTTAGTGTAGTCAATGAAGCAGAAGTAGATGGTTTTCTGTAATTCTCTTGTTTTATCTATGATCCAACAGATGTTGGCAATTTAATCTCTGATTCCTCTGCCTTTTCTAAGTCCAGCTTGAACATAAGGACGTTCATGTTTCACGTACTGTTGAAGCCTCGCTTGGAGAATTTTGAGCATTACTTTACTAGCATGAGAGATGAGTGCAATCGTTTGCTAATTAGAACATTCTTTGGCATTGTCTTTCTTTGGGATTGGAATGAAAACTGACCTTTTCCAGTCCTGTGGCCTCTGCTGAGTTTTCCAAATTTGCTGGCATATTGAGTGCAGCACTTTAACAGAATCATGTTTTAGGATTTGAAATAGCTCAACTGGATTCCATCACCTCCACTAGCTTTGTTTGTAGTGTTGTTTCCTAAGGCCCACTTGACTTCGCATTCCAGGGTGTCTGGCTCTAGGTGAGTGATTGTACCAACATGGTTATCAGTGTCATTAAGATATTTTTTCGTATGGTTCTCTGTATTCTTGCCTCCTCTTCATAATATTATCTGCTTCTGTTAAGCCATGCTGTTTCTCTCCTTTACTGTGCCCATTTTGCATGAAATGTTCCCTTGGTATCTCTAATTTTCTTGAAGACATTTCTAGTCTTTCCTATTCTATTGTTTTCCTCTATTTATTTACATTGATCAGTTTGAAAGGCTTTCTTATCTATGCTGTCTATTCTTTGGATATCTGCATTCAGATGGGTATATCTTTCCTTTTGTTCTTTGCCTTTCCCTTCTCTTCTTTTCTCAGTTATTTTTAAGGGTCATTTCAAGGTGGCATAGTAGAAGGACACACACTCATCTTCTTCTGTGAGAACTCCAAAATTTCAACTTTCTACTGAACAACCATTGACAGGAGAATGATGAATCTCACCAAAAAAAAAAAAAAAAAAGATACCCCATATCCAAGAGCAGAGTAAAAGCCCTAACAAGATGGTAAAAAGGGCAAAATCATGTTTAGAATCAAACCTCATAACTACAAGAGATGCTTGGAGGGCTCAAACTAAATCTTGTACATTCCAGGACCCAGAGACCCCACAAAAGATTGAACCAGACCTGTCTTTGAGTGTCTCCTCTAGATGCACAAGTAAGAAGTGGCCTGCCACAGGGACAGGGGCTCTGACTGCAGCAGACCTGGGATGAGTGGCTTGTGGCATAAATCCTCTTGGAGGAGGTTGTGAATAGCCCCACCATAGGGCCACTGAGCAGATGACCCACAAACTAGAGAACAATTATATAAAAGAAGTCCTCACACTGTTGCACAAGTTCTAGGGCTCACAACAGATTCCCCAACCTGGGATCAGGCAAAGGAACTTAATGTCCAGGGAATTTGACTTTGAAGGCCAGTGGGATTTGATTACAAAACTTCTTCCAGGCTGGGGGAACAGACTCTTGGAAGGCACAAAAAAAAACCTTGTATGCACCAGGACTCTGGAGAAAGGAACAGCAACTCCATAAGAGACTGAGATAGACTTGCTTGTGATTGTCCAGGAGTCTCTGGCAGAGGTGTGGGTTGACTGTGGCCTGACACAGGGTCATGGGCACTGAATGCAACAATCTTGGGAGCTGTGGTGCATACTGGTATAATTCCTTTTGAAGGAGGTCTCCATTACTGCCATAACCCCCACTATAGTTTGGTCTCAGGTCAAACTATATGGAGGGAACACAGCCACACCCATCAACAGAAAATTGGATTAAAGATTTACTGAGCATGGCCCTGCCCATCAGAGTAAGACCCAGCTTCTCCCACAGCCAGTCCCTCCCAGAAAAAAGCTTCCACAAGCCTCTTATCTTTATCCTTAGAGGGCAGGCAGAATGAAAACCATATTCACAGAAAACTAACCAAACAGATCACATGGAACGCAGTCTTATCTAACTCAATGAAACTATGAGCCAAGTCATATAGGGCCACCCAAGATGGACAAGTCATGGTGGAGAGTTCTGACAAACATTGTCCACTGGAGAAGTGAATGGCAAACCATTCAGTATTCTTGCCTTGAGAACCCCATGAACAGTATGAAAAGGCAAAATAGGTGTGACACTGAAAGATGAACTCCCAGATTGGTAGGTGCCCAAAATGCTACTGGAGAAGAGTAGAGAAATAGCTCCAGAAAGAATGAAGAGGCTGAGCCAAAGCAAAAGCAACACCCAGTTGTGGATGTGACTGGTGATGGAAGTAGAGTCCAATGCTGTAAAGAACAATATTGCATAGGAACCTGGAATGTTAGGTCCATGAATCAAAGTATATTGGAAGTGGTCAAACAGGAGATGGCAAGAGTGAACATCAACATTCTAGGAATCAATGAACTAAAATGGACTGAAATGGGTGAATGTAATTCACATGACCGTTATATCTAATACTGAGGGCAAGAATCCCTTAGAAGAAATGGAGTAGCCCTCCATTGAAGGGCTACTCAACAAAAGAGTTCAAAAAACAGTACTTGGGTGCAATCTCAAAAACTGCAGAATGATCTCTGTTTCCAAGGCAAACCATTCATTGTTACAGTAATCCAAGTCTATGCCCCAACCACTAATCCTGAAGAAGCTTAAATTGATTGGTTCTATGTAGACCTGCACGAGATTGTAGAACTAACATCAAAAAAGAGATGTTCTTTTCATCACTGGGGACTGGAATGCAAAAGTAGGAAGTCAAGAGCTACTTGGAGTAATAGGCCAGTTTGGCCTTGGAGTAAAAAGTGAAGCAGGGCAAAGGCTAACAGAGTTTTTCCAAGAGAACACACTGGTCATCACAAACACCCTCTTCCAACAACACAAGTAAAGACTCTACACATGGACATCACCAGATGGTCAATATCAAGCTCAGATTGATTATATCCTTTGTAGCTAAAGATGGAGACTTTCTATACGGTCTTCAAAAACAAGACCGGAAGGTGACTGTGGCCCCAATCATGAACTCCTTATTGCAAAATTCAGACTTAAATTGAAGAAAGTAGGGAAAACCACTAGACCCAAATAAAATTCCTTAACGATTATACAGTGGAAGTGACAAATAGATAGATAAGCCTCTTATCTTTATCTTTAAAGGACAGGAAGAATGAAAACCATAATCACAGAAAACTGATAGAGTGCCTGAAGAACTATTGGTAGAGGTTCATTACATTATACAGGAGGCTGTGATCAAAACTATCCCCAAGTTTATTACAGGTGTATACATTAATAATTTCATCTTTGTTGCTATAAAAATGAATGACAAAGGAGAGTACAGAGATAAATTATGTAGAAATTAATATTACATCTACATATTTGGATTTACCAACAGACTTTTGGCTTTGCTCCCAATTAAATTATTTTCAGTAAACATTTAATGGCCTTTGCAAGAAACTGAATAATACAATGAAACATGCTCATTACTTAGAAGTGTAGATTGTAGATTCATTGAAAAGGTCTCTCTTGAAATTGTATGTGACATCAAATAGTCCTGCTGTTTGTTTCTTATTGAATTACTAGTTACTAGGTATTATTAAATAGCAAGGAAAGGATTCTCTACTGAAAACTAGTGTGATACCCTTTGACATACCGGAAAAAAAATGTAACATTATAGTAATGTTGACTATCCCTAAGGAGGGCTTTATATATTTTTATTTTTCCTGTGTCATTAAGCATGATATATTGTAATTTTATAGTTGGAGGATAAATTATTTATGATTTGTGAAGGTTGCTTTTTTCTTCTTCAAGTGTGTTTGTTTCTTTTTCCTAGCTCAGAAAGAACTAGACAATTATTTGAAAGAAAATAAAATATTTAGAGACATCAGTTACAATTCAGTGAAAGCATGAGCAGAAAGGAGACTGAGATTTGTCAGAAACTGGATTGTTTATTAAGCAAATAACTTATGTTATCACTAAGATCAAAAGGTGTTAGTACTGATTATCAGTGAAAGCTGCCACAATCTAAAGTGAAGCTTTGAATTGAGACTTCTGCCACTTTATAACAAACATTTGTTTTTCATTCTCATGGGCTTTTTGGAATTATTATACCTTTATATTCTGAATTCACAATTTTGTCCCTTATTTGCTCTGTAAAATTTTTTATTTCTTTTTTATAATTTTTTTTAAATTGGAGGATAATTAGTTTACAATGTTCAATGTTGTGTTGGTTTATGCCATATTTCAATATGAGTTTTAAACTCCTTGAGTCTCTAGTTTTTCATCTCTAAATTGGCAGGCATAAAAATCAGATAATAAATAGGAAATGATTAGCACAGTGCTAGATATATAGCTGATATTCATAAGTAAGTTTTTATTTTTCCATCATTAAAATATTTTACCATTTTATATTCCAATCTTCCATGAATCTCTTTTTTGAGTAGACCAGTTCAAAATGATGCTACTGTCTTCTAATCTCTTCTAAACTCTGTACCATATGTATTTATTATTCTGAGTCCTCATGTTTATTTTTAACCCTTTCATGTACACTGAACTTTGTCTCAGAAACTGTAACTGATAAGATATAAGCCTATCTTGTGGAGTTCCCTGATGACTCAGATGGTAGAGAATCTACCTATAATGCAAGAAACTTGGATCCGATCCCTGGGTCAGGAAGATCCCCTGGTGGATGGCATGGCAGCCCACTATAGTATGCTTGATTGGAAAATTCCAGAAACAGAGGAGCCTGGTGGGCTACAGGCCATACCATGGGGTTGCAACCATGGGGTTTCAAAGAGTTGTCTATGACTGAGCAACTTATACTATCTCATTGTAAGCCTATCTAACCTTTTAGAAAATAAAGGAGATATAAGCGTTTGTCAGGATTTGGGGATTTTAGAGGTTTTTTACTCCCCACCTGGCAGAGTGTTTTCATCTCTTATACTGCCTGGTAAAGAAAACACACATGTCAGATTGAGGATCAGAGAGGCAAGCCACCTGTGAGAAGGCAAAAATATTAGTGAAGCAGATTAAAGCTCCAGGCATCTTCCAAAGCAGATAAACTCAAATGTCTTTCCACATATCCTGAGCACACAAGGGCTTATTCGTGGTCATGTCTTCCTTGGCTTCCCATTATCCAAGACATAGGGTTAATCCCTTTAGAACCGGCCAACTGTCACTGCAGAGCCTTTGTGGTCAGGGTTCATCAGTGATTACACATTGGCTGTTGCAGTTTGTTCCTGTTTCCATCCAGATGGTATCAGTATTGGTCTGAATAATGACTGCAGTTCCTGTGGGCCAGCTGCCCAGACTAGACCCATCTGTATATCTGGAACTGTGGGGATTTGCTTCCTTCCCTCTCTATAGGCCAAGGGGCTGCCGCAGGAATAGGGGTGAGAGTATTAGGAAGATCTTCATAGTCTACAGGGCCTAGTAGCACCCACATTTCTAGAGACAGTAGGCTGAAGGAACTGGGTGCCTCACCTGCAAGAACCCAAGGGAGTCCTAACTGTCTTTCACATCCTGGCTCATAAGGAGCTGACAGTGCTGGCAATCAGGAAGCTTACTCCATAGCTCAGGTTTGAGTCTTAGCAACTGACACTTTAGAAGATATGACAGATTGAGTACATAGAAAGAGTGGCTGCCATAGTGCCCTAGTAGGATGGCATATTGCCAAAGATGTCATATGCCTCTTGAAATACAATGACCTTGTTAATGCACTGACAGCATATCCTGTATATTCTAAGCAGTGTCCAGGACAACTGCCAAAGAAGTCTGGGGCCGTCCACCAGAGTTCTCAACCAGTGAGTGTTTGACAACATGATTATATTGGCACCATGCACCAATTAAGCATTCTCTATATGCTTTGGTTTGAATGGACACTGTATCTGGCCTAACCCAAGCTTTCACAGCTCACCATGCAAAGTAGGCTGCCACCATGAGGGGGCTAGAAAGGCTGAGCACCAATTATGGATTCCCTCCCTTCTACAGACAGTGACTGAGGGTCACATTTTAAGGGTCATGATGTGCAAGAATGCACAAAAGAACATGACACTGAAAGGAGGTTTCATCTTACCTATAACTCACAAGCAGCAGGATTAGTAGAAAGGAAAAATGAAATATTAAAGCAGCAAATTGAATTACTACTAGGTAAGACTGCCTTGGCTTCATGGACTCAAGTGTTGTTCTAGGCTTTAATACATTTAAATGATCAACCAATACAGCCTGTTGCCCCATATGACAGTCTGGGGATCCCTGCTGAGATGCCCAGTACTCTAAAGGTATGGCAGTGGCAGGAAACAGCCATTGCCCTAAGTCTCAAAGTGCTGTGACTAGCCTCCAATTGAAATAAATAAATTTATATTTTAAAAAAAGTGCTGTGAGATCAAAGTGGTATGCTGTTGAGAACACTGAGCCCCATCGTGCCTGGGAAAGGCATTATCTCCTGGAATTTGCAATAGAATGTTTCACTGGAATGGATGAGTTACTTCATGTTGCTGGGCAAGGAGAAACTATTCAATCTCCATTGATATCCCACTGTCCTGCTATAAGTCAGAAGTGCTGAATTGAATTTTACTTAGAATGCAATATGTATCATTGGAAGAGGAGAGAAAATGGATATACCATTCTATATCCTGCCTCTGGTTCATCTCCTCACATGTAATATTGCTGCCTTCCTCAGCCAACATGTATGGCATAGCAACCATGCCAAGTTCCCCCAAATTGCCAACTCCCTCTCAAGGCCATAGAGCACATTCTACTTTTCACTGTACAATCATTTGGCCACCAAGTTTGTTCCCTCTACTGGCCTGGACAACATTTTAGCTCAGATGGAATCCTTACTGAATTCACCTACCAAGTCTTAAATGATAGCTGACAAAGCCCATCTGTACCGAGCACTAAGGTGTTTGTAATAAGAGAAGTTATCCTCAAAGGACCAACTTGCTGCCTCACAAGGAGATACCAGTGTCTTTATCCAAACAGAATGTTACGTGTTCTTACCTAATGAGCCTGCATTTTTATTAAGTCACATGAGAATACAAATAACATTCTGTATGATCCAACTTCCACTCTGGTGGATTTAATAAATCACTGGTTTGGATCACAGGGCTCTTGGTGGAAAAAAAAAAAGTTGAGAATCATTATCTTGTGTGTGTGTGTGTGTGTGTGTGTGTGTGTGTGTTCCCTTGCATTTGCTTATGTTATCTCTGTGGTATGTGCCTTCAGTGCAGCTGTATAGCTGCCAGATGAGCCACCTCCATGCTCCACCCTTGCTGATGGTTCAGGGTACATTGCTGAAGAAGGGGGCATGTAAGATTGTACGAGCGAGTCATGAGGGAGAATGTTGGAGGAAGTCATGAAGAGGACAGGACAGCTGGTTGGCCCAGGGGCTAGACCCAGGCAGCTGGAGGCTCCTCACCCCCTTCCCTGTCCTTGGAGTGTACATTCTGCCCACTCTTCACATGGTGGGAGATATTATCAAGAATGCAACGCTGAAAGAGTAAGGTGCAGTTGAGACCATCTGGACTGAATACATGGCTGAACCCAGTTAAGGCCTCTATCTAACAAACTTAAGATTCTGGCAGGTGGGTGTGGAGATCTACCCATATTATAGTTGCCCAAGACAAGCCTCATATGTAAATTTCCTTACTTATTAAAACTGCCACCTATCAATCTGGAGCGATTTGCCTCCTTAGTCTCTCCTTGCCCTCTACATGTGGAAGTCAATTAACAAACCAACAAACTGCAATAAATTTGGCCAGAAATCTGTTGGAGTTCTAAAAACCATTCTGATGTTCGAATAAGTTGTAATAAAACCAAGATGGAGCATTACTAAGAAGTGCAAAATATTTTTTGCATATAATTATTTCAATGTGATTCCAAAAGTTTCAAAGATGTCATTTTTGTTATTCTAAAGACTAGTCTTTTTTCACAAGTTGATACTGCGGTATGTGATAGTCCTTTCCTTTCCTAACCTGTACTTTGAGTGTTTATTCAACCTCATTTGTATTTCTGGATCTCGTCAACTGCTTTTAGCTTGGAATCCCTCTCTTGGGTTTGTTCTTAGGTTCTAGTAACTGGAACCGTATTCTAGGCTGGAGTCCCTAGAAGATTCAGTTTAGTGACAGCATATGTGCAAATGCCTTATTTGCAAATCCACACTCGGCAATAAAAATAAAGAAAAAGAAGGAGACCAGGAAAAAAAGAAGAATGAATGAAGCGGAGTGTGTTTCGAAGCTGTCCACAACTCTGTCACAAGCATAACTGATCATTTATTTTAGTGGAGAGTCTTCTGAGGGACTGTGTAAACTGTTGTTTTTGTGAACAGACCATCTTGGGAGAGCAAATCATTGTTACTGCAACTTTGTCAGCCAGATTTCAGAAGTAAAGAAAGTGCTAGAATTTGAGGAGGCATGAAATAGTGAGTACACTGCCCATTTTGCATCTGACCGATGTGGCTTCTGGCTTCTCCATGGCTATATTGCCTCCTTTGATCTCTTAATCACTCCTACTCCACTCCTAAAGTGTAAAATATGGTGGTATACTTAATCTTGTAGTTGGATTTTCTCCTTAGATAATGTATAACAAAGTGTTTATGGGCACGAATTGTAGGTTCTGATAGCAAAATTATATCTCATGCTTTATGAGGTGGCCTGAAAGTGACTTTCAACAAGTAGCATATGAGAAAAATTTGAGAATGTATTAAAAAAACCTCAAAAAATATAAAACCATATAGCAAACAAAAGATCCATTTATTTCCTTTTTTTTTTTTGTTTTTAAAGAACCATATTCACAGACAAGCCAACAAACTTTCCTCGGAGATAATAACTGTATTGTATTTTTTGCTGTTGATTGCAGAATGGAATTTATGGAATGTGAAAATTTGTTTAATTAGATAATATGGTCTTTAGTTAAATTATTCTACTAGATTTTTATAATGATAATTCTAATGTCTATCACTAGATAACTATTAGTTACAAGCAGAGTATAAAATGGTTCTAAAGGAACTTTAACTATACTTTATGCATATGTTTAGTTTCTAAGCAGTGCTTGGCCTGGAGCACATAACACAATATTAGAAAAATGAAAGTTTTATTTTATTCTGTCCAGCTGTGGTGTAGACAGTGGCTCTTTCATTATTTATTATTTATTAATATTATTTTAGACCTATCTCTTTCTTCCTATTAAATTGGTGCATACTTCTGAGCTGCTGTCTAATCTCTTGCTTATAAATGGGAGTATGTAACTTTTCCTACCTAAAATTTAACAGACATTAGTGGAATCAGGAAGATGAATTAATTCTCTACCTTTATAAAATTATTTTGAGAAACAAAGTTGTGATGATTGTAATTACAACATAAAATAAACGTATGGTAAACAGAGAGAAAAAAGAATTGATCCACTATCAAACTGACAATAATTATCCTCTACTTCTATGTCATTCTGAATATTCTTATGTGCCAGTCAGTCATAAGAGTAGTCCAGAATATAATACTAAATATTTGTTTTATTTTATCTATTTTCTCATAACATTTTAAGAATATATAATGTGAAACAAAAAATCCTATAAATACACATTTTAATGGAAAAAATAATAAAGGTACTGAAGGAAAAAAAAATCACAGTACAGATGGTCTCTAAGCAGATAAAAATATATTCAATTTTGCTAGTAACTGAGTGACAAAGAAATAGAGGAAAACAACAGAACGGAAAAGATGAGAGATCTCTTCAAGAAAATTAGAGATACCAAGGGAACATTTCATGCAAAGAAGGGATCGATAAAGGACAGAAATAGTATGGACCTAACAGAAGCAGAAGATATTAACAAGAGATGGCAAGAATACACAGAACTGTACAAAAAAGATCTTCACGACCCAGATAATCATGATGGTGTGATCACTCACCTAGAGCCAGACATCCTGGAATGTGAAGTAAGGTGGTCCTTAGAAAGCATCACTATGAGCAAAGCTAGTGGAGGTGATGGAATTCCAGGTGAGCTATTTCAATTCCTGAAAGATGATGCTGTGAAAGTGCTGCACTTAACATGCCAGCAAATTTGGAAAATGCAGCAGTGGTCACAGGACTGGAAAATGTCAGTTTTCATTCCAATCCCAAAGAAAGGCAATGCCAAAGAATGCTCAAACTACCACACCATTGCACTCATCTCACATGCTAGGAAAATAATGTTCACATATTTCTTCAGCAATACGTGAACTGTGAACTTCCTGATGTTCAAGCTTGTTTTAGAAAGGCAGAAAAACCAGAGATCAAATTGCCAACATCTGCTGGATCATGGAAAAAACAAAAGAGTTCCAGGAAAACATCTATTTCTGCTTTATTGACTATGCCAAAGCCTTTGACTGTGTGGATCACAATAAACTGTGGAAAATTTTGAAAGAGATGGGAATACCAGAGCACCTGACTTGCCTCTTGAGAAACCTATATTCAAGTCAGGAAGCAACAGTTAGAATGGGACGTGGAACAACAGATTGGTTCCAAATAGGAAAAGGAGTATGTCAAGGCTGTATATTGTCACTCTGCTTATTTAACTTATATGCAGAGTACATCATGAGAAACGCTGGGCTGGAAGAAACACAAGCTGGAATAAAGACTGTTGGGAGAAATATCAATCGCCTCAGATATGCAGATGACACCACCCTTATGGCAGAAAGTGAAGAGGAACTAAAAAGTCTCTTGATGAAAGTGAAAGAGGAGAGCGAAAAAGTTGGCTTAAAGCTCAACATTCAGAAAACGAAGATCATGGCATCTGGTCCCATCACTTCATGGGAAAATAGATGGGGAAACAGTGGAAACTGTCAGACTTTATTTTGGGGGGCTCCAAAATCACTGCAGATGGTGATTGCAGCCAGGAAATTAAAAGATGCTTACTCCTTGGAAGGAAAGTTATGAGCAACCTAGATGGCATATTCAAAAGCAGAGACATTACTTTGTCAACAAAGGTCCATCTAGTCAAGCCTATGGTTTTTCCATTAGTCATGTATGGATGTGACAGTTGGATTGTAAAGAAAGCTGAGCGCTGAAGCATTGATGTTTTGAACTGTGGTATGGAGAAGACTCTTGAGACTCCCTTGGACTGCAAGGAGATCCAACCAGTTCATTCTAAAGAGATCAATCCTGGGTGTTCATTGGAAGGACTGTAGCTAAAGCTGAAACTCCAGTACTTTGGCCACCTCATGCGAAGAGTTGACTCATTGGAAAAGACCCTGATGCTGGATCAGATTGGGGGCAGGAGGAGAAGAGGACGACCGAGGATGAGATGGCTGGATGGCATCACCGACTCGATGGACACGAGTTTGAGTAAACTCTGGGAGTTGATGATGGACAGGGAGGCCTAATGTGCTGCAATTGATGGGGTCACAAAGAGTCGGACACGACTGAGCAACTGAACTGAACTGAGTGAAAAATGGACAAATAAATCCAGTCAAAAATGGACAAAATTTTTAAAATCTTTGTACCTTCTGTACTGGAAGAGTTTTGATGTTTGAGTGTGAGGAAAAGAAAACTCCCTAAAAGCGTTAAAGGTGATGTGAATTATTCCAGTCTCTTTAGAGGGAAATTCACAGTGCATATTTTTCAAAAAGTCTTAAAATTGTTTTACCTTTGTTTCTAATAGAAATTAACCATAAGCTGTAGAATTTTAACTACTACAATGCTAGTTTCCTTCTTTACAAAAAAAGGAAAAGTTTTGAGTAACTATGCTGCTGCTCCTGCTAAGTCACTTCAGTAGTGTCCAACTCTGTGTGACCCCATGAATCGCAGCACGCCACGACTTCCTGCCTGTCCTCCTGCCTCTAATCCTATCCAGCCTGCTGTCGATGGGATTCTCCAGGCAAGAACACTGGAGTGGGTTGCCATTTCCTTCTCCAATGCATGAATTCCAATCCCAAAGAACGGCAATCCCAAAGAATGCTCAAACTACCGCACAATTGCACTCATCTCACACGCTAGTAAAGTAATGCTCAAAATTCTCCAAGCCAGGCTTCAGCAGTACATGAACCGTGAACTTCCTGATGTTCAAGCTGGTTTTAGAAAAGGCAGAGGAACCAGAGATCAAATGGCCAACATCCGTTGGATCATGGAAAACGCAAGAGAGTTCCAGGAAAACATCTATTTCTGCTTTATTGACTATGCCAAAGCCTTTGACTGTGTGGATCACAATAAACTGTGGAAAATTCTTCAAGAGATGGGCATACCAGACCACCTGACCTGCCTCTTGAGAAACCTGTATGCAGGTCAGGAAGTAACAGTTAGAACTGGGCATGGAACAACAGACTGGTTCCAAATAGGAAAAGGAGTACGTCAAGGCTGTATATTGTCACCTTGCTTATTTAACTAATATGCAGAGTACATCATGAGAAATGCTGGGCTGGAAGAAGCACAAGCTGGAGTCAAGATTGCCAGGAGAAATATCAATCAACTCAGATATGCAGATGACACCACCCTTATGGCAGAAAGTGAAGAGGAACTGAAAAGCCTCTTGATGAGAGTGAAAGAGGAGAGCGAAAAAGTTGGCTTAAAGCTCAACATTCAGAAAACGAAGATCATGGCAACTGGTCCCATCACGTCATGGGAAATAGATGAGGAAACAGGGGAAACAGTGTCAAACTTTTTTGGAGGGCCCAAAATCACTGCAGATGGTGATTGCAGCCATGAAATTAAAAGACGATTACTCCCTGGAAGGAGAGTTATGACCAACCTAGATAGCATCTAGGTTGATCTTCCCTGGTGTCTCAGATGGTAAAGCGTCTGCCTACAATGCTGGAGACCTGGGTTCAATCCCTGGGTCGGGAAGATCTCCTGGAAAAGGAAATGGCACCCCACTCCAATATTCTTGCCTGGAAAATCCCATGGACGGAGGAATGTGGTTAGGCTGCAGTCCATGGGGTCGCAAAGAGTCAGACACGACTGAGCAACTTCATTCACTCACTTCACTCACAGATAGCATATTCAAAAGCAGAGACATTCCTTTGCCAACAAAGGTCCATCTAGTCAATGCTATGGTTTTTCCAGTAGTCATGTATGGATGAGAGAGTTGGACTGTGAAGAAAGATGAGCGCCAAAGAATTGATGCTTTTGAACTGTGGTGTTGGAGAAAACTCTTGAGAGTCCCTTGGCCTGCAAGGAGATCCAACCAGTCGATTCTAAAGGAGATCAGTCCTGGGTGTTCTTTGGAACTAGTGATGCTAAAGCTGGAACTCCAGTACTTTGGCCACCTTATGCGAAGAGTTGACTCATTGGAAAAAACTCTGATGCTGGGAGGGATTGGAGGCAGGAGGAGAAGGGGACGACAGAGGATGAGATGACTGGATGGCATCACTGACTTGATGGACATGAGTCTGAGTGAACTCAGGGAGATGGTGATGGACAGGGAGACCTGGCGTGCTGCAATTCATGGGGTCACAAAGAGTCGGACAGGACTGAGCAGCTGAACTGAACTGAACTGAATGCATGTAAGTGAAAAGTGAAAGTGAAGTCACTCAGTTGTGTCTGACTCTTTGGGACCCCATGGACTGCAGCCCATCAGGCTCCTCCATCAATGGGATTTTCCAGGCAAGTGTACTGGAGTGGGGTGCCATCGCCTTCTCTGTTGAGTAACTGTAGGAAATTAATAATTTGGGCTAGTCCATATAATGAAATCCTTTAATATCATATAAATGATAGTATCGTAGAATATTTAATACAATGAAAATATTTTATGGCATAATTATAGTAAGAAGAGAATTTAAAAATTCTAAACATTATTGTCCTTGATTTCAGTGTTAAGAAAAAACTACCAGTGTTAATTATCTGCCTGTTCATTAATTCAGCATATTTGTTAACCACCTATTATGTGTGAGTTATAAGTGATGAAATTGTGGGTTCTTGCTTTTTCTTTTTCCTCATCAACATTTCAAAAATTCTCTGTAATAAACATGTATTCAGTTATTATTTTCATATAGGAGAAACAATATTTATAAGCCAAAAGAATACAATTAAAATGAGTTTATGCTTTTAACTAGAGTATGTTTTTACTTATAATAAGTACAGAGTATTAGTTAGTCTCCAAAAGTGGTCTCCCAATGAGACATATATCCATGCCCATGTTCAGGTATAGTTTCCTTAATTTTTTTTTCCAGTTATACTTTTATTTTATTTATTTATTTTAAAATTTAAATTTATTTATTTTAATTGGAGGCTAATTACTTTACAATACTGTATTGGTTTTGCCATACATCAACATGAATCTCCCATGGGTGTACACATGTTCCCCATCCTGAATTCCCCTCCTTCTTCCCTTCCCGTACCATCCCTCTGGTTCATCCCAGTGCACCAGCCCCAAGCATCCTGTATCCTGCATTGAACCTGGACTTGAATCTGGATTTGTCCTGTGATTTGTTTTTGACCAATAGGATGTTGTGGAAATGGTGATTGTCATAGTTACTGTTTAGTCTCAGTGGTTTGTAGCTGCCAGTCTTCTCTATCCATGTTATTTCTCAGGCAAGAATATGGTGATATATGATTTCAAAGTCAGGAGAAGTTTACAGCTTCCACCTGAGTCTTTTAAAACTCTTGTTCTTGGGACTGACTGTTCTTTTTGGGAACTCAGTTTCCATGCTATAAGAAGCCCAAATCCCAAGGAATGGCAAAGTGTAAACATTCTGATTGATTATCCAAGTTCAGTAGTGAGCCAAAAGCCAGCATCAGCTGTCAAACTTAAGTGACCATGTTAAATGCTCAGCCCAGGTGAGCCTACAAATAATAACTGCAGCAGCAGCTGACTTGTGCCTAAAATGGCATGAAACTCCCCAAGCGAAATCTACTCATCTGAGATCAGTCAACTCACAAACTCATAAGAGAAGCTAATGCATTTTTGCTTTAAATCACTAAGATTTGAGATTGTTTGTTACCCAGTAAGCAGAACAGAAAACTTTTTAACCTAAAATACTTGACTTTTCTGGCTTAATGTGATCAGTCTTTTGAATGCTTCTTAGAATAGATGACAATTGTTTTTGTTCTTCAGATCCACATTAAGTGTTTTCTACATGTTTGAAACACTTTTTTCATGTCTTCTTTCTCCATTACCCTAATATAGGATATCTATTAATGAATATTCTGTATGACTTAGAAACATTCAGGACTATTTAAGGACAGTTTATAAAGCAGAGAAGAATTAGATTTTCTTTTTTTTTCTTTTTTTTTGATTTTTTCTCTGCTTTTATTTAATTCACTTTTTTAATTTTTTAATTTTTAATTTTTTAATTATAAAATCTTTAAAATTCTTACATGTGTTCCCAAACATGAACCCCCCTCCCTCCTCCCTCCCCACAACATCTCTCTGGGTCATCCCCACGCACCAGCCCCAAGCATGCTGTATCCTGCATCAGACATAGACTGGCGATTCGATTCTTACATGATAGTATACATGTCAGAATGCCATTCTCCCAAATCATCCCACCCTCTTCCTCTCCCTCTGAGTCCAAAACTCCATTATACACATCTGTGTCTTTTTGGCTGTCTTGCATACATGGTCGTCATTGCCATCTTTCTATATTCCATACATATGTGTTAGTATACTGTATTGGTGTTTTTCTTTCTGGCTTACTTCACTCTGTATAATTGGCTCCAGTTTCATCCATCTCATCAGAACTGATTCAAAAGAATTCTTTTTAATGGCTGAGTAATACTCCATTGTGTATATGTACCACAGCTTCCTTATCCATTCATCTGCTGATGGACATCTAGGTTGTTTCCATGTCCTGGCTATTATAAACAGTGCTGCGATGAACATTGGGGTACATGTGTCTCTTTCTATTCTGGTTTCCTCGGTGTGTATGCCCAGAAGTGGGATTGCTGGGTCATAAGGTAGTTCTATTTGCAATTTTTTAAGGAATCTCCACATTGTTCTCCATAGTGGCTGTACTAGTTTGCATTCCCACCAACAGTGTAGGAGGGTTCCCTTTTCTCCACACCCTCTCCAGCATTTATTGCTTGCAGATTTTTGGATCGCAGACATTCTGACTGGTGTGAAGTGGTACCTCATTGTGGTTTTGATTTGCATTTCTCTAATAATGAGTGATGTTGAGCATCTTTTCATGTGTTTGTTAGCCATCCGTATGTCTTCTTTGGAGAAAAGTCTATGCAACGAAAATAATAAAATACTTAGGAATATATCTACCTAAAGAAACTAAAGACCTACCTATAGAAAACTATAAAACACTGATGAAAGAAATCAAAGAGGACACTAATAGATGGAGAAATATACCATGTTCATGGATCGGAAGAATCAATATAGTGAAAATGAGTATACTACCCAAAGCAATTTACAAATTCAATGCAATCCCTATCAAGCTACCAGCCATATTTTTCACAGAACTAGAACAAATAATTTCAAGATTTGCATGGAAATACAACAAACCTCGAATAGCCAAAGCAATCTTGAGAAAGAAGAATGGAACTGGAGGAATCAACTTGCCTGACTTCAGGCACTACTACAAAGCCACAGTCATCAAGACAGTATGGTACTGGCACAAAGACAGACATATAGATCAATGGAACAAAATAGAAAGCCCAGAGATAAATCCACACACATATGGACACCTTATCTTTGACAAAGGAGGCAAGAATATGCAATGGAGTAAAGACAATCTCTTTAACAAGTGGTGCTGGGAAAACTGGTTAACCACTTGTAAAAGAATGAAACTAGATCACTTTCTAACACCGCACACAAAAATAAACTCAAAATGGATTAAAGATCTAAATGTAAGACCAGAAACTATAAAACTCCTAGAGGAGAACATAGGCAAAAGACTCTCAGACATAAATCACAGCAGGACCCTCTATGATCCACCTCCCAGAATTCTGGAAATAAAAGCAAAAATAAACAAATGGGATCTAATTAAAATTAAAAGCTTCTGCACAACAAAGGAAAATATAAGCAAGGTGAAAAGACAGCCTTCTGAATGGGAGAAAATAATAGCAAACGAAGCAACTGTCAAACAACTAATCTCAAAAATATACAAGCAACTTATGCAGCTCAATTCCAGAAAAATAAATGACCCAATCAAAAAATGGGCCAAAGAACTAAATAGACATTTCTCCAAAGAATTAGGTTTTCTAACACCTCCTGTTCTGAGAATTCCTTTTGCTTTTGCTTTCTTTTTGAGTACTCTGTGAAAGAATCCTCCTCCCTTCTACTTCCGAGACTTCATCTTATCTAGTCCTAAAGACTTTTAAGAAGTCACAATGCTTCAATGATCAGTTCTCACACCTTCTCGCCTCTTTTTCTCAACCTCATGTGTTCAAATACCTTCTATATATGGCAAGAAGGAACTCAAAATGTATGTAATGAACTTGAATGTTTCCTCTGAATTTTAGAGTCATATTAAATCATATACCCCACCTCCATTTAAATGTGTAATAAAATAAATTCTTAAGTTCCTGCCCCCCCCAACCCACCCACCAACTACCATCACAATCAAAATTTTCTTTCTGCATAACTGGCAATTTTAATAAATAGCAACTTTGTTCTTCAAGTTGTCAGGCCAAACCTTAAGAGCCATTCTTAACTTCATTTGTATTTTGTCTCACATACAGACATATCTTATTTTACTGTGCTTAACTTGATTAAGTCTAAAAGATACTGTCTTCTTCACAAATTGAAGGTTTTAGCAACCCTGCATTGAGAGAGTATCAGTTCAATTCAGTCACTCAGTCGTGTCCGACTCTTTGCGACCCCATGGGCTGCAGCATGTGAGGCCTCCCTGTCCATCACCAACCCCCGGAGAGAGTATATGGTGCCATTTTTCTAACGTTTGCCTACCTCAAGTCTCAGTGTCACATTTTGGTAATTCTAGCAATATTTCAAGCTTTTTTTCTACTATTATATTTGTTATGGTGATATGTGATCAGTGATCTTTGATATTACTATTGCTAAAAGATTACAGTTGCTGAAGGCTCAGATGATGGCTAGCACATTTTAACAATAAAGTATTTTTAAATTAATGTTTGTACAATTTTTTTAGACATAATGCCATAGTGCACACTTAACAGACTACAGTAGAGTATAAACATAACTATGACATATACTGGAAAACTGAAAAAATTGACTTTTTTTTTGCAACATTCACATTACTCCAGTGGTGCAGTATCTCTGTATAGGCATCCTAATTGATTTCTGTCTTCCTATATTCTGCTTCTGCCATCACAACTGTCTCCACAAAATGCAAGAGTCATCCTAACATAAACAATATCATCTCACTTCTCAGCTTAAAACCGTTCAAGTTTTCCATTTCTTTATAGTGGTTCTAAGGACCTATTCAATGGAGACTGCCACTACCTCTTTAGTATTTTTCTCTGTGCCATCCTTCATCCACTCCAGTCCAGTATTACTGGTCTATTTTCTGCTTCTTGACCTCACCCAGCAGGCTCCTGCCTCATATCTTTGAACTCCATTTCCTTCTGTCTGTAATGCTTTTCCCACTGATGTTTGTACAGTTTCTTTCCCCATTTATGTGCAGTCTTTTACAAATTCTGTGTTTTCAATATCTTCATTTACCATCCTCGATAACAATAATAATGAGTTTATTATGAGATTATGATGATAACAATAGCAACATTTTTTGTGTAGTAACATCACTATGGATTAGGCCATTTCTAAGTATTTCATGAATTTCAATGCTAAGTAACATACCTTATGGGCTTCCCTAGTGGCCCCGCAGTAAAGAAACTGTTTGTAATGCAGGACCTGCAGAAGATGCATGTTTGATACCTGGCTTGGGAAGATTCCCTGGAGGAGGACATGACAACCCACTCCAGTATTCTTGCCTGGAGAATTCCATGGAGAGAGGAGCCTGGTAGGCTATATTCCACGGGGTCGCAAAGAGTCAGACACGACTGAGGTGACTCATGCACACACACACACACACACACACACACACACTCCTTAGGTAGCGTCTAGGCATTCAATGGTTGAGGCACTCAATGAGTGAAATAAGACCAAGTTTTATAAAACATAATATTACTGGTGTGGATTATTTAAATGAACTAGCAATTTATTGCAGTTATTTTTCCAAAGAAATGCTTTTATGAATCTAACTTTTCCTCAAAATTCCCTTTTTAACACAGTGGTATCACTAGAAGACATTTAAATATCTGTTGAATGAAAAAAAAATACATTTTGAAAATGAACAAATTCATGTTTTGTTAGTGTAATTATTATACATGCATTTTAAGTATGTCTGTTTGTTGGATTTCCAGACTTGGTGATTGATAGATGTTTTGTGGATGTATATTCTTCCCATTAGAGATTTTAGTAAAGTAATAGAATAAGGATGTATTTTGGAAATATTATGATTTAGTGTAAACTCTAGTAAACATTAGAGGCATTTGATGAATATATATATATATTAATTAACTGAGGTAACATTGCCTTATAGCATTGTATATTTCATGCATAGATTATGTATTAGTGTATACATCTGTATACACTACAGTATGCCCCACACCAAAAATCTAGTTTTCATCTGTCACCATACAGTTGACCCCATTTATTCATTTTGCCCTCCCTGCAACTCACTTCCCATATGGTAGCCATTAATCTGTTCTCTGTATCTATGCCTTTGTTTAATTTGCTCTTTTCTTTTTCTCAATATTCCATATATGAATTAAACCATACAGTGTTTGTCTTCCTCCATATGACATATTTGACTTACATAATACCTACCCTCAAGATTCATCCATGTTATCACAAATGGCATTCTACCATCTTTGTGTGGATAAGTAGTATTCCACTGTGTGTGTATCTGTGTGTGTGTGTGTGTGTGTGTGTGTGTGTGTGTATGAGTGGCATCTTCTTATCATTCATCTGTCAATGGAAACACTCTATATTTAGGGAGAAACTCTAGGTAAAGATACACATTGAAATTCTTATTTTTTCTTTTTCGCTCAACATAAATATCATGCAGAAATTGATGGTGGGAACAAAATTTGATTCATTTTTTCTCTCATCTAAATATTAGGGCAAATGTTTTTATTATTGTTTACCTTTCTATGTATTGATCTATATGCATATTATCCATGTATATGTACACAGTGATAGAGGAATCAATAGCAATGCTATTAAAGCTATATTTATATTTTTTAACTACAAAGATAGAGATTTTATTAAAAGAAAACTGTGCTGTGTAAAATCCATCTTACTGGAATAGCAATGTACTGAGCACTAAGAAAGTTTGGGGTTATATGGAACAGATTTAATGGAATAAAGTTCATAGAATGAAAGATTAATTATAAAGGTAGACAAGGAACTTTTAATTTAAAATATAGTTATACCAACCTACTTTTGAATATAACTAACTTTAACATTTGCAGTTGAATATAATTTAGAAAATCATAATTTAAAGCTACAGCTTAATATTTGATTCATAAGGCACTTTAGCTAATGTTTGTTCATCACCTACTTGCTGTTCAGTGAACAGCTGTATGGAGCTTATTAAAATTCAGAATTCAAGACTACTCCTACTATGCATAATATTATGGACAAAAACAATATGGAGTAATCCAAATGAGCCAGTAAATGTGAAGCAGCAAAAACTCACTTAGAAGAAGCATTTTAATACCACTTAATTATTATAATCAAATTCTAAATAATTTAATAGAAGAAATCACTATGAATCCAGTCATTTTTCATCAGTACATGAAACAATCAAATAAGTTTAAGTATAAAGATTTTCTTAGAAAATTCTACCTGATCATAATTTCAAAATTGTCATCTCCTCATATTTCATCTCCTAACGTGGCATGGATCGTAGTAGTGCATGCATCGGATCCTTTGAGGGAGGTCACCACTATCTTCAATACCTCCACCATAGTTTGGCCCCAGGTAAAGAGCAGGAAGGGAACACAGTCCACCCATCAACAGAAAATTGCATTAAAGATTTACTGAGCATGGCCCCGCCCATCAGAACAAGATCCAGTTTCACCCTCAGTCAGTCTATTCCATCAGGAAGCTTCCATAAGCCTCTTATCCTTCTCCATCAGACAGAAGACAGACTGAAAACCACAGTCACAGAAAACTAACCAATCTAATCACATGGACGACAGCCTTTTTGTCTAACTCAATGAAACTATGAGCCATGTCCTCTAGGGCTACCCAAGATGGACAGGTCATGGTGGAGAGTTTTGACAAAATGTGGTCCACTGGAGAAGGGAATGGCAAACCACTTGAGTATTCCTGCCTTGAGAACCCCATAAACAGAATGAAAAGGCAAAATGATATGATGGAAAGATGAACTCCTGAGGTTGGTAGGTGCCCAGTATACTACTGGAGATCAATGGAGAAATAACTCCAGAAAGAATGAAGAGACGGCACCAAAGCAAAAACAACACCCAGCTGTGGATGTGACTGGTGATAGAAGAAAAGTCCAATGCTGAAAAGAGCAATATTGCATAGGAACCTGGAATGTTAGGTCCATGTATCAAGGTAAATTGGAAGTGGTCAAACAGCTGACGGCAAGAATGAACATCGACATTTTAGGAATCAGCGAACTAAAATGGACTGGAATGGGTGAATTTAACACAGACGATCATTATATTTACTACTGTGGGCAAGAATCCCTTAGAAGAAATGGATTGGCCATCATAGCTAACAAAAGGGTCCGAAACGCACTATTTGGATACAGTCTCAAAAACGACAGAATGATCTCTGTTCGTTTCCAAAGCAAACCATTCAATATCATGGTAATCCAAGTCTATGTCCCGACCAGTAATGCTGAAGAAGCTAAAGTTGAATGGTTCTATGAAGACCTACAAGACCTTCTAGAACTAACACCCAAAAAAGATGTCCTTTTCGTTATAGGGGAATGGAATGCAAAAGTAGGAAGTCAAGAAACACCTGGAGTAACAGGCAAATTTGGTCTTGGAGCACAGAATGAAGCAGGGCAAAGGCTAATAGAGTTCTGCCAAGAGAACCCACTGATCATAGCAAACACCCTCTTCCAACAACACAAGAGAAGATTCTACACATGGACATCACCAGATGGTCAACACTGAAATCAGATTGATTATATTCTTTGCAGCCAAAGATGGAGATATTCTATACAGTCAGCAAAAACAAGACTGGCAGCTGACTGTAGCCCAGATCATGAACTCCTTATAGCCAAATTCAGACTTAAATTGAAGAAAGTATGGAAAACCACTAGACCATTCATGTATGACCTAGATCAAATCCTTAGTGATTATACAGTGGAAGTGAGAAATAGATTTAAGGGACTAGATCTGATAGACAGAGTGCTTGATGAACTACGGACGGAGGTTTATGACAGTGTACAGGAGACATGGAGCAAGACCATCCCCAAGAAAAAGAAATGCAAAAAGAAAAAATGGCTGTCTGAAGAGGCCTAACAAATAGCTGTGAAAAGAAGAGAAGCAAAAAGCAAAGGAGCAAAGGAAAGATATACCCATTTGAATGCAGAGTTCCAAAGAATAGCAAGGAGAGATAAGAAAGCCTTTCTTAGTGATCAGTGCAAAGAAATAGAGGAAAACAGCAGAATGGGAATGACTAGAGATATCTTCGAGAAAATTAGAGATACAAAGGGAATATTTCATGCAAAAATGGGCTCAGTAAAGGACAGAAATGGTAGGGACCTTAGAGAAGCAGAAGATATTAACAAGAAGTGGCAGGAATACACAGAAGAACTGTACAAAAAAGATCTTCATGACCCAGATAATCACGATGGTGTGATCACTCACCTAGAGCCAGACATCCTGGAATGTGAAGTCAAGTGATCTTTAGGAAGCATCACTATGAACAAACCTAGTAGAGGTGATGGAATTCCAGATGAGCTATTTCAAATCCTAAAAGATGATGCTGTGAAAGTGCTGCACTCAGCATACCAGCAAATTTGAAAATCTCAGCGGTGGCCACAGGACTGGAAAAGGTCAATTTTCATTCCAATCCCAAAGAAAAGCAATGTCAAAGAATGCTCAAACTACCACACAATTGCACTCATTCCATATGCTAGCAAAGTAATGCTCAAACTTCTTCAAGCCAGGCTTCAACAATACGTAAACTGTGATGTTCCGTTCAAGCTGATTTTAGGAAAGGCGGAGGAATTAGAGATCAAATTGTCAACATCTGCTGGATCATGGAAAAAGCAAGAGGTTTCCAGGAAAACATCTATTTCTGCTTTATTGACTATGCCAAAGCCTTTGATTGTGTAGATCCCAATCAGTTCAGTTACGACTGGGATGCGAACTCCTGACTTCCAGACCCTAGCCTGCCTGCCTGTCTAACTGCTAAATAAACTGTTGAAAATCCTTTAAGAGACGGGAATACCAGACCACCTGACATGCCTCTTGAGAAGTCTGTATAGAGGTCAGGAAGCAACAATTAGAACTGTACTCGGTACAAAAGATTGGTTCCAAATAGGAAAAGGAGTATGTCAAGGCTGTATACTGTCAACCTGCTTATTTAACTTATATACAGAGTATATCATGGGAAACAGTTGGGCTGGATGTAGCACAAGCTGGATCAAGATTCCTGGGAGAAATATTGATAATCGCAGATATGCTGATGATACTACCCTTATGGCAGAAAGTGAAGAAGTAAAGAGCCTTTTGATGAAAGTGAAAGAAGAGAGTGAAAAAGTTGGCTTAAAGCTCAACATTCTAAATGTTGATCATTCTAAATGATCTTAGCTGGCTAAAGCTCAACTAAGATCATGGCATCTGATCCCATAACTTCATGGGAAATAGATGGGGAAACAGTGGAAACAGTGTTTTTTTTCAGTGTATGTTTTTCATCTCCAAAATCAGTGCAGATGGTCACTGAAGGCATGAAATAGATGCTTGCTCCATGGAAGGAAAGTTATGACCAGCCTAGACAGCATATTAAAAAGCAGAGATATTACTTTGCCAGCAAAGGTCGAACTAGTCAAGGCTATGTTTTTTCCAGTAGTCATTTGCAGATGTGAGTGTTGGACTATAAGGAAAGCTGAACGCCGAAGAATTGATGCATTTGAACTGTGGTGTTGGAGAAGACTCTTTAGAGTCCCTTGGACTGCAAGGAGATCCAACCAGTCCACTCTAAGGAAAATCAGTCCTGAATGTTCATTGTAAATATTAATGTTGAAACTGAAACTCCAATACTTTGGCCAACTTATGCCAAGAACTGATTCTTTTGCAAATACCCTGATGCTGGGAAAGATTGAAGGCTGGAGGAGAAGTGGACGACAGAGGATGAGAAGGTTGGATGGCATCACCGTCTCAATGAACATGAGTATGAGTCAACTCTGGGTGTTAGTGATGAACAGGGAAGCCTGGCCTGCTGCAGTCCATGAGGTCGCATGTAGCCAGACATAGTGATTGACTGAACTGAACTGAATGTTTCATATTCCATTTGTTTGAATTTATAGTTGCTTACTACATACAGAGGCATGACACCAAGTAATATATTTGAATACAGTGCTATATATAAAATATTTTGTTTGTGTTTGTTATTTACTCTAAGATGATGGTCTTATTTTGCAAAGCTTTCTTTTCTTATAAACCTAATTTTTCATAAGTCAAAAAGGTGCTTTTATGATTGAGATATTTTTAAATGACATTAGAAACACCTGCAAATAAGTTCACAAGGCTATTGCAATGTATTAGACATATCTAAATATCAGTTTCTTAGAGTTCAGAAAACTTTCTATGGGGAAATTCAAATTTTTTAAAATGTACATCAACAGATTCAGCACCCTGATTTTTTCAACTAACTCAATGTTTTTGATATTCATAAGATAGATAATTTACCACCACCAAAAAAAAAAAAGCATGCAGCTTAAATGGTATGAAGCCCAATAAGAGTGAGTATAGCTCCAAAAATAGACCTAGAAAAGTAAAAGGATACAATTTTCAATGTAGAATGCAATTTGAGATTGGGAAAATTATGAGAAATAGAAAAGATCTAACATATAAATATTTTCCCTTATACACTTAAACTATGTTGCTGTAAATAACACTAAGATGGTGGGAGTATGGATAAGTGTGGCAGAGTAGGAAGATCCTGAGTTCACTACCTCTCACTGGCACACCAAAAGTACAATTACTTACAGAGCAACTATTTCTGAGAATGACCTGAATTCTAGCAGATGAGATTTTCTACAATTGAAGATATAACAAAGGAGCCACAACAAAAATGGAGGGGGAAGGAGGAGAGACATATTCTAGTTAGGACCCACAGCCCAGCACAGAAATCCACAAGCTGGTAGAAAATCACAACCACAGTGGTCTTCACCTAGAAGCAAGGAGTCTGACCCTCACATCAGTCTCCCCAGCATGGAAGTCTTGCACTGGAAAATGAACCTCCAAAACATCTTGCTTTAAAAACCACCAAAACTTAGATTGTGGAGAACCAGAGACATAGGAAACCTAGATTTCTCTCTTAAAGGGGCATGCAAAATCTCACTCCAAGTTGCAGCGCAGAGGTAGCAGTTTGGGAAACTTTGAGGTAGATCCAGCTGTGACTCAGTCAATAAAGAATTCACCTGTAATGTAGGAGACTGCCAGCAATGCAGGAGACATGGGTTGGATCCTTGGGTTGGGAAGATCTTTTGGAGAAGGAAATGACAACCCTCTCCAGTATTCTTGCCTAGGAAGTCCCATGGACAAAGGAGCCTGGTGGGCAACAGTTCATAGGATTGCAGAGTCTGATATGATTTAGTGACTAAACCACCCACCAGAAGAGGCAGGAGACAGCTGGGGTTTCCCAACTCCTGGGGACTGAGACACTGATGGCTGCCATTTGTGCAATCTTGTTCTATCATGTAGATACCAGTATTGGTGTGTGCAATTTTGCAACCTTCCTTGAAAGCCTTTTAATGCTAGAAACTGCCCTATCCAATCAGTACACTTGCAACAATTGCATGCCACTGAGCCTCTCAGTAATTTGTACTAAGTTGTGCTAAGTGAATGTACTCCATTCACCAGCATGCTCACAGCAATCACACAGTGTACAGCCAGTTAGCAATGTCAGTGGTCTGTTCTGCCTAGCTGCCTACCAGTAGGAGTTGTGCAACAAGCACACCAGAATGCTACCTGAAACTATCATGCCTACAGCAACCACACAAAACAAGGCCTTGCAGCCAGCCAGGCTAAGCTCTGGGCCTGCATATCAGCACTTCTGTCATAGCTGGCTCCATCACAATAGAAAGGTACAAGCAACCCACATAAAGAACATCCCTGAAGCATTTAGCTCTGCTGGGCAGAGAGGAACATGCTGCTAGACAGCACAGGAAATCTCCTACGTAAGTCCATTCCTCCAAGCTTGGGAGAATCACTAAATACAATGAAGTAAACAGAGAATTAGGCAAATCGAGGAAACAATTTTCATTATGTTGAAAACTGAAAGAACAAGACAAAATCCCAGAAAAAAAAACTCAATGAAATGGAAATAAGCATTCTACTAGACAAAGAATTCAAGGTAAAATCATGAAAATGCTCATGGAACTTGGGACAAGAAGAGATGAACAGCATGAGAAATTCAACAAAGAGTTAAAATATATAAAAAAAGAATCAGTCAGAGCTGAAGAACACAATAACAATGCAAAAATATGCTAAACAGAATCAGCAGTTGACCAGATGAAATAGCAGTATGAATGAACAATCTGGAAGATAGAGTCCTAGAAATTACACATATTTAATAGGAAAAAAGTATTAATAAAAATAAGGATAGTTTAAGCTGCCTCTGTGATAACATCGAATGTACTGTTTGCATTATGAGAGTCTTAAAATGAAGAGAGGAATAAACAAACAGAGAATTTATTTGAAAAGCTAATAGGTGAAATATTCTGTAACCTGGGGAAGGAAACAGATATATAGGTCCAAAAAGCGCAGAGAATCCTAGACAAGATGAACTCAAATGGTCTACACCAATATACATTAATCTTAAGAGAATAACATTTGAACATAGAGAATCTTAAAAGCAGGAAAGGAAAAAAATTAGTTACATACAGGGGAACTCCTATAAGGCTATCTGCTGACTTTTCCACAAGAAATTTGTAGTCCAGAAAAGAGTGTGTCAAGAAAGAAATCAAGGAGAAAATTTTTAAAAATACATTGATACAAATGAAAACAGAAATACAACCTACCAAAATCAATGGGATGCAAAAAAAGAAGTTCTAAGAGGGGAGTTCATAGTGATAAAAGTGTCTTTCAAGGAAAATCTCAAATAAATAGTCTAATATTATAAGTAAAATAAAAATTGAAGCCAAAATTCAGGAGGAAAAAATAATGATCAGAGGGAAATAAATGAAAGAGACTAAAGAAAATAGAAAAGATAAAGAAAACTAAGAGCTGCTTCTTTGAAGGATATACAAAATTAATAAACTTTAGCTACGCTTATCAAGAAAAATAGAAGGCCCAAATATATAAAATTTAAAATGAAAGATGAAAAGAGAACTGTTACCACTGAAATATAAAGAATCACAAGAGATTACTACAAAAAAATTGTACACCAAAAAATTAGACAACTTGGAAGAAATTAAGAAATCTATATAAATATACAATTTTATAAGACTGAATTGTGAAGAAATAGAAAACCTTAATAGAAATAATATTAGTAATGGATTTGAATCACTAACTAAACAAACAAACAAACAAACAAAACAACGTTCAACTAACAGAATTCTAAGACCAGATGGCTCACAGGTGAATTCTAGCAAACATTTCAAGAAGAGTTAATACCTATACTCCTCAAACTATTTTAAACACTGAAAAGAAAGGATGACTCCAAATTTGTTCTGTGAGGCTGGTGTTAACCGAAAACCAAAGCCAAACCTCCCACAATAAGAATATTATAGGTCGATATCCCTGATGAGTGTAGATGAAAAAATCATCAACAAAAAGGCAGAGGAACCAGAGATAAAATTGCCAACATCTGCTGGATCATCAAAAAAGCAAGAGAGTTCCAGAAAAACATCTATTTCTGCTTTATTGACTATGCCAAAGCCTTTGACTGTATGGATTACAATAAACTGTGGAAAATTCTGAAAGAGATGGGAATACCAGGCCACCTGACCTGCCTCTTGAGAAACCTATATGCAGATGAGGAAGCAACAGTTAGAACTGGACATGGAACAACAGACTGGTTCCAAATAGGAAAAGGAGTACATCAAGGCTGTATATTGTCAGCCTGCTTATTTAACTTATATGCAGAGTACATCATGAGAAACGCTGGACTGGAAGAAACACAAGCTGGAATCAAGATTGCCAGGAGAAATATCAATCACCTCAGATATGCAGATGACATCACCCTTATGGCAGAAAGTGAAGAGGAACTAAAAAGCCTCCTGATGAAAGTGAAAGAGGAAAGTGAAAAGGTTGGCTTAAAGCTCAACATTCAGAAAACGAAGATCATGGCATCTGGTCCCATCACTTCACAGGAAATAGATGGGGAAACAGTGGGAACAGTGTCAGACTTTATTTTGGGGGTGACTACAGTCACCCCCAGATGGTGACTGTAGCCATGAAATTAAAAGATGCTTGCTCCTTGGAAGGAAAGTTATGATCAACCTAGATGGCATATTCAAAAGCAGAGACATTACTTTGCCAACAAATGTCTGTCTAGTCAAAGCTATGGTTTTTCCATTAGTCATGTATGGATGTGAGAGTTGGACTGTGAAGAAAGCTGAGGGCCGAAGAACTGATGCTTTTGAACTGTGGTGTTGGAGAATACTCTTGAGAGTCCCTTGGACTGCAAGGATATTCAACCAGTCCATTCTAAAGCAGATCAGTCCTGGGTGTTCTTTGGAAGGACTGATGCTAATGCTGAAACTCCAATACTTTAGCCACCTCATGTGAAGAGTTGACTCATTGGAAAATTTTCTGATGCTGGGAGGGATTAGGGGCAGAAGAGAAGGGGATGACAGAGGATGAGATGGCTAGATGGCATCACCAACTCAATGGACATGAGTTTAAGTAAACTCTGGGAGTTGGTGATGGACAGGGAGGCCTGGCGTGCTGCAATTCATGGGGTTGCAAAGAGTCAGACACGACTGAGTGACTGAACTGAACTGAAATTCAAAATATATTAAAGGAAGCAAACATTCCAGTGGAATTTTCCCCTAAAAGGCAAAGATGATTCAGTGTCGGTAAGTCAATTAATGTTATATAACACATTTATAAAACCAAAGATAAAATGATGTGATTGTCTAACCATGAGAAGGGAAAACATTTGACATAATTTAACATGCATGTAAGAATTGAATCGCCAGTCTATGTCTGACGCAGGGTGCAGCATGCTTGGGGCTGGTGCATGGGGATGACCCAGAGAGACGTTGTGGGGAGGGAGGTGGGAGGGGGGTTCATGTTTGGGAACGCATGTAAGAATTAAAGATTTTAAAATTTAAAAAATAAAAAACTAAAAAAAAATAAATAAAATAAATAAAAGCTCTCAACAAATTAGGGCTAAAGAAAATTTACCTCAACATAATGAATCCATATATAACAAACCAATAACTAACTTTATAATCAATGTAGAAAAAAGATCAGCAACAAGACAAGGATATTCATTCTTACCAGTTTCACTCAAAATATTATTAGAAGTCCTAGTCACTGCAATTAAACAAGAAAAATGCAATAAAAGGTGTCCAGGTTGGAAAGAAAGAAGTACAACTGTCACTATTTGCAGGTAATATGATATTACTGATACACACACACATACACACACACACACACACACATATTTGTATATATTGAACTATAAAGATTCTTCCAAAAAGCTATTAGAGCTAATAGATGAATTCAGTAAAGTTGCAGGATATAAAATTAATATAAAGAAACCTGTTACATTCTTACACATAAAAGAGAAAGCAAGAAAACAATTCCATTTACAATTGTGCCAAAAAGAATAAAATACCAAGGAATATATTTAACTAGGAGGTGAAAGACTTGTATACTGAAAACAGTAAGACATTAATGAAATAAATTGTAGATAACACAAGTATATTGAAAGATATACCATGCTAATGAATTGGAAAAATTAATGTGGTTTAAATGTTCATACTATACAATTTAAAGTTACAGTGCAATCCCTATCAAAATACCTGTTGTATTTTTCACAGAATTAGAAAAAATAATCCTAAAATTTGTATGGAAGCACAAAAGACCCTGAATGGCCAAGGCCAACTTAAGAATAGTAAAGCTGGAGATATCATGCTCCCTGATTTGTAACTATGCCACACTTATAGTAATTATAGTAATCAAAACAGAATGGTACTGGCAATAAAGACATATACATAGATCAGTGCAACAGAATATAGAGCCCAGAAATAAACCCACGATTGTAAGATTAATTAATTCATGACAAAGTAGGCAAAAATATATGGTGAAGAAAAGACATTCTATTCAATATATAAATAATTTTGAGAAACAGGACAGATAAATGCAAAAGAATGAAACTGGACCACTTGATTACACCATATTTGAAAAAAAACTCAAAATGGTTTAGAGACTTACATGTAACACGTGAAACCATAAAACTACTAGAAGAGAACATAGGCAGTAAACTCTAACATTAGTCTTAGCAATGTAATTTTTGGTATATTCTCTCTTCAGGTGAGACAACAAAAGCAAGAATAAATGAGTAACACTACATGAACTAAAAAGCTTTTTGCATAGCAAAGGAAATTATCAACCAAATGAAAAGGTGGCCTACTAAATGGGAAAATATATTCACAAATGAAATATCCAATATGTGGTTAATACGCAAATATATGAAGAACTCATATAACTCAATATCAAGAAAATCTAATTTTAAAAATAGGCAGAGGACATGATTAATTTTTTTTCTAAAGACGTATAGATGACCAATGTACACATAGAAAAAGAGCTTAATGTAACAAATTAATTATAAAGGAAATGCAAATCAAAACCTCAATGAGATGTTACTTCACATTGGTAACAGTGGCAATTATCGAAAAGACAACAGATAATTTTTTAGCGAGTTTGTGGAGAATTAGAAACACTTACATGCTTTTGGTGGGAATGTAAATCAGTGTAGCTACAGTGGAAAATGATATAGAGATTCCTCAAAATATTAAAAATCATATGATCCTACAATTCCACTTCTGAGTATCTATGCCAAGAAAATGAAAACACTAATTTGAATACATATGTTCACTTCTGCGTTCATCACACTATTATTTACAGTACCCAAGATATGGAAGCAACCTAAGTGTTCATCAATAGATGAATAGATAAAAAAGGAATGGTATAAACATAGACACACACAAGTGAATATTACTTAGCCATAAGAAAGAATGAAACCTTGCCATTTGTGACACTGTGGATGGGTTTAGACAGTATTGTGCTACACAAAATAAATCAGGCAGAGAAAGACAAAGATCACATTATTTCCCTGTACGTGACGTCTAAAAATACAAAACAAATGAAAAAACAAAACAGACACAGACTCAGAGATTCAGAGAACAAACTGGCTGTTGCCAGGGAGGAATGGGTGGGGGAATGAACATAATATGGAAGACTTACAACCTACAAGTAACACAATGAATAAGATGTGATGATATTATGTACAGCATAAGGAACATAGTCAACAACATTGTAATAGCTTCATATGGTGACACCTGGTTAGTAAACTTATGCTGCTGCTAGGTCACTTCAGTCGTGTCCAACTCTGTGCGACCCCATAAACGGCTGCCTACCAGGCTTCCCCATCCTTGGGATTCTTCAGGCAAGAACACTGGAGTGGGTTGCCATTTCCTTCTCCAATGCATGAAAGTGGAAAGTGAAAGTGAAGTCGCTCAGTCCTGTCCGACTCTTAGCGACCCCATGGACTGCAGCCTACCAGGCTCCTCCGTCTATGGGGTTTTCCAGGCAAGAGTACTGGAGTGAGGTGCCATTGCCTTCTCCATAGTAAACTTATAATGGTGATCATTTCATAATGATGAACATTAGTATAGAAATACTGAACCACTATGTTGTATACCTAAAACTAATATTGTATTTCAACTATAATTCAATAAAAAATAAAATAACTCTAGAACAAAAACATTATTTGAAAACAAATTTTAAACCCTGGTCACTTGCTAATTCAAGTAAAGAAGGGAACTCATGTATTATGCATGACTTTAAAATGCACATTGCCTTTTTCCATCTACAATTAGGATCTCTTTCAAATATACTTTTTGCATTCCTTTCACTGTGGCCATTATTCATCCAAATGGATCTATATAGGGGACAACTTCCTAAAATGTATAATTACAGTGGTCATACCTTAGGGGCTGTACTTGAACTGAAAATGAATTTCTAATAAATCGGAGTTGGAAGGTGAAGGGATTCTAACCTTTTATAATGCACGCTAATCCCTCCCTTCTTTTCTACCTCCTGTCTTTTTGTTCCTTCCTCCCTGCCTCCCTTTCTTATTTCCTTCTTTCTATCCTTCTATCATTTCTCCTTCCTCTCTGTCATCACGTTTGTTTCTCATATACCCTCTCTGCTTTCCTTTTCCATTTTTAAGGATTCCTATTGAATTGAATTGGCCCACTTAAATAATAAAACATTTTTAAAATCAGCTTAATTCTACTTTTCCATATAACATTGCATTCACATATTCCAGACAACTTTGGCAGGGATGGGAGCAGTCTGCCTACCACAATGACACCACATTATGCATATTTTTCATGTACTACTTCTCTACCTATCCCTATGTGCTATAGAGTTGAACGAAGGCATTTTGTAGAATCAAGAAGATGAAATTTTTATTCATTTCATATTTTATACAATTTTTAAAGATTGCTTTCCATTTATAATTATTACAAAATATTGGCTCTCTTCCTTCATATTGCACAGCATATTCTTCAGCCTATCCTACAACCAGTACTTTATACCTCCCACTCCCCAACTCCTATATTGCCCATACCCTCTCACCACTGGCAACCAGTAGTTTGTTGTCTATATCTGAGTCTGCTTCTTTTCTATTATATCCAATAGTTTGTTGTATTTTTGTAGATCACACATATAAGTGATATCACACAGTATTTGTTTTTCTCTGTCTAGTATCACTTAGCATTATGCCCATCAAGTCCATCCATGTTGCTGCAAATGGCAAAATTGTGTGTGTGTGTGTATGTGTGTGTATATTACGTCTTCTTTATCTATTCATTTGTTGATGGACCCTTAAGTTGATTTTATGTTTTGGCAATTGCAAATAATGCTGCTATGAACATTCAGTTCAGTTCAGTTCAGTTCAGTTCAGTCGCTGAGGCGTGTCCGACTCTTTGCAACCCCATGAATCGTAGCATGCCAGGCCTCCCTGTCCATCACCAACTCCTGGAGTTCACTGACTTACGTCCATTGAGTCAGGTCTGCCATCCAGCCATCTCATCCTTTGTCGTCCCCTTCTCCTCCGGCCCCCAGTCCCTCCCAGCATCAAAGTCTTTTCCAGTGAGTCAACTCTTCGCATGAGGTGGCCAAAGTACTGGATTTTCAGCTTCAGCATCATTCCTTCCAAAGAAATCCCCGGGTTGATCTCCTTCAGAATGGACCGGTTGGATCTCCTTGCAGTGCAAGGGACTCTCAAGAGTCTTCTCCAACACCACACTTCAAACGCATCAATTCTTCGGTGCTCAGCCTTCTTCACAGTCCAACTCTCACATCCATACATGACCGCAGGAAAAACCATAGCCTTGACTAGACGGACCTTAGTCTGCAAAGTAATGTCTCTGCTTTTGAATATGCTATCTAGGTTGCTCATAACTTTTTTTCCAAGGAGTAAGCATCTTTTAATTTCATGGCTTCAGTCACCATCTACGGTGATTTTGGAGCCCCCCAAAATAAAGTCTGACTTGGATTACTGTGATATTGAATGGTTTGCCTTGGAAACGAACAGAGATCATTCTGTCGTTTTTGAGATTGCATCCAAGTACTGCATTTTGGACTCTTTTGTTGACCATGATGGCTGCTCCATTTCTTCTGAGGGATTTCTGCCTGCAGTAGTAGATATAATGGTCATCTCAGTTAAATTCACCCATTCCAGTCCATTTTAGTTTGCTGATTCCTAGAATGTCAACTTTCACTCTTGCCATCTCTTGTTTGACCACTTCCAATTTGCCTTGATTCACAGACCTGACATTTCAGGTTCCTATGCAATATTGCTCTTTACAGCATTGGACCTTGCTTCTATCACCAGTCACATCCACAACTGGGTATTGTTTTTGCTTTGGCTCCATCCCTTCATTCTTTCTGAAGTGATTTCTCCACTGACCTCCAGTAGCATATTGGGCACCTACTGACCTGGGGAGTTCCTCTTTCAGTATCCTATCATTTTGCCTTTTCATACTGTTCATGGGGTTCTCAAGGCAAGAATACTGAAGTGGTTTGCCATTCCCTTCTCTAGTGGACCACATTCTGTCAGATCTCTCCACCATGACCCGCCCGTCTTGGGTTGCCCCGCGGGCATGGCTTAGTTTCATTGAGTTAGACAAGGCTGTGGTCCTAGTGTGATTAGATTGACTAGTTTTCTGTGATTATGGTTTCAGTGTGTCTGCCCTCTAATGCCCTCTTGCAACACCTACCATTTTACTTGGGTTTCTCTTACCTTGGACGTGGGGTATCTCTTCACGGCTGCTCCAGCAAAGCACAGCCACTGCTCCTTACCTTGGATGAGGGGTATCTCCTCCCGCTGTCCTTCCTGACCTTCAGCGTGGGATGGCTCCTCTAGGCTCTCCTGCACCCGGGCAGCCACCACTCCTTGGACATGGGGTTGCTCCTTCTGGCAGTCGCCCCTGGCCTCGGGCACCACCCCTGGCCTTGGACACAGGGTGGGTCCTCTCGGGCGCCACCCCTGGCCTCGGACACAGGGTAGCTCCTCTCAGCCATTCCTGCGCTGTCGCAGCCTGGCACTCTAGGCCTCTGTCCCTGACCTTGGACATGGGGTGGATTCCTGTATCTTTTCCGGTTAATGTTTTTGTTTTTCGAGTAAAAGCTTTTAAGTGTAATTGGATTCCATTTGTTTATTTTTTATTTTATTTACTTCAGAAGATGGGTCAAAAATCTTGCTGCAATTTATACTTTATTTTAAAACACTTACTTACAAATTATTTAAAATGCATTTTTTATACACCTCACTCTCTCCTCCCCTCTCCCCATGTTCATAATTCTATTCTGTATGTCTGTTTCTCCAATTCTGCCCTATAAATAAATTCTTCAGTATCATTCTTCTAGAGAATTTAGTGCTTTAATACAGATTCTATTTTCTTGGCTTATACAATAAATTATTTGTGAGATGTTAAGTCCTCTTTTGATGTGTCATTTGCCTAAAAAAGCTAAATCACCACTAAAAATGAAAAGATAGAAACCAACTATTAAGTCTGAAGTCACACTTTCCTGAATTGACTGGTGTTGATGACAGGTGCATTACATACATTGTTTGGCCAAGACAAGTACCCCAGTACTTTAGTCATGTGTGTGTGCTAAGTTGCTTCAGTATAGTCCAACTATGTGCGACACTATGAATTGTAGTCTGCCAGGCTCCTCTGTCTGGGATTCTCCAGGTGAGAATATTGGAGCGGATTGCCATGCCCTCCTCCAGGGTATCTTCCCAACTCAGGGATCGAACTCGCATCACTGATGTCTCCTAGCATCAGCAGGCAGGTACTTAACCACTAATGTCACCTGGAAAGCCCCAGAACTTAAGTCATAATATGTCTTTAAATATATATTTATATATTTAATATAATAAATATTAATATATGATTAATTCAATTAATTAATGCATATAATGTATTTACATAATGTTATAAGTATGTTTTTAATAAATAACTTCTTTTTTAGATATTTATATTAGAAATGTATTTATACAAAATTATGATTTTTTTCTAGAATAATCAATATCATTTTTAATATAAATTTATTTATTTTAATTGGAGGTTAATTACTTTACAATATTGTATTGGCTTTGCCATACATCACCATGAATGCGCCATGGGTGTACACATGTTCCCTATCCTGAACCCCCCTCCCACCTCCCTCCCCATACCATCTCTCTGGGTCATCCCAGTGTACCAGCCCCAAGCATCCTGTATACTGCATTGAACCTGGACTGGTGATTCATTTCATATATGATATTAGACATGTTTCAATGTCATTCTCCCAAATCATCCCACCCTCTCCCTCTCCCACAGAGTCCAACAGACTGTTTCTATACATCTGTGTCTCTTTTGCTGTCTTGCATACAGGATTATCGTTACCATCTTTCTACTGGGCATACACACTGAGGAAACCAGAATTGAAAGAGACATGTGTACCCCAATGTTCATTGCAGCACTGTTTATAATAGCTGGGATGTGCAAGCAACCTAGATGTCCATCAGCAGTTGAATGGATAAGAAAGCTGTGGTACATATACACAATGGAGTATACTCAGCCATTAAAAAGAATACATCTGATTCAGTTCTAATGAGGTGAATGAAACTGAAGCCTATTATACAGAGTGAAGTAACCCAGAAAGAAATACATCAATATCATATTATTATTTTCAGACTTCTATTAAGATGTTTGAAGGAAAAGTACTATATATTGATCCTTTTTGTATTCTCAATACTTAGAACATAGGTATTTTTAGGCCTTTAACATATTTAGATTGACTAGATCAGCATACTGGAGAAGGCAATGGCACCCCACTCCAGTACTCTTGCCTGGAAAATCCCGCGGATGGAGGAGCCTGATAGGCTGCAGTCCATGCGGTCACTAAGAATTGGACACAACTGAGTGATTTCACTTTCACTTTTCACTCATGCATTTGAAAAGGAAATGGCAACCCACTACAGTGTTCTTGCCTGGGGAATCCCAGGGACGGTGGAGCCTGGTGGGCTGCCATCTATGGAGTCACACAGAGTCGGACATGACTAAAGCAACTTAGCAGCAGCAAAAGATTAGCATATAAATGATAGTTAGATTTTTACCTCATTTTTATTGTTTTCTCAAAGGGAGGCTTTTTGGTTATCACATTTACCAAAGATAGGTCAAAATATTAAAGATTGAGAGATATGAAATGTTTTAAGAATACTTTTTTAAATAGTACACAGAGGCCATTCTGAATCAGGGTTATCACACCAGGAAGGAAAAAATTATTCTTCCTACAGAGACTTCAGAAATGCAGTTGCCCTGGATGGGAGATAAGTAATTTCTAATTATACCTGTCTATCAGCCACTGTTTCTATACATTTAAACTTATCAGATTATCTTGACAACTTCATTGTGTTTAAATGTGTCTTCTTAAAATCATAAATTGGTTTAAAGTTAATGGGTTAATGCAAATTCTACTGCAAAATATGCTTACACATTAATATGAAGTATTTTTAAATGCTAGAACTTATGGAAAAAAAGGTAAGAAATATGAGACAAATAGAGAAAGTTCTAAGTGAACTAGAAGTTAAATTACTTTCCAAACTCTGCTTGGTAGGCCAAGCTCAATTATTAGGAAGTTACTAATTGTTATTCTGCAAAGAATTCAGTATCGGCCTTCCTTTTGCATTTGTTAACAAGCAGATAATGAACTAAACTTCTTATGAAGGAAAAAGTGATTCCTAATGTCTCATCTAGTGATTTAGAGTCCAGATTTAGCCCTTTCTTTGATTATGTTTTCAAAGACTAACATACTAAAAGGTGATGAGTATATAACCTTAAAATATTTGTGACTTTTTTCTGTGCTCATTTCTTAAAAATGGCCAGAATTTATTTATTCTCCTGTTTCTCCAAGTTAAAACTGTTTTTTCCCACATTATAAAAGCAGTAACACCAAAAAGTAATTCAAATTCTAAAAAGAATTAAAAAGAAGATAAAAGAATCACCAAAAATTCTTTCATCCACTTTCAGATATTTTATTTTATGTACATAGAAATTATTAAATGACCATAATTTACATGATGCATGGAACAACACACTGGTTCCAAATAGGAAAAGGAGTATGTCATGGCTGTATATTGTCACCCTGCTTATTTAACTTATATGCAGACGCATCGTGAGAAATGCTGGGCTGGATGAGACACAAGTTGAAATCAAGATTACTGGGAGAAGTATCAATAACCTCAGATATGCCGATGACACCACCCTTATGGCAGAAAGTGAAGAAGAACTAAAGACCTTTTTGATGAAAGTGAAAGAGAGTGGAAAAGTTGGCTTAAAGCTCAACATTCAGAAAACTAACATCATGACATCTAGTCCAATCACTTCATGACAAATAGACGGGGAAACAGTGGAAACAGTGGCAGACTTTATCTTTTTTGGTCTCCAAAATCACTGTGGATGGTGACTGTAGCCATGAAATAAAAAGATGCTTACTCCATGGAAGAAAAGATATGACCAACCTAGACAGCATATTCAAAAGCAGAGACATTACTTTGCCAACAAAGGTCCATCTAATCAAGGCTATGGTTTTTCCAGTGGTCCTGTATGGATGTGAGAGTTGGACTATAAAGAAAACTGAGCACTGAAGAATTGATGCTTTTGAACTGTGGTGTTGGAGAAGACTCTTGAGAGTCCCTTGGACTGCAAAGATATCCAACCAGTCTATTCTAAAGGAAATCAGTCCTGAATGTTCATTGGAAGGACTGATGTTAAAGCTGAAACTCCAATATTTTGGCCACCTGATGCGAAACGGACGATGGGATAAGATAGTTGGATGGCATCACCGACTCAATGGACATGAGTTTGAGTCAACTCCGGAAGTTGGTGACGGACAGGGAGGCCTGGTGTGCTGCGGTCCAAGGTGTCCTAAAGAGTCGGATGCGACTGAGCGACTGAGCTGAACTGAACTGTAATCTATTAATTTATGATTGTACAAGTATTTCAACAGCAATAACTGTATATTTACATTATGATCCATTGTTCTATATCAGCTTTTCCATTGGGTAGCAATAATATAACTTTTTTTACCAGCCTCCAACTGATGGACATTTAGATTGTTGTCAATACTGTTAATGATGTACAGTCTTGAGAGATGCATACAACTAATAGTCATCCAGCTATGCATTTAGCATCAATACGTGAAAGCATAATTGACTGATTAAAGATATGCCATTCTATAATCTGAGTTTGCATTTGGACTTGTTGGTTTATCTATTTCATTACCCTGAGATAACCTAGGTTTGAATGTTTGTTTTACAACCTGCTAATTCTGTGATGCTGGATAGGTTCTTTAATCCTTCTGTGTCTCAATTTACTTATCTGTAAAATGAGAATAATAATAGTACTTATGTCTTAGGTTTGTGGTAAGAGTTAATTGTACTATCATTTCTTAGAACAATATCTGGCACATAGTAAATAAATGGATTCTATTAGCTGTTATTATTATTACTTTGATTTGAGTAAAGGAAACATGAAAACATGTGTTTTGAGTTCTGCCGTAAATCTCATCAGTTTTGCTTCAAACCATACTTTGTGTGTGTGTTAGTTTCTCAGTCGTCCAACTGTTTATGAACCCATGGACTGTAGTCTACCAGGCCTCTCTGTCCAGCCCCCCGGGCCCCTCTGTCCATGGAATTCCCCAGACAAATACTGGAGTTGGTAGACAGTCCCTTCTCCAAGGGATCTTCTTAACCCAGGGTCCAAACCAAGCCCTCCTGCATTGCATGTAGATTTTTTTACCAACTGAGGCATCAGGAAAGCCCCACTTTTTCTTATAAATCTGTAATTAATTTCTAATTTTATTTTCTTTTCCTCTCACTTATACAGGGATTATTTAGGAGATCATTTTCTAGAAGTTGACCTTTGTGGGTCATATTTTAATAACTAATTTTAAGTTCATATATGTTAAAAATATTATCTATGAATTCTCTACTTGAATAAGCTTTTTGTGGTCAAGTAGGTGATTTAATATTTATAATTGTTTCATGGATCTAAGGATGTATTACATTAATATAAGTATTCATTTTGTGAAAATATTTAAGCTTATTGATAGGGATTAGAATATTCAAACCCATTATAACTGGTCTATTTAAAAATTAAGATTTGTCAACATTGAGAAAGAGATGTGTTGAACCCTCCCAATTGCAATTATTTTTCAGAAATAAACTCATTACAAATTTATTTTACCCTATAATCTGTCAATGGATATTTAGGTTATTTCAACATCTTTGATAATAGTACTACAGTGAATGTGGTATAAGCATGCAATGGAATATTATTCAGGCTTAAAACGAGCAGAAACCTTTCCATATATAACAAATTAGAATAATCTGAATGACATTGTGCTAAGTGAAATAAATATTCACAAAAGGATAAATAACTCATGATTCTACTTATATGTGATATCTAAAATGATTAATAATAGAAAAAAGATAATAGAAACAGAATGATGATTGGCAGGGACTAGTAGAATAGGAAAATGAGCTGCTGTTCAGTTCAGTTCAGTTGCTCAGTCATGGCCGACTCTTTGTGATTCCACGAACCATAGCACGCCAGGCTTCCCTGTCCATCACCAACTTCCGGAATCCACCCAAACCCATGTCCATTAAGTCAGTGATGCCATCCAACCATCTCATCCTCTGTCACCCCTTCTCCTCCTGCCTTCAATCTTTCCCAGCATCAGGGTATTTTCAAATGAGTCAGCTCTTCACATCAGGTGGACAAAGTATTGGAATTTCAGCTTCAACGTCAATCCTACCAATTAAGACCCAAGACTGATCTCCTTTAGAATGAACTGGTTGGATCTTCTTGAAGTCCAAGGGGTTCTCAGGCGTCTTCTCCAACACCACAGTTCAAAAGCATCAATTCTTCGGCACTCAGCTTTCTTTATAGTCCAACTCTCACATTCATACAAGACCCCTAGAAAAACCATAGCCTTGACTAGATGGACCTTTGCTGGCAAAGTAGTGTCTTTGTTTTTTAATATTCTGTCTAGGTTGGTCATAACTTTCCTTCCAAGGAGTAAGCATCTTTTTATTTCATGGCTGCAGTCACCATCTGCAGTAATTCTAGAGACCAAAAAAATTAAGTCTGCCACTGTTTCCACTATTTCCCCATCTATTTCCCATGAAGTAATGGGGCCGAATGCCATGATCTTAGTTTTCTGAATGTTGAGCTTTAAGCTAACTTTTTCGCTCTCCTCTTTCACTTTCATCAAGAGGCTCTTTATTTCTTCTTCACTTTCTGCCATAAGGGTAGTGTCATCTACATATCTGAGGTTACTGATATTTCTCCTGGCAATCTTGATTCCAGCTTGTGCTTCTTCCAGCCCAGCGTTTCTCATGATGTATAAGTTAAATAAGCAGGATGATAATATACAATCGTGACAAACTCCTTTTCCTATTTGCAACCCGTCTGTTGTTCCATGTCCAGTTCTAACGTTTGCTTCCTGACCTGCATACAGGTTTCTCAAGAGGCAGGTCAGGTGGTCTGGTGTTCCCGTCTCTTTCAGAATTTCCCACAGTTTATTGTGGTCCACACAGTCAAAGGCTTTGGCATAGTCAACAAAGCAGAAATAGATGTTTTTCTGGAATGCTCTTGCTTTTTTAATGATCCAGCAGATGTTGGCAATTTGATCTCTCTTCCTCTGCCTTTTCTAAAACCAGTGGTCAGTGGAGCTCAAAGTTCAGTTATGCAAGACTTTCTATGCAAGAATTTCTAGAGATCTTCTGTAACAGTACTGTATTGTGTGTTTCAAAATTTAAGAAATTAGATCTCATATTTGGAGAAGGCAATGACTAGCCACTCCAGTACTCTTGCCTGGGGAATCCTATGGAGGGAGGAGCCTGGTAGGCGGCAGTCCATAGGGTTGCTGAGAGTCGGACCTGACCGAGAGACTTCAGTTTCACTTTTCACTTTCATGCTTTGGAGAAGGAAATGGCAACCTACTCCACTGTTCTTGCCTGGAGAATCCCAGGGATGGGGGAGCCTTGTGGGCTGCCATCTATGTGGTCGCACAGAGTAGGACACGGCCGAAGCAACTTAGCAGCAGCAGCAGCAGACCTCATTTTAAGTGTTCTTACCACAATAAAAAAATCTATTCAATGTTCATGTCTAAGAAATGTAGAATTTTGTTTCTGTTGGTGTTCAGTCACTCAGTCATGTTCAACTCTTTGCAACCCCATGGACTACAGCACACCAGACTTCCCTGTCCTTCACTATCTCCTGGAACATGTTCAAACTCATGTCCATTGAGTCAGGGATGTCATCGGACCATCTCATCCTCTGTTGTCCCCTTCTCCTCCTGCCTTCAATCTTTCCCAGCATCAGAGTCTTTTCCAATGAGTCAGCTCTTCAAATAAAGTGGCCAAAGTATTGGAGAATATTGCATAATATTTTGAGTAAATATTAATGTTACTGAAAGTTTAAAAAGGAAAGCTTGTTTTAGGTACATATTTGCTATCTTGTCCAATATTTGAAGTTTTAAGTTTATTATAGCTCTTCCATAAATTTAAACTTTTTGTCATAAACATAGTATTTTTTCCCCTTGTTTTATGCTTTTGTACATAGATTCCACTATGCTGGCAATATTCCTAGGTCTTTTTTCTATTGTTTATTATTGTCTAGGAATTTTTTTTCCTGTCTTTTATTTCTCACTTATTTTTATTACTTTATTTCAATTTTTTGGTAAACAACATATGTGTATATTTTGTTTTTACCCATTCTAACAATTATCCTCTCTAATCAAGAAATACTGCATGCTTACATTTTGTATTATAAATGATATAATTGTTTTTATTACTTGCATTTCATTTTATGTTGGCTATTTATTTTACTTTGTTGTTCTCTTTTTCCTTTTTATTACTTTTCTGGCTTTATTAGACTTGTATTATTTCCCTTTCTGCCTTGCTAATTGTATTCTACTATGCTTTTCAATATGGTGATGCTTATCTTTCCATTTCTAACAATCATAATTTAATATATCCTTTTTGCTTTATCATATTAATCAAACAAATAGCAATCCAAGATGAATGCTTTAGACAACATTAACTTTTCTGATTCTGTTTTTTTTTTTTTTTTGGCTTCCCATATTATTTAGGATAAGTTAAGTTATGCTACATGGAGTATCTCTGAATTTCAGTTACTTCACACATTCTAGTTCATCACTTATGTATTGTCTGTAGGAATTTTAGGAGCTCTGAAGGGAAGCTTCCTCTGGGTGAAGATTCAGTGACTTGAGTCAACATGTGAAGTGCCTATGAAATGTTTCTTGAAATAATTTAAAACTTTCAGATTCAGACTAGTATTGTTTTCATATAGCTCATATATGCATAATGTTTCTGTAAGCAATAAGGAACCAAGGAAATTTAATTTTTCTTATGTAGAAAAAAATTTGGTTTATTTTTTGGAAATAGGGAAACATTAGGAAAAGCAAACCATTACTGGAGAAATACCCATTGCAATCTTTCACCAATAAACATAGGTAAGTAAAGAGAATATATCTCAACCAAATAGAGTGGGAAAACAAAGTCCAAGTCCCATTACCAGTGGCCTGGGTTGCAGGTTCTTCTTCCCTGATGTGAATAATGGCTTATGAAAAGCAAAAGCCAGAAGGGGCTGCCCATGTGATAAACTGGTTTTCTAACTAGCTCCAGTTCAGTTCAGCCATTTAGTTGTGTCCAACTCTTTGTGGTCCATGGACTGCAGCATGCCAGGCTTCCTTGTCCATCACCAACTTCTGGAGCTTGCTCAAACTCTTGTCCATCCAGTCGGCGATGCCATCTAACCATCTCATCCTCTGTTGTCTCCTTCTCCTCCTGCCTTCAATCTTTCTCAGCATCAGGGTCTTTTCCAATGGGTCAGTTCTTCAAATCAGGTGGCCAAAGTATTGGCATTTCAGCTTCAACATCAGTCCTTCCAATGAATATTCAGGATTGATTTCTTTTAGGGTCAACTGGTTAGATATCCTTGCAATCCAAGGGACTCTCAAGAGTCTTTCCCAACATCACAGTTGAAAAGCATCAATTCTTTGGTGCTCAGTTTTCTTTACGGTCCAACTCTCACATTCATACATGACTACAGAAAAAAACATAGCTTTGGCTAGATGGACGTTTGTTGCAAAGTAATGTCTCTGCTTTTAATATGCTGTTTGGGTTGATCATAGCTTTTCCTCCAAGGAGCAAGAATCTTTCAGTTTCATGGCTGCAGTCACCATCTGCAGTGATTTTGGAGTCCAAGAAAATAAAGTCTCACTCTTGCCATTGTTTTCCCATCTATTTGCCATGAAGTGATGGGACTGGAAGCCACAATCTTTGTTTTTTTGAATGTTGAAATTAAGCCATCTTTTTCACTCTCCTCTTTCACTTTCATCAAGAGTGTGTTCGGTTCCTCTTCACTTTCTGCCATAAAGGGGATGTCATCTGCATGTCTGAGGTTATTTCTATTTCTTCCGGCAATCTTGATTCTAGTTTGTGCTTCCTCCAGCCTGGCATTTTTCATGACATACTCTGCATATAAGTTAAATAAGCAGGATGACAATATACAGCTTTGACGTACTTCTTTCCCAATTTGGAACCAGTCTGCTGTTCCATGTATGATTCTAACTGTTGCTTCTTGACCTGCATACAGATTTCTCAGGAGGCAGTTAAGGTGATCTGGCATTCCTATCCTTTTAAGAATTTTCTACAGTTTGTTGTGATTCATATAGTCAAAGGCTTTGATTTAGTCAATAAAACAGAAATAGATTTTTTTTCTGGAACTTTCTTGCTTTTTCTATGATCCAGCAGCTGTTGGCAATTTAATCTCTGGTTCCTCTGCCTTTTCTAAATCCAGCTTGAAAATCTGGAATTTCTAAGTCATCCTGTTGAAGCCTCACTTGGAGAATTTTAAGCATTACATTGCTAGCGTGTGAGATGAGTGGAGTTGTATTGCAGTTTGAACATTCTTTGGCATTGCCCTTTTTTGGGATTGGAATGAAAACTGACTTTTTCCAGTCCTGTGGCCACTGCTGAGTGTTCCAAATTTGCTGGCATATTGAGTGCATCACTTTAACAGCATCATCTTTTAGGGTTTGAAATAGCTCAACTGGAATTCCATCACCTCCACTAGCTTTGCTCATAGTGATGCTTCCTAAGGCCCACCTGACTTCACATTCCAGCATATCTGGCTCTAGGTGAGTGATCTCACCGTCATTCTTATCTGGGTCATTAAGTTCTTTTCTTGTATAGTTTTTCTGTGTATTCTTGCCACCTTTTTAAAATATCTTCTGGTTCTTTTAGGGCCATACTGTTTTTGTGCTTTATTGTGTCCATCTTTGCCTGAAATATTCCCTTGGTGTCACTAATTTTTTTGAAGAGGTCTCTAGTCTTTCCCATTCTATTACATTCCTCTATTGATCACTGAACAAGGCTTTCTTATCTCTCCTTGCTATTCTTTGGAACTCTACATTCAGATGGGTATATCTTTCCTTTTCTCCATTGCCTTTAATTTTTCTTCTTTTCTTGGCTATCTGTAAGAACTTCTCAGACAACCTTTTAGGATCTGTTGTCAGACAACCATTTAGCATCTATGTGATTAAGGTTCTTGAGATTGAGAGGTTATCTGGGATTATGTATCCAAGCTCAGTGAAATCACAAGGTTCTGATAAGAGGAAAGTGAAAGTGTTAGTCACTAAGGCATATCCACTCTTGGATCTCACAGACTATAGACTGCAGGGAACAAAGTACAAGGAAGGTTGGGAAGTGTTTGCAAATGAGACTTTCAACCAGGTCTGGACATTCTTGCGGACAAGATGTTCTGCCAAGAATCCTCTGTTTGACCCCGTAGGAAAAGAACATTTCTTGCATACAAGGATGTTCATCTGATTCCTCAAAAGGAACAGACCCGGGGACAAAATGGATTCTAGGTTGATAAGGAAGTTCTCAAAACAAAGTCTTAGCTGCAGTAAATAAGTTAGGGAAAAGATTATCTCGCCCCGCGCTTGCGCATTGTATAGTCGCTCAGTCATGGTGTTTGGCAACTTGCCTCGCTGATTGTTGTACAAAAACATATAAAATAAAGCAGCTGCAAGAAGCGGCAGAAAGATTCCAACCACTCTGCAGTGTTGGTGTTTCATTCCGTCGCTAGCAATAGACCTTCATGGGATTCTCCATCCATGGGATTTTCCAGGCTAGAATACTGGAGTGGGTTGCCATTTTATTCTTCAGGCAAGAATACTAGAATACTAACTAGCTCCATATTAGGATAATTCCTATGAGAGATGTGGGAGGGCTTCAGGAAAAAATGAAGTTTTAAGGAAGTGCTTTGAGTTGTAAATAAGAGGAATTTATTTGGAGCCTGAGAGCTTGAGAATGTCTCATTTATTGCATAATTATTGCATCTCCCATGTATGGTTCAGGTCACTGCAAATTAACTACTGGACCTGTTACATAAGGGGAGACCCTAGACAGGGAATAGTAAATTTTGTGATATGGCTTGCTGTATTAGCCAGGTATCTGCTTGCTACTTTGAATTCTTCTGCTCCTTACTGTCAACAAGGCGATTGAACTCAAGGTTATTGGATAATGAAAACAGAAGGTTAAAAAATGTTTAAAAACATACTAGTCCCATTCATATGCACATGTGTCCACACACATGCATAAATACACACACTCATGCTGTCCCATACACAAATGTACACAGGTAATATGATTTTATTTTAATTTTTTTTGCAAATTTTCATATCTATGTTCTTATTCAATTTTTATTTAGTTAGAAGAATGCACCAAATATGCTCTGACAGCTTCTCTACAATTTGCATAGTACTATCTTTCTTTTTGGTAGGTGAATGGTATCTTGTCTTGGCTATAGAATACTTGAAAAGCAAATAATTTTCTCTCAGTAGACTGTAGATGATATTTGATCATCGTCTTGTTTTCCATACCTGATGTGAAAACATCTGATCATCATTCCCTGATAAGAAGCTTGTTTCTTCTGTATGAAAGTTTGTAAGATTCTTTCCTTATATTTGTTATTCATGAATCTAAAAAACATGTATCTAGGTCTTATTTTTAAAATTAATCTTACTTGAATGTCAATGAGCCCATTCAATCTTAAGAAGCCAGTCTTTTTTCTTATCATAAAGATAAATAATATTTTATTATCTGCTTATTTGTTACTTTTGTACCTTACTTATTCTGAAATGTCTATATTTGGATGCCATAACTTCTGAAGCTATTCTCTATGTTTCTCATCTTTTGTCTATTAGTTCTATTTTTTCTTAAGTTTGCCAGATGTTTTGGCTTTGTGCATGACATTCTAATCTGTTAATTCTCAATATTGATCATCCTTTTTATCGTTTGTTGATTGAGTCTTAAATTATAGCTATTTTGAAATGTAGTATAAGCACTCTATTCTTATTAAAAATACTAAGTTGTTGTTGTTTTACTGCTTTTAGTTGGAAAGCTTGCCTGAGTCTTTAATCAGCTTTATTTGATTTTTCTAAGGATTAGTCTTGTCCTTTCCTCTTCTGGTTCTGTAGTGTCTGGAGTTGTTATTTTTCTTTACTTGCTTTTGGTTTTGTGTGTCCTCACCTGGAAAATTAGATCATTAGTGTTCAGTGGCCAGCACAGCAATTTCTGTTCTTGTGTACTGCTTGTGAAACATGTAGACTGATCACCAGGTGATCACAGAAACATATGTGAACTTGACGGGGAAACAAGCCAGGGAAGGCGTCTTCAATATTGTTAACAGTGTTCTGTTGTCTCCAGGAGGTTTTTCATGAATTCATGTCCGAGGACATTATTTGTGATTTTGTACGATTTCCATGGGAGAAGGCGATGACACCCAACTCCAGTACTCTTGCCTGGAAAATCCCATGGATGGAGGAGCCTGGTAGGCTGTAGTCCATGGGGTTGCTAAGAATCGGGCACGACTGAGCAACTTCACTTTCACTTTTCACTTTCATGCATTGGAGAAGGAAATGGCAACCCACTTCAGTGTTCTTGCCTGGAGAATCCCAGGGACGGGGGAGCCTGGTGGGCTGTCTATGGGGTCACACAGTTGGACACGACTGAAGCGACTTAGCAGCGGCAGCAGGATTTCCACTGCACAAGAATGACCACTGGGGTGATGAAAAGGGCCTGAAAACCAGCTCATGCCCCTCTTGACTAATCCATGTACCCAAGGAGGAAGGAGTGTAGCCAGCTTTTTCTCTAAATTTTAGGAAGTTCCCACACAGAATAATATCATTTCTGCTTAAAGCTTTGCCCATGTACTGAAAGCTAGAAAGTCTTTTAGGCTCCAGAACCCTTAGGTCCCAGCAGGATGAAAGAAGAGTGATATATCCTTTGTCTTTATCTCCCTGAGGCAGTATGGACCTGTTTAGCTGCGCTCCCAGGTTTCCATTAGAATGTTCAATTCAGGTGATGGTCTCAGTACATGCAGGAGAATAGGTAGTAAGGAGAATTTAGAAACATCTACACGTGTTGCCATCTTGGTGAGAGCTACATATTTTATTGTTTTTAAATAGTACCTTATTAGACATATAATTCTTTGTCTGCTTTATGTTTTGCAAGTGTATATATATGGCAATTATTTACTTATATTTATTCCAGAGGATTTGATATGAATTAATATATGGGCATATTTGAATATATGTGTGTGTATTACCATATGTAATGTTTTCATATAAAATGTACCAGTGTGTTGTGTATGTGTTCAGTCACGTCTGACACTTTGCAACCCATGGATTGCTCACCGGGCTTCTCTGTCCATGGGGTTTTTCAGGCAAGAACGCTGGAGTGGGTTGCCATTTCATCCTCCAGGGGATCTCCCCAACCCAGGGATCAAACCTATGTCTCTTGTGTCTTCTACATTGTCAGGCAGATTCTTTACCACTTAGCCACCTGGGAAGCCTATGACTTATGAGTGTGATAGAAAATGAGATTTTATTATACCAACTGGTTCTTAACAAATGTCATATTCATATAGAAAACTATCTGAATGGTTTAATGATTGGATAGTATTTCAGTATATTATGAATATGATTTAAACGATCCCCTATAGGTTTATATTATGCTTGTTTCCACTGTTTTATTTTTTTCAATACTAATGTAAATCAGCCTTTTGTAAATACCTTTTCACAGATGGCATGAAAAAGTACTTATTGAATATCTACCAGGGGATGTGTATGGATCAGAAAGTGAGGGATCAGAAAGGGAAATATTTCTTTATTTAAATTCCTAAAAAGAAATTTTTGGATCTAACTCTAGATTACTTGAAAATTTGTAAAATATTACTAAATTCTTCATAAGTTAGTATGTGCTTATGTAGTTATCATAATATAAAATATTACTTGTTTCTCCACACCTTTGCTCATAGTGGTAGTATTGTTCTTTTTAAAGTTGCCAATTTAAAAATTAAAAAATGATAACACATTGTCTCTTTAATTTGATTTTGTTTTGAGTGTGATTAAGAATCTTCTCATATGCTTGATCATTATAAATACATGTTCTTAAGTGAATTGCTTCTTTTATAATGGGGCATTTATCTTTTACTTATTGATTTACAAAAGTTCGTATTCATTAAAAATAGTAACTGTCTCTTATGTAAATTAAATATCATTTTTTCTAGTATATAACTCAGAATTCAGTGGTAGAAATATGTCAACACTAACTGCATAAGTAAGAAACAGATTTCGGTGGTGTACAAAGTCCTTACCTTTGTCAGGGTTTAGGAACATCTTAAAGCATGAGCTGTATGAATGAGCCCCAGAGGCATACTACCAAGCTGGACTGCCATGGTGCTGTAGATCTGGATAACCTGATTTGATGAACTGGAAAGCAGCCACTCCACACCTCAATCCGGAACCATTCTCTCTCTGATACCCCAACACTGCATTTAACTGAGAGCTGAATTCAGTCCTATCTAAGTTCAACTGCATAGTAAAACCCAAACCCACCCAGAGGCCTACTTTCAAGGGAACAACCAGGCAAGTTAACAGGCCCTGTGTATAGCAAGACACATGAGAAGTGTGTTGTAATGGACACCATGATTGTAATTTGCTTGATTTTACTTTTAATATCATTAGCTGCACAGAGATTTAAAATATTTAAATCCACAATGTTTTCCTAGTGGAAAATAATTTTGTGCCTTTTTGGGAAAGTAATCATACATCTAAAGACATTTTCCTTCAATATTATTTTTAAAGTATTTTGAAATGTTTGAAATTTATTTGAATTTCGCTAGGTTTGCAAAAGTTTAGAAAGAATATAATGAACCCTTTTGTACTATCTGATCACTTTATCGATCTATAAATATTCCCTATGCACTGTATTTAAAAATGAATCAGCTTTATTGAGCTGTTAATCACATAATATAAAACTGACTTGTCTTCAGCATTCAATGTATTGTTTTTAGTAAATTTACAGAATTGTGCAGTCTTCATTACAATCCAATTTTGCAACTATCACCACAATCCAATTTTAGAATGTTTGCAGTCGTTCCTTGTAGTCAGTTTCTTATATTTCCTTTTAGCTCTTACTTTTACAGTCATATCTAAGAAACCATCACCTAGGAATTTTACTTCTAATTAGGGTCAGGTGGTTCCAGTGGTAAAGAATCCACCTCCCACTGCAGGAGACTTAGGAGACATGGATTTGATCCCTGGGTTAGAAAGATCCCCTGGAGGAGGGCATGGCCATGCATTCCAGTATTCTTGCCTGGAGAATCCCATGGGCAGAGGAGACTAGTGGGCTACCGTTCATAGGGTTGCAAAGAGTCGGACACAACTGGGTGACTTACACACGCTATATTTTTTTCTAAGGGTTTTTTATCTTACCCTTATATTTAAATCTACTATCCATTTCAAATTAATTTTGGTGTGATGTAAAGGTCTAAATTCATCTTTTTACATATGAATTTCTGATTTCTCAATTTTATTTCATTGAATTCTATGATTATTCTTTGTCAGTACTTCTCTTTCTGTATTATTACCACTCTGTAGTAGGTTTTAAAATTTGGAAGTGTTTGTTCTCCAACTTTATTCTTCTGTTCAAGAATATTTTGGTATTTTGGCTGCTTTTCATTTCCATACAAATTTTGGGAACAAATTGTCAATTTCTTCAAAGAATTTCTAAAAAAAAAAAAAAAGCCAGCTGGGATTTTCCTAGACTTTATGTTGAATCTGTGGATCAACTGGGGAAATACTACCATTTAAACAATATTTAATATCTCTAGTTATGAACATTGGATGTCTTTATATCTATTTTGGCCTTTAATTTGTTAAGGTAATGTTCAGTAGTTTTGCTTATTTGCTTGCTTGCTTTGGATGCACCATGCAGCATGTAGAATCTTAGTTCCTTGACCAGGAATAGAACCCATGCTGCTATGGGACTGCCAGGGAAGTCAGTAGTTTTAGTGGTGTAAATTTTGAATTTTTGGTTAAATTTGTTCTGAAATATTTTATTGGTACTATGAAGAAATCAAACTAGTGTCTTAACATCTTGATCCTATACTCTGTAACTTGGAAGAACTATTTTTATATATTCTAGTGTATTTCTTTGATCAAGTTCCTATAGAATCATGTCATGTATAAATAGGACAGTTTTACTTCTTCCTTTCTGGACTGGATGCTTTTTATTTCTTAATTGGTACTGAACTCCCAATGCAATGCTGATTAGCAGCTAGTGAGATAACTACGCTTATATTCTTCTCAGTTATAGGGAAAAACATTCAGTCTCAACATTGAGTAGAATGTTAGTGGTTTTTATAGATATCATTTATCAATTTAAGGAAGTTTTATTCTATTTCTAGATTATTGAATTGTTTTAAACAATCAGGTATAATTGGTGGATATTATATTTTTTCTGTATCTGTTGAAATGATCATGTATTTCTTACCTCTTAATCAATGTGACTTGTTACTTTAATTTTCAGCTATTAATCTTACCTTGCATTTCAGTATAATCCCACTTAATTATGGTATGTAATCCCTTCTATGTTTGCTGAATTTGATTTGTTTATATTTTTGCATCTATATTTTTGAAGCACATTATTTTGTAGCTTACTCTATTTGTGATGTCTTTGTCTGGTTTGGTATCAGGGTAATACTAATCTCTTAAAATAAGTTGAGATGTGTTCATGTCTCAGTTTTATGAAAACTTTTGGGAAAAGATAATATTTCTTCTTTAATATTTTGGTAAAATTCACCTACATAGTCATCTATGTTTTTTCTTTAGGAAAAAAATTTTAATTACTGATTTATAATGATTAATTTCATTTCTTTATGTGTTAGATATTTCTCCTTCTCCTTTAAATCTATCAACTTGTGTGTTATATATTAGATAAATTGTGTAACTGTGATAGTGGTTACACAGTATTTAGAAGTATGATATCATCTACTTGAGTTAACCTTTCTTTCAGTATTAAATACCCCTTTTTATTTTTCAAAATATTTTGTCTTACCATCTATTTTGCCACACCATCTTTTTCCTTTGTGCTTTTATAGTACATATCCCAATTTTCTTTTGCATTTAACCTTTTGCCTTCATATTTAAAATTTGTCTCTTGTAAATAGCACATAGGTTTGATTGTTATTCATTTTATCTCAATATTTTGCCTAAAATAGTCTGGTACATTCCATATAAGAATTTATTTATTTAATTTTTCTTGTGAATAACAAAGTATTTGGGGTATTTTATTACTTATTTGTACAATATTTTACCAGTTGCCCTAACCTACAGAGTATATTATTCATCACTGGCTTATTGCAAGCTATTGTAAATTAGTAGTCTCACTGCTTTTCAAACAATGTAAGGCCACATAAAGTTCAATTTCATTTATTACCTATATGCTTACTGTACTGGATGTATTTAACTTTTGTATTTATCTTATAAATTCCCAAAGCAACAGCTACCATGTATGTTTAACATACTCAGTATTCTGTTTATATTTACACTTTCAGTGCTCTTAACTCCTTCTGCACTTTCACACTTTCATCCTTGATTTGTTCCCTGCAGCCAAAGAAGTTCCTCTAGATTACCTTTTAATACAGTTCATTGGATAGAAATTCTCTTTCCTTTTTTTGGTCAGAATTTATTGATTTCATCTTTTTAAAGGGTACTTTTGACTTCCCTGGTGGCTCAGATGGTAAAGCGTCTCTACAATGCGGGAGGCCCGGGTTCAATTCCTGGGTCGGGAAGATCCCCTGGAGAAGGAAATGGCAATCCACTCCAGTACTCTTGCCTGGAAAATCCCATGGACAGAGGAGCCTGGTAGGCTACAGTCCATGTGGTCGCAAAGAGTCAGACACAACTGAGCGACTTCACTTTGCTTTTTACAATGTTGGGAAGATTTTTTTTCATTCATCATTTTAAAGATGTTTTATTATTTTCTGTTTTTTACAATCTATGGAAAGTTACCCACAGTCTTATTAGTATTTAAGGGAAATATGTCATAATTCCTCTGGCTGCTATGAAAACTGTTTCCTTTTGTTCTTTGAGATTTTTGCGTTTTGACAATAAAGTGCCTCAATGTGATTTTTCTGGTATGGAGTTTGTTGATGTTCTCTAGAAAATTCTCAACTTTTATAGACTCTGATATTGCTTTTTCTATATTATCTCTTTCTTCTGCCATTTCTATTACATATGTTTAGCCCTTGACCATGTTTCTCATATCTATTCTGCTATTAGCTTATTTTCCTACGTTTTGCTCTTCTTGGTGTTTCACGTTAAGTATTTTCCTTCACTCTGACTTTAGATTCGCTAATCTTTTCATTGCACTGTTCATTCTACTCTTAAATTTGTCTAGTGAATTGTTTCTTTCAGTTTTGTTTAGGTATAATAATAATAATATATAACTGTAGGCTTGTGAAACTGAGGGTAATTATCAGCCATTGATAAATGATAAACTGTAACTGGTGTTCACAGATCAAGTTCCTTTTAATCTTTCCAAACGTGTGAGTGTCCACTCTGGCCTTTTGAAGAAAATGTGAGAGGACCAAAAACTTCACCCTCAGAATACTCTATTGCTGTCATATTCTGAAGATGCATCCCATAAAGAAGACCGTAGCTTGCTCCTGCACAGAATCACAATTATCTCACTGTTTTCTTGTCTCCAATTACCTTTCCCCATGTTTCCTATGCCTCAGCTTTATCTCATAATTATCCTGAGACTCTTGCCTTTGGAGAGACAGAGTTGAGGTTTCTCTCTTGTCACCTACCTTGATTGCCTTGTGAATAAACTTTTTCTCTACTGCAAACCTTGGTGTCTCAGTATTTGGCTTCTTGCTGGTTGGGTGAACAAACTAACAAACTTTGTTGGTAGCATTTATATCTACTGACCACCTTCATCTAATTGCTTCTCCCCTCCACCCCCACCTCTGGTAAACAAAAGTCTGATCTCTTTTCTTGATTTTTTATTTGTTTGTTTTATGAAGTATAATTGACCTCTCCAACACAGTGTTAGTTCCTAGTACACAACGTAGTGGTTTGATGTTTCTAAACACTACAAAGTAATCACTACAAAAAGCCTAGTTACCATGTGTCATCATACAAAGATTTTACATTATTGTTCACTATATTTGCCATGCTGTATGTTTCATTCCTATAATTCATTTATTTTGTAACTGAAAGTTTGTACCTTTTATTTATTTATTTATTTATTTTCTTTTTTGTAGTATAATTGCTTTACAATATTGCATTAGCTTCTGCTGTACAATGATGTGAATCAGCTATCAGTTCAGTTCAGTCGCTCAGTCGTGTCCAACTCTTTGTGACCCCATGAATCGCAGCAGGCCAGGCCTCCCTCTCCATCACCATCTCCCGGAGTTCACTCAGACTCACGTCCATCGAGTCCGTGATGCCATCCAGCCATCTCATCCTCGGTCGTCCCCTTCTCCTCCTGCCCCCAATCCCTCCCAGCATCAGAGTCTCTTCCAGTGAGTCAACTCTTCACATGAGGTGGCCAAAGTACTGGAGCTTCAGCTTTAGCATCATTCCTTCCAAAGAAATCCCAGGGTTGATCTCCTTCAGAATAGACTGGTTGGATCTCCTTGCAGTCCAAGGGACTCTCAAGAGTCTTCTCCAACACCACACTTCAAAAGCATCAGTTCTTCAGCTCTCAGCCTTCTTCACCATCCAACTCTCACATCCATACATGACCATAGGAAAAGCCACAGCCTTGACTAGACGGACCTTAGTGGGCAAAGTAATGTCTCTGCTTTTGAATATGCTATCTAGGTTGGTCAAGCATAAACGTTAGGACTGGGATTCGAACTCCTGACCTCCGGACCCTAGCCTGCCTGCCTGCCTAACTGCTTCCTTGGTGGCTCAGTTGGTAAAGAATCAGCTATATGTATACATATATCCAGGGCTTTACTGGTAGCTCAGCTTATAAAGAGTCTGTGTGCAATGCAGGAGATCCGCAGTTCAATTCCTGGGTCAGGAAGATCCCATGGAGAAGGGATAGGCTACCCTGTACAGCATTCTTGTCTGGAGAATACCATGAACAGAGAAGCCTGGAGGGCTACAGTCCATGGGGTCGCAAAGAGTTGGACAGAGCCAAGTGACTAAGCACAGCACAGCATTCATATATCCCCTCCCTCTCTCTTGGGCTTCCATTCCATTGCCCCACCCCACCCCCGCCGCCATCATCCCACCCATCTAGGTAATCACAGAGCATCAAACTGAGCTCCCTGTGCTGTATAACAGATTTCCACCAGCTCTCTGTTTTACATATGCATGTGCACGGTGGCTCAGTCGAGTCTGACACTTCGTGACCCCATGGACTGTAGCCCTCTAGGCTCCTCTGTAGCCCAACCAAGGCTCCTCTGTTCATGAGGATTTCCTAGGCAAAAATACTGAAGTGGGTTGCCATTTCCTGCTCCAGGGGATCTTCCTAGATGCAGAGATTGTACCTGTGTCTCCTGCATTGACAGTTGGGTTCTTTACCACTGCACAACCAGGGAAGCCCTGATATTTTACATATGGTAGTGTGTATATGTGGAACTTCCCTGGTTGCTCAAATGGTAAAGCATCTGCCTGCAGTGCGGGAGACCCAGTTTGGTCCCTGGGTCGGGAAGACCCCTGGAGAAGAAAATGGCAACACACTCCAGTATTCTTACCTGGGAAATCCCCATGAACAGAGGAGCTTAGTAAGGCTACAGTCCATGGGGTCGCAAAGAGTTGGACAAGACTGAGCGACTTCCCTTTCACCTTTTCACTTTCATGCATTGGAGGAGGAAATGGCAACCCACTCCAGTGTTCTTGCCTGGAGAATCCCAGGGATGGGGAGCCTGGTGGGCTGCTGTCTGTGGGATCGTACAGAGTTGGACATGACTGAAGTGACTTAGCAGCTGCAGCAGCATGTCTGACTCTGCACGACCCCATAGACAGCAGCCCACCAAGCTCCTTGTCCCTGGGATTCTCCAGGCAAGAACACTAGAGTGGGTTGCCATTTCCTTCTCCAATATGTCAACCCTAATCTCCCAATTCATCCCACCCTCCCCTTCTTCCCCTGTGTCCCCATATCCATTCTGTCCATGTCTCTACTCCTGTCCTGCAAATCGGTTCATCTGTACCCCAATGTTCATTAGCACTATTTGCAATAGTCAAGACATGGAAGCAACCTAAATGTTCATGACAGATTAAGAGATAGAGAAGATGTTGTTCATATATACAATGGAATATTACTCAACCATACAAAGGAACAAATTGGGTCATTTGTAGAGATGTGGATGGACCTACAGTCTGTCATACATAGGAAAGTTTTAATCTTAAGTCTTAATTCTTAATTTTGGATATATTATTTTGACCTGGAGTATATTTATTTGACTATTTTATAAAAGAAGTTTCCATTTTCTATTGAAATTTTCAATCTCTTCTTCATCTATTTTGTTGTTTCTTTTAAGTTTCCAAACATAGTCATCAACATTATTAAATCTATATCAATATAGTCAATAAATAAATTAATTGTTGTGAGTTACAGTCTTTTGTTTTTTTTTTTCCTTTTTTTTGTTTTTTTTTTTTTTTCTTTAATAGAACTATTTTCAGCATGCTTAAATTTTTGTGCATTCCAGATTACTGGATTCTGGATAATGTTATGTTTCCTCCTAATAAGCTTAATTTTTCTATTAACAGCAGATAGAATACTACTGGATTACCTGTTGAAGTCTGGTCTTAGAATTTGTAAGAGTTAATCTTGAGTTTTGCTATCTTGGTAGGCATACTTAATGTTCTTAGGGCATGACCCTTATTTTTTGTTTGTGCTCCCTTTGGGTTCTTGACTAAAATACAGGGTGTTTTTCTACTTTGATTGGACTTGAATCCAACTCCCTTTTTCTTGTGTTAAGAAGCTTCTCTCATCTCCACTCAACTCCCATCTATAAAAAGTTGTTGCATTTCTTAGAACCTGCTCATGTGAATGTCTAGTTTAAGAGTTGAACAATGACATAATTTGAACATATATTCATATTTTGGGCTTCTTTGTGGTTTTGTATCCTTTGTAAGACAGTTAGGACCTTAAAAGTTTGTTTACCCCAGCCTTGAATTTCTTGAATATCCATTTGTGTAGGACTACTTCTTTCTGCTTGGCAATTATGTGCTGCACTGTCAGTTATAGAAAGAGGCTTTTCTGGAACATGCTGAAATGATTGTGGACTCACTATACATACTTCTCCTTTTTCAGGGATTTTAACCTTTCAAATTCTGTGTTGGATGTTCCCAGTGACCTTCAAAGAGATGTATTTTTAAATATATATTTTACCTTACCTATTTTTATAGCTTAAATGGGAACATTAGTGCTATCTACCAGGTTATGACTGAAACTGGAATTCTACTACCCAAAAGTGCTTTTATCTTTTTATTTCTTATATATCAGTGGTCATATGTCATCTCCTACTCCTAATGGTAGACATTATGGATATTGCACATTTTATATGTTCCTTCTAAAAACCTTCATTGAAATTTTGTCTGTATTAATTATTCTTGTCACAGAACGCTTTCTTAGTCCCATTTGTACATGCCATTCTTGTTTTATATTTTATTTAGTAAATTTATAATCTATATTTATTAGTGTCATAAGTTAAATTTTATTGGGTTATGATCTGTTGTCTTTTCTTGTTTTTTTTTTTCTTTCTGAGTATCCATATATTTATTTTGAAAAAATGGTGTATATATATATAATATTTTTATTTATATAAAATTTTATTTTTAGTTAATCTGTTTCATGTTAAAGCTGCTCTTTGTGTCATTTAAAATTTTTCCATTGTTTCATTTTTATATTTTTGTCCAAAGTATTACTTAATTTTTAATGAGTATTTTAGTGATTATTTCTTTGTAATGATTCTTTTAATGATTAATCATTGTTAATGATTATTTAATGATCAGATCATTTTTATTTATTTTTGGTTATTAATTTATACATATTTTCCACTATGTCCAAAGAATAGGGCATAAACCATTGGTAGTTTTTAAAAATTACTCAGATTTTTAGAGCTTGATCAATCCTAGACAGTGTTCAATGGGTAATGAATTGTGGTCCAAATCTTCTCTAATGTAATTTATTTTAATTTGTCTTTAAATCTGCCAAATTCTAGGGGAAGTGCATTAAGTTGATCATTATAAACAACTTGCATATTTAGTAATTTTTCATAATCAACAATGCCTCGGCTATGAACTCATATGTTTGTAGTGAATTTTAACATTTTTTAATGAAGAGCATTTAGTTTGAGACTACAATTTTCCTCAAATCATGTGTATGAGATCTCCACAGATGTTCTACATAGCTACCACAAGATTTTTTCCTGGTTTATTTGGTCCAGATTTTATTCTATTTAGCAAATTTTCTATAGGTTATGTGGGAATGTTTTCTAATTACAATAAAGATAAATTATTATTTATTTTTGCATCTTTTTATTTTGCATTTTTAAAGACTTTCAGAAAGATGAAATGTAAAACTATGGATATTCTGAAGAAATTGCTTCTGAAGTTTTGCTTGTGTCCTTTTAACATTCCCCATTGTCCCTGTTAACGGCTTGCCAGGCGGTGCTAGTGATAAAGAACCTTCCTGCCAATGCAGGAGACATAAGGGATGCAGTTCAATTTCTGGGTTGGGAAGATTCCCTGGAAGAGGGCATGGCAACCCACTCTAGCATTCTTGCCTGGAGAATCCCATGGACAGAGGAGTCAGGCAGGCTACAGTCCATAAGATCACAGAGAGTTGGACATGACTAAAGCAACTTAGTGCGCACACATAGCCAGTTAACGTTATGATACTTTCAAATGAACAGTGAAGGAACTTAGCCATACATATAAATGTATCCTTTCTCCCACATATGCCACATTTTTAAAAATCTTTTAAAAAAATACCTTTCAAAATATAATATGGACTTTTGATAATTCAGTTCAGTTCAGTTCAGTCGCTCAGTTGTGTCTGACTTTTTGGGACCCCATGAATCACAGTACGCCAGGCCTCCCTGTCCATCACCAACTCCCGGAGTTCACTCAGACTCACGTCCATCGAGTCAATGATGCCATCCAGCCATCTCATCCTCTGTCGTCCCCTTCTCCTCCTGCCCCCAACCCCTCCCAGCATCAGAGTCTTTTCCAATGAGTCAACTCTTCACATGAGGTGGCCAAAGTACTGGAGTTTCAGCTTTAGCATTGTTCCTTTCAAAGAAATCCCAGGGCTGATCTCCTTCAGAATGGACTGATTGGATCTCCTTGCAGTCCAAGGGACTCTCAAGAGTCTTCTCCAACACCACAGTTCAAAAGCATCAATTCTTTGGTGCTCAGCATTCTTCACAGTCCAACTCTCACATCCATACATGACCACAGGAAAAACTATAGCCTTGACAAAACGGACTTTTGCTAGCAAAGTAATGTGTCTGCTTTTCAATATGCTATCTAGGTTGGTCATAACTTTTCTTCCAAGGAGTAAGCATCTTTTAATTTCATGGCTGCAATCACTATCTGCAGTGATTTTGGAGCCCCAAAAAATAAAGTCTGACACTGTTTCCACTGTTTCCCCATCTATTTCCCATGGAGTGATGGGACCATATGCCATGATCTTAGTTTTTTGAATGTTGAGCTTTAAGCCAACTTTTTCACTCTCCTCTTTCACTTTCATCAAGAGACGTTTTAGTTCCTCTTCACTTTCTGCCATAAGGGTGGTGTCATCTGCACATCTGAGGTGATTGATATTTCTCCCGGCAATCTTGATTCCAGCTTGTGCTTCTTCCAACCCAGCGTTTCTCATGATGTACTCTGCATATAAGTTAAATAAGCAGGGTGACAATATACAGCCTTGACGTACTCCTTTTTTTAGATTCTGCTTTTAATTAGTGGATTATCATTAGATCTTATAGTTTCCTATATTCAAAGCAAGCAAATACATATTTTTTCAATTTCCTTATCTTAATCTGTTTGCAAAAGCTGGAGGTTTCATACTGCTGAGGTATGCCATCTGTGCAAGGAGACAATAGTCTTGTGGGGAAATCATAACAAACATTAAAGGTAAAGATTCTATATCTTTCTCTGGCTTGTAATGGCATCTTCTCTCTTTATGTCACCATATTTTTCTTTAAATGGCAATATTAACTGTGCTGTCCTCAAATTAAATTTCAGAAAGCCTCTTGTGCTAACTCTTAAAGTAACAAAATCACTGATTAGGTCAAGATACAAAACATAAATATTAAATACAACTTAATATGTCTCCAAGTTTATCATCCCCTAAGAATGAGGCTTGGATGCTAAGAATCTTGTATTTTTCATAGCCAGATTTAGCACCAGGAGAAAGGCATATGATAAAACAGCGTATGAGAGATGAATGCCAATTACCACTCAAAGGACCAAACACAAATTTTCAGAAAGAATATAATATACAATCAGGAAACTAGAACAAAATTGTGTTTTCATTGTAGAGAAACAATTTAAATCTTGCCACATTTACACATGTTGATGGAAAAACATGTAGCTGAATGACTGTCAGTACAGATGGATCTGTCTATAAATGGATAAATTTTGGAAGGATTTTAATGATCCACTCTACATTCCTTTTAATGAGCTACATCAACTTGTTTACCTCAACAATATAATGAATTCGGAGAATCTTGAACTTGAATCCTTATTTTAGTCTCTTGTGCTTATGTGTAAAATTACATAATTTATATATCTATGGCAAAAGTATATTTTTACTACCATTTTTTGTATGAGTATATTGAAATAAGTTAAAGCATGATAAATATCACACAATAAGTTGCTAAGTTTCTATCCATAATGCTTCTCATTACACTTTAGGATAACAAAATATTGAGATCACTGTAGTTTAAAGGGTAAGTTTACATGTAAGCTACTTCCCTTGGGCGTTCTTAATGCATATCAGTTATTTATACATTTTTAGATTTAAAACACAATTTTATATGCTAATTATTAAAAAAATTCAGGTAATGTTACTGATTACCTATATAAACTCTAAAAATATTTGGGGCATAAAATTCTAGAATGCTTAGGTCAATTCATGTAAATATTCCAAATGTTTTGCATTTTAATAGTCTGGATTTCTGATCCACAATGATTTCTGAATTACTAGATAGTTATATTTTCTAATTTATTGATTTTGTCAATATTCTCAGATGTAACTATAACAGGAAGTTTAAATAAAGTCTATTAGTGGAAGCAAAATTGGATGAAAAGAAGTTTTAAGATTGCAAAGCTCATATGATATTTTTTGTGTCTCAAATGCAAGGCTTTGGATGCAGTGGGGGTTTAATGTCTAATATGATCACACAGCTTTATTGGATATTTTATTTTTGTAGCAGTATGTGAACGGTTGAGGATTTCAACAATGCCAAGTCATTTACTATGGATAACAATTATTACTGTGGTAGTGGTTGTAAATTCAAAATAAGTCTGAATAATGAATTTAAAGGAATTTCCTGTCAGAAAGTAAGTAAAAATTAAACTTACTTCCAGGACCCGCAGGCATGGAAGCATCCCTATTTGACCCACATCTGTATCATAGATATTATCAAATGTGTCTTCAGGGACTATGAGACAAATGATTTTTATCCTTATCTAAGATAGAGGAAATGAGTAAGTTATTTTCAATCTTCTCTTAACTTCAGATTCTTTTAGTATTATTTAGTCACTAAGTTGTGTTCGACTCTTTTGTGACCCCATGGACTGTAGCCCTCCAGGTTCCTCTGTCCATGGCATTTCCAGGCAAGAGTACTGGAGTGTTTTACCATTGCCTTCTCCAGGGGATCTTCCTGACCCAAAGATCAAACCCACATCTCCAGCATTTACAGGTGGATTCTTTACTGGCTGAGCTATAAGGAAAGCCCAAAAACTTTTAGAGCAGACCCCAAACCTCAGGTTATAGGCGGCATCTGATCAGCCTTAAATGTACAACTCTGACTAATTTACATCTTCTTCTGGTGAAGAGGCAGATAATTTTTTTTTTCTTCTTTTCTCATTTATCATGTGTGCCTTCATTGCCCAAACCATCAGTTTTATCAGGGGTCTCATATGGCATGCTTCCTGCAAGTCAGAAATCCATGAACTAAGCAGATCTATCAGTTACGAAATTATACAGGGACTCAAATTGATGATCCAGTTTAATTTGCCAAGCATCCTCATTGATCTCATCTGACTATGAATCAATTTGTTGCCAAATATGTATGTCTGTGTTTCAGTTACACTACAAGTTAAATATTGATTTTTTCCAAAGAGATTTGGTGTTCAACAAACCATTCCAGATGACTTGAAGGTACACTGCCTAGGACACTGATAAGTTAATATAGATTTTGGAAATTTGCATACTTGAAATAAAGCAAGGTTTTCAATTGTCATTGTGTTGAGAATTTGGAGAAGTAGTATTGCAAGAAGAGGAAACAACATCTAACCACTTTAAAATTGTCTTAAAAAAAAAAAAAGATCTATTATGGGCTTCTCTGGTGGCTCAGATTGTAAAGAATCTGCCTGCAATGCAGGAGACCCAGGTTCCATCCCCATGTTCAGAAGATCCTCTGGAGAAGAAATGGCAACCCAATCCAGTATTCTTACCTGGGAAATTCCATGGACAGGAGAGCCTTGTGAATGACAGTCCTTGGGGTTGCAAAGAATTGGACACAACTGAGTAAGTAACACTTCAATTAGTAGGGGTTTTTTTGTGTGAAAATATTAAGACTATAGTCAGTACCTGTCTTTAGCTTCATAAGTGGAGGATTTTAGTACAATTTAGAACTGATTTTATAAAGATAAAACTAAATTCTATGGAAATTTCCAGTGCAGCAGGGATTCAGTTTTCATTGCTGCATTTCTGTCTTCCTTCAGTGTTTCTTGTTAATTTTGCACAGGATTGATCTGTTCTTTTACTGACCACTAAAAGCATGTTTTGTTTCTTCCTTGCAATTTGAAATATAAAACTATTCAGTTTATCTCACTATCACTTTATGCCTTGTACTGCTTTGTTAGAATTACACATGTGCACATATTACCCCCCTCTTCATGGATGACAGCCTTGTCGTGATGAAGGGGCTTGAAAAACCCAATGAAGCTATGAGCCATGCCATGCAGGGCCACCCAAGATGGATGGATCAGAGCAGAGAGTTCTGACAATACATGATCCACTGGAGAAGAAAATGGCAAACCACCCCAGGATGCTAGCCTTGAGAATCTCATGAACTCTCTATAAAAGACTGAAAAGAGGAAGAGGGCATCAGAGGATGAGATAGCTGGACAGCATCACCAGTGCAATGAACATGAACTTGGGCGAACTTCAGGAAATAGTGAGGGACAGGGAGGCCTGGAATGCTGCAGGCCATGGGGTCACAAAGAGTTGAACACAACTGAGCAACTGAACAACAGCAACAAAGTTTTATTCCTTCTCACCATCTGTTCCTGATGAACATGAATTATGCCATTGGAGAATATGTTAGTTTTTGCTTAATGCTATAACAAATTACTACAAACTTTTTAGCTTAAAAATACAAATTTGTTTACTTATACATCTGGAGGTCAAAAAGTCTCACCAGTTAAAATCAAATTGTCAGCAGAGCTATCTTCCTTCTTCACACTCTAGAAAATGATCAATTTCTTTGCCTTTTCCAGCCTCCAGATGCTGCCCACATTCATTTGCTCATCCAAACTCTGCCTTCACTGTTACATAATTTTCTCTGAATCTGATTCTTCTGATTAGAAAGGCCCTTGTGATTGCACTGGGGTCAGGCAGATTTCCCAGGGTAATCTCATCTCAAAATCCTAAAATTAATTGTATCTGCAAAGCCCCAATTGTCACTGAAGGTAACAAATTCACAGGTTCCAGAGATTAGGGTGTGTGCATGTTTGGGGGAGCCATTATTTTGTGGTCATGTTGCTTAACACAGAAAGGAGTCACTTATAAAGGATTCCACATTTTTTTGAAGACTGAGTCAATGGTTTTCAATTTCATGTACATGGATACTACAATTTTGTGCACATCTATATTTCCTACTCTATAAAGTGGGTTTACAATGTGAATTTTGAATGTTTGGTATTCTCTGACTCAATTTCTTTCTTTATATATATATTTTTAATGTATTTACTTGTCAGTTTTAAAATTTTGTTGATTTTCTCTAGATCCTGACATTTCTTTGTTTAGGGGATGAAGTTACAGATTTACCTAAACTTTTTAATACCATAACAATAACTTATCCATAAATATTTTATAGATTAATAGTATTCTACTTAATTTGCACAATTAGTCTTTATAAACAAGGATAAGAAATACAAATTATACATAGCTTATTCTTTTTTCTTAAGAAATTACTGTTATATCACTTAATTTCATTATCTTTTCTTTCTTTTGAATGATATGACTATTCATTAAATAGTAATTTTTCCATACAATGAAATCCATAATATTTTGTGATAGATTTTAGTATCCATACATGAACCATGAACTCCCTGATGTTCAAGATGGTTTTAGAATAGGCAGAGGAACCAGAAATCAAATTGCCAACATCTGCTGGATCATGAAAAAGCAAGAAAGTTCCAGAAAAACATCTATTTCTGCTTTCTTGACTATGCCAAAGCCTTTGACTGTGTGGATCACAACAAACTGTGGAAAATTCTGAAAGAGATGGGAATACCAGACCACCTAACCTGCCTCTTGAGAAATCTGTATGAGGTCAGGAAGCAACAGTTAGAACTGGACATGGAAAAACAGACTGGTTCCAAATAGGAAAAGGAGTACGGCAAGGCTGTATATTGTCACCCTGCTTATTTAACTTGCAGAGTACATCATGAGAAACGCTGGACAGGAAGAAACACAAGCTGGAATCAAGATTGCCGGGAGAAATATCAATCACCTCAGATATGCAGATGACACCACCCTTATGGCAGAAAGTGAAGAGGAGCTAAAAAGCCTCCTGAAGAAAGTGAAAGAGGAGAGCGAAAAAGCTGGCTTAAAGCTCAACATTCAGAAAAAGAAGATCATGGCATCTGGTCCCATCACTTCATGGGAAATAGATGGGGACACAGTGGAAACAGTGTCAGACTTTATTTTTGGGGCTCCAAAATCACTGCAGATAGTGATTGCAGCCATGAAATTAAAAGATGCTTACTCCTTGGAAGAAAAGTTATAATCAACCTAGATAGCATATTCAAAAGCAGAGATATTACTTTGCTGACTAAGGTCCATCTAGTCAAGGCTATGGTTTTTCCAGTGGTCATGTATGGATGTGAGAGTTGGACTGTGAAGAGGGCTGAGCGCCAAAGAATTGATGCTTTTGAACTGTAGTGTTGGAGAAGACTCTTGAGAGTCCCCTGGACTGCAAGGAGATCCAATCAGTCCATTCTGAAGGAGATTAACCCTGGGATTTCTTTGGAAGGAATGATGCTGAAGCTGAAGCTCCAGTACTTTGGCCACCTCATGCGAAGAGTTGACTCATGGCAAAAGACTGATGCTGGGAGGGGTTAGGGGCAGGAGGAGAAGGGGACGACAGAGGATGAGATGGCTGTATGGCATCACGGACTCAATGGACGTGAGTCTGAGTGAACTCCGGGAGATGGTTATGGACAGGGAGGCCTGGTTTGCTGTGATTCATGGGATCGCAAAGAGTCAGACATGACTGAGCAACTGAACTGAACTGAACTGAACTGAGGATCATTTTTGTGAAACTTTTTGCAAAGATTGGTAGTAATGACTCAAAGAGAAATATTTTCCCAGTGTCTGCTTCATTGCTCATGTAGCTTAGAAAAGCGAATAAGTCTTCTTCAGTTTCCTAAAGAGATGAGATTTTTGCTTTTCTATGGGCTTCTATCATGTTCAGCCCATAGTACAAGCAATGAGAATTATGAATGATCATAGGAGAAACAAGCTACTTTTTCCATTGGAAAAATATAATTTTTTTTCTATTTTTATGTCTGTATCGAGATTTTGTATGTCCTATCTTTGCATACATAGAAGGGAGGAGGTAAGCAAATTGACATTTATTTTGTGCCTATTGTGATAACAGATAAGATCTACTGAACTCCTCTCTTAAGAGCAAGGCACTTAGTGCTTCACAGTACATGCTCATTTAATCCTCAAAGCAACCACCTGATACTTTTTGTACTCCCACTTTACAGTTGTGAAAACTGGGAAATACAAAAGTCAAGCAACTTCCACACAGTGCTATTAAAAACCAGTAATCATGAACTGGTGATTTGAACCCAGACAATCTTTCAAGTCCATACTCTTACTATGTGAATCTGCCCTTAGAGGTCATGCATGGGGCTAAATGCTTTCATATTTATTTTACCACCTGGGCATCATAGTAATAAACATTATAAGATGCTCCTAATTCCCAAAGGCTGAAATTACCATCTTGCAAAATAAAATGGAAAAAATGAAGCTTGTGAAATATTTCAGAGATGTGCCAAGTAACTTAAAGTATCACAGGCTTTGGGGGCATTTATTCAATTTACAGTCATTCCAAACTACTCATGAAAAGCTAAGTGCTCTGAATGATATAAAGATGAGTTAGAGACTGCTGTTGCCTCAAAGGAGCCTACATTTTAGTAGGTCCTGTATTACTTATCGAGAATCTCTATAATCTTGTACAAAGTGATGTTGTTAACTGTTTTCAACCGTTTTTTTCTCCACCCAGTCTCATTCTTATCAATTCCAATGACAAATCTTGGTCTGAAGCACAGAAACTCAAAGAAATCTATTCCAAACCTGTGAAGATCATTATAAATTGGTTCTTTCTACTAGACTAAATTTTACTCCATTCCTACTTGGGAAATTGAACATCTGCTTTTTTAAAAAACCTTTGTACCTGAGTCCTTTTATTGATCTGCTTGGCATGTAAGGTCTTGAGGACTAGGAACCAGCTTCAGTTTTCCCAGAACTCCAACCCAAGGATAGTGGTTCTGATATGTTATTATAGCCTGGTGACTGAGACCTGTCTATTTGCTGACAGAGTTTGACGTCACTGACTTCCTGCTTACTTTCCTTCCTTTTTGAGTAACATCCACTCCTCTGTTTCTTTTTGCCATCCTATGACTAAGCTCAGTTGAATTCAGTTCATCCAGAGCAAAATGAGCTTAAAGTAACTTAATATTCAGTCTCCGGAGTCAATTCTTGGCTCCATCATTTTTAGCTATGTGGCTCTAAATCAGTAACTAGCCTTTTTGGTTCTAGTTTGCTCATGCCTATATAATTATGATACAAAAACAATAAAAAATATTTAGGATTTTCTCTGTGCCAGGAACACGAAGGGAAAAAAAGCTAGAAAATAAATACCCTAAATGACAAGGTCAAAAATGGTGTCAAAATCAATGACATTATTGGGTTCTTCTGGTGGCTCAAATGGTAAAGAATCCATGTGCAATGCAGGACACCCAGGTTCAATCCCTGGATCAGGAAGATTCCCCTGGAGAAGAAAATGCACCCCATTCCAATATTTTTGCCTGGACAATTCCATGGTGGGCTACAGTCCATGGGGTTGCAAAGAGTCAGACATGACAGAGCGACTAACACTTTCACTTTCTTAAAGTGAAAGGCTACAAATTCATGTTTACAATCTTTCTGTTCCTCCCTTGGAGATTTCATATTGGAGGTATCATGTCTGGCATGATATGGGGTATGGTAACACCAAACTCAGACAGGAGTTAGAGAACTGAGTGAATACTGGAATCCAAGAGGCATAGACATGGTCAACTGTGGTTTGATCTAAGGACTTATTAGAAAAAGAGCTAGGAACAGAAGCCAACTTGAGATCTCTAGGAAAGCAGGTGAAATGACTGGAAATTGCACCTGGGGAAACAGTCATTAGAGTCATTTAATTCTGAAGACTGACATATCTTGCCTCAAGCCTAGTTTTAATGAGCCTGGAGTCCATGTATTTGTGACTTCTCTGGCAGCAGTACCATCAGGTGCTGCCCAGCACCTAACAGGAGGAGCAGCATCTCTAGTACTTTGGGTCCACTGTAGTGTCAGAAAGTCACACAGTCACCCCAAATTTTCTCATTTTCCTTTCATACCAGAGCACCAGTTCTACCTTGTTGGGGGTACATTTTATTCTAAGTTTCAAATGTTTCAAAGATTCTAATGTGCCACATGGATAAAGTAGAAAAATTACCTGTGTGATGCTTTTTTATTGAGATATATACTCTAACCAAAGCAAGTTTGATCACCACATTGATCATCAGAGAGAAGAAAAGTAAATTTCTAATATTTTTCTTGATGCAATTAAGAAACAAATTGCTAAAACATAAATTTTGCACAAATCCATTTGCTGCCCTTTATGGAAGCAAAATCTTAGTTAACCCAAGGAAAGGTTATAGTGTTCCTCAAATGAACAGGATATCAATGTTAGACAAGAAACTGGTCTGTCTCTTCTTCTTCTTAAAAAAGAAGATAAAGGAGGTATGATAATGTAGACGTCTGTGTGTATGTGCTTGTATGTGTTGCGGCCAGTGACAATAGTATGAGGAATAGTTTTAGAGTCCTTATCAAGAGTAATCAGGAGTTAACTGCAAATGAACCAACTTTTATGTACCACTCTCACTATTCCTAAAGGCTATTCTGATTTGTATAATTCAGTGATCTTACTTCAAGGCTGTAGCTTTGTCAAAAAAATCAAGGAAAATTTCAATGCAGTGGCTCAATTGCTGTTACATATTAAAAGTGATTAGCTGCATTCATGAATCTATAATCACACCTGCAAATGAGGAAGGAATCTATAGAAATAGGAAGCATTTTCAAAGTCATGAATATGCATGCAGTGTATGTTGCCAGAAATATCATAATAAAAATAGTTTGTAAGAATCCAGGATTCAGTAATACGGCTTTTATTTTCCAGATGTGAGAACTCAGCCATTTTAACTAAGATAATAAGCCTGAAGTTCAACATTCAGAACTTACCATTCCTGAGGCTCATTTCAGAAAAAAAAAAAAAACAACAGTTTTATGTGTGTTGAAACAAAACTGATACTGAGAAGTGGCTTAAGGTATACCAGAAAACTTCAATGCACACCTCTTTCCACAATTGAATATTTATATGTTGGATGGTACCTGTACTTCCTTCATTAAAACTTTATTCATTTATTAAGACTTCATTTGATAATACAATTGAAAAAGATTGAAGAAATCATACCTATAAATTTAAATCAAACAGAGACACACACTCAGTCTCTTAGCCAAAAAAATTTGAATCACAGATTTTCTCGTAAGGGGTATTTTCAACAGAGAGTATTACTAAAACCCTGAGGACTTTGAGATGTTGGGAGCTTGGTTAAATATATTTAATACAGTGGTTCAGTCCAGTTAAATGTATTATGAATACCTGAACACCAAAAGGACTTTCTATTTCTCTAGTCTTTCATTCTAGTCTTTGCAACTTCTTTATTTTTTGATTAATGGTAACAGAGAATTGTGAGTGTATGAAAATGAGGCTTATTCAGAGCTAGAAGGAACACACTTAAGACTTCAGAGACATTGGGAAGTTAATTTTCTTTCCTCCTAGTCATATTGGTTTTTTTTCCTCTGAATTTAGAGCTTAAATTACCAACTTCTTTGTGAATCATACATCGATGTCATTGATACTCATTAGTGTTACAAACCTCTTGGAAAAACGCAGTGACACAGTCTTAGATATATGCAGTTTTGTGGAACACTGATTAACCCAATAAATATGTGCCAAAAGGGAGGATCCTTTGGAAATTATTGTTTCATTAAAATCTATATTTTGTATTCTAATAGATCACTTTTCTATCTGGAGAAGACATACTATTTAAAACAAAAAGAACTATTTTTTTCCTTTTAACAAGTCAGATGTCTTTTTTTGAAAAAATAGATTTACTGTAGGCTAAACCAGTAGTCATGTATGGATGTGAGAGTTGGACTATTGGTGCTTTTGAACTGTAGTGTTGGAGAATACTCTTGAGAGTCCCTTGGACTGCAAGGAGATTCAACCAGTCCATTCTAAAGGAAATCAGTCCTGGGTATTCATTGGAAAGACTGATGTTGAAGCTGAAACTCCAATATTTTGGCCACCTGATGTGAAAAGCTGACTCATTTGAAAAGACCCTGATGTTGGGAAAGATTGAAGAAAGGAGAAGAAGGGGATGACAGAGGATGAGATGGTTGGATGGCATCATCAACTCAATAGACATGAGGATGGGTAAACTCTGGTGATAGATAGGGAGGCCTGGAGTGCTGCAGTTCATGGGGTCGCAAAGAGTTGGACACGACTGAGCAACTGAACTGAACTGAATTAAGACTTCCTCTATTTTACCTAATTAAATTAGGAGTGAAATTGAGTGATAAATAAAATATGATACTGACAATGCAACTACATACTTAGATATTAGTTCAGTCTTAGAAGCATGACATCATAGGATATGACAATGATAAGCAAATTTAATTAAGTAAATATTCTTTAACAAGTTATTTAGGGCCAGTTGTTGCCTTAAGTGTTGACTGTTCACTTATAAAGGTTATGAATCTATGGCCTTCTAGATTCCAGAACCTAGAGAGGGAAACAATCAAATAACCACAAAATAATGTGGTATCTAATATTATAAGGAAATGCTAAGTACTATGGTGAGATATATTCTGGGTACTTACATCAATCTTTTGACAGGAGAGTTGTAAGGGAGAATTTCTCAGAGGAAATTACTCTGATACAGGTGTAATAAACAGAAAATATCAACAAAAAGAAAGAGAAGGTAGAATCTTTAATGTAGTGAAATATCTATCATAGGCAAGGCCTGAAAATGTCAGAAACCGTATTTATGGAAACTCAAGTGAATTCTCTGATGAGGATACCTGAGGGAAGAATCAGAGTAGATCCTCAAGGACAAAGAATGGACCATATAATACAGATCTTCTTCAATTCAGTTCAGTTCAGTCACTCAGTCATGTCCAACTCTTTGTGACCCCATGAATTGCAGCATGCCAGGCCTCCCTATCCATCACAAACTCCCAGAGTTCTCTCAAACTCATGTCCATCAAGTCGGTGATACCATCCAGCCATCTGTCATCCCCTTCTCCTCCTGCCCCCCAATACCTCCTAGCATCAGAGTTTTTGCCAATGAGTCAACTCTTCGCATGAGGTGGCCAAAGGATTGGAGTTTCAGCTTCAGCATCAGTCCTTCCAACGAACACTCAGGACTGATCTCCCTCAGAATTGACCAGTTGGATCTCTTGGCAGTTCAAGGGACTCTCAAGAGTCTTCTCCAACACCACACTTCAAAAGCATCCATTCTTTGGTGCGTAGCTTTCTTCACAGTCGAACTCTCACATCCATACATGACCACTGGAAAAACCATAGCCTTGATTAGATGGACCTTTGTTGGCAAAGTAATGTCTCTGCTTTACAATATGCTATCTAGGTTGGTCATAACTTTCCTTCCAAGGAGTAAGTGTCTTTTAATTTCATGGCTGCAATCACCATCCGCAGTGATTTTGGAGCCCAAAAAATTAAAGTCTAACACTGTTTCCACTGTTTCCCCATATATTCCCATAAAATAAATGATGGGACCAGATACCATGATCTTCGTTTTCTGAATGTTGAGCTTTAGGCCAACCTTTTCACTGTCCTCTTTCACTTTCATCAAGAGGCTTCTTAGTTCCTCTTCACTTTCTGCCATAAGGGTGGTATCATCTGCATATCTGAGGTGACTGATATTTCTCCCGGCATTCTTGGTTCCAGCTTGTGCTTCTTCCAGCCCAGTGTTTCTCATGATGTACTCTGCATATAAGTTAAATAAGCAGGGTGACAATATACAGCCTTGACGTACTCCTTTTCCTATTTGGAACCAGTTTGTTGTTCCATGTCCAATTCTAACTGTAGCTTCCTGATTTGCATACAGGTTTCTCAAGAGGCAGGTCAGGTAGTCTGGTATTTCCATCTCTTTCAGAATTTTCCACAGTTTATTGTGATCCACACAGTCAAAGGCTTTGGCATAGTCAAGAAAGCAGAAATAGATGTTTTTCTGGAACTTTCTTGCTTTTTCATGATCCAGCAAATGTTGGCAATTTGATCTCTGGTTCCTCTGCCTTTTGTAAATCCAGCTTGAACATCTGGAATTGCACAGTTCACGCATTGCTGATGCCTGGCTTGGAGAATTTTGAGCACCACTTTACTAGCGTGTGAGATGAGTGCAATTGTGTGGTAGTTTGAGCATTCTTTGGCATTGCCTTTTTTGGGGATTTGAATGAAAACTGACCTTTTCCAATGCTGTGGCCACTGCTAAGTTTTCCAAATTTGCTGGCATATTGAGTTCAGCACTTTCACAGCATCATCTTTCAGGATTTGAAATAGCTCAACTGGAATTTCATCACCTCCACTAGCTTTGTTCGTGGTGATGCTTCCTAAGGATCACTTGACTTCACATTTCAGAATGTCTGGCTCTAGGTGAGTGATCACATGGATCACAGCCTTGTCTAACTCAATGAAACTAAGCCATGCTATGTGGGGCCACCCAAGACGTCCGGGTCATGGTGGAGAGGTCTGATAGAATGTGGTCCACTGGAGAAGGGAATGGCAAACCACTTCAGTATTCTTGCCTTGAGAACCCCATGAACAGTATGAAAAGGCAAAATGATAGGATACTGAAAGAGGAACTCCCCAGATCGATAGATGCCAAATATGGTACTGGAGATAAGTGGAGAAATAACTCCAGAAAGAATGAAGGGACAGAGCCAAAGCAAAAACAATATCCAGTTGTGGATGTGACTGATGATAGAAGCAAGGTCCGATGCTGTAACGAGCAATATTGCATAGGAACCTGGAATGTTAGGTCCATGAATCAAGGCATATTGGAAGTGGTCAAATAGAATATGGCAAGAGTGAATGATTCTAGGAATCAGCGAACTAAAATGGACTGGAATGGCTGAATTTAACTCAGATGACTATTATATCTACTGCTGTGGGCAGGAATCCCTCAGAAGAAATGGAGTAACCATCATGGTCAACAAAAGTCTGAAATGCAGTACTTGGATGCAATCTCAAAAACGACAGAATGATCTCTGTTTGTTTCCAAGGTAAACTATTCAATATCACAGTAATTAAAACCTATTCCCCAACCAGTAACACTGAACGGGCTGAAGTTGAGCGGTTCCATGAAGACCTTTTAGAACTAACACCCAAAAAAGATGTCCTTTTCATTATAGGGGACTGGAATGCAAAAGTAGGAAGTCAAGAAACACCTGGATTAACAGGCAAATTTGGCCTTGGAATAAGGAATGAAGCACATCAAAGACTAATAGAGTTTTGCCAAGAGAAAACACTGGTCATGGCAAACACCCTCTTCCAACAACACAGGAGAAGACCATACACATGGACATCACCTGATGGTCAACACCGAAATCAGAGTGATTATATTCTTGGCAGCCAAAGATGGAGAAGCTCTATACAGTCAGCAAAAACAAGACCAGGAGCTGACTGTGGCTCAGATCATGAACTGCTTATTGCCAAATTCAGACTAAAATTGAAGAAAGTAGGGAAAACCACTAGGTCATTTGGGTATGACCTAAATAAAATCCCTTATGATTATGCAGTGGAAGTGAGAAGTAGATTTAAAGGACTAGATCTGATAGAGTGCCTGATGAACTATGGACAGAGATTTCTGACATTGTACAGGAGACAGGGATCAAGACCCTCCCCATGAAAAAGAAATGCAAAAAAGCAAAATGGCTGTCTGGGAATGCCTTACAAATCTTCTTGCTGCTGCTGCTGCTAAGTCGCTCCAGTCCTGTCCGACTCTGTGCGACCCCATAGATGGCAGCCCACCAGGCTCCCCCGTCCCCAGGATTTCCAGTCAAGAACACTGGAGTGGGTTTCTATTTCCTTCTCCAATGCATAAAAATGAAAAGTGAAAGTGAAAAGTGAAAGTGAAAAGTGAAAGTGAAAACTGAAAGTGAATTCGCTCAGTCGTGCCCGACTCTTTGTGACCGCATGGACTGCAGCCTTCCAGGCTCCTCTGTCCATGGGAGTTTCCAGGCCAGAGTACTGGAGTGGGTTGCCATTGCCTTCTCCTTAGGTCATATCAAAAGTCTGGATCTCATCTTTAGATCAAAGGCTAACATCATAGGATTTTAATCCAAAACCAAATGTGTTTCTTCAGCTACTTTGAGGTCAAAGGTATGATGTCTATCTACACTTTAGAGTTTAGCATTCAATATTTAGCAGCAAGTAGAATTTTTCTTTTGCTCTCTTTCTCTCTCTTTTCCTCTTCCTTCCTCATTGTCACTTTCTGTCTTTTGTCTCTCTTTATCGTTTGTTCTCTCCCACAGAATTATTGACATTTTCTTAATGGGTAAGTTAGAAGGCTTATAATCATTCTGTGATCAGGATTATGGTATTAATACGTATTACTGAAATGACAAATGCAAATCTCTCAATGGAGACAACTGAACTAACCAAATGAGTAAAAAGTGACTCAGGTGTTAAATCTTTCTGATATAACTTGACATGCAAAACTGTGACTTTAAATGATAATGGCCAGTAACTGAAACTCTCTGTGGCAGAAGTAAATATAGCTAATTTTGGACAGAAATGAAATGATTGATAAATCAAATCTTAATTGTGATTTACATATAGAATAATCAATTCTTATTAAATATATTTTGGCAGAATAAGAACAAAGAAATTGTTTAATAGTACTTAAGATGAAATGGATCAAGAAATTAAATTGGCTCAGTGAGCTCACTACTAAAATACTCAATAAAATTTATTATTCTATATAAAATTTCAATTAAAATGTTTGCATTTTCTGCTTCTGAACAAGATGGGACTTGATTTATCTTTCTGCCTAAAACAAAAATTAACAAAACTATGAAATAGGTTTTTTTAAAACTGGATGTCAGGCAATGAATAACAGTGATCACCAAGGGATGGAAAACAAATTAAATGAACCCAGTTATTACTCTATGAGATATTTCCAAGATATGGGATAGAAAATAATCCATTCAGAGGGTTCAGCCAGACTCCTTAAGATCTATGTTGATGTATGGCAAAACCAATACAATATTGTAAAGTAATTAGCCTCCAATTAAAATAAATAAATTTATATTAAAAAAAAAAGTTGAGATGATCTGAGAGTCTGGGAAGACAAAGGCAACTGGAATTTGAAAAGCACAGTAAAGAAACAGCCAGGAAAGAACAGCTGCATAGAAAAAGAACTCAGGCGATATGAAGAAAATCCTTCTCAAATAGTCCACTGAGTACTAATATGCGTATACACATAAAGCAACTACCAGAGTCCAGGGAAAGAATCACAAAAATGTATTACAGGTAATAGTGCATACATGTGCTAAGTCGCTTCAGTCATGTCCAACTCTTTGTGATCATATGGACTGAAGCTTGCCAGGCTCCTCTGTTCATGGGATTCTCCAGGCAAGAATACTGCAGTGGGTTGCCATGCCCTACTCCAAGGGATCTTCTTGATCCAAGGATCAAACTCACATTTCCTGCATCTCCTGCATTGGCAGGTGAATTCTTTGCCACTACTGCCACTTGGGAGGCACCACAGCTAATAGTGTCTGGTACTAATACAGAGTTGGGAACACTGCCTGCTCTACTAGAAAGAAAAGAAAATTTTATGACTAATAAGGCAGTGGGTAACATATATGAGCAGGTCTTGACTAAGTAGCCATGAATAATTTGGTCTAGACTGAGAAACATTCTATGTCCTAACAAATCTTAAAATACAAGATCCAGAAGAAAGAAATCCTTAAAAAAATCTAAACCAAATGACAGAAAAAACATTCAAGAATACATACAAAATAATTAGTACAATCTGAAATGTATGTTATGACATAGTACTTGTTGTTGTTTAGTTGCTAAGTCATGTCCACCTTTTTTGTGACCCTATGCACTGACTGTAACCTACCAGGCACCACATGGAATTTCCCAGACAAGAATACTGAAATGGGTTGCCATTTCTTTCTCCAGGGGATCTTCTCAACCCAGGGACTGTACCTGTGTGCAAACAAAGGCAGGCAAGTTCTTTACCACTGAGCCACCAGTGAAGGCCTAAGGGATTAAACAGTAGAGTTTGATGATTTCACTTTGGAAAAATGAGATTTTGTCATTATGGGAAGGTCAAAAAGATTTTGAGGTAAACTTATGTCCATTATTTTATTTCCCATATGTGTTTAACATGGGATACATACATCTTTCAGTTCAGTTAAGTCTGTCACTAGTCCAACTCTTTGTGACCCATGGGCTGCAGCATGCCAGGCTTCTCTGTCCATCACCAACTAGCAGAGTTTACCCAAACTCATGTCCATTGAGTTGGTGATGCCATTCAACCATCTCATTTTCTGTCATCCCTTCTCCTCCTGCCTTCAATCTTACTTAGCATCAGGGTCTTTTCAAATGAATCAGCTCTTCACATCAGGTGGCCAAAGTATTGGAGTTTCAGCCTCAACATCAGTCCTTCCAATGAACATTCAGGACTGATTTCCTTTAGGATGGACTGGTTGCATCTCCTGCAGTCCAAGGGACTCTCAAGAGTCTTCTCCAACACTATAGTTCCAAAAGCATCAATTCTTCAGTGCTCAGCTTTCTTTATGATCCAACTCTCACATCCATTATTGACTACTGGAAAAACCATAGCCTTGACAAGATGAACCTTTGTTGGCAAAGTAATATTTCTGCTTTTAATATGCTGTCTAGGTTGGTAGTAACTTTCCTTCCAAGGAATAAGTGTCTTTTAATTTCATGGCTGCAGTCACCATCTGCACTGATTTTGGAGGCCCCCAAAATAAAGTCTGTCACTGTTTCCTCATTAATTTGCCAGGAAGTGATGAGATCAAATGCCATGATCTTAGTTTTCTCAATGTTGAGCTTTAAGCCAACTTTTTCATTCTCCTTTTTCACTTTCATCAAGAGGCTCTTTAGTTCTTCTTCACTTTCTGCCATAAGAGTGGTGTCATCTGCATATCTGAGGTGACTGATATTTCCCCTAGAAATTTTGATTCCAGCTTGTGCTTCATCCAGCTCAGCCTTTCTCATGATGTACTCTGCATATAAGTTAAATAAGCAAGGTGACATAATAGAGCCTTGACATACTCCTTTCCCAGTTTGGGACCAGTCTATTGTTCCATGTCCAGTTCTACCTGTAGCTTCCTGACCTGCATACAGATATCTCAAGAGGGAGGTCAGGTGGTTTGGTAACCCATCTCTTTCAGAATTTTCCACAGTTTATTGTAATCCACACAGTCAAAGGTTTTGGAATAGTCAATAAAGCAGAAATATGTTTTTCTGGAACTCTTATGCTTTTTTGATGATCCAGCAGATGTTCGCAAAGTGATCTTTGGTGCCTTTTCTAAAACCAGCTTGAACATCTGGAAGTTCAATGTACAGTCAGAAACCTCCGTCCATAGCTCATCAGGCACTCTGTCTATCAGATCTAGTCCCTTAAATCTATTTCTCACTTTCACTGTATAATCATAAGGGATTTGATTTAGGTCATACCTGAATGGTCTAGTGGTTTCCCCTACTTTCTTCAATTTAAGTCTGAATTTGACTATAAGGAGATCATGATCTGAGCCACAGACAGCCCCTGGTCTTGTTTTTGCTGACTGTATAGAGCTTCTCCATCTTTGGCTGCGAAGAATATAATCAATCTGATTTTGGTGTCGGCCATGTGGTGATGTCCATGTGTAGAGTCTTCTCTTGTGTTGTTGGAAGAGAGTGTTTGCTATGACCAGTGCACTCCCTTGGCAAAACCACATTAGCCTTTGCCCTGCTTCATTCTTTGGCCTGCCTCACCAAGGCCAAAATTGCCTGTTACTCCAGATGTTTCTTTACATCCTACTTTTGCATTCCAGTCCCTTATAATGAAAAGGACATCTTTTTTGGGTATTAGTTCTAAAAGGTCTTGTAGGTCTTCATAGAACCATTCAACTTCAGCTTCTTTAGTGTTACTGCTCAGGGCATAGACTTGGATTATGGTGACATTGAAAGGTTTGCTTTGGAAATGAACAGAGATCATTCTATCGTTTTTGAGATTTCAAGTATTGCATTTTGGACTCTTTTGTTGACTATGATGGCCACTCCATTTCTTCTAAGGGATTCTTGCCCACAGTATTAGATATAATGGTCATCTGTGTTGAATTTACCCATTCAAGTCCATTTTAGTTTGCTGATTCCTAAAATGTCGATGTTTACTTTTGCCATCTCTTGTTTGACCACTTCCAATTTACCTTGATTAATGGACCTAACATTCCAGGTTCCTATGCAATATTACCCTTTACAACACCAGGCCTTTCTTCTATCACTGGTCATATCCACAACTGGGTGTTGTTTTGCTTTGGCTCTGTCTCTTCATTCTTTCTGGAGTTATTTCTTCACTGATCTTCAGTAGCATATTGGTCTACCACCTGAGGAATTCCTCCTTCACTGTTCTATCTTTTTGCTTTTTCATACTGTTCATGGGGCTCGTATGGCATGAATACTGATGTGTTTTGCCATTTCCTTCTCCAGTGGGCCACTTTTTGTCAGAACTCGTCACCATAACCCGTCCATCTTGGGTGGCCCTATAGGGCATGGCTAGTTTCATTGAGTTTGACAGGGCTGTGGTCCATGTGATTAGATTTGTTAGTTTTCTGTGATTGTAGTTTCAGCCTGTCTGCCCCTGATGCCCTAAGTGCCTACCTTCTTACTGGGGTTCCTTTTATATCAGGAATGGTGTATCTCTTCATGGCTGCTCCGGCAAAGTGCAGTGGTACTCCTTACCTTGGATGTGGGGTATCTCCTCTGTGCAACACTGGCAGTTCCAGTGTTGCACAGCCACCACTCGCCGCTCCAGCACCACACATATATCTTTACACATAAAATTTAGTAACATTAGAACACGTTCCTGCCTGTCCTTGTCTACAAGTAAATATCATGAATTATGTCTCTCGCTTTCTCCAGAAAGTTGTTGTTGTTGTTAAGTTGCTAAGTTGTATCTGACACTTTATGACTCAATGGACTGCAGCACACCAGGCCTCCCTGTCCCTCACTACCTCCTGAAGTTTTCCCTAGTTCATGTCAATTGATTCAGTGATGCTATCCAACCACATCACCCTCTACCATCTTCTTCTCTTTTTGCTTTCAATCTCTCTTAGCAACAGGATCTTTTCAATGACTTGGCTATTGGCATCAGGTGGCTAACGTACTGAAGTTTCAGCTTCAGAATCAGTGCTTCCAGTGAATATTCAGGGCTGATTTCCTTTAGGATTCACTGGTTTGACCTCCTTGCTGTTAAAAGGACTCTCAAGAATCTTCTCCAGCACCACAATTCAAAAGCATCAATTCTCTGGTGCTCGGCCTTCTTTATGGTCCATCTCTCACATCCATGTATGACTACTGGAAAAACCATAGCTTTGACTACATGGACCTTTGTTGGCAAAGTGATGTCTTTGCTTTTAATATGCTCTCTAAGTTTGTCATAGCTTTCCTTCCAAGGAGAAAATGTCTTATAATTTCATGGCTATAGTTGCCAAATGCCATGATCTTAGTTTTTTGAATGTTGAGTTTTAAGACAACATTTTTCACTCTCCCCTTTCACCTTCATCAAGAGGCTATTTAGTTCCTCTTCACTTCCCACCATTAAAGTAGTATTATCTGCATATTTGGGGTTGTTAATGATTCTCCCAGCAGTCTTGATTCCAGCTTGTAACTCATCCAGCCTGGCATTTTACATGATGTACTCTACACACAAGTAAAATAAGCAGGTGACAGTACACTGCTTTATTGTACTCAATTCCCAATTTTGAACAGCTGGTTCTTCAATGTAAGGTTCTATCTGTGGTTTCTTGACCCATGTATAGGTTTCTCAGGAGACAGGTAAGATGGTCTGGTATTCCTATCTCTTTAAGAATTTCCCACATTTTGTTGTGATCCGCACGGTCCGTGGCTTTAGCATAGTCGATGAAGCAGAAGTAGATGTTCTTCTGTAATTCCCTTGTTTTCTCTATGGTCCAACAAATGTTAGCAATTTGATCTCTGGTTCTTCTGCCTTTTGTAAACCCAGGTTGTACATATAGAGGTTCTCATTTCAAGTACTGCTGAAGACTAGTATGAAGGATTTTGAGTAAAACCTTACTAGCATGGGAAATAAGCCCAATTGTTTGGTAATTTGAACATTCTTTAGTACTGCCCTTCTTTGGGATTGGGATGAAAACTGACCAGAGAGACCTGGTCATTTAACAGTGTGGCTTCACTGGTCATTTAACAGTGCAGCTTTACTGGTCATTTAACAATGTGGCTTCACACTGGGCAAAGTGTAGTACTCAGAATTTTCAGGATATAAAATATATTTATGTTAATCTCTAGAGAACTGAAAAGGCACTATGTGTTCCACAGATAGATCATCTCTTTGGACATCTGTTGTCAAGACATTAATGGAATTGTTATTCAAATCAGTCTTGCAGAGAGCTTAGTGGACTCACAGACCAATTCTATGGTTTTTTCAAAGCCCCAGTAGATAGATTAGCAATAACTAACAAAAAAAAAAAAAAAAAAAAAACCCTTTGAGTTATACTATTAGAATGATGATGTAGAAATAAGTCTATAAGTCTATAAGTCTTTGAAGTAACTCTGCCACACTTATCCACCTATAAGATTGCAGTATTATATTGCTGGGGGAAATTACAGAGATAAGTACTTAAATTAAAGAATTAAAGATGTAGAAGTGATTGCTATCCCATTCCCATTTTCTCTTCATATGTGATCCATGACTAAGCTTGGTATGCATTGAAAATAACTGTACCTTTTCTCAAATGGATTCAGAGGCCAATGCCAATCAAAGCTCCAGTTCTGGACATTATATATTTTTTAAAATTAATTAATTTATTTTAATTGGAGGCTAATTACTTTACAGTATTGTAGTGGTTTTTGCCATACATTGACATGAATCAGCCATGGGTATACATAGGGCCCCCATCTTGAGTCCCCCTCCTTCCACCCTCCCTTCCCATCCATCAGGTTTGTCCCAGTTCACCAGCTTTGAGTGCCCTATTTCATGCATCAAACTTAGACTGGTCACCTATTTCACATATGGTAATATACAGGCATCAATTCTATTCTCTCAAATCATCCCACCCTTACCTTCTCCCACAGAGTTCAAAAGTCTGTCCTTTATATCTGTGACTCTTTTGCTGCCTCACACATAGGACATCATTACCATCTTTCTAAATTCCACATATATGTGTTAACATACTGTATTGGTGTTTTTCTTTCTAACTTCATGCTGTTTAATAGGGTCCAGTTTCATCCACCTCGTTAGGACTGATTCAAACGTGTTCTTTTTAATAGTTGAGTAAAATTCCATTATGTATATGTACCACAGCTTTCTTATCCATTCGTCTGCAATGGATAAGTTTGCTTCCATGTCCTAGCTATTGTAAACAGTGCTATGATGAACATTGGGGTACATGTGTCTCTTTCAATTCTGGTTTCCTTGGTGTGCATGGTCAGCAGTCAGATTGCTGGGTCGTGTGGCAGTTCTATTTCCTTTTCTTTTTAAGGAATCTCCACACTGTTCTCCATAGTGGCTGTACTAGTTTGTATTCCCACCAACAGTGTAAGAGGATTCCCTTTTCTCCACACCCTCTCCAGCATTTATTGCTTGTAGAGTTTTGGATCACAGCCATTCTGACTGGCATGAGATGGTACCTCATTGTGGTTTTGATTTGCATTTTTCTGATAATGAGTGATGTTGAGTTTTTAATGTGTTTTTTAGCCATCCGTATGTCTTCTTTGGAGAAATGTCTATTTAGTTCTTTGGCCCATTTTTTGATTGGGTCGTTTATTTTTCTGGCATTGTGCTGCATGAGCTGCTTGTGTATTTTTGAGATTAACTCTTGGTCAGTTGCTTGGTTTGCTATTATGTTCTCCCATTCTGAAGGCTATCTTTTCACCTTGCTTATAGTTTCCTTCATCATGTGAAAGCTTTTAAGATTAATTAGGTCCAATTTGTTTATTTTTCTTCCATTTCCAGTACTCTGGGAGATGGGTCATAGAGGATCCTGATGTGGTTTATGTCGGAGTGCGTTTTGTCTCTTTTCCTCTAGGAGTTTTATAGTTTCTGGTCTTACATTTAGATCTTTAATCCATTTTGAGTTTATTTTTGTGTATGGTGTTAGAAAGTGTTCTGTTTCATTCTTTTACAGGTGGTTGACCAGTTTTCCCAGAACCACTTGTTAAAGAGATTATCTTCTCTCCATTGTATATTCTTGCCTCCATTGTCAAAGATAAGGTATCCATAGGTGCCTGGAATTGTCTTTGGGCTTTCTATTTTCTTCCATTGATCTATATTTCTATCTTTGTGCCAGTACCATACTGTCTTCATGACTGTAGCTTTGTAGTATAGTCTGAAGTCAGGCAGGTTGATTTCTCCAGTTCCATTCTTTCTCACGTTTGCTTTGGCTATTCAAGGATTTTTGTATTTCCATACAGATTTTGAAATTATTTGTTCAAGTTCTGTAAAAAATACTGTTGGGAGCTTGATAGAGAGTGCATAGAATCTATGGATTTCTTTGGGTAGTGTATTCATTTTCACTATATTGATTCTTCTGATTCATAAACATGGTATATTTCTCTGTCTATTTGTGTCATCTTTGATTTCTTTCATCAGTGTTTTATAGTTTTCTATATATAGGTCTTTTGTTCCTTTAGGTAGATTTATTCCTAAGTATTTTATTCTTTTCAATGCAATGGTGAATGATATAGTTTCCTTAATTTCTCTTTCTGTTTTCTCATTGTTAATGTATAAGAATGCAAACGATTTCTGTGAATTCATTTTATGTCCTTCAAATTTACTGTATTCATTGATTAGTTCTAGTAATTTTCTGGTTGTGTCTTTAGGGTTTTCTATGTAGAAGATCATGTCATCTGCAAACAGGGAGAGTCTTCCTTCTTTCTTTCCCATCTGGATTTCTCTTATTTCTTTTTCTTTTTTGATTGCTGTAGCTAAAACTTCCAAAACTGTGTTGAAGTAGTGGTGAGAGTGGGCACCCTTTTCTTGTTCCTTACTTTAGGGGAAACGCTTTCAATTTTTCACCATTGAGGATAATGTTTGCTGTGGGTTTATCATATATGGCTTTTATTATGTTAAGGTATGTTCCTTCTATGCCTGATTTCTAGAGGGCTTTTTATCATAAATGGATGTTGAATTTTGTCAAAGGTTTCTCTGCTTCTATTGAGATTATCATATGTTTTTTTTTTCAGCATATTTATTTATTTATTTACTTATTTTTATTTTATTTTGCAATACTCCATTGGTTTTGCCATACATTGACTTGAATCTGCCACGGGTGTACATGAATTCCCAATCTTGAACCCCTCTCCCACCTCTCTCCCCATATCATCTCTCTGGGTCATCGCAGTGCACCAGCCCCAAGCATCCTGTATCCTGTATTGAACCTAGACTGGCGATTCATTTCTTACATGATAGTATACATGTTTCAATGCCATTCTCCCAAATCATCCCACTCTCTCGCTCTCCCACAGAGTCCAAAAGTCTGTTCTATACATCTTTCAATTTGTTAATGTGGTGTATCACATTGATTGATTTGCAAATATTTAAGAATCCTTGCATCCCTGGGATAAAATCCACTTGGTCATGATGTATGATCATTTAAATCTATTATTGGATTCTGTTTGCTAGAATTTTGTTGAGGATTTTTGCATCTATGTTCATCAGTGATATTGGTCTGTAATTTTCTTTTATTGTGGCATCTTTATCTGATTTTGGTATTAGGGTGGTGCTGGTCTCATAGAATGAATTTGGCAGTTTACCTTCCTCTGCAATTTTGTGGAAAAATTTGAGCAGGATAGGTGTTAGCTTCTCTCTATAAATTTTTGGTGTAATTTAACTGTGAAGCCATCTGGTCCTGGGCTTTTGTTTGTTGGGTGATTTTTGATTACAGTTTGTATTCCTGTGCTTGGAATGGGTCTGTTAATATTTTCCATTTCTTTCTGGTTCAGTTTTGGAAGGTTATACTTTTATAAGAATTGTCCATTTCTTCCAAGGTGTCCATTTTATGGTCATATAGTTGCTATTAGTAGTCTCTTATTCTCCTTTCCATTTCTATGTTGCCTGTTGTAATTTCTCCATTTTCATTTCTAATTTTCTTGATTTGATTTTTCTCACTTCCTTTTGCTTGATGAGTCTGGCTAATGATTTGTCTATTTTATTTATCTCCTCAAAGAACCAGCTTTTACATTTGTTGATTTTTTGCTATGATCTCCTTTTTTTTTTCCATTTATTTCTGCCTTAATTTTTAAATTTATTTTCTTCTAGTAACCCTGGAGTTGTTCATTTTTTTCTTTTTCTAGTTGCTTTAGGTGTAAAGTTGGTTATTTATTTGATTCCTCTCCTGTTTCTTGAAGTAGGCTTGTATTGCTATGAACCTTCCCCTTAGCACTGCTTCTACTGAATCTCATAGGTTTTGGGTTGTCACGTTTTCATTTTCATTTGTTTCAATGCATGTTTTGCTTTCCATTTTGATTTCTTCTGTGATTTGTTGGTTATTCAGAAGCCTGTTGTTTAGGCTCTGCATATGTATATTTTCAATAGGTTTTTTTTTTTTTTTTTCCCCCTCCGGTAGTTAACAACTAATCTTACTGCATAGTGATCAGAAAAGAGGCTGGAAATGATTTCAATTTTTTTGGATTTACCAAGGCTAGATTTATGGCCCATGATGTGATCTATCCTGGAGAATGTTCCGCGTGCACTTGAGAAAAATGTAAAATTAATTGTTTTGGGGTGAAATGTCCTATAGTTATCAATTAAGTCTAAATGGTCCATTAAAGTTTGTGTTTCCTTGCTAATTTTCTGTTTGGTTGATCTATCCATAAGTGTGAGTAGGGTATTAAAGTCTCCCACTATTATTGTGTTACTGTTAATTTCCCCTTTCCTACTTGCTAGTATTTGCCTTACATATTGTGGTACTCCTATGTTGGGTGCATATATAATTATAATTTTTATATCTTCTTCTTGGATTGCTCCCTTGATCATTATGTAGTGTCCTTCTTTGTCTCTTTCCGTGGACTTTATTTCATCTATTTTGTGAATGTCTATTTTATCTAATATGAGTATTTTTACTCTTGCTTTCTTTTGGTCTCCATTTGCAAGAAATATCTTTTTCCAGCCCTTCACTTTCAGTCTGTATGTGTCCCTTTTTTGAGGTGGGTCTTTTGTAGACACCATATATAGGGGGTTTGTTTTTGTATCCATTCAGCCGTCTTTTGGTTGGGGCATTCAACCTATTTACATTTAAGGTAATTATTGATAAATATGATTCCCATTGTCATTTACATTTTTGTTTTGGGTTCAAGTTTATATGTTTCCTGCCTAGAGAAGATCCTTTAGCATTTGTTGGAGAGCTGGTTTGGTTGTGCTGAATTCTCTCAGTTTTTGCTTGTCTGTAAAACTTTTGATTTCTCCTTCATATTTGAATGAGGTCCTTGCTGGGTATAGTAATCTGGGTTGTATGTTTTGCTGTTTCCTCACTGTAAGTATGTCCTGCCATTCCCTTCTGGCCTGAAGAATTTCTATTGAAAGATCAGCTGTTATCCTTATGGGGATCCCCTTGTGTGTTATTTGTCGATTTTCCCTTGCTGCTTTTAATATTTGCTCGTTGGGTTTGATCTTCATTAATTTGATTAATCTGTGTCTTGAGGTGTTTCCCCTTGAGTTTATCCTATTTAGGACTCTCTGGGTTTCTTGGACTTGGGTGGTTATTTCCTTCCCCATTTTAAGGAAGTTTTCAACTATTATCTCAAATATTTTCTCATGTCCTTTCTTTTTGTTTTCTTTTTCTGACACTCTTATGATTCTAATGTTAGGACATTTAACATTGTCCCAGATGTCCCTGAGCTTGTCCTCATTTAATTCTTTTTTCTTTTTTCCACTCTGCTTCATTTATTTCCACCATTCTGCATTCCACCTTGCTTGTCCTATCTTCTGCCTCAGCTATTCTACTGTTGGTTCCCTCCAGACTGCTTTTTATTTCAGTTATTACATTACTCATTATTGATTGCCTGCTTTTTATTTCTTCTAGGTCCTTGTTAAACTTTTCTTGCATCTATTCAATCCTTGTCTATAATCTATTTACCTATAACTCCATTTTGTTTTCAAGATTTTGGATCCTCTTTCTTATCATTACTCTGAATTCTTTTTCGGGTAGGCTCCCTATCTCCTCCTCTTTGGTTTGGTTTGGTGGGCATTTGTCATGTCCCTTTACCTGCTGAATATTTCTCTGCCTTTTCATCTTGTTTAGGTTACTGTGTTTGGGGTGGCCTTTCTATATGCTGGAGGTTTGTGATTCCTCTTTATTGTGGAGCTGGCTCCCTGTGGGTGGGGTTGGACTAGTGACTTGTCAAGGTTTCCTGGTTATGGGAGCTTGTATCAGTGTTTTGGTGGGTGGAGGTGGATCTCTTCTTTTTGGAGTGCAATGAAATCCAGTAGTGAGTTTTGAGGTGTCTATGGGTTTGGCAAGCCTTTGGGCAGCCTGTATTTTAATGCTCAGTGCTGTGTTCCTGTGTTGATGGAGAATTAGCATGGTATGTCTTGCTCTGGAACTCTTTGGCTCTTGGTTGGAGTTTGGTTTCAGTGTAGGTATGGAGGCTTTTGGATGAGCTCTTGTTGATTAATGTTCCCTGGAGTCAGGAGTTTTCTGGTATTCTCAAGTTTTGGATTTAAGCCTCTTGTCTCTGGCTTTCAGTCTTATACTTACAGTAGCCTCAAGACTTCTCCATCCATACAGCACAGATGATAAAACATCTAGGTTAATGGTGAAAAGATTCTCCACAGTGTGGAACACCGAGAGAGGTTCACCGAGTTATATGAAGAAGAAAAGAGGAAAGAGGGAAATAGAGGTGACCAGGAAGAAAAGAGGGGGAATCAAAAGGGGAGAGACCAGTCTAGCCAGTAATCAATTCCCAAAGTTTTCTCCACAGCCTGGAACACCCAGAGAGATTCACAGAGTTAAGTAGAGAAGAGAAGGGAGGGAGGAGATAGAGGTGACCTGGAGGAGAAAAGAGAGAGTCAAAAGGGGGCAGAGCAATCAAGCCAGTAATCACATCCCTAAGAGAAAAATGGATACTGATAATTAGATTCTTAAAGGTACAAAATTGAGAACAAATACCAAAAAGCAAAGATTAAAAATCTACAGTAGAGGTTAGATTCTCAAAAATACAATATTAAAAATACAAAACAAAATCACTATATATATATGAAATTCACTTTAAAGATAGGGTCTTTTTTTGCAAGGTAATAGGTTATAAAGATGAAAATTAAAGGAATAATAAAGAACTTAAAAATAAAATAAAATTAAAAAATGATAATAGTAAAGATATATCTGGGAATTTCTCTGGAGCTGTTGTGGGGAGTGTGGGGTCAGTTAAGTTTCAGATAGTTCCTTGTTCCAGCTTGTACTTCTCAAGGTCTATAGGCCCCTTCCAATGCTTAGTCAATGTTAACTACAGGGTTTTAATCTGTTGCACCTGTCACTTCCAGAGTGTTCCCTCTTCTTTTTTAATTTTGGCTTCCTCTGTTTGCAAGTCTCTTAAGTGTCTGATTTCCACCCTGAAACAAGGGGGCGAACGTGGTCGCTTATTTAGGCTCACTTGTTCAATTGCGTTGCGGGGAGGAAGGAAGGAACACTGCAAACAAATATCACTGGCCTGTGTGGGGAGTGCTCGCAGTGTATGGACCACACTGGGTTTCCCCCAGCTCATGGTGGCATGTGCTTTCCGGGTCTCCACTGCTAAGGTGCCAGGTTGCTCTGCAGGGCTACTGTCCAATGTGGGCCCTGCGTTTTGTGCACTTCTGAGGTCTAAGCTGCTCAGGTTCAGGTTATTTACTCTGTAAGGTCACAGACTCGGTTGGCCGTGCGTTTTGTGCCCTTCTCAGGTCAGAGCAGCTCAGGCGATGAGGTGCTTGGCAAGCACACCATCCCAGGTGGGCCATGTGTCTTAATCACCTCCCTGGTCCTGGCTGCTCGGTGTCCTGGGTTTGCCATGAGAGCTAAATCTCCTTTGGTATTCGCTCAATCCTTTGTTCTGTGAGCAGGCCAGGCTGTGCTTTAGGTTAGAGCCTTTTGCAGGAAAGTTCTCTTTTTTTTTTTTTTCTCTCTCTGGCTATCCCACAGTTTGGGTTGCTATCTCACGTTAGCTCCCTCAGGTTGAAATCAGGGCATTCAGGCCCAGTCTTTACCCTAAGCCTGCAGCCTGCAACTTCCCGTCCAGCCCCTGCTCTCTGCTGGCAAACATGTGCATCTGGGCTACTTCTCTGCTGGGTGTTGAGGTTAGGAATGTATTCTGTGGGATTTTCTTTTTTTTCTCCCAGTTATATTGCCCTCTGAGATTCCAAAACTCCCCACAGACCTGCAGGTGAGAGGGTTTCCTGCTGTTTGGAAACTTCTCCTCCATGACTCGCTCCCCAGGGCTGGTCTCTCTCCTTAACTCTCTGTCTCTCTTTCTGTCTTTTATATTTTATTCTACCTCCTTTCAAAGAGAATGGGCTGCCTTTCTGGGTGCCTGGTGTCCTCCATCAGTGTTCAGAAGTTGTTTTGTGGAAGTTGCTCAGCGTTCAAATGATCTTTTGATAAATTTGTGGGGGAGAAAGTGGTCTCTCCATCCTATTCTTCTGCTATCTTGGGATCACCCCCCCTGTAGTATCTTTATGAAAGCAAATAATCATGGTCTCTAGTATTCATTATCGAGTTACTGACCCAGAGAGGGGGCAAATATGTTTTATTCTCATCCTTATTATAGTAGATAATCAGAAATAATGGTAGGGAAACAAAAAGTCTTGCCTTAGGCTATGTCATAGATCACCAATCTCTGTCATAATGTGAGCTGGAGAGATGTTGAACTCCATGATATCTCAAATAGCATCATGCTTGTTATTACATGGATAGCATTATGCTCATAAGACCTGGTGAACAGAATGCAGAAAAAACTCCATATACTTTAGAAGTCTGTCCATAGGTAAAGTTTCAACTTGTCTAGTTATCTGTTGCTAAGACAGTCTACTTTAAGGTGTGAAATACATTTCTGTACCTTGCACCCCTGATGCAAATGAAAAAGCACAAACATGGTATTTCTCATATTTTGAAGATAACATTTACCACATTTGAGAATGCTGCTCTGATTCATTTACTTATTTACATGCAAGGCTCAGCACTGAATTCATCTCTAAACAAGAAAAGTCTCAGCTTCAGTTCTACACTGGCTCAAATTGTTCAGCTACTGGGGCTTTATGATCTAGTAGACCCAATGTTATTGGAAGTATTGGTTAGATGGAGCAGTCATATGGAACTTCTAAAGCCATCATAGAAGTTTGACATAGACCTCCAAAGTTTTGAATAAAGCCATACATTTATCTACCAATAACTATTCTCCATTTGAAATATAGCTCTACTTTGTTGCTGGGAGTTTGTGGAACGAACACCTGTTCATGGGATACCACAACTATGCAACTTGTATTGCGCATAATGAATTGTGTGATCTGATTCACTGAACCATAAAATTGGATGTGCACAGTAGCATTCCGTTGTAAAATGAAAATGTTATATATTAGAACTCGGCCATATAGGTCCAGAAAGTCACAAATAAACTGTATAAACAGATGGCTCAAACTCCCATGGTACCTGCTTCCGCTGCTTCACTGCCTTTCCCTAAATACAGATGTGACTTCATGGGGTGTTTCCCATGACCACTTAGTGGAGTACAGAAAAGTTTGAGTCTAGTGTTCATTTAGACCTCCAAGATATACTGGTACTGGCTGGAAGTAGACTACCATTGCTTATAGCTGCGCTTAATGATAGTTCTTGAAAAGAGTGGTTAAGTAAAACCTTTCTAGTGATTCACTTCCTATAGAAGGACAGCTGGCCTGAAATATGCACCTGCAATGATATATGGAGGAGCGGCTAATGAATTGGCTATCCAAGTCCCTGACAGACTTAAAAAAAAAAAAGTAGAAATATTCTCCAATGAGATTTGTAGAAGAGGAATATGGATAGACATTTTAGTATGGACATAGTGTGGAGGCATACACATCCTTGCTAAATTCCCATTAGAAAAATGTTTATATTCATGTAAGCCAGTAATCTAGTAGACAACTTGATCAGTCCTTTGGATAACAGTGTGCATTTCCCCAAGTCATATTTCTTACCTAAACAGCCCATGAATGAATTGACCATGATAGAGATTATACATGTTTTTAACAATATAGACTTACTCTCTAACAAATTAATCTTTTAGAGACTGAGTCCCCAATACTGAATTATTCTCTAGGAATACTTCAGGCATCCATCTAGAAAGTTTGATTATTTTCCATCCTTTCGTCATGGCTGAGAGCACTTTTTACTGTATAAGATAAACCACAAGAACTTCTACCAATACCAGTTTTCATAGACTTAGGTAATTCCTTATGTGTTACTATTTTATCTCACATACATTGGACCTAATTAAAGAACAAATTTTATGAGAAAGGCATTAGGTAAACATACACATGTCAGGAGTATTCACTAGTTACCACATGCTCAATGACCCCAAAGTAGTTGGTTTGATAGAATGAACCTCCTAAAGGATCAGGTGTGGTACCTGACTAGAAAGAACTTCTGGGATTATAACCTTCAATGGGTAACAAAACATGTAATTTTCTTTCTTATTTAAATGGAGAAAAGTAAGACTTATTGAGGTGAAGTGATTGTTAAACTGATAAATCAAGTAAGTGATGTAACTGGGATATAGGCATATCTACAATTTTAAATTTATACCTTTAATTATGTAGGATCTGAAAACTTAAAATTCTACCCAATGTATCTATTGAACTTTAACCTCCATGAGTACTTTAAAAGACCTTTTATTTTATTCTCATCAAGCATTTTTCATTCTGGCCAAAAAAAAAAAAAAAAAGTACTTGTAAAAATTTATGTTGCAGATAGTGAAATGTCAGGGATACAGAAATATTTCTTTCAAGGAACCCACAGCGTAGTATATAAACTGTCAGCCTGCATGAGTTATAAGCATGTGACTAACTTCACTCAACAAATATTCACCAAACATTGACTATACAGAAGATATTGTAAGTACCAGGGGTAAACAAAGATGAAACAAATTATTTAATTACTTAATATCAAGAAATAGATGTGCTAGAAAACCATAATACAAGGTGCAGTTCAGTTCAGTTCAGTTACTCAGTCGTGTCCGACTCTTTGCGACCCCATGAATCGAAGCACACCAGGCCTCCCTGTCCATCACCAGCTCCCAGAGTTCACTCAGACTCATGTCCATCGAGTCGGTGGTGCCATCCAACCATCTCATCCTCTGTCATCCCCTTCTCCTCCTGCCCCCAATCCCTCCCAGCATCAGAGTCTTTTCCAATGAGTCACCTCTTCGCATGAAGTGGCCAAAGTACTGGAGTTTCAGCTTTAGCATCATTCCTTCCAAAGAACACCCAAGACTGATCTCCTTCAGAATGGACTGGTTGGATCTCCTTGCAGTCCAAGGGACTCTTTAGTCCCTCTTCATTTTCTGCGATAATGGTGGTGTCATCTGCATATCTGAGGTGATTGATATTTCTCCCAGTAATCTTGATTCCAGCTTGTGCTTCTTCCAGCCCTGCATTTCTCATGATGTACTCTGCATAGAAGTTAAATAAGCAGGGTGACAATATACAGCCTTGACATACTCCTTTTCCTATTCAGAACCAGTCTGTGGTTCCATGTCCAGTTCCAACTGTTGCTTCCTGACCTGCATATAGGTTTCTCAAGAGGCAGGTCAGGTGGTCTGGTATTCCATCGCTTTCAGAATTTTCCACAGTTTATTATGATCCACACAGTCAAAGGCTTTGGCATAGTCAATAAAGCAGAAATAGATGTTTTTCTGGAATTCTCTTGGTTTTTCCATGATCCAGCGGATGTTGGCAATTTGACCTCTGGTTCCTCTGCCTTTTCTAAAAGCAGTTTAAACATCTGGAAGTTCATGGTTCACATATTGCTGAAGCCTGACTTGGAGAATTTTGAGCATTAATACAAGGTAGAATATAATAAAGGATCAAGAAGAACACAGTGTGAAAATCTGGAGTTTATATCAAACTGTGTCACAATCCAAATTCTGATTATTCTGGGTGAAGTTTTTCTTTTTTGTTAGGAAAGGGCCTACTCATTTGATATGTCATGCCTATCATTTATAAATGGCAAAACACAACAGTGGAAAAGGCTGACATACCATCCTTAAATTTTAACCTGTTGGCATCTGTCAAATAGCTTATAATTTAAGCTATTTTAAATATATGGTGATTACTTCCTTTTTCCTTTTAAAAGGAATAATTGATGGGTGTTTTCTTTTCAAGTAATAGGAAATGGAGAACCTTAGTACAAATCTCAAATTTTAATACAACACAACAGTTTAAGTCATTAATATAGCTCAACTGAGTTTCTTTTTAAGTATTTTGAAAATAAAATTTGATGGAGAAGATGTAGGAGAGAAGTGGGATTTCCATGATCTAGAGAGAATTCTGCCCTAATCATGGTGAAATAAAGAGTATAGCTAGGCTATTCAGTCAGTGTGGGTAGAGTTGCGGAAGAGGAATTGTAAACTAACATTTTTTATATAAGCCCTAATTGGGAAGAATATGTGAAAACATGTATTTCCTATAGGTTTACCATTAATACCCTTAGAGTCAGAATAGAAAACCCAAAGTATTGAAGTAGATACTTTGGCCTCAGAGTCAAGATCTTAACATTAATAAAATTGTACAGAAATTGATCAAAATTAATTTTTATTTGCTGATTTGATTTATATTTCTTTAATTTTTATACTTTATTATTACTTATTTATATTTTATTATTACTGAGATGGTAAATTCATAAAAACTATTTGGTTTAATACTAGGAGTCATTAAGTGTTCAATTCTGTGCATTGAACCATTCTATTTTTCTCTGCATTTTAAAAGTCTTATGACATATTATCAAATAATTTTATGCCTGTATAAGTTTCATATAAAACATCTGAATCATAGGCAATGTCACTAGCATTGAAAACAATCTGGGGCTATTTTAACATTTTTAAAAATAACCTAATACATAATAAAAGCAAGTTTGACTTTTTCAGAATTACTTTCCTGAAATAACCTCTGTAAAAATAACAATAATTTCTGAGAATTTACTTTCTGGACACGATGCTTAACATTTTGGAGCCTCTCAGGTGGTGCAGTGGTAAAGAATCTGGCTGCCAATACAGGAGCCACAAGTTCAATCCCTGAGTCTGGAAGATATCGGGGAATAGGAAATGGCAACTCACTCCAGTATTCTTGCCAAGGAAATCCCATGGGCACAGGAGCCTGGCAGGCTACAGTCCATCACAAAATGATTGTACACTACTGAGCTGTTGAGCACACTGCAGGCTAGTTTGAGTCTCAACACAGCTTCATTGTTATCTGATCCATTTTATGTATGTCTTCAGACTCAGAGTGATTACACTATTATTATGTTGTAGAGTCAATACTTTGCCAAAAGCAGTGGTTTTTATTTTTATATTTACTATGGGCCCTCTGTATTTCAGTATTTTCTCTTGACTTTCTGCTTTTCTTTATTTGTCATTTGGCTCTCCTAGCTTTCTTCCTATTTTAAGATCCCTATCTTCAAATCTTTATTTCTAGAACCATTAACTTATCTGTTAAAAATTTCTGTGTAGAAATCTTATTCATTTTTTAAGGTCTGGCATTTAGTACATAAACATTTATGATCTACAATTATAAATGTTACAGTATTAAGAGATAAAAGTTAAATGCATAGATAATTGAAGTAATCCTTTTCCTAAACAAAACTAACTCCAACTTCTCTAATTTTTCAATTTATACAAACAACAAAAATCAAACATTAATCTTCTAATATTACCTTATAGTCAAATTATCTTCGCCTGACTTTATGCTCATATATTCCAATTACCAGTATTTATATATAATTTATTATATGATATATAACTTTTGTATATAATATATAATTTCACATGCTAGACTCTAGATGGTAGTCCCTCATTTTCCACAATAGTTGCATCATGGATATCCTTATTTAACTTTATGATTTCAGATTCCCTTCATTTATCATGTTTAGTATATTTATGTCAGATAAATCTTCACTAGGTATTAAAATGTCAAATACCTACTAAAGTTGTTTAAATAATTCTAATCTCTTTTCTTGAGTTAGGTTAAGAAAAGAATGAGCATTTGTAATGAAAACAATTTTCATATTTTAATCTAATAGTGAATTTCTGTCCTAGAGAGGTTTAAATTTAATATTTGATTGAATATGATATTATTATTAACTTCTTTGTCTTGAGATTTCCCAAGTAATGATATTTGCAAATGTTTTTATTAATGTTAACTGTATCAGCTGTTAAAAATAACTTTTTGTTTCAATGTAATTATATATATGACCAGTAGTGACCATAGGACCCAAAAAAGTCAGTTTTCATTCCAATTCCAAAGAAGGGCAATTCCAAAGAATGTTCAAACTACCATACAATTGGGTTCATTTCATATGCTGGAGAGATAACCTTCAAAACCTTTCAGCTAGGTTTCAGCATACATGAACCAGGGACTTCTAGATAGATGTATAAGCTGGGTTTAGGAGAGGCAGAGGAACAAGAGATCAAAGTTACCATCCATTGGATCATAGAGGAAACAATGGAGTTCCAGAAAAACATCTGCTTCTGCTTCATGGACTGGGCTAAACCCTTTGACTATGTGAATCACAAAAAAAAAAAAACTGTAGAAAATTCTTAAAGAGAAAGGAGTACCAGACCACTTTACCTATCTCCTGAGAAACAGGTATGTGAGTCAAGAAGCAGCAGTCAGAACCAGACATGGAACAACTGACTGGTTCAAAATTGGGAAAGGAGTACATTAAGGCTGTATATTGTCACCCTGCCTATTTAATTTATATTCAGAGTACATCATGTGAAATGTGGAACTGGACGAATCATAATGAAGACTGGTTGGAGACCTATCAACAACCTCAGATATGCAGATGATGCCACTCTAATGGCAGAAAGTGAAGAGAAACTAAGGAGCCTCTTGAGGGTGAAAGAGGAGAGTGAAAAAGCTGTCTTAAACTCAACTTTCAAAAAATTAAGATCACAGTATCCGGTCCCAGCATTTCGTGGCAAATAGAAGAGAGGAAAATGAAAGCAGTGACAGATTTTCTTTCCTTGGGCTCCAAAATCACTGTGGATGATAACTGCTCCTTGAAAGAAAAGTTATGCCAAACCTACACAGCATATTAAAAAAGAAATATATCATTTTGGCCAAAGGTCCATTAAGTCAAAGCTGTGGTTTTCTCAGTAGTCATGTATGGATATCAGAGTTGTACCATAAAGATGGCTGAGCACTGAAGAACTGATGCTTTTGAATTCTGGTGCTGGAGAAGACTCTTGAGAGTCCTTGGCCAGCAAGGAGATCAAATCGGTCAATCCTAAAGGAAACCAACCCTGAATATTTATTGGAAGGAATGATGCTGGAGCTAAACCTCCAAAACTTTGGCCATCTGAGAGTCAACTCATTGGAAAAGACCATGATGCTGGGAAAGATTGAAGGCCAAAGGAGAGCAGGGCCACAGAGGATGAGATGGTTCGATGGCATCACTGTTTCTATGAACATGAGTCTGAGCAAACTACAAGAGGCGGTGAAGGACAGGGAAACCTAGTGTGCTGCAGTCCATGAGATCACAAAGAGTCAGATATAAATTAGTGACTGAACAGTTAGCCTGGAACATGAAACCCAGGCTGAGACTTGAATCCACTCAAAACTCAGATTGGGATTTGAACTTGCCTTTTTTTTTAAATTTTTATCATTTTAAGTTTAAAATATTTTTTCTATTGGAATATGATTACTTTACAATGTTGTGCTATTTCTGCTGTACAACATCATGAGTCAGCCATGTGAATACATATATTGCCGTCCCTTTTGAGCCTTCCTCCCACTCCTCTCCCTCCATTCCACCCCTCTAGGTCACCCCAGAGCACTGAGCTGAGCTCCCTGTTCTATATGGCAGCTTCCCGCTAGCTATCTATTTTGAACTGTAGTGTATATTTATCAATGCCACTATCTCACCTCGTCACCACCCCACTACTTACCCCACTGTGTCCACCAGTTGATTCTCTATGTCTGTGTCTCTATTCCTGCCCTGCAGATAGGTTCATCAGTACCACTTTTCCTAGGTTCCATCAGTTCAGTCGCTCAGTCGTGTCTGACTCTGCAACCCCATGAATCGAAGCACTGCCAGGCCTCCCTCTCCATCACCAACTCCCGGAGTTCACTCAGACTCACGTTCATCGAGTCAGTGATGCCATCCAGCCATCTCATCCTCTGTCATCCCCTTCTCCTCCTGCCCCCAATCCCTCCCAGCATCAGAGTCTTTTCCTATGAGTCAACTCTTCACATGAGGTGGCCAAAGTACTGGCGTTTCAGCTGTAGCATCATTCCTTCTAAAGAAATCCCAGGACTGATCTCCTTCAGAATGGACTGGGTAGATCTCCTTGCAGTCCAAGGGACTCTCAAGTGTCTTCTCCAACACCACAGTTCAAAAGCATCAATTCTTTGGCGCTCAGCCCTCTTCGCAGTCCAACTCTCACATCCATACATGACCACTGGAAAAACCATAGCCTTAACTAGACGGAACTTAGTCAGCAAAGTAATGTCTCTGCTTTTGAATATGCTATCTAGGTTGGTCAAAACTTTTCTTCCAAGGAGTAAGAGTCTTTTAATTTCATGGCTTCAAACACTATCTGCAGTGATTTTGGAGCCCCGCAAAATAAAGTCTGATACTGTTTCCACTGTTTCCCCATCTATTTCCCATGAAGTGGTGGGATTGGATGCCATGATCTTCGTTTTCTGAATGTTGAGCTTTAAGCCAACTTTTTCACTCTCCTCTTTCATCTTCATCAAGAGGCTTTTTAGTTCCTCTTCACTTTCTGCCATATATATGCATATATATGCATTAATATATGATATATTTTTCTCAGAACATGTTCTTTTTTTTTCTTATTTTTTGCTTTACAATGTTGTGTTGCTTTCTGCCATAAAACACCATGAATCAGCCATAAGTATACATATATCCTCTTTCTCTTTAAGCTCCCACCAATTCCATCCCCCCATCTCACCCCTGTAGGTCATCACAGAGCTCCAGGCTGATCTCTCTGTGTTATATGGCAACTTCCCAATGGCTCTCTCTTTCACACATGATAATGTATATATTTCAATGCTACTGATATTTGTTCTTCTCAGAACCTACATTCTTTTAACTGAGATTACATTGCCCGGTCTTAGGACTTAACAAAGCTCATATTCTTGATGTCTCAACACAGAGTTCAGTGAAAGACAAAGTGATAGATAAGAAGTGGATTTACTTTAAGAGAAATACACTCCACAGAGAGAGCGTGAACCATCTCAGAAGGTGAGAGTGGCACCAGGTTGTCAAATTTTGTGTGCTCAGTTGTGTCTTATTCTTTGCAACCCCACGGACTGTAGCCCGCCAGGCTTCTCTGTTCATGGGATTATTCCAGCAAGAATACTGGAGGAGGTGCCCTTTTCCTTCTTCAGGGGATCTTTCTGACCTAAGAATTGAACCTGTGTCTCCTGTAGTTCCTTCACTGGTAGGCAGATTCTTTACCACTGAGGCCCCTGGGAAATTCTAGTTTTTATAGAGATGGGTAGTTTCATGGGCCAATAAGTTCGAGGAGTATTTCAGCTATTTTGGGAAATAGATGGAGTCTCCAGGATTGGCCCACTGACCACTTTTTGAAATTTATGGTCAGCTTTGGAATTAACATGATGTGTGTGGGTCTCATTTAGCTTGTTGAGTGTTACATTGAGGTAAACAGAGGATGAAAGTCTACTGGAAGTCAATTTGTCTGCCATCTTGGACCTATTTGGTTCTAATCAGTTTATGTCATGTCCTCAGGTTACATCATTCTTTTAAAGATTGTGCCTACCTGCTTCCTTTTTCACTATTATATAGCAAGATCAGCATTTTAAAAATGACCAATCTAGGTAAAATTTTAAGAAATAGTTTTACATGCTAGTTTCATCATTATTGGTGTGAATGCTGTATTTGTTTAACTATGGAAGTTAAACTTCCATAAAGAAAGCTTCCAAAAACTTCCATATACTTCCATAACTTCCATAAACTTCCATAAAGAAAGCTAAGCACCAAAGAATTTATGTTTTTGAATTGCGTTATTGGAAAGACTCTTGAGAGTCTCTTAGACTGCAAGAAAATCAAACCATTCAATCCTAAAGGAAATCAGTCCGAATATTCACTGGGAGGACTGTTGTTGAAGCTGAAGCTCCAGTACTGACTAATCAGTTCAGTTCAGTTGATCAGTTGTGTCTTACTATTTGCATCCCCATGGACTGTAGCATGTCAGGCTTCCTTGTCCATCATCAACTCCTGGAGTTTACTCAAACTCATGTCCATTGAATCAGTGATGCCACCCAACCATCTCATCCTCTGTCATCCCCTTCTCCTCCTGCGTTCAATCTTTCCCAGGATCAGGGTCTTTTCAAATGAGTCAGCTTTTCACATCAGGTGGCCAAATTATTGGAGTTTCAGCTTCAGCATCAGTCCTTCCAATGAATATTCAGGACTGATTTCCTTTAGGATGGGCTGGTTGGATCTCCTTGCAGTCCAAGGGACTCTCAAGAGTCTTCAACATCACAGTTCAAAGCATCAGTTCTTCGGTGCTCAGCTTTCTTTATAGTCCAATACTCACATCAATACATAACTACAGGGAAAACCATAGCTTTGATTTGAGAGACCTTAGTCGGCAAAATAATATCTCTGATTTGTAATATGCTGCCTGGGTTGGTCATAGCTTTTCTTCCAAGGAGGAAGTGTCTTTTAACTTCATGGCTGCAGTCACCATCTGCAGTGATTTTGGAGCCCAAAAAGATGGAAGATAAATTTAACTAATTATTTATTAATTTACCGAGCAACTCTTATTCTGCTTATTTCACATATAAAGCATGTGTTTAATATGAAAATATACAGATTAAAATAGTTGCTGTATTTTAATTTACCAGTGACCTTAACAAAGGAGATATGGAAGAAAATTGAGTATAATGTGTAATAAGGCACAAATATATTTTTGATCAAATATGATAGTATTTTTAACTTTTAGAAAATGGGGGATATAGAAATTCTTTAAAATAGTTTATTTTAGCCAATGTAAGTTATATGTCAACTTATAATTTTCATTAATATTGGGCATACGGTATTTGTCTTCTCAAGAAAGAGATATGAAATTTTACAAAACAGGGTGATACTATTTATGGAGAGTTTTTGTAGGCCTATGATACACAAAACTACTAGACTCATATAGAAGTGTTAAATTATAAAATTTTGTTTGTGTGCTGGTTCCTGGAGCTAGTCACAATTCACGGTTCTTTGCATGAAGAAAAGCTACTATAGTTCCCAAACTGTTTATTACAGAGACCAAAGATTTGTAATCATCTGTAATCAAAGTCCCAACAGTGGCCTAGGCAAACAGAAGTAAAATGGCAAATTTAGTCCAGGAAACGGGATTGGCAAGAACTATCTCAAGAACATAATCTAATTCTTAGGGTCACTCACTGGATTTAGAGTAGTAGGTCTTTTTGGACATTTGCTCGGGTGAGTGCATACTCAGTCACTTCAGTCATGTCCAACTCTTTGTGATGCTACAGACTGTGTAGCCTGCCAGGCTCCTCTGTCCACAAGATTCTCCAGGCAAGAATACTGGAATGGGTTGCCATGCCCTCCTCCAGGGTGTTGACTTAAAAAGACATACTACTTGAGATTTGCAAGTTAAGTTTTATTTGGGGCAAAATGAGGACTGCAGCCCAGGAGGCAGCACTTTAAATGGCTCTTAGAGACTGCTCCAAAGAGGCAGTAGGAGGAAGGTCAATATATAAAGTTTTGGTGAAGGCAGAGTTCAATACCATTCAGTTCAGTTCAGTGGTTCAGTACCATCTGACTCTTTGCGACCCTATGGACTGCAGTACACCAGGCTTCCCTGTCTATCACCAACTCTTGCAGCTTGCTCAAACTCATGTCCATCAAATCACTGATGCCATCCAAGCATCTCATCCTCTGTCATCTCCTTCTTCTCCTGCCTTCAGTCTTTCCCAGTATCAAGGTATTTTCCAGTGAGTCAGTTCTTCGCATCAGGTGGTCAAATTATTGGAGCCTCAGCTTCAACATTAGTCCTTCCAATGAATATTCAGGACTCATTTCCTTTAGGATTGACTGGTTTGATTTTGTTGCAGTCCAAGTGATTATCAAGAGTATTCTAAACACCACAGTTCAAAAGCGTCAGTTCTTCAGTACTCAGTCTCCTTTATGGTTCAACTCTCACATCCATACGTGACTACTAGAAAAACCATAGCTTTGACTAGATGGACCTTTGTCGGCAAGGTAATGTCTCTGCTTTTTAATATGCTGTCTAGGTTGTCATAGCTTTTCTTCCAAGGAACAAGTATCTTTTAATTTCATGGCTGCAGTTATCATCTGTAGTGATTTTGGAGCCCAAAACTCTGTCACCGTATCTATTGTTTCCCCATCTATTTGCCATGAAGTGATGGGACCAGATGCAATCATTTGTTTTTTGAATGTTGAAAATAAGCCAACTTTTTCACTCTCCTCTTTCACCTACATCAAGAGGCTCTCCAGCTTTTGACTTTGTGCCATATGGGTGGAATCATCTACATATCTGAGGTTATTAACATTTCTCCCTACAATCTTAATTCCAGCTTGTGCTTCATCCAACCCAGCATTTCACATGAGGTACTGTGCATGTAAGTTAAATAAGCAGGGTAACAATATACAGCATTGATATACTCCTTTTCCAATTTGTAGCCAGTCCATTGTTCCATGTCCAGTTCTAACTGTTGCTTCTTGACCTGCATACAGGTTTCTCACGAGGTAGGTGATGTTGTCTGGTATTCTCATCTCTTTCAGAATATCCCACAGTTTGTTGTGATCCACACAATCAAAGGTTCTGGTGTAGTCAATAAAGCAGTAGTAGATGTTTTTTCCTAGAATTTTCTTGCTTTTTCTATGATTCAGTGGATGTTGGCAATTTGATTTCTGATTCCTGTGCCTCTTCTTTATCCAGCTTGAAAATCTGGAAGTTCTTGGTTCAGGTACTGCTGAAGCCTGGCTTGGAGAATTTTGAGCCTTTCTTTGCTATTATGTGAAACGAGTGCAATTGTGCGGTAAACATTCGTTAACACTGCCTTTCTTTGGGATTGGAATGAAAACTGATTTTTTTCTGTCCTGCGCCACTGCTGAGTTTCCCAAATTTGCTGGCATATCGAGTGCAGCACTTTAACAGCATCATTTTTAATTAATTAACTTATTTTAGGCTGGAATTCCATCACTTCTACTTGCTTTGTTTGTAGTGCTGCTTCCTAAGGCCCACTTGACTTCACACTTTAAGATGTCGGGCTCTATGTGAGTGATTACACCATCGTGGCTATCTGTGTCATGTAGAGCATTTTTTGTGTAGTTCATTTGTGTAGTCTTGCTGTCTCTTCTTAATGTCTTCTGCTTCTGTTATGTCCATACTGTTTCTGTCCTTTATTGTGCCTATCTCCGTATGAAATGTTCCCTTGGTATCTCTAATTTTCTTGAAGAGATCTCTAGTCTGTCCTATTGTATTATTTCCCTCTATTTCTTTGCATTGTTCACTTTGGCAGGCTCTGGATAGCACAGGCAACAATATTGAATGGAAAAACACATATTCAAAAACTATAAGCTAAAACTTGACCCTGAAGAGTTGGACTATAAATGTGAAGATGATTTAGGAATTCTGTAACCATTTGTTTTTGCATGTATTTATCCACACAAGAGTGCAGCATGATAAAACCATATGTATAAATGAGTTTAAATACACATTAGGCATAAATACTCTAGCTGATCATATTATATGGTTATTTAATTGGCAGCAAGGTTTTTATATTCTTGGTTCTTTATAATAACATTATGATTTAAAACCTATTTACTTTTGCATGTTATGAAATAGCCCTTAGTAGTTGAGTAAAGAATGGATTTGACCGAAACAGAAAGCAAATTTTTAAAAAGCAGATAAGGAACTCTCAGTGAGAGATGATGGTAAACCTAAACAAAAGACAATTTGGTTGGAATGAATAGGACAAGGCACATCTGAGAAAGCTATATAGAGAGTAAAACTGAAAAGCTTTAGTGATAAATTCATGTATCATGGTTTTAGCAAAAGCTCGGCCTCTCTGTACTTGTTGTTGTTAAGTCACTAAGTTGTGTCCAACTCTTTTTAAGACCCTGTGGACTCCACACTTCCCTGTTCTTTCCTATCTCCTGGGGTTTGCTCAAACTCACATCCACTGAGTTGGTGATACCATCCAATCATCTCATCCTCTGTCACCCCATGCCCCTTGCCTTCCATCTTTCCTAGCATCAGAGACTATTCCAACAAGTCAGATCTTCACATAAGGTACCAAAGTACTGGAACTTCAGCTTTAGCAGCAGCCCTTCAAGTGAACATTTATGGTTGATTTCCTTTAGGATTTGATCCTCTAGCTGTTCAAGGGACTCTCAATAATCTTCTCCAGCATCACAATTCAAAACCACCAGTTCTTCAGTACTCAGCCCTCTTTATGATCCCACAATGTACATGTGTGTGTGCATGCTAATTCACTTCAGTCGTGGCCAACTCTCTGCAGTCCTTTGGACTTTCTTGCCAGGTTCCTCTGTCTGTGTGATTCCAGGCAGGGATACTGAACTGGGTTGCCATCCCCTTCTCCAGGGGATCCTCCCTACCAAGGGATCAAATCCATGTCTCTTATGTCTCTTGCACTGGCAGGCAGGTTCTTAACTACTACCACCACCTTGGCAGCCAATATCTGTACGCTGTTGCCAAATGAAATCGAGGCAACAGAGTTCTGAGTGAAGTAGAAAAGGATAGCTTTTGAAAGGCAAAGAGAGACACATCGGGCTTTGCCCTCCAGGGAGAAAACAAACAAACAACAAACAAAATATCTGTATATTTCAACCCCAGAGAACTTAATGAGGGGTTTTGTTAATAGTGGGTCAAAAGTGGGGTTTGACAAAATGGAGGCACGAGCAGAGCTTGTACTACTTTAATACATTTCAGGTGGTTTGTCTTCTAATATTGCTGAGTTTCTCTGGTCTGTTTAATCTTGCCTCAGGTAGTTTCCTGGTTTCTCCTCCCTTGATCGGGCTTCCCAGATTGCTCAGTGGTAAAGAATCTGTCTGCCAATGCAGGAGACATGGGTTCAATCCCTGGATCAGGAAGATCACCTGAAGAAGGAAATGGAAACCTACTCCAATATTCTTGCCTGGAAAATCCCATGGACAGACAACCCTGGCAGGTGACAGTTCCTGTGATCACAAAAGAGTCAGACACAGCTGAGCGACCCAGCATGCAGGCCTCCTTGATTAGCAATAACAAGTGTTCCAATCCACCCTTCAGAACTCAGGGAGGTTGGTGTCTTGCCTACAAGAGATGGGGGACAGAAAGACCTCAGGACCTGGGAACCTTATAGTGCCCTCCTCAGTTTCAATGTGTGAGAGACAGGAAAGATTTAAAGATAACTACCTGGACTGCTAGTAACTATTAGTATATTTGGGGGATAATATAATTATTTTAAAATGTTAAATATTTAAAGGGTTTAGAAAAAGTGAAAGTCACTCAGTGTGTCTGATTCTTTGTGACCCCTTGGACTATACAGTCAATGGAATTCTCCAGGTCAGAAAACTGGATTGGGTAGACTTTCCCTTCTCCAGGGGATCTTCCCAACTCAGGAATCTAACCAGGGTCTCCTGCATTGCAGGCATATTCTTTACCAGCTGAGCTATCAGGGAAGCCCAAGTACAAGAAGATGTCTATAATTGGAAAATGAACAAAATAGAGTAAAAAGTAGTATATGATATTGACTATAGTAATGCTTGTACAAGGGTAAGCCTAAGAAGAGTCATAGATAATATATCAGTATGTTTTGACTAGGGATTTCTTTGCATTTTTGTTAATCTTCTACACTGAAGGCCATTGATTATGTGCAACAAAAGCATTTTCACCAAAGGCAATAATGGAGTGACTCTGTGGGATATGTCAAAAAAGTTATCTAAAACTTAATCTAGCTTTATTCATCTGTAGAGAATTACTCTGGTCTCCTTTACTTGGAAATAAATAATGAATGCTTTTCCAGATTTTCCTGATCAAAATAATTGTATAATACCCTACCCATTTATAAATATGTAAAATGTTGAAATAAAAATCCATTTACAGAAATGTTACACTCTGTAATCATTTTATTATAGCTTTGAGTTCTCCAATTTATATTTTAATTTTAAATTACTTTAGAATAATAATGATTCCTAAATCATAGTTTATTGCTTGTTTTATTGATTGGGGAGCTATAACTTTAGCTAAGAGGTCATGTATGTTTTGTTTTGTTTGGAAGATGCTTTATTCACACATTGTAGTAAGTCATATTGTTCAACTGGCTACTCTTCTAGCTGGGGCACTGGCGATTGTGAACTTATGAGCAGTATGAACTGCCAAGCTTCTATTCATTGCTAAGGATTTCCCAGTCCTTTGATGAAAATTTAATATGATTTATGCACTATGCATTCCAGTCCCCTATAATGAAAAGGACATCTTTTTTGAGTGTTAGTTCTAAAAGGTCTTGTAGGTCTTCATAGAACCTTTCAGCTTCATTTTCTTCAACATTATTGCTTGGGGCATAGGCTTGGATCACTGTGATATTGATTGGTTTGCCTTGGAAATGAACAGAGATCATTCTGTTGTTTTTGAGATTACAGCAAAGTACTGCATTTCAGACTCTTTTGTTGACCATGATGGCTACTCCATTTCTTCTAAGGGATTCCTGCCCACAGTAGTAGATATAATGGTCATCTGAGTTAAATTCACCCATCCCAGTCCATTTTAGTTCACTGATTCCTAGAATGTCGACGTTCACTCTTGCCATCTCCTATTTGATCACTTGAATTTGCCTTGATTCATGGACCTAACATTTCAGGTTCGTATGCAATATTGCTCTTTACAGCATCAGACCTTGCTTCTATCTCCAGTCCCATCCAAAACTGGGTATTGTTTTTGCTTTGGCTCCATCCCTTCATTCTTTCTGGAGTTATTTCTCCACTGATCTCCTGTAACATATTGGGCACCTACTGACCTGGGGAGTTCCTCTTGCAGTATCCTATCATTTTGCCTTTTCATACTGTTCTGAAAGAGATGGGAATATCAGACCACCTGACCTGCCTCTTGAGAAACGTGTATGCAAGTCAGGAAGCAACAGTTAGAACTGGACATGGAACAACAGACTGGTTCCAAATAGGAAAAGGAGTACATCAAGGCTGTATATTGTCAGCCCGCTTATTTAACTTATATGCAGAGTACATCATGAGAAACTCTGGGCTAGAAGAAGCACAAGCTGGAATCAAGATTGCCGGGAGAAATATCAATAACCTCAGATATGCAGATAACTCCAACGTTATGGCCGAAAGTGGAGAGGAACTAAAAAACCTCTTGATGAAAGTGAAAGAGGAGAGTGAAAAAGTTGGCTTAAAGCTCAACATTCAGAAAACTAATATCATGGCATCTGGTCCCATGACTTCATGGGAAATAGATGGGGAAACAGTGGAAACAGTGTCAGACTTTATTTTTTGGGGGCTCCAAAATCACTGCAGTTGGTGATTGCAGCCATAAAATTAAAAGACACTTACTCCTTGGAAGGAAAGTTATGACCAACCTAGATAGCATATTCAAAAGCAGAGATATTACTTTGTCAGCAAAGGTCCATCTGGTCTAGGCTATTGTTTTTCCAGTGGTCATATATGGATGTGAGAGTTGGACTGTGAAGAAAGCTGAGCACTGAAGAATTGATGCTTTTGAAGTTTGGTGTTGGAGAAGACTATTGAGAGTTCCTTGGACTGCAAGGAGAACCAACCCATCCATTCTAAAGGAGACCAGCCATGGGTGTTCATTGGAAGGACTGATGCTGAAGCTGAAACTCCAATGCTTTGGCCACCTCATGCAAAGTGTTGACTCATTGGAAAAGACGCTAATGCTGGGAGCGATTGGGGGTAGGAGGAGAAGGGGACGACCGAGGATGAGATAGCTGGATGGCATCACCGACTCAATGCACATGAGTCTGAGTGAACTCCGGGAGTTTGTGATGGACAGGGAGGCCTGGCATGCTGCAATTCATGGGGTCGCAAATAATCGGCACAACTGAGCGAGAAAACTGATCTGAACTGATTCACTATGCGTATCTGGCAAAGAGGTTTGCAGATTTCTTTGAGGCACAAACTCACTCATCACTGCTTTGTTGATTTATGTAGTAACAAGAACTTATTTATCTCATAGGGTGTATTACATTGTAAAGTAGTATACATTTGCCCAAACACATTAAACTTTAAAGACTAGATAATGGATATTAATTAAGTACAGTTAATTTCCCTAAGAGAGAACATATCCAAAGTAACAGAAAATAGGCAGTAGGGTTAGGTACATATTTGTTTCCAATATATATGAAGACATGAGGAAGATTGGAATGACTATGAAAATGAAATTATATAATTTTGATGAACTGGTCAGTGGTGGTTTCAGTTCAATTGTTTATTATGAAATATTTTCTCTGCTCTTGGACCAATCTTTCATATTATTAAAAACTTTCAGTGTTCACCTTCCACTTTGACTTTTTCTTTTGGGAAAAACAAAGGAATCTTGTTATTACACTTTTCACCTTGTGAGAAAAATGAATAATAATTCCACACTTTTATCTTGATTTTGAGAAATTTCAATGACTCACTATAGTGAGTTTCTGTAGTGCTTGATTTACAGCAAATTCAAGATAAATTTCCACTTTTGCTTTCAAAGTAGATTGATAATTCTTAATCTCTAGATTGTTTACACAATCACAAGCTGTAAAGTTCTTCTTCCTATAAAGGTGCCATTTAGATAGACTTATAGACAAAACACACAACAGGGAAGGATAAAAATTATAATTTTGTTTTGCTCTGTTTTCCTTTTATACACAACACTGATTTTTTAAACTCCTCCCACCATTATAAAAGCTATTAATACATAAAAATATTCTCTAGGCAAGGGTTCTAATTTGGAACGTAAAACATTGAGAATTATGAACATACTATGAGAAAAAACTATTTTCATGTAAAATAAAATAAAAATCCAAAAATTAATGTTTACAAATGGTCATTTGCAAGTGCTACATACAAGAGAGAATGGTGAGGTAACCCAAATTTGGTTGACTATTTGAATGGGAAACCACTATTCGAATGGGAAAGACTACAGAACTCTTCAAGAAAATTAGAGATACCAAGGGAACATTTCATGCAAAGATAGGCTTGATAAAAGACAGAAATGGTATAGACCTAACAGAAGCAGAAGACATTAAGAAGAGGTGGCAAGAATACACAGAAAAACAATACAAAAAGACTTCATGATCCGGATAACCACGATGGTGTGAACACTCACCTAGAGCCAGACATCCTGGACTGCGAAGTCAAGCGGGCCTTAGAAAGCACCACTATGAACAAAGCTAGTGGAGGTGATGGAATTCCAGTTGAGCTATTTCAAATCCTGAATGATGCTGTGAAAGTGCTGCACTCAATATGCCAGCAAATTTGGGAAAATCAGCAGTGGCCACAGGACTGGAAAAGGTCAGTTTTCATTCCAGTTCCATAGAAAGGCAATGCCAAAGAATGCTCAAACTACCACACAATTGCACTCATCTCACACACTAGAAAAGTAATGCTCAAAATTCTCCAAGCCAGGCTTCAACAGTACATGAACTGTGAAATTCCAGATGTTTAAGCTAGTTTTAGAAAAGGCAGGGGAACCAGAGATCAAATTGCCAACATCAGCTGGGTCATCAAAAAAGCATGAGAGTTCCAGAAAAACATGTTCATCTGCTTTATTGACTATGCTAAAGCTTTTGACTGTGTGGATCACAACAACCTGTGGAAAATTCTTCAAGACATGGGAATACCAGACCACCTGAGCTGCCTCTTGAGAAATCTGTATGCAGGTCAGGAAGCAACAATTAGAACTGAACATGGAACAACAGACTGGTTCCAAATAGGAAAAGGAGTATGTCAAGGCTGTATTTTGTCACCCTGTTTATTTAACTTATATGCAGAGTACATCATGTGAAATGCCAGGCTGGATGAAGCACAAACTCAAATCAAGATTTCTGGAAGAAATATCAATAACCTGAGATAAGCCAATGATACCACCCTTATGGCAGAAAGTGAAGAAGAACTAAAGAGTCTTGATGAAAGTGAAAGAGGAGAATGAAAAAGTTTGGCTTTAAACTCAACATTCGTGTGTTTGTTAGCCATCCATATGTCTTCTTTGGAGAAATGTCTATTTAGTTCTTTGGCCCATTTTTTGATTGGGTCATTTATTTTTCTGGAATTGAGCTGCATAAGTTGCTTGTATATTTTTGAGATTAGTTGTTTGTCAGTTGCTTCATTTGCTATTATTTTCTCCCATTCAGAAGGCTGTCTTTTCACCTTGCTTATATTTTCCTTTGTTGTGCAGAAGCTTTTAATTTTAATTAGATCCCATTTGTTTATTTTTGTTTTTATTCCAGAATTCTGGGAGGTGGATCATAGAGGATCCTGCTGTGATTTATATCTGAGAGTGTTTGCCTATGTTCTCCTCTAGGAGTTTTATAGTTTCTGGTCTTACATTTAGATCTTTAATCCATTTTGAGTTTATTTTTGTGTGTGGTGTTAGAAAGTGATCTAGTTTCATTCTTTTACAGGCGGTTGACCAGTTTTCCCAGCACCACTTGTTAAAGAGATTGTCTTTACTCCATTGTATATTCTTGCCTCCTTTGTCAAAGATAAGGTGTCCATATGTGTGTGGATATATCTCTGGGCTTTCTATTTTGTTCCATTGATCTATATTTCTGTCTTTGTGCCAGGACCATACTGTCTTGATGACTGTGGCTTTGTAGCAGAGCCTGAAGTCAGGCCAGTTGATTCCTCCAGTTCCATTCTTCTTTCTCAAGATTGCTTTGGCTATTCGAGGTTTTTTGTATTTCCATACAAATCATGCTCTACATCACTCATTATTAGAGAAATGCAAATCAAGACCACAATGAGGTATCACTTCACACCAGTCAGAATGGCTGTGATCCAAAAGTCTGCAAGCAATAAATGCTGGAGAGGGTGTGGAGAAAAGGGAACCCTCCTACACTGTTGGTGGGAATGCAAACTAGTACAACCACTATGGAGAACAGTGTGGAGATTCCTTAAAAAATTGCAAATAGAACTGCCTTATGACCCAGCAATCCCACTTCTGGGCATACACACCGAGGAAACCAGAATCAAAAGAGACACATGTACCCCAATGTTCATTGCAGCACTGTTTATAATAGCCAGGACATGGAAACAACCTAGATATCCATCAGCAGACGAATGGATAAGAAAGCTGTGGTACATATACACAATGGAGTATTACTCAGCCATTAAAAAGAAGACATTTGAATCAGTTCTGATGAGATGGATGAAACTGGAGCCGATTATACAGAGTGAAGTAAGCCAGAAAGAAAAACACCAATACAGTACACTAACACATATATATAGAATTTAGAAAGATGGTAATGAACCTGGATGTGAGACAGCAAAAGAGACACAGATGTGTAGAGTGGACTTTTGGACTCTGAGGGAGAGGGAGAGGGTGGGATGATTTGGGAGAATGGCGTTGAAACATGTATACTATCATGTAAGAAATGAATCGCCAGTCTCTGTTCGATGCAGGATACAGGATGCTTGGGGCTGGAGCACGGGGATGATCCAGAGAGATGATATGGGGTGGGAGGTGGGAGGGGGTTCATATTTGGGAACTCATGTACACCTGTGGTGAATTCATGTCAATATATGGCAAAACCAATACAGTATTGTAAAGTAAAATTAAGTAAAAATAAATTTAAAAAGAAAAGAAAAAAAACTAAACTCAACATTCAGGAAACAAAGATAATGGCATCTGATCCCATTACTTCATGGCAAATAGATGGGAAACAATGGAAACAGTGACCAGCTTCATTTTGGGGGGCTCCAAAACTACTGTAGATGGTGACTGCAGCCATGAAATTGAAAGATGCTTGCTGCTTGGAAGACAAGTTATGACCAACCTAGACAGCATATTAAAAAGCAGAGACATTACTTTGCCAACAATTGTCCAACTAGTAAAGCTTTGGTTTTTCCGGTAGTCATGTATGGATGTGAGAGTTGGACTTATAAAGAAGGTTGAGTGCCAAGAATTGATGTTTTTTTAACTGTGGTGTTGGAGAAGACTCTTGAGAGGCCCTTGGATAGCCAGGAGATCCAACCAGTCCATCCTAAAGGAAATCAGTCCTGAATAATCATTGGAAGGACTGATGCTGAATGTTAAACTCCAATACTATGGCAACCTGATGTGAAGAACTGACTCATTTGAAAAGACCCTGATGCTGTGAAAATTGAAGGCAGCAGGAGAAGGGGATGATTGAGAAGGGGGAGGAAGACATGTTTGGATGGCATCACCGACTCAATAAACATGAGTTTGAGTAGGCTCTGGGCACTGGTGTTGGACAGGGATGCCTGGAATACTTCAGTCCATGCAGTCGCAAAATTCAGACATGACTGAGCCACTGAACTGAACTGAACTGAAGTGAAACATACCTCAGTTTCTTTGACATCTCATTACAACATGTGTAAGGATATTCAAAATAGTGAATGAAGCATTACATCCATGATCAAAGACCCTTTAGTTAACATGCTTATAAAAAATAAATTTTCCAAATTTCACTGCACTGTTTTGTCTTTGATAAGGATATAATATTTCTGTATTTTAAAGTATTCTGTAATATTGATGAGGATTGATCCCTCACATGGCTATCTTGAGAAATGTATGTCAAAATGTGTTGGTACCAAAATTTGACAGGGTATCAAAATATTTTCCAAAGTGTGGAAAAATTACTTTCATTCAATTTTGTTGGAAGTTTATTTTAATTGGCAATCTATATCAATATATCTAATGGGCATTGACTTCCCAAATATGTTCAATTCACTGTAGCTTATAATCAAACTAATGTGATAAAATTATCTTTTAAAGTTTCACTCCTTCATTTTGTTTCCATATTGTCCTTTTTGATAAGAAATTTGTTGAGAACATTTTAATAAAATGTAATATTTCCATTATCACATTTGATATCGTGAGTGTACATGATTGTGGGTAAGGACTAGGGCTGGGCAAGCCTTGACCAGGATGAGTATAGTAAATTCATTAGTGACACAATGTATAGGAAAATGTGACTCAAAATAGAAATAGGAAAGAAATATAACCTGTTAGAATATCGACCAAAGTAAAGAAGCTGGACTGTTCAATTGTGTTGGGGAAATATGATAATTTTCATTTGGTACCTGATGAATTAGAGACATTGGTAGCCTATGCAAATGGAAAAATCCTACCCAATTGAAAACACCTCCTGAAGAGGAATTTAGACTAGAGTTTGATGAAGTTGCAGAATTACAGAATCATAAAACAAATTAGACATTCATTAAAAGGAAAGATTAGAAATGAACATTTAAGGAATGGGAATCAATGGATTGTTTTAGAAAGAAAATGCAAATACAAAGCAAAAATAAAACAACAATAAAAAACTAAACCATCAGCATTAAAAATTGTTTTGAAAAAAAAGCTACAAAGTTTATCAGAGAAGAAATATAGGAACAGTGATAAATGAGTCATTGTAAAGATAGAAAAATAACCCAAATAATGTATTGTTAGAAGCAAAAGAGAACTTACATATTTTCTTAGTGTCTTTCATTTTATTTTTTCTTTTAATTTAATTAGGCTGTGAATAAATCAGCAGAGACTTTGGCTTTTAGTTCTTTGGCCTTTAGTTCTCGCTTTTTCTTCCTTTTTGTCTCTCTCTCTCTCTCTTTTTTTTTTTTTTTGCTTTTCATTCGTGTCACATTTCTCACAACTTCCTAGTACAAGCCTGCAAGTGTTTAACTGCTTGTAGTCTTGGCCAACCTCCTCACAGCACTTCTAAAAATTGATTTTGGCCAGGCTTTTTATTTCTATCTATCCAAATATTTTAACTAATAGATGGCCATCTACAGCATTCCTAATAGTTCCAGACCTAGTGCTTTTTCCTTTCTTCAAACTCTCATGACAATAGGTTTATTTCTAAATTTAGGGATTAACTAGAAATTCTCTTGTATATTATTTAATCATTTATAATTTAAAATCAGTATTTTGTCCATGTATATTTTTTGAAGAACAGCCTAGATCATATATTTTTCCATCCTTCATACAGTATGTAGTAGGATACTGAATACAGAGTTTGTCCCTAGTATGTGTGTGTGTATATATATATATAGGCTTCCCTAGTGGCTCAGACAGTAAAGAATGTGGGTGCAGGAGACCCAGGTTTGATCCTTGGGTCTGGAAGATCACATGGAAAAGGGAATGGCTACCCATTCTAGTATTTTTGCCTGGAGAATTCCATGGACAGAGGAGCATGGTGCACTACAGTCCATGGGCTCACAAGGAATCAGACACGACTAAGCAACTAACACTTTCACTCCACTTTTCAGTATTCTTGCCTGAAAAATTCCATGGACAGAGGAGCCTGGCAGGCTACAGTCCATAGGGTCACAATGTTGGACACAGTTGAGTGTGCATGCAGAACTATATATACTATCAATAAAGTAATAGTGGTTATCTTGGGATGCTTATATATACTATATGTATATACATGAATTGATTTCAGAAGTAGCATTTCTATATTTACCAAAATATATGACTTGAATCAATGAGATGAAATTATTTCTGCTTGTCCAAATTTACTGCATTAACATATACAAGATGTTTTTCTTTTAAAATCTTATCTCCTTTGGCTCTATTAATTCACTGGGTAAAAATGCATTGGTTGGCATTCAGAACTTTCCCTTCAATTTAGCTGCTTCGATACAACTGAAAGGATAAAGACTGAAACTCAAATTAAAGCAGAATTAGTGTTCTGATAAGCTTTTTCTTTTTATATGATATTTTGATGCACTTTAAAAGGGAGTAAATCTCAATCTTTCTCTAATGTGGTTAATTTTAAAGATGGATATCTAAAGGCAGTTCTAAAATAGAATTATGGCAATGAAATAATAAGGCAATTATATATTGGCTATGTGCATATGTCTGCATGTTTTTCACAAAAGTGTTCCTTCAAAAAAACAGGCACTTAATTAAATTCTTAGCTCAGTCCATAACTTCATTGACAGAGTGAAGCTGTTAGGAAGACATAGAATAGCCATTATAAGAAGCTGATGATTAATAATAACTTCTTATGAATACATAGTAGCTATTTATTGTGGTACTAGAAGATGATTATATGCTAAACCCCTTGTACAGTGTTTTAGTATAAATTAGATGAACGATTTTCTTGTTAAGAATTTTAAAGGACAGATTACATTGACTATATTTATATAGCTAGCGGCCAATAAAACAAACATTTTCTATTATTGAAACCAAGAGCTAAAAGGATATTTTAAGTGCCCTACATTTTTAGATGGAGACATGAATTTTGGGTCAAGTCTCTTTGTTAAGGCACCAGTCAGGCCTAACTTTTATGATAGATGTGTCATACCCAACATTACCCACAAAAATCTCTAGATACATATTTGAAAGGTCAGGCATATGCCATACAAATCTAAAGCATGCTTTTCATTTTTTTTAAAGCAAGAGTCAATTCTCAACCTCCAAGGAAAGTTCTCTTAATATAAAATTATAACATGAATGGAGAGATTTATCTAGCCTCAAACATGAACATTTCCTTATAAGTAAAGTAGATGTTTTCCTTTGCTTTGGCAAGCTAAAGGCAGATGCTTTATAGACACTCTCATGAAGAGAAAAATGAAAACTTTGATTGGTTTGATTAAAATGCATTTGCTCAACCTAATACCAAGCTATTGTTAGTATTTCTATGTTCCACATTTTCTACATGCTATCATTTTGAAGGATGCCAAGGTGCTTTAAAGCTCTGCTAAATAAATCTCTATAGTGAAAATTCCAAAGAAAAAGAAAACACATCCACAGGGTGAGCCCCAGGAAAAATAGACACAAACAAAAAAGCAAATAGACAAAATCAAACTTTGACACCTTCTTATTTATCAAATTAGTTCTCCCATGTATCCTCCTACCTTTTACTGAGGAATATAATTTTTAATAGCAATTTCCTGTTGTTGGTAAGGCCTGACAACCTCATAGCCCCATCAGCAGCACAGCTACTCAGGTTTCACCTCTCTTGGAGCACTTCAAGCTCTAAAGTGATCTCTTGTTTAGAACCCTAAGATCATGCCTTATGGTTCTAGTTTGTATAGATTTTGCCCTGTATCATGACACCTAGCTAAGGGTCAGTTATGAGCAGAAATCCATTCAGCTTCTAGGTGGCAAGTCAATGTTGGCCCTGCTTTTATCTTCCCTTTATAGCCTAGCTCTGTTTTCTACATAAAATCTCCCATAATTTTCTGAAATTTATTTCTGCACAATATCTTCGTGTAGTGATACTTTCAATCTCAAGAGTAGCAACATCTACTCCTGAACATTTATCTCCTGAAATTAGCAACATCTTAAAAGATGACTCCTGGAAACTTTCATTTATCATCCCAAGAATCAGACCTATATGCTGTGAAATTTATGTACAGAGGTAAGCTAATGTTGCAGTTTTTCTAGGTCTGTGAGTATGATAGGGCTGTTGTTCTTGTTCAGTCATCCAGTCACATCTGACTCTGTGACCCCATGGACAACAGCTCGCCTGTCCTGTCTGTCCCTCACTATCTCCTAAAGTTTGCCCAAGTTCATGTCCATTGTCCATGTCCTGTAACCATAGTGTTACTGGTTATCACTTACCACATTTTTCATTAAAATACACAAACTGAATATATATTAATTCTTCATTTTTTTGTGTATAAGAAAATCAATGAGCTCTTTAAGTGGTGAGCAAAGCCATAAAAATAGAAGTGAATCTAACATGTTAAAAGTCTTGCTGGGAAAATGAGTGTATCTGTGTTTATAAAGTCTAACCATCCTATCTACTTTCTTACTAATTTTTTTTTTTCTTTTAAGCTAATAGGCATTATATCCAAACACAGGAAGAAGAATATAATTCCTGGGAGAGAGGTTAAACTCCAATATTATGTAGAAATGATACAGGAATTTTATTGTGTATACAAAACAAATGGAAGATTCATCTACTGCTTAATATTATTCTTGCCAAATTGCATGGAACTTAATTGCTGTAACAGTAGGTAAGCTGTATATTTCTTTTCATTCTCACTAATGAACAATATTTAAATTGATGAAATGCTTCCCATAATTTTCTTATTTTTTCCTAAGCTATTTTCCTTTCTTATTCCAATTAGAACAGGCATTGTTAATTGAGTCTTTATTTCACTGCTTGGCTCACCTTTGCCTTGTGAGTTCCTTAGAAAGGAGAAATCACTATATTTTTTAAACAGATGCTTCATTATGAGAGGTGAGTAGTTCAGTTACATAGCTATTTCACCTTTTCCCCCATGTCTGGCAGTTGTTGTGGGCTGTTAAACAGCCTTAATAGAAGATGAGAACAGCTTCTAGCTATAAGGGCATGAAAACTTCTTTTTTTTTTTTTATTGGTCTCAGTATCTTCATGGATCATTAAATACAATGTAGAGTCATTTTACTGCAGCAAGTGGGTCTCAGAAGGACCTGACAGTTAAATGAAAGTTGTCAGTCTTCTTTCTGTTCTAGGTAAATTGGGTATTAAAAGGCCAGAACCTGGAATTGAGGATCAGAACTGAGAACAATGTACCAACCAAATAAAAGAAATGTAATGAGTGCTAGAGAAATGTATCAGAAGAAGGCACAGGTATTTTAATGTCTAGACAAATAGAGGCCAGTGGTAATAAATCTATAATGTATTATAAAACTATGATGTATCTAAGAATTACAACTGTGCTTTGCATAATAGATAAGTGGTCAACTTATGGTCTAAAATTTACAAAAAAGATCCTGATAAATTGCAGTGGAAAAAGAAAAATAGGGTTTGGAAACTACTAAGAAATCATTAACAATTATAGTTCATTCTTCATCAGGAATATAAGAAATTTTGGATTATTGACATCTGTTCTTATTCAAAATGACAGAAGAAATGGCATTTTACTATATTAACTTTGTACTTTTAAAAATAAAGTTCCAATTACTTTTCATCATTTTATATACAAATGAATCATTCTTCACTTAGAAAACATTTTCAGGCTTAGCATCCTATAATATTTCTGATCAGAGTCTGTTCAATGTAACACTGTATAAAAAATTATAAAGAGTGTTTTAAAAGTTCACATAGGATTTCCGATTGTATCTTCCAAACTTTAGGGTGGGATATATGCTATAGTTAAGAAGGAACTCTTAATCTTTCTTTGCAAAATTATAATTAACACAACTTGCCCTTTATTTTTCCTGTGTCCAAATTCTATAATTTAATGTCTTAAAACTCAAAGGCAATACTTTCTAATATTTGCATTACTGAAGCAAAAAAAAAAGAGGTGAGACAGAATTGGCATTAAGTTTTCATTCACTAAAATACAAGAAAGAAAGAAAGAAAGTGAAGTCGCTCAGTTGCGTCCTACTCTTTGCGACCCCATGGACTGTAGTCTACCAGGCTCCTCAGTCCATAGAATTTTCCAGGCAGGAGTACTGGAGTGGGTTGCCATTTCCTTCTCCAGGGAAGAACTATCATTATTAAAGAGTGCTTCATCCTATTTAAAGAATTCTAAAAGTCCCATGGACAGAGGACTCTGGCAGGCTACAGTCCATAGGGTGTCAAAGAACTGGACATGACTGAAGCAACTTAGCACGTATGCACAGAAAAACTGTCAAGGATTATTTATAACTTGGCACTTAATGTAAGTTTGAGTAACGTAGGTGAATGTTATAATTCTAAGTTACTCTTCCCTTCATCTAGTAAAATTATGAAAAAAAATGATGTCAATATGTGAGCAATTGGTTAGGAAGAACTGAAATACCAAAAAGCAGTTAAAATAACATGGCTTGCTTTTATTATTTTACTCTTCAAGCCCAAAATACTTGAAGATATTTCACTTTCTCTTAATAGACATATCAAGATAAATTTTTTTGGGAGGGAGGTTATCTATTATCCTTAAGACTTAAAACCAGGTTACATTTTCAAAGAAAGCTCAAGGTTACCTTGAGGCTTTAAATCAATAATGTCAAATAGAATTTACCACAATGATAGAAATGTTCTACATCACTATTGTTCAGTGTGATAGCTACTAGCCATACATGGCTATGGAGAATTTAAAATGCAGCTAGTGTGACTAAGAAATTGAATTTTTTATTTTATTCATGTTTATTAATTTGAATATGGATCTAAAATTAGTGGCTACAATATTAGTGCAGGTTTGAACTGTCTGTACAAATGTGATAAACATTTTTGGTTGCTTATGAAGTCTTTGTAGAGCTCATCACACATTTCTCTATTATGGTGATGCATGGCAAGTGAAAGAACTCAAAAGCAGTGGTCCTCATATTTTAATTTCATTGAGATGGTTGTCAAAAGATTTAACTGACTAATTTTAATTCTCCTACATCCAGTATTCTCTGTGAAAACAATCTAACCACATTTATCTGGTATATTACCTGGGTTCTCCAAAACACCAGAATCTATATTTCATATAAGCATTGATTTATCCTATGCATATATATATTGCATATATATATATTCCATATATGTATATTTCATATATATATATAAAAGTGAAGTGAAGTCACTCAGTCTTGTCTGACTCTTTGCGACCCCATGGAGTGTAGCCTACCAGGCTCCTCTGTCCATGGGATTTTCCAGGCAATAGTCCTGGAGTGGATTGCCATTTCCTTCTGTATAATTGGCTTATGCAGATCTTTTGGATACTGAGAAATTCTACTATTTGCAGTTGGCAAGCTGGAAATCCAGGAGGGCATATGGTAAAATTCCAACAAGTTTTAATCTGAAGGCAGAAGATCAATGGCCTGCCTCAAACATAGTTGAACAAAGAATAATTTATAATTTACAAACTTTTCTTGTTCTATTCAGGCTGCCAGTGGATTAAATGAAATTCATCCACATTTGGGAGGGCAACCTGGTTTACTGACACAAATGTTAATCTTATCCAGAAACACCCTCAAAGACATACCCAGAGTAATGCTTAACTACTGATAAATATTAAGACCCCTTGTAGTCCAGTCAAGTTGATACATAAAGGTATCACAATTGGTGTTAAGAAAAAATATATATTTTCTCTTCCTTCACCCCCCAGCATCTTCAATAGATAATACTGAAATTAAAAAAGGCCTCTTTATCCAGTTAATTTAACTATGACTTCTTTTCAATGGTCCTAAGCAAATAAAGAGATTTTCAACAGAAAAGGAATAGCCTACTGTGTTGTGAGTTCCCAATTTTGTTTTTTTTTTTTTTTAACTTTAGACTTTTTATTTTGTATTGGGTATAGACAAATAACAATATTGTAGTAGTTTCAGGTGAACAGTGAGGGGACTCAGCCATACATATACATGTATCCATTCTCCCCCAAATGCACCTCCCATCCAGGTTGACACATAACATTGAGTAGAGTTCCATGTGCTATACAACATGTCTTTGTTGGTTATCCATTTTAAATATAGCAGTATGTACATGATCTTCCCAAATTCCTTATCTCTTCCCACTCAGAGGCCATAAGTTCATTTCTAAGTCTGTGAGTCTCTTTCTGTTTTGCAAGAAGTTCTGCATCATTTCTTTTTTTTTTTTTCATTTTTAGTTTTTTATTTTTTAAATTTTAAAATCTTTAATTCTTACATGCATTCCCAAACATGAACCCCCCTCCCACCTCCCTCCCCATAACATCTTTCTGGGTCATCCCCATGCACCAGCCCCAAGCATGCTGCATCCTGCGTCAGACATAGACTGGCGATTCAATTCACATGATAGTATACATGTTAGAATGTCATTCTCCCAAATCATCCCACCTTCTCCCTCTCCCTCTGAGTCCAAAAGTCCGTTATACACATCTGTGTCTCTTTCCCTGTCTTGCATACAGGGTCGTCATTGCCATCTTCCTAAATTCCATATATTTGTGTTAGTATACTATATTGGTGTTTTTCTTTCTGGCTTACTTCACTCTGTATAATCGGCTCCAGTTTCATCCATCTCATCAGAACTGATTCAAATGTATTCTTTTTAACGGCTGAGTAATACTCCATTGTGTATATGTACCACAGCTTTCTTATCCATTCATCTGCTGATGGACATCTAGGTTGCTTCCATGTCCTGGCTATTATAAACAGTGCTGCAATGAACATTGGGGTACACGTGTCTCTTTCAATTCTGGTTTCCTCGGTGTGTATGCCCAGCAGTGGGATTGCTGGGTCATAAGGTAGTTCTATTTGCAATTTTTTAAGGAATCTCCACACTGTTCTCCATAGTGGCCGTACTAGTTTGCATTCCCACCAACAGTGTAGGAGGGTTCCCTTTTCTCCACACCCTCTCCAGCATTTATTGCTTGCAGATTTTTGGATCGCAGCCATTCTGACTGGTGTGAAGTGGTACCTCATTGTGGTTTTGATTTGCATTTCTCTAATAATGAGTGATGTTGAGCATCTTTTCATGTGTTTGTTAGCCATCCGTATGTCTTCTTTGGAGAAATGTCTATTTAGTTCTTTGGCCCATTTTTTGATAGGGTCGTTTATTTTTCTGGAGTTGAGCTGCAGAAGTTGCTTGTATATTTTTGAGATTAGTTGTTTGTCAGTTGCTTCATTTGCTATTATTTTCTCCCATTCAGAAGGCTGCCTTTTCACCTTGCTTATATTTTCCTTTGTTGTGCAGAAGCTTTTAATTTTAATTAGATCCCATTTGTTTATTTTTGCTTTTATTTCCAGTATTCTGGGAGGTGGATCATAGAGGATCCTGCTGTGATTTATGTCTGAGAGTGTTTTGCCTATGTTCTCCTCTAGGAGTTTTATAGTTTCTGATCTTACATTTAGATCTTTAATCCATTTTGAGTTTATTTTTGTGTGCGGTGTTAGAAAGTGATCTAGTTTCATTCTTTTACAAGTGGTTGACCAGTTTTCCCAGCACCACTTGTTAAAGAGATTGTCTTTACTCCATTGTATATTCTTGCCTCCTTTGTCAAAGATAAGGTGTCCATATGTGTGTGGATTTATCTCTGGGCTTTCTATTTTGTTCCATTGATCTATATGTCTGTCTTTGTGCCAGTACCATACTGTCTTGATGACTGTGGCTTTGTAGTAGAGCCTGAAGTCAGGCAAGTTGATTCCCCCAATTTTGTTTTATTCCTTTCTCTGATTCCCAGTTCTTAAAACAGTGCCTAAAACTGTTTCTAGTACATGGTTTGTTCTGGGAAATATCTGCTGATTAAATGAACCAACAACTAGTCAAGTGGGCCTTAGGAAGGATTACAATGAACAAAGTTAGTGGAGGTGATGGAATTCCAGCTGAGCTATTTAAAATCCTAAAAGAAGATGCTGTTAAGGTGCTGTACTCAATATATCAGCAAATTTGGAAAATGCTGCAGTGGCAGCATGATTGGAAAATTTCTAATCCCAAAGAAGAGCAATGCCAAAGAATATTATATTACTTTACAATTGTGCTCTTTTCACACGCTAGCAAGGTGATGCTCAAAATCCTTCAAGCTAGGTTTCAGCAGTATATGAATTGAAAAATTCCAGATGTACAAGATGGATTTAGAAAAGGCAGAGGAGCTAGAGATCAAGTTGCCAACATCCACTGGATCATGGAGAAAGCAAAGGAGTTCCAAGAAAAGATTTACTTCTGCATTAATCTAGGCCTAGCTGACTGTGTATCATAACTATGGAAAATTCCTGAGGAGATGAGAGTACCAGACCCCTTTACCTGTCTCCTGAGAAACGTGTATGCAGGTCAAGAAGCAGCAGTTAGAATCAGACATTGAAAATGGATTCAAAATTGGGAATGTAAGACAAGGCTGTATATTGTCAAACCTACTTATTTAACTTATATGCAAAGTATATCATGTGAAATGCTGGACTGGATGGATCACAGGCTGGAATCTAGATTGTTGGGAGAAATATCAACAACCTCAGATATAAAGATGATACCACTTTAATGGAAGAAAGTGGAGAGGAACTAAAGAGTCTCTTGATGAGGGTGAAAGAGGAGAGTGAAAAAAACTGGCTTAAAACTCAATATTAAAAAATCAAAACCATAGCATCCAGTGCCATCACTTCATGGAAAATAGAAGGGGGTAAAGTAAAGGCAGTGACAGACTTTATTTTCTTGGGCTCCAAAATCACTGTGGATGGTGACTGCAGTCATGAAATTAAAAGACACTTGCTCCTTGGAAGAAAAGCTATGACAAACCTAGACAGTGTATTAAAAAGGAGAGACATCACTTTGCTGACAAATGTTCATATAGTCAAAGCTAGGGTTTTTCCAGTAGTCATGTATGGATGTAAGATTTGGACCATAAAGTAGGCTGAGCATGGAAGAATCGATGCTTTTGAATTGTGGAGCTGGAGAACACTCTTAAAAGTCCCTTGGACTTCAAGGAGATCAAAGAAGTCTATCCTAAAGGAACTCAATCCTGAATATTCATTGGAAGGACTGATGCTGAAGCTCCAATACTTTGGCCACCTGATATAAAGAACTGACTTATTGGAAAAGACCTTGATGCTGGGAAAGATTGAAGGCAGGAGGAGAAGGGGATGACAGAGGATGAGATGATTGGATGTCATCATTAACTATATGGACATGAGTTTGAGCAAACTCTGGGTGTTGGTGATGGACAGGCAAGTCTGGCATGCTGTAGTCCATGGGGTCGCAAAGAGTCAGACATGACTGAGCAACTGAACTGAATCAATAACCTCAGATATGCAGATGACACCACCCTTATGGCAGAAAGTGAAGAGGAACTAAAAAGCCTCTTGATGAAAGTGAAAGAGGAGAGTGAAAAAGTTGGCTTAAAGCTCAACATTCAGAAAACGAAGATCATGGCATCCGGTCCCATCACTCCATGGGAAATAGATGGGGAAACAGTGAAAACAGTGTCACACTTTATTTTTGTGGGCTCCAAAATCACTGCAGATGGTGTTTGAAGCCATGAAATTAAAAGACACTTACTCCTTGGAAGAAAAGTTATGACCAACCTAGATAGCATATTCAAAAGCAGAGACATTGCTTTGCCGACTAAGGTTCATCTAGTCAAGGCTATGGTTTTTCCAGTAGTCATGTATGGATGTGAGAGCTGGACTGTGAGGAAGGCTGAGCACCAAAGAATTGATGCTTTTGAACTGTGGTGTTGGAGAAGACTCTTGAGAGTCCCTTGGACTGCAAGAAGATCCAACCAGTCCATTCTGAAGATCAGCTCTGGGATTTCTTTGGAAAGAATGATGCTACAGCTGAAACTCCAGTACTTTGGCCACCTCATGCGAAGAGTTGACTCATTGGAAAAGACTTTGATGCTGGGAGGGATTGGGGGCAGGAGGAGAAGGGGATGACCGAGGATGAAATGGCTGGATGGCATCAATGACTTGATGGACGCGAGTCTGAGTGAAATCCGGGAGTTGGTGATGGACAGGTAGGCCTGGCCTGCTGCAATTCATGGCGTTACAAAGAGTCAGACACGACTGAGTGACTGAACTGAACTGAACTGAACAGAACAAGGAAAATCAGAAGTGAAATGATGGCATAGGGGTTTGTGAAGATACAGAGAGTATAATATTTGAGAATTGGTAAAGAAGACAGGTTACATGAAATTCCCAGCTGAGATATAAACATAAAGTATACTGGCACTGGGCATCCCCAGTGAGTCAGCGGTAAAATGTCTGCCTGCAACGCAGGAGATGCAGGTTTGATCCCTGTGTAGGGAAGATTCCCTGGAGGGTAGCATGACAACTCACTTCAGTATTCTTGCCTGGAGAAATCCCATGTATATGAAGAGCCTGGGAGACTACAGTCTATGGTGTTGCAAAGAGTCAACACAACTGAAGCAACTGAGCATGCATGCACGCATATTGGCACTACCATGTATGGTTGAATGGTTTTTCCCTGAAGCTTCAGTATTTTTAAAGACAAAGACATGATCAGTTATATTGATCTTAGCTTAAGATTTGAGCAGAAGTGTGTAATGGAATAATAATAATAAAAAGAAACACATGAAGTTTCCTCTGTAATGGGAAAAAATGGAAGAAGGCTAGTAAGTTGGGTAAAAGTAAAGAAATCAATGAAGAGTATAGTGGAAAATGACAGAAAAGTATGTGCAGAATGACTGAAGCTAGATTCTGGTGATAGAGAGGTTCAAAGTTGAGATTTGAGAAGTTGGGTAACCTAACGCTGCGGAAAATAATAACTTCACTAGGATTGGCTCCTACTATAGATTTGGATCTAGTACCTGGACTGTGCACCAACACATTCTTCTTTCTTACAAGCAAAGTTCTATCTTTGGGTATAGTAGGGTATAGTATGGGTATAGTAGGGCAAGGGGGAATTCCTCTTGAATATGGATATATTTTTTTATTAAATTTATTTAGTGCTATTAATCATCCTCCCTCCATTTTTTTTTGGTTGAAATAACCTATATCTATACAAGTGAAAAAAATGTTTGGGATCTCACCATTACAAGAATCCTTATAACATGCATATTTTTTGTAGTAAAGCTAGTAATATCCATTGTTCAGGAATACAGAATGTGATGAACACTAAAAAAATGGGATGAAATATCATTATTTAGCTAGACTTAAAGAATACTCCATAATTTTAACACAATCTAGCTTTATATATTCAACTTCTACTGGTTGTCTTCTGAAAACTTAGCATTAATCAAGTGGTTGTTATTTCATTTAATCTTCTTCTCTCATTAAATACATTTAGGCTGGGATAAATACTAGTCTTTTTTTCATTTTTTTCTTGATGAGCAAACTGAGGTATGGACAAATTCAGGGCCACAGAACCAGTAGAAATAGTATTTGAATCTAGGTAGATTTTCTCTAGAACCTTAAAACTTAAATACTGTCTACAATGAACATTGAATGTAAATTTTCATTCAACACTTGTTCAGCTTTCTTGTGACCATTGTAGCACTAACAGCAGCATGGAACGCTATTCTTATTTATGTATTCTTTCATGAACTTTATTTATTTTCAATTTCAGCTTAATTTTCATTATTTATAAGAAATTGTCCCTGAGCATGCTTGTAATAGTAATTTCTGACTACTTTTGCATTTTGTAGTACTCATTGTGAAAAACAAGCAAAAAAGGGAAAGGTATACCCAAATGAATGCAGACTTTCCGAGAACAGCAAGGAGAGATAAGAGGGGCCTTCTTCAATGAACAGTGTGAAGAAATAGAGGAGAGAAACAGAATGGGGAAGATGAGAGATCTCTTCAAGAAAATTGGAGATATTAAAGGAACATTTCATTCAATGGTGGGCATGATGCAGGACAGAAATGATAAGGACTGAACAGAGGCAAAAGAGATTAAGAAGAGGTGGCAAGAATACAGAGAAGAACCACACAAAAAAGGTCTTAATGATCCAGATAACCACAATGATGTGGTCACTCTCCTAGAGCCAGACATCTGGAGTGTGAAATCAGGTGGGCCTTAGGAAACATTACTACGAACAAAGCTCTAGTGGAGGTGACAGAATTCTAGCTGAGCTATTTCAAATCCTAAAAGATGATGCTGTTTAAGTGCTGTGCTCATTATATCAGCAAATTCAGAAAATAGCAGTGACCACAGGACTGGAAAAGGTCAGTTTTCATTTCAATCCCAAAGAAGGGAAATGCCAAAGAATATTCCGAAGACAAGGAAGCCTGATGTGGCTGCAGTTTATGGGGTCACAGAGAGTCGTATACTTCTGGGTGACTGAACAAATGTATTCAATGTGGAACCAAAGACTTTCTAGGCCATATGCACCTTACACATTTTGTTTGGCAAATATGTAAATTTTGTGCAGCAACTTTGCTTCCTTCATTAATGGCAGGCACTAATAATGCCTGCATACTCTTGCATTTACTCTAGGCAAGGTCTTAAATTCCTTAACATACCATGTTAGGTACACTCTAATGAAGAATCAGGGCTAGAGCCCAAGATGAAACACATTTGTTATTTTAAATATGATAAAATGAAAGTCTTGTAGAGAATCATACACGAGAGACTTGTAGAGAGTCATATAGGTGAAAGAACAGCCAGACTTTTTATTTTTTCATCTTTGGTGAACAATTTTCTGAACCTCATATCTGATCACTAATTTTATGAGCAATAAGGTAGAATGTTTGGAGGCATAAGTATACTAAAAATAACTGGGATGGAAGATTCTACAAATAAAATAATATAGAGACCTCCTTTTCTCTTGTATTCTCTCACTTTTAATATTTTTTTAGACTTTGTGGCAGGACAATTCAAATGATATTTTGCTTTTGGTTGAAACTTCTTTTACCTGCATCAAGATTATCAGTTCACTGAAGACAAGAAGCAAACCAGGATATGTTCATCATATAACAAAGACTCAAAGGTAGATCATGAAATAATTTTATAGGGCTTGGTAAGTAAGAAATATTAAACAAAAAGAAATTAGAATTCTTTCAGAATACCAAAAATATGCAACTTTAGCTATATTTTAATTAGATCAAGCACTTTCCCTGTTTTCAGTCTTCCTGTGTTTTCAGACTCCCACTTTGCATTTAGATATAACTTCCTTTCCCATTAGGAAATCTGTTTTATAGCTATAATATATTTCCAACAGAAATATGAGTAATAAACCTCCTGTTGATAAAAAATAATAGTTATGCACTAGGCAATTATTCTCACATCATTTGAAACTTTCTGCACCATTATTTTACCTGTATAGTTCATTTTGATTATTATACTACATTTGGGCTTTGGCAGGCTTAGTAGGGGTATATATCTTTTATACTTGAATGGTTTTGAATGGCCTCTCTCTCTCTCTTTCTCTTTCTCTCTCTCCAGTTTACAAACAGGAGTAATAAACAGCTTTTTAAAATGATAACACATTTTATTTTTTGTTGAAATAATGTGATTTTACCTAAAAGAGTCAAGCCAGTGTTATAGTTAAACATCAAAAATGAGAAGGTATATTTTCTTGGTGTAAAATATGTCAGATTTTATAACTAGCCTTGATATTTTCCACTTAACAGAAGACATAGACAATAAACAGCTCAATTTGTACAATATTTTACAATTACCAGTTTTTTATCAAATGTCCTCTTAAGTAGATCCTAAATGTAATCATGGTATTACTATTATCTGTTTACTCTCTTGTGGTTATTAGAAAACCGAGGCTGTGAGAAGTTAAGTTGTGTGTTTTTTCAGCAAATATTTGGCAGAGCTAGAATCTGAATTCAGATTTCCTGACAAAATTCACACTTGTTTCTACTACATTATGTTACCTTCCTGAGTATAAATATTTTAATTATGCACAGAGACCCAGGCACTGTTCCCTTTTGTAGACTCTACATAGCTGTCCACTGTAGCATATTAGTTGCATAATATGCTGATTAATTTTGTTTTGTAGAAAGGAAGCTTTATTCAAGATCTGCATAGTTACTTAAGCAGATACTGTGATGTCTGAAAATTATTGTACATATGTGGGAGGTTTTACATGCTTGTGTATTGTCAAACACTTTCCCTATGAATTGCATATATACCCAAGGTAGACCTAGACTCTGAAAGAATAAATGGTATGTATTGTCATTGACTATAATGTAAAATAGATTAGACTACATTTTAAATCTGCTCAGATGATTTCACATGGACAAACTTGCATTTTCCAGAGTAAGTTTTCAGAACACTATCTCTGGAGCACATGGATACATTTTCTATGGGATGAAAAAAGGTTTTAGAATTTGGTTGTCATTGCATTACACAGTTTTCAACATATGTGCTTATTCCAGGACGTAGTAATGTACTGAGGCCCTTCAAGAGGGGAGAGAATGTAGATTTTCCTCAAAGTCATTTAAACATGTAAAATGTTTTCATAGAGCATCTCACAGGTAACTCATCTACTTTACATATTTACACAGGAGACTGTTTTCCCCCCAGAGGCAGTATATACAGTTCATCTGACCAAGCTAAATCTAAACTGATGCTTCTTTTGCATTTCATGTTGCCAGAAATCATTTCCTTTTCTTTTTCAGATTGATCAATTTTAGAAATAGTTTTGATATTAAATAGCTTTGATATTAAATGGTAAGTATAATTAACATTGTTTAACATTCATGTGCAAAATGAATTAGAAAAATTGTACCATCTATATCAATCAACCTGATTACAATAGTAACATTACTGTCATTTAACAACAGATCTTAGTCTGTAATCCACAAATTCCAAGTTCTGATATAACCTTAATCCATCTGACTATTCTTTTACTAAGAAAATACTAAGCAGAAATATTCACATATTGTTTTAAATTTATTGCTGGAAAAATTGTCTGTAATCCACAAATTCCAAGTGCTGATATAACCTTAACCATCTGAATATTCTAATTTTTTACTAAAAAAATACTAAGCAAGAATATTCACACATTGTTTTAAATTTATTGCTAGAAAAATTGTACTAAATATCTACTTGTAAAAATATTAACTTTGATTGCCAGTTGGCTATTGAATGGTAATTCACATTTTAGGAAGTAAGAAAAATAAAACTATTCTGAGTGCCCATTTCTTCATCTTCAAAATCAGGAAAGTATTTACACATAGCTTTTTGCCATCAGTAGTTATACTCAATGCATGTAAAAAACTTAGTGTGATCTTGACACATTATAAGCTTCAATATGTGTTATTTTTTTGTTATTACTTCTAATAGTGAAACATGAGATATGAACTGATGTTCCATGCCTCCAACATTTTATAGGCATTAAAGGGATTAATTCATGTAATTATTTATACCATTTAGCCACATAAATACTGAACCAAGCAGACAAAAACACTTATCTTTGTGGGAGGATACAATACAATTATAAGTAAATTATATAGCATGTTTAAAAATAATGAGCATTGCATAAAATGAAAAAAGATGCAAACTATAGGATTGGCAGTGTGAGGTAGGAATGACTGATATTTTCAATGGGGTTTCAGTGTAGGCTGCAATGAGAAGGTGACTTTTTAGCAGTGCTATGAAGGAATCATAGAATGATACGGTGGCTATAGAGAGAGAGGAATGAGAAAGCTTGAACAAGGAGGAACATGATTGAACTCCTGCCTTAACTCTGTCACATAGGCATCCAGGGACCCAGGACAATGGTCGAAGTAAGTCTGAGGCTTCCCTTCCAGTAATACAGCAAAAATAGTTTCGGATCAGCCTGGAATGGTTTCTCCAAGCTTTGTGTCCCATGTGTTTCCATAGAAGTCCTGGGTGGAAGCGATTCTTTCTTTCTATTTTATTTATTGTTGTAATTATGTATGAATGTATTAATTTGTATGTATCCACCTCATGCAAACAGTTGACTCATTGGAAAAGATCCTGATGCTGGGAGGGATTGGGGGCAAGAGGAGAATGGGGCAACAGAGATGGCTGGATGGCATCACCGACTTGATGGACATGAGTTTGAGTGAACTCCGAAATTTGGTGATAGACAGGGAGGCCTGGCGTGATGTGATTCATGGGATTGTAAAGAGTCAGACATGACTGATAGACTGAACTAAACTGAACTGAACTGATGGTTGCGCTGAGTCTGATTTTCAGTTCTGCACACAGGCTTTTTCTAGTTGTGGCAAGCATGGGCTACTCCTCATTGCAGTGCAGTGGCTTTTCCTTGTGGTGGCTTCTTTTATCATGAGCATGGACTCCAAGCATGCTGGCATCAATAATTGTGATGCATGGGCTTAGCTGCTCCATGTCAAGTGAGATCTTTTTGGACCCGTGATTGAATTTGTGTCCCTTGCTTTGGCAGGCATATTCTTAATCACTGGACTACCAGGAAAGTCTGCTATTCTTGTTATATATTGTGCTTTTAAATGATATGGATAGGAAGGGAGTAGATATTGCATTAGGTGACAGAATTAAACTTCAATGTAATTTTTGTTGCCTAGAATTATGGGCTAAAATTAGCAGAATAAAGTCTTGAATTTAAGTTAAAACAAACATAAGCGTAATTTGTGAAAATCTGACTAGACTACAGTTTATGTTTTTAAAAAAGATCCACACATAACACACGATTTACTGACTCACACTTTCAGTATGAGCCAATAGGGTGGCACAACTGCCAAATGATAATTCATTCCAAGGCTGCATTTACGGAATATAAGGAACTTCATAATTAGATGAAAAACACAGGCAACCAAAAAAACCTAAAGGATTTTCTTTTTCAAAGGTCAATAACTTGGGATATTTTACATTTTTTTTCCATCTCTCTCCTCAACAAACCCAGGAATTATGGAGATATGATGTGAATTATTGAATGAAAAATGTATACTTCATAATTATATTTTAAATTTATAGCTGATTTTTATTATGTTAGACACAATAAAGAGTGTATATTTATATGTGTTAAATTATTACTCTTTTGAGAGTTGGAACATATAAAAAACATAGAAAGACAAATTATTTACTCCTGTGGGGAAAAAAAAAAAAAAAAAGCCTGACATTTTTGACACACATCCTGGATTCTCCTAGGTCAACAAATAAAATGAAATCCCACTCCGATGTTACTTCTAGTCCTGCCTCTTAGATAAGACATCAGATAATTTGTCAAAACTTATATCACAAGAGGCTAAAACAGCTGTTATTTATGCCAAAGTAGGACTGATGTTCAAGCCGAAACTCCAATATTTTGACAATTTGATGCGAAGAGCTGACTCATTGATAAAGACCCTCATGCTGGGAAAGATTGAGGGCAGGAGAAGAAGGGGATGACAGAGGATGAGATGGTTGGATGGCATCACCGACTCAGTGGACATGGGTTTGGGTGTACTCCGAGTGTTGGTGATGGACAGGGAGACCTGGCGTGCTGCGGTTCATGGGGTGGCAAAGAGTAGGACACGACTGAGCGATCGAACTGAACTGAACTGAATCTGTGAGACTGGTATCAGTATGTGAAGTTCAAGTCCAAGGGACATAGGAGACCTCCCAGTAGCCTGCATGTCACTAATAAGAGAAGGCAGATTAAGAAAGCAGTTGTTAAGGACAGAGGAAGCACTGCTTCCATGACTTTGCTGGGTTTTTAATAGTGATTGTGAATCTAACCTACTCAATGTGGGTCACTTAACAGATATAACCTCAGAGGGCAGTAACTATCATCTGGTTTTCAATTTACTGTAGGCAATATACCAGTGAAGGTAGATGATGAACAGACATTGAAAGCTACAAGCATTTCCTTCTATAGGAAGACTCAGGATACAAAACAAAAATAAACAGACAATATACAGAAGAGAGCCTTGCTATTTAACACATTAATGACATATTTTTCAAAATAATGAAGATTTCACAAACATTTATTGAGTGACTGCTACATGTAAGTTACTATGTCAGACCTTTGGAAGATATATAAATGATGACAACATACCCATACAAAGGAGTTGTGAGTGTGTTAATAAATGTTTGTTCATTAGAATGTAAATTAAACATAATTTATTGAGGGGGAAAAGTTGCATATATATTGTACCACTAAGCAAAATATGATTTTAAAAAATCCATGACAGAGGTTCAAAATGTGGATTTGTATTAAAATACCAGGATAAAATCTTGACTGGAGGAATCACAGTTTCATTAAAAAAAAAAAAAAGAAAGAATCTTTACCTTATTTCTATTAGAACTTTGACATAAATAGGATATGGAGAAAAAACTGAGAATGCAAGAAACAAACCAAAAAGTATAAAATGAGTTTAGGAAAAGATCAACAGTTTGGAGAATAACTTCACCAGGGGAATAACTTGACAATAGGAATAACTTAACCAGGATTTTCTTAATAGAACTTTCCTTTTAATGGAGAGATACATGATAAGCAACTAAAAACATATGTTGAATTATAGATGGTGATAAGTATTAAGAAGAAAAATAAAAGTCAGCTGAACAGAAAAAGACTAAGTAAAAAAGGGCAGCACAGTCACTAAATACATCTGGGAGTGTTATTTTGAAGCATATAACATTTAACTACAATCAAATAAAATGGAAGTACAAGTCACATAAAGTCTTGGGGAAGAACATTTCTAGAGAAGGAAAAAGTAAGGGCAAAGAACCTGATTTGGAAATAAATAAGAATTACAGTCAGAATGCCTGTGTTCTGGAAACAGAATAGCAGAATTCCAAAATTAGAGGCTCTATCCTGCAAGTGGAGAAGATGAGTACAGTACAGTGAGTTTGGAAGGAAGGCAAAAGTCAATTTTGTGTATGTTTAGGTTTTAGATGTGTCTGAGGCATTCAAATAGAAATGTTTAGTAAGATATTGGGAAGACTCTGGAGCTCAACACAGGGTCAAGACTGAAAATCTACCCTTGGTAGAGTGTAATAGCTAATGATATGTGCTTGGGAGACTGCCAGAATTTGAATCCGTGAATTACTATGTACTAGTTTTACAAATATGGCCAAGATAACATATTTCTTTAGTACTCAGTTTCATTGTGTGCATGCTCAATCATGTCTGACTCTTTGCAACCCTATGGACTGTACCCACCAGGCTCCTTTGTTTGTGGGATTTTCCTAGCAAGGATACTGGAGTGGGTTGCCATTTCATCTTCTAGGGTATCTTCCCCACCCAGGGATAGAACCTAGGTCTTCTGTGTCTCCTGCATTGCAGGCAGATTCTTTACCACTGAACCACTGGGGAAGTCCCACTCAGTTGAATTACCAGCCATTAATTATAACAATGTTTAGTATCTGTTATTATTATCATTATTATTATTGATAAATGATGATTAAAGCCATATGATTAGATGAGACAATCTGGGAAGTAAGTATAGGAAGAAAGAGCACAGGATCCTGGAAATCTCTCATTTTAGAGGTCAGGAAAAGATGGATTGGGCAATAAAGTTGAAAAATAGAGTGCTCAATGTAACAGGAGGGAGATCAGTAGTGCTGTGTGGTCAAAGAGAAAAAAATTGTTTTGAGAAGAAATGATTGGTGGTTGAAAATTGCTGAGAGTATGAGTAAAATGAGGGAAGAGAATTGTCTGAAGGCTTGGATCAGCAGGATAGATTCATTGACATCTTGGACAAAAGTGGTTTCAGTTCAATACAGGGAATGAAAGGTATAGTAGAGTCGTTTATGGTTGAACAGGAGACAAGGTAGTAAAGATCAAGTGTAGATGCAACTCTGGAATTCTATTCCAAAGGGGAGCACAGGAATTAGAAGGTAGAAGCACCAGTACTTTGGCCACCTCATGTGAAGAGCTGACTCATTAGAAAAGACTTTGATGCTGGGAGGGATTAGGGGCAGGAGGAGAAAGGGACGACAGAGGATGAGTGGCTGGATGGCATCACCGACTCGATGGACATGAGTTTGAGTGAACTCCGGGAGTTGATGATGGACAGGGAGGCCTGGCGTGCTGCGATTCATGGGGTCTCAAAGAGTCAGACAGGACTGAGCAACTGAACTGAACTGACTGATAGAGTTACATGGCATCAAGGGAGTGCTTTTTCCCTTTAAGACATGAATATGTCCCTGGAATGATAGAAATGATCAAATAAAGAGTAGAAACAAGGTTTCTGAGTTGGTGGTATTAGATGGGATCCTGATGTTCAAGCTGGTTTTAGAAAAGGCAGAGGAACCAGATATAAAACTGCCAACATCCGCTGGATCATGGAAAAACCAAGAGAATTCCAAAAAAACATCTATTTCTGCTTTATTGACTAAGCCAAAGCCTTTGACTGTGTGGATCACAATAAACTGTGGAAAATTCTGAGAGAGATGGGAATACCAGACCACCTGACCTCCCTCTTGAGAAATCTGTATGCAGGTCAAGAAGCAACAGTTAGAATTGGACATGGAACAACAAACTGGTTCCAAATAGGAAAAGGAGTACGTCAAGGCTGTATATTGTCACCCTGCTTATTTAACTTATATGCAGAGTACATCATGAGAAACGCTGGACTGGAAGAAACACAAGCTGGAATCAAGATTGCAGAGAGAAATATCAATCACCTTAGACATGCAGATGACACCACTCTTATGGCAGAAAGTGAAGAGGGGCTAAAAAGCCTCTTGATGAATGTGAAAGTGCAGAGTGAAAAAGTTGGCTTAAAGCTCAACATTCAGAAAATGAAGATCATGGCATCTGGTCCCATCACATCATGGGAAATAGATGGAGAAATAGTGGAAACAGTGTCAGACTTTATTTTGGGGGGCTTCAAAATCACTGCAGATGGTGATTGCAGCCATGAAATTAAAAGACGCTTACTCCTTGGAAGAAAAGTTATGACCAACCTAGATAACATATTAAAAAGCAGAGACATTACTTTGCCAACTAACGTCCGTCTAGTCAAGGCTATGGTTTTTCCAGTAGTCATGTATGGGTGTGAGAGTTGGACTGTGAAGAAGGCTGAGCGCCAAAGAATTGATGCTTTTTCACTGTGGTGTTGGAGAGGACTCTTGAGAGTCCCTTGGACTGCAGAGAGATCCAACCAGTCCATTCTGAAGGAGATCAGCCCTGGGATTTCTTTGGAAGGTATGATGCTAAAGCTGAAACTCCAGTACTTTGGCCACCTCATGGGAAGAGTTGACTCACTGGAAAAGACTCTGATGCTGGGAGGGACTGGGGGCATGAGGAGAAGGGGACGACCGAGGATGAGATGGCTGGATGGCATCACTGACTCGATGGACGTGAATCTGAGTGAACTCCAGGAGTTGGTGATGGACAGGCAGGCCTGGCATGCTGCGATTCATGGGGCCACAAAGAGTCGGACATGACTGAGCGACTGAACTGACTAACTGACTAATGGCTTCAAATACAATTTGTCAATATATCTAGTTTTCAAGATGGTCAAAATGATAAGAAGTATTAACAGAACATTTGGTTATTAATGGTTTAAGATAAACAGATATCTCATAATAAAAGTCATGCAATTAATAAGAACATATAATCTGTACATTTTGTTGGAATTCACAAAACTTTTAGTAAAAATGCCAGAAGTTCAGTTCATGTAAAGAATCAATAGGTGCCAAGAAAGGGTAATTAATCAACATGACTTAAGGCTTCTAAAATTTTCACTGAATGGTTATTAAAAGGCCATAGGAAAAGAAAAAATAAGTGAACAACTAAAAGCTTAAAAATTGGGGGGTCACCATGTAAATTTTGCATTCAAATGTTTTATGTAGTCAGATAGCTATCATGACAAATTTTACTTAATTCTAAAACAGACTAAAAAGTTTTCCTACAAGACAAAAATATATTTCATACTCTGAACTTCAGGCTTATTACCCTGGAAGGAATGTATATCTTCACTTTTCTCCCATAGCAAAATGTGCCTTGCATCAAGGAAGTCTGTAAACTGTCCTTGGTGTTGGTCAGGTTAAAGGATAAAAAAAAAAAAAAAAAAAAAAAAAGATTACATACTTTACAAGAAAAGAACTTTAGTGAAATGGGGTCACTGTTATTCAGATTTTTTTTTTAAACAGTATGCATTATATATTGGGTTAAATATACTTAGGTTGTTCAAGAAAACAAAAAATCATGTAAACATAAAAAAAGTCAGTAAATTGAAAAAAGAAAGTGCTGATTTGAGTTGATTCAAATGTATAAATTACTTCCTGAAAACATCTATGATAAAAACCGCATCTTAAAATTAAATTATATATAGTCAAATGAAGCAAAAAAAGAGAACTATGATTTCTCAGATAGATGTTAAGTGCCTATAAGAAAGCATGATGGCTTGAAAAATTTATCCCAAAGAAAATTTTTGATGGAATGCCATAAGGTGGGTTGAACTATTATTTTTGATAAAGCCCTTAGAGATTTATCTAGCTATTGTGCTAATTTAAAATTCTATGTCCTCAACTAACCCTAGTATATACTGTATATGTATAATATATGTCTTTTAAATAAAAGTACCTTTTATAAAAACAATTCAAAGTGTATACATGGCTCCTTGGAGTTGTGCCAAGAAGTTTTAAGGAGCAGATTTGCAACTTATAAACAGTCAGTAATATGTAATCACAGCTGGGTTATTTTTGTGTTTGTGTGGGAAAGCAATAAACAGATATATAAATAAATGTAACTCATGCAATTTCCAATGCAAATCAAAATATTTTTTAAATGATTTCAAGAGAAGAAATAAGATTTTTTGATTAAAGTATAATACTTTAAATAAATTTCAGTCTGTTATGAGATTTTAAAATTATCACTTTATTACAACTCACACAGATTTCAAGAAAAACTTAGGCAGGTGTGTGTTCCCTTTTAATCTTTTGCTCTCTTCTTCAGAACTTGAGGCATTAAGTTTTGGGAGAGTCTGAAATAAATGAGAATGGGAAAGGTGCTTCCCCCATTAATTCTGAACATAGTTACGGCCTAGGAGAGAGAAAAAAAAAGGAAAGAACTAACATTTGTTGAATCTATTAACTTTTGCATTATTCTTCTAATTCAAAAATAGCACTTCACCATAAAAATCTAGCTATAACTCCTCAGCTTCACTTTAAGTTTGTTCTTTTACTCAGATCACTGTGGTTCTAATTGTTGTTAAATACAGGGGATACTTAGAGTTTATCACACTCAGAATATCAAAGAATGTAACTATTAATCTCTCTTTTTTATGTTATGTTTAAATGTTCATCTTTCCTTAAAATGCTGCATTCCCCTGTTGTCATGATACCACATGCTCGGCTATCCTTCTCCTCTAACTGCTACCCATCTTCATTTGTTGCCCACCTCAAAAAAAAAAAAAAAAAAAAAAGCAATATTGGGTTGGCTAAAAAGGTTCATTTAGCTTTTTCCACTTCCAACCTTTTGGCCAACTCAGTGTACTAGGACTCAGTTTTTACTTATATGCTGAACTAAAATAGCTATAAAACAAAGAAAGAAAGTGAAGTCGCTCAGTTATGTCCAACTCTTTGTGACCCCATGGACTGTAGCTTACCAGAGTACTCCTCCATCCATGGAATTTTCCAGGCAAGAATACGGGAGTGGGTTGCCATTTCCTTCTTTAGGGGATCTTCCTGACCCAGAGATCAAACCCAGGTCTTCTGCATTGCAGGCAGACGCTTTACCATCTGAGACACCAGGGAAGATAGAAACTATAAGCTATAGTTATAGCTAGAGACTATTTCAGAGTTTCTGTTACTAAACCCAATGACAGCTTCATATGATATTCCATTGGGTCTATTTTGAAAGAAAGTCTTCATCTTCACCCTGACATGGCACTCACTATCTGTCTCTTTGGTTCAGTTCAGCATATCTAATCCAAAGGGGGCACCCTAAATCAAACTTAACTAGTTACCTTCCCTTATTCCTCCCTCATCCCTGAAACCAAATCTATCACAATCACAACTCATCTATATTTCATGCCAGGGGAGACATTTCTGTCTCTACAAACCCACTGAAGATAATTCTGTTATCTCTTACTTCTCTCAAAACAAGAGTTGTTATAATTCTGATGGAACCGTCTAGTCTACTGATTGACCCCTGTTCACTAACTGACAAAATTCCTGTGCATGATCAAAGGTGATGCCTTCTGGTTCCTCTTTTTACTTATTTATTTTTCATTTGTGTTAAGACCTTATTCCTTGTTTTGCATTCCTTTGCCTTATAGACAGCTAATAATATCAGTTCAGTTCAGTTCAGTCACTCAGTCATGGCTGACTCTTTGTGACCCCATGGACTGCAGCACACCAGGCCTCCCTGTCCATCACCAGCTCCCAGAGTTTACTCAATCTCATGTCCATTGATTTGGTAATGCCATTCAACCATCTCATCCTCTGTCATCCCCGTCTCCTCCTCCTTTCAATTTTTCCCAGTGTCAGGATCTTTTCAAATGAGTCAGTTCTTTGCATCAGATGGCCAAAGAATTGGAGTTTCAGCTTCAGCATCAGTCCTTCCAATGAATATTCAGGACTGATCTCTTTCAGAATGGACTGGTTGGATTTCCTTGCTGTCCAAGGGACTCTCAAGAGTCTTCTCCAACACCACAGTTCAAAAGCATCAATTCTTCGGTGCTCAGCTTTCTTCACAGTCCAACTCTTACATCCATACATGACTACTGGAAAAATCATAGCTTTGACTAGACAGACCTTTGCTGGCAAAGTAATGTCTCTGCTTTTAATATGCTGTCTAGATTAGTCATAACTTTTCTTCCAAGGAGCAAGTGTCTTTTAGTTTCATGGCTGCAGTCACCATCAGCAGTAATTTTGGAGCCAAAAATTAAAGTCTATCACTGTTTTCATTGTTTCCCCATCTACTTGCATGAAGTGATCCGACCAGGTACCATGAATTTAGTTTTCTGAATGTTGAGCACTAAGCCAACTTTTTCACTCTCCTCTTTCACTTTTATCAAGAGGCTCTTTAGTTCTTCATTTCCTGCCATATGAGTGGTGTCATCTGCATATCTGAGGTGACTGATATTTCTTCTGGAAATCTTGATTCCAGCTTGTGCTTCATCAGTCCAGCATTTCTCATGATGTACTCTGCATAAAAGTTAAATAAGCAGGGTGACAATATGCAACCTTGATGTACTCCTTTCCCGATTTGGAACCAGTCTGTTCCATGTCCAGTCCTAACTGTTGCTTCTTGACCTGTACGCTGATTTCTCAGGAGGCAGGTAAGGTGGTCTGGTATTCCTATCTCTTGAAGAATTTTCCATAGTTTGTGGTGATCCACACAGTCAAAGGCTTTGGCATGTAGCACTGTAACATGGTTGTGTTTGAACTCAAGGGAATTTAAGATATATAGAACCAAAATTGAACTCTCAATTTCTTTCATAATTTTGTGCTTCTCTCTCTTTTTCCCCCTAAGGAAATGTCACCACCAATAATCCAGTGCTCATGAGAATCTTGGCAATAATCCTTTTGATTTCTGATCCCTTCTTCTGTTTCCATTTTTAATTAACCCATGGGTTTTGCAGTATAGAATTCATCTCCTTAATATATATTAAAATATTTATTCCCTCTTCTATAGCCACTTATTTTAAGTGATCAGTTTCCCTCATCTTTATTGAAATCCTCTTTCAATTTGTCTCTCTAATTCCATGCCAGCCCTACTCTGATCTAACAGTGAAAATGAGATTCATTATCACATGAAATAACATTCTACTGGTAAAAGCAAAAGGAAAGAAGGGAGATAAGGAGAATAGATGGAAAAATCAGTACTGCCTATGAGTGCCTGAGTATTAACTTGTTTCAGTTGTGTCTGACTCTGTGACACTGTAGACTGTAGCCAACCAGGCTCCTCTGTCCATGGGTTTCTCCAGGCAAGGAATACTGGAATTGGTTGCCATGCCCTTCTCCAGGGGAATTTCCTGACCCAGTAATTGATTCCACATCTTTTATGTCTTCTGCAGTGAGAGGAATGTTCTTTCCCACTAGCATCACATGGAGCTGCCCATAGCCCCTTTCAATTCTCCTTGAAAACTGGCTAAATCTTCTTTTCCCCATACTATATTTTTTTCAAAATCTTGCTACACACAGCAAATAACAATTAATATGTACTAATATTTTGACTCTTTCTGAAGTTGAGAGGCATTTTGATGGACTTTGAAATGATTCCAAGTTATAGTCTTACTTAATGTCTTGCTCAAAAATCAGATACTGAGTTTTCTAGCCTGTTATGTTTTATCTGACACATCACTTTCACTGGACTGCTGAAACAGTGCAACAAATATTATATTTAGTTATGATGATGACAATTCAAGATTCAATTTTTTATTATTAAGAATAAAACTAATTGCTACAACAAATAGACTCCCCCCACATATATAATGATCAAATAACAAAGAAGTTTATTTACCATTAATGTAAAGTTAAAAAGAGTTCCCCAGTAGGCTGTGGAAGATTTCCTCTATCAGGTACTTCAGGGGCTCAGAACTTTTTTCTGATGTAAAGGATTTTCCATCTTTTGAGGATTTTTTATCTGCATCTAGATAGCATAAGGATAAAGACATATTGTATATATCACACGTTCTATGGAATACCTTGGCCTAGAAAAGATATGCAGAGTTTCCACTCTCATACCATTGTTGGAAACTCAGCTTCGATGCCATCTACTCCAGTAGTGTCTGGGAATCATTCTGTTGCTCTCTATTCAGAAAAAAGAAAGTAGATACATAATAGTTTTGCTTGAAAAAGTGAGCAGGCACTTGATCAAGAAAGACACTGTAACTTTTAGAGTAATCTTTAGTAAGCTAAAAAGTTTTGTTACTTACAAATTGAACATAGAGGGGAAAAAATACACCCAGGATGATAAATTTAATGTCCCCCCACCACCCGCCACCATTACTACACTCCAAAAAAAAAAAAAGTCAAGAAAGGAGAGAAAATGAAAAAAAAAAGATGGGACAAATATAACTAACAAAATAAGATAGATTAAATCTAACAGTATTTGCATTAAATATAAATATATGAAAATTCTAATTAAATGATAGTTTATGAGATTGAATTTAAACGTATACATCCAGGCACACATCCAATAAGACTATGAGTAGTTATAACAGTCAAACTAAAACAAAAGAATGTAGAAAGGTTAAAACCAAAAACAATATAAAAACTGTATAATATGGAAATAAAAAAAGACATCTGTCAGAACCATTGGAATATTATGGGGCTGGTGCACTGGGATGACCCAGAGGGATGGTGTCAGGGGGAAGGTGGGAGGGGGATTCTGGATTGGGAACACGTGTACACCTATAGCAGATTTATGTTGATGTGTGGCAAAACCAATATAATATTGTAAAGTAGAAAATAATAATAATAAATAAAAAATTAAAAAAATTATAATAGAAAAGGGATAGAAATAAGATTTTATGAGACAAATTCACAATTATTTATTTATTAAATTTAAATATATAATCAGACAAAAATATAAGAAAATGTAAATACATAATATTTTAATACCATTATAAACAAGCTTGGACTTATAGAACATATAGGAAATAATATAAACAAAAGCAGAAAAATATTCGTTTTAAAGTCTATATAGATCATAAAATTATCCTGAAATATGAAAAAAATCTCAAAATATTTCAAGGAATTTAAATCATACATAGGGCATTTTCTGATATTATTACACTTTTGAAATATTAATTGAAAAATATGACTAGAAAATTTCTGTATGTTTGGCAATTTTTATAATGGTATCCTAAATACATGTGGAGCAATGGAATAACCATAAGGGGAATTAGAAAATATTTTAAACTTAATTATAATAAAGATATGCTGAAACTGCTTTATGTGTATTTGATGTATTTTTCAACCTTGAATGCATTTATTAGAAAATAAACCTGAAAGCATAGTGAACTAAGCTTTCTTTTCATTAAATAATAACAAAAGAAAAACCTCTAGTAACATGAACTCCAAAAACAATAGGAGTAGTATCATAGTAACATGAGGAACAAAATTAATGAAAGAAAAAATTTCAGTAAGAGACTCAACAAGCCAACTTGGAAAGATATGAATTGGTAAACTTGTGGCAAGACCAATGATAAAAATTAAACAGGTAGTATTTGAAATAATAAAAAGAAATATAATAGCTCCATAGTTAGTGCAAAATAAAAACAAACGAGGATATTATGTATAACTTTATACCAATAAAGTAGAAACTGCTTTCCCAAATTTTATTGGATTCAGTCTCCCAAAACTGACAAAAGAAATGAAAACCAAATAATCCAATTACTATTAAAGAAATCAGATCAACAATTTAAAATATTTCTAAAAGAAAACTCAAGGCTTAGATAGCTTCACTGAGGACAGCTCAGCAAAACAACTAGAATTCTCATACTATACAAATTTGGGCTTCCATAGTTGGCTCAGATGGTAAAGAATCTGCCTGCAATGCAAGAGACCCAGGCTTGATTCCTGGGTCTCAAAGATGCCCTGGCAGAAGTCATGGCAACTCCAGTATTATTGTTTGCGAAATTCCATGGACAGAGGAGCCTTGCAGGCTACAGTCCTTGGGGTCACAAAGAGTCTGACACAATTGAGCAACTAACATACAAATTACTCCCAACTATTCACCAGTTACTCTTCAGGATGTGGGTGTGTGCTGCGTCACCCTGTCATGTCTAACTCTTTGCAACTCTTTGAACTGTAGTCCACCAGATCCCTCTGTCCATCATATTTTCCAGTCAAGAATTCTAGAGTGGGTTGCCATTTCCTTCTCCAGAGGATCTTCCCAATCCAGGGATCAAACCCACATCTCGTGCATTGGCAGGTGGATACTTTACTACCGAGCCACCTGGGAAAGCTCAAGGTTAGTTAGGTAGAGGGAAGTAAATGTAAATCTGTGTTGAGACCTCTCTGTGAAGACAAAACAAAACATAACTATAAGTCATATTATGTCACATCCCTGTTTTAAATTCCCTATTATACAAAATTTCATCATGGTGCTAGTCCTAAGTGTTTCTTCATATCTGACTCCTGCTATCTACTGTATCTCTCATTCATTTCTTTCTCTTAGTCATTTTATCCAGCTTCACTGATAATTTTTAATTCCCTAATTATGCTAGGCTCAGCTCATTCCTTTCTTTGGATATTTATACTGATGTCATTTATTCTGCCTAAAATGGTAACCCTTTCTCTGTCTGTCCACTTCTTACCTTTAGGTCAGTTAAAATGACACTTCTTAAGAATTCCTCACTAATTTCCCTTTCTAAAACAGGCACTTCACATTATGTTGATTCTACCCTACACCTAGTTCTTTTCTTTCTTAGAACATAGCACAACTTGCAACTCTACACGTGTTTATTTATTTTTGGTTGTATCTCCAATTGCAAAAATGCTATCCATGAAAACAGGATCAATGTTTTATGCATTGCTATGTACCCAATGCTTAGAATGGTTCCTGAAGCCTAGTAGGCATTTAAAATATGAGATTAAAATTGTTATACTCTAGGTTTATGAGATATTTGCATATGCTAGTAATAATCATGTTGTATTTCTATTTCCAATTTGGCATTTTCTTCTATGCAACTTCTCTAGAAGTGCAGGATTTGATAATTCCTGAGTCTGTTATATAATACTATGAAATTCCTAGAAAACCACATCTAAACATCAATTCCATTAAATTTGTGTACTTTTTCAGAATGTTTCAAATAATCACATTTGTCTCCATGTCAACAGTACTTGCCTTTATCCACTTTCTCAAGCTGCAACCACTTAATATTTTTAATGACTAATTTGATTATCTTTGGTGCAAAAAACCTCCACACTACTTTTAGTATAATCAATTCATTTTTCTGGACCATCGCTTATAAGTCAGTGCATAGTCTGGTCCCTGTTCAGCTCTTTAGCTGCATTTTTCTGCATTCTTTTGCATAAAGCACCCAACACTGAACTATTTAAAGTTCTGGAAAGCAGTGTTTTCTGTGATCATGCTTTTGCAATTATTATACTGATTGCTGGAACATTGTTCTCCTCCTTCGCGCCTTAATTACTAAATCCCACTTATTTTCCAGATTTAACCTTGCAGATCTTTTCCTCCAGGAGGCCTTCCCTAATTTCCTGGGCCCTGATTAGGAGACCTATCTATATGCAGTTATTTCATCATAACACTTACTGTATTGTACTTGTCTTTCACTTGTCTATCTACCACTACATTGTAGAAATCGGGTCTCATTGACATATTGAGAATTCAGCTTAGAGCTTGGCTCACATAGTGGACAATGCATTTTTTTTTCTCCAGAAGGAGTGAAGTAAGGAAAAAAAGAAATGGTGAGAGAGATGAAGGAAGAAAGGAATAGAGAGAGAAGAGGTGAGAAAGACGGAAGGTATAAAGGAAGGAAGTGAAAAAGAGAAGAAGAATAAATAATCATGTTAGGCATTGCATTAAAGCCGTGGTTGAAAAACTTTTCCTCTAAAGGGTCAGATAGTAAATATTTTAGACTTTGTGGGACATATGGGCTCTGCCTTATATTCAACTCTGCCATTTTAACACAAAAGTATGCTATACTCCAGTAAAACTGTATTTATAAAAATAAGTAGCTGGATAGATTTGACTTGAGGGCCATAATTTTCTAGTTACTGCATTAGAGGCTTTATTTACATTATTTATTACTTCTAACAACAACTTTTCATGAACAGTGAGCCTAAAATAGATTATGTAATTTGTCCAAATCCACAGAACTAATAATAATGAAGTCCTAAGTCTGCTTAACTCTGCACAGAAGAAAGGAGAGAAATGAGAGCCAAAATACTATGGACAAGTCACTTGGTATTCCTCTTTTACAGATTAAAAATCTGCAGTTTAATAAAATTTGCTAAAGTTTATATGGATAGTATTTAAATTTATCTCTTATTAATGAGATGCCTTAAGCTCTTAACCATTGGTACATGCCAATTTTATTGAATTAAAATCTCTCTCATTTTTAAATTTTCTGCTATTTTAGAAAATGGTTGATCTGAAGAAGATTTTGTAGCAATTTGAAGTTTCAGCTTATTTCCTATTGTTCCTCTTGTTGGTTCTCTTAAAACAAAATGCCAGCTAAATTAATTATCTGATTTTTGCAGGGAAGTAAGTAGCCAATAAATATTGCTTAACTTCTACATTTAAACAAAGCCTAACCATATTACCTAGCATCAAAGAAGATGAGTGAGCATGAAGAAATAGAGTACATTTAATATAGGTTCAGAAATTATTATTTAAGAGATCAGAATTTTAGACAAAGTGTTTAGATTTTTAAATTGGATTTATATGTCTATGCCAATGAATAAAAGGAGTATGGGAGTGGATACTGAATAAAGTTGAACAGTATAAAAATAAAGTAGCTAAATATACCATTTTAAGTGGTACTCAATGTCTCTTGAGTTCTATTTACAGTAATTCCTTGGTTTGTGATAATGAGGGACAAGCTATTGGAATAAATAATTCAGTAACCCCTTATGATTATACAGTGGAAGTGAGAAATAGATTTAAGGGACTAGATCTGATAGATAAGAGTGCTGGATGATAATGGATGGAGTTAGTGACATTGTATAGGAGACAGGGATCAAGATCATCCCCAAGAAGAAAAAAATGCAAAAAAGCAAAAAGGCTGTCTGAAGAGACCTTACAAACAGCTGTGAAAAGAAGAGACGTGAAAAGCCAAGGAGAAAAGCAAAGATATACCCATCTGAATGCAGAGTTCCAAAGAATAGCAAGGAGACATAAGAAAGCCTTCCTCAGAGATCAGTGCAAAGAAATAGAGGAAAACAATAGAATGGGAAAGACTAGAGATCTCTTCAAGAAAATTAAACATACCAAGGGAAAAATTTCATTAAAAGATGGGCTCAATAAAGGACAGAAACAGTAAGGACCTAACAGAAACAGAAGATATTAAGAAGAGGTGGCAAGAATACACAGAAGAACTGTACAAAAAAGATCTTCATGACCCAGATGATCATGATGGTATGATCACTCACCTAGAGCCAGACATCCTGGAATGTGAAGTCAAGTGGGCCTTAGGAAGCATCACTATGAACAAAGCTAGTGGAGGTGATGGGATTCCAGTGGAGCTATTTCAAATCCTGAAAGACGATGCTGTGAAAGTGCTCCACTCAATATGTCAGCAAATTTGGAAAACTCAGCAGTGGCCACAGGACTGGAAAAGGTCAATTTTCATTCCAATCCCAAAGAAAGGCAATGCCAAAGAATGCTCAAACTACCACACAATTGCACTCATCTCACACGCTTGTAAAGTAATGCTCCAAATTCTGCAAGTCACGCTTCAGCAGTACATGAACTGTGGACTTCCCTATGTTCAAGCTGGTTTTAGAAAAGGCAGAGGAACCAGAGATCAAATTGCCAACATCAGCTGGGTCATCAAAAAAGCAAGAGAGTTCCAGAAAAACATTTATTTCTGCTTTATTGACTATGCCAGAGACTTTGTGTAGATCAAAATAAACTGTGGAAAATTCTTCAAGAGATGGGAATACCAGACCACCTGACCTGCCTCTTGAGAAACCTATATGCAGGTCAGGAAGCAACAGTTAGAACTGAGCATAGGACAACAGACTCGTTCTGAATAGGAAAAGGAGTACTTCAAGGCTGTCCACTGTCACCCTGCTTATTTAACATATATGCAGAGTACATCTTGAGAAATGCTGGGCTGGAAGAAGCACAAGCTGGAATCAAGATTGCCGGGAGAAATATGAATCACCTCAGAAATGCAGATGACACCACCCTTACGGCAGAAAGTGTAGAAGAACTAAAGAGACTCTTCATGAAAGTGAATGAGGAGAGTGAAAATGTTGGCTTAAAGCTCAACATTCAGAAAACGAAGATCATGGCATCTGGTCCCATCACTTCATGGCATACAGATGGGGAAACAGTGGAAACAGTGACTGACTATTTTTTTGGTCTCCAAAATCACTTCTGATGGTTACTGCCATGAAATTAAAAGACTCTTACTTCTTGGAAAGAAAGTTATGACCAACCTTGATAGCGTATTAAAAAGCAGAGACATTGCTTTGCCAACAATGGTCTGTCTAGTCAAGGCTATGGTTTTTCCTTTGGTCATGTATGGATGTGAGAGTTGGACTGTGAAGAAAGCTGAGCACTGAAGAATTGATGCTTTTGAACTGTGGTGTTGGAGAAGACTCTTGAGAGCCCCTTGGACTGAAAGGAGATCCAACCAATCCATTCTAAAGGAGACCAGTCCTGAGTGTTCATTGGAAGGACTCATGTTGAAGCTGAAACTCCAATACTTTGGCCACCTGATGCAAAGAGCCGACACATTTGAAAAGATCCTGATGCTGGGAAAGATTGTGGGCAGGATGAGAAGGGGATGACAGAGGATAAGATGGTTGGATGGCATCACCGACTCAATAGACATGAGTTTGGGTAAACTCCTGGAGTTGGTGATGGACAGGCAGGCCTGGCATGCTGCAGTTCATGGGGTCACAAAGAGTCAGACACAACAGCAACTGACTGAACTGAACCCCAGTTAGAGATGAGGTAATACAGGAACTGGTGCCAGAAATGTTCACTTTGAGTTCCCAAGCTTTTAAAATTTATGGCCTTACATATCTGACCTATTACATTGTATGGGGCCTTGGACAATTAAACTACTTTAAAACTTGAGTTCCTAATCTCTGAAAGAGAGATGCCTATAGGTTGCAAAGTCCAAATGCTGTTACAAAAGCAACGTCAGCTGGATCCACTCATTCTATCATTTCCTACTTATACGAAAAAAAACCTAAACTGTTTTTGGTTTCTTTGAGTTTGACTTTGTCTAAAGGCCATGGTTCATTCATCCACTAGTTACTTAAACTGAAAACAGATATGAAAGGAAAAATCACATCCTGTGCTAAAGTCTTTGGAGCAGACTGTTTTTAGACTCTGCTTATTAATTCAAACAGAATTAATAGTTTCATTAGTAAAAAAAAAAAAAACCTGACATGTTTACATGTCAAACTACTACCTGATGGAGGTGGGCAGTGGAGAGGATGAGTGGTCCCATGAGTGGAGATAGAGTTCCAAGAAAGATATTATATATTCTTTCATAACCAATGAAAGACTGAGTTAACAGTAAAGTCTGTGGCCGGGAGAAAGAACAATGTTAATAAGGACCTAAACGAAGATTATAGAATGAACAATAGTGTAGATTATTCTAGCCAGTCACATGCAATTAAAAATTACACACACACACATGCATATATATATATATATAACCAAAATATCAATATGTACTTATTAGAATATTAGAATATATATATTCTAATAGGATTTTCCAGGTGGTGCTGGTGGTAAAGAACTCACCTGCCAATGCAAGAGATGTAAGAAATGCGGGTTCTATCTCTGGGTTGGGAAAATCCCCTGGAGGAGGGCATCAAAACCCACTCCATTATTCTTGCCTGGAGAATCCCATGGACAGAGGAGACTGGGGGCTGCAGTACATAGGGTCACAAAGAGTTGGACACTACTGAAATAAGTTAGCATATATATATGTGTACATATATATGTGTGTGTATATATATATATACTAATAGCTAAATATTGATATTTTGGTGTAAAAAAAGGGGACATATGTATACCTGTGGCTGATTTGTGTTGACGTTTGACAGAAACCAACACAATTCTGTTAAGCAATTATCCTTCAATTAAAACAAAATCTACAATATACTTATATCAGTGAGAAGAACTTAATTTCGTATTTCTAGGTAGAACAACATAAAATGAAACTTAGTTCTAAGAGGTCTGTTTGTAGTTCTGATATTGCTGTTAATCATGTTTTTATTTATAAGGTTAATTATTATTAAGTACAAGTACTTTGTCCAGTTCTACTGTTAATTCAAGGACATTGGACCAGGTAATATAAATATAATTATGTGCTTAATCCATGCTAAATGCCTTGTTAAGCACTTTACATGCAGTATCTCCTTTAATTCTTTTTTTATTTTTTAATTAATTAATTTATTTAATTTTTATTTACACTTTATTTTACTTTACAATACTGTATTGGTTTTGCCATACATTGACATGAATCCACCATGGGTGTACATGCGTTCCCAAACATGAACCCTCCTCCCACCTCCCTCCCCATAAAATCCCTCTGGGTCATCCCCATGCACCAGCCCCAAGCATGCTGTATCCTCCTTCGGACATAGACTGGCGATTCGATTCTTACATGATAGTATACATGTTTCAATGCCAGTCTCCATATCATCCCACCTTCTCCCTCTCCCTCTGAGTCCAAAAGTCTAGTATACACATCTGTGTCTTTTTTGCTGTCTTGCATACAGGGTCATCATTGCCTTCTTTCTAAATTCCATATATATGTGTTAGTATACTGTATTGGTGTTTTTCTTTCTGGCTTACTTCACTCTGTATAATCGGCTCCAGTTTCATCCATCTCATCAGAACTGATTCAAATGTATTCTTTTTAATGGCTGAGTAATACTCCATTGTGTATATGTACCACAGCTTCCTTATCCATTCATCTGCTGATGGACATCTAGGTTGTTTCCATGTCCTGGCTATTATAAACAGTGCTGCGATGAACATTGGGGTACATGTGTCTCTTCCAATTCTGGTTTCCTTGGTGTGTATGCCCAGCAGTGGGATTGCTGGGTCATAGGGCAGTTCTATTTGCAATTTTCTAAGGAATCTCCACACTGTTCTCCATAGTGGCTGTACTAGTTTGCATTCCCACCAACAATGTAGGAGGGTTCCCTTTTCTACACACCCTCTCCAGCATTTATTGCTTGCAAATGTTTGGATCGCAGACATTCTGACTGGTGTGAAGTGGTACCTCATTGTGGTTTTGATTTGCATTTCTCTAATAATGAGTGATGTTGAGCATCTTTTCATGTGTTTGTTAGCCATCTGTATGTCTTCTTTGGAGAAATGTCTATTTAGTTCTTTGGCCCATTTTTTGATTGGGTCATTTATTTTCCTGGAATTGAGCTGCATAAGTTGCTTGTATATTTTTGAGATTAGTTGTTTGTCAGTTGTTTCATTTGCTATTATTTTCTCCCATTCAGAAGGCTGTCTTCTCACCTTGCTTATATTTTCCTTTGTTGTGCAGAAGCTTTTAATTTTAATTAGATCCCATTTGTTTATTTTTGCTTTTATTTCCAGAATTCTGGGAGGTGGATCATAGAGGATCCTGCTGTGATTTATGTCTGAGAGTGTTTTGCCTATGTTCTCCTCTAGGAGTTTTATAGTTTCTGGTCTTACGTTTAGATCTTTAATCCATTTTGAGTTTATTTTTGTGTGTGGTGGTAGAAAGTGATCTAGTTTCATTCTTTTACAAGTGGTTGACCAGTTTTCCCAGCACCACTTGTTAAAGAGATTGTCTTTACTCCATTGTATATTCTTGCCTCTTTTGTCAAAGATAAGGTGTCCATATGTGTGTGGATTTATCTCTGGGCTTTCTATTTTTTTCCATTGATCTATATTTCTGTCTTTGTGCCAGTACCATACTGTCTTGATGACTGTGGCTTTGTAATAGAGCCTGAAGTCAGGCAAGTTGATTCCTCCAGTTCCATTCTTCTTTCTCAAAATTGCTTTGGCTATTTGAGGTTTTTTGTATTTTCATACAAATCTTGAAATTATTTGTTCTAGTTCTGTGAAAAATATGGCTGGTAGCTTGATAGAGATTGCATTGAATTTGTAAATTGCTTTGGGTAGTATATTCATGTTCACTATATTGATTCTTTTGATCCATGAACATGGTATATTTCTCCATCTATTAGTGTCCTCTTTGATTTTTTTCATCAGTGTTTTATAGTTTTCTATATATAGGTCTTTAGTTTCTTTAGGTAGATATATTCTTAAGTATTTTATTCTTTTCATTGCAATGGTGAATGGAATTGTTTCCTTAATTTCTTTTTCTACTTTCTCATTATTAGTGTATAGGAATGCAAGGGATTTCTGTGTGTTGATTTTATATCCTGCAACTTTACTATATTCATTGATTAGCTCTAGTAATTTTCTGGTGGAGTCTTTAGGGTTTTCTATGCAGAGGATCATGTCATCTGCAAACAGTGATAGTTTTACTTCTTCTTTTCCAATTTGGATTCCTTTTATTTCTTTTTCTGCTCTGATTGCTGTGGCCAAAACTTCCAGAGCTATGTTGAATAGTAGCGGTGAAAGTGGACACCCTTGTCTTGTTCCTGACTTTAGGGGAAATGCTTTCAATTTTCCACCATTGAGGATAATGTTTGCTGTGGGTTTGTCATATATAGCTTTTATTATGTTGAGGTATGTTCCTTCTATTCCTGCTTTCTGGAGAGTTTTTATCATAAATGGATGTTGAAATTTGTCAAAGGCTTTCTCTACATCTATTGAGATTATCATATGGCTTTTATTTTTCAATTTTTTAATGTGGTGTATTAAATTGATTGATTTGCAGATATTGAAGAATTCTTGCATCCCTGGGATAAAGCCCATTTGGTCATGGTGTATGATCTTTTTAATGTGTTGTTGGATTCTGATTGCTAGAATTTTGTTGAGGATTTTTGCATCTATGTTCATCAGTGATACTGGCTTGTGGTTTTCTTTTTTGGTAGTATCTTTGTCAGGTTTTGGTATTAGGGTGATGGTGGCCTCATAGAATGAGTTTGGAAGTTTACCTTCCTCTGCAATTTTCTGGAAGAGTTTGAGTAGGATAGGTGTTAGCTCTTCTCGAAATTTTTGGTAGAATTCAGCTGTGAAGCCGTCTGGACCTGGGCTTTTGTTTGCTGGAAGATTTCTGATTACAGTTTCAACTTCCATGCTTGTGATGGGTCTGTTAAGATTTTCTATTTCTTCCTGGTTCAGTTTTGGAAAATTGTACTTTTCTAAGAATTTGCCCATTTCTTCCACGTTGTCCATTTTATTGGCATATAACTGCTGGTAGTAGTCTCTTATGATCCTTTGTATTTCTGTGTTGTCTGTTGTGATCTCTCCATTTTCATTTCTAATTTTATTGATTTGATTTTTCTCTCTTTGCTTCTTGATGAGTCTGGCTAATTGTTTGTCAATTTTATTTATCCTTTCAAAGAACCAGCTTTTGGCTTTGTTGATTTTTGCTATGGTCTCTTTTGTTTCTTTTGCATTTATTTCTGCCCTAATTTTTAAGATTTCTTTCCTTCTACTAACTCTGGGGTTCTCCAATTCTTTCTTTTTTAGTTGCTTTAGGTGTAGAGTTAGGTTATTTATTCGACTTTTTTCTTGTTTGTTGAGGTATGCCTGTATTACTATGAACTTTCCTCTAAGCACTGCTTGTATAGTGTCCCACAGGTTTTGGGTTGTTGTGTTTTCATTTTCATTAGTTTCAATGCATATTTTGATTTCTTTTTTGAGTTCTTCTGTGAGTTGTTGGTTATTCAGAACTGTGTTGTTCGACCTCCATATGTTGGAATTTTTAATAGTTTTTCTCCTATAATTGAGATCTAATCTTAATACATTATGGTCAGAAAAGATGCTTGGAATGATTTCGATTTTTTTAAAATTTATCAAGGTTAGATTTATGGCCCAGGATGTGATCTATCCTGGAGAAGTTTCCATAAGCACTTGAGAAAAAGGTGAAATTCATTGTTTTGGGGTGAAATGTCCTATAGATATCAATTAGGTCTAACTGGTCTAATGTATCATTTAAAGTTTGCATTTCTTTGTTAATTTTCTGTTTTGTTGATCTGTCCATAGGTGTGAGTGGGGTATTAAAGTCTCCCACTATTATTGTGTTATTGTTAATTTCCCCTTTCATACTTGTTAGCATTTGTCTTACATATTGCGGTGCTCCTATATTGGGTGCATATATATTTATAATTGTTATATCTTCTTCTTGGATTGATCCTTTGATCATTATGTAGTGGCCTTCTTTGTCTCTTTTCACAGCCTTTGTTTTAAAGTCTATTTTATCAAATATGAGTATTGCCACTCCTGCTTTCTTTTGGTCTCTATTTGCGTGGAATATATTTTTCCAGCCCTTTACTTTCAGTCTGTATGTGTCCCTTGTTTTGAGGTGGGTCTCTTGTAAGCAGCATATAGAGGGGTCTTGTTTTTGTATCCATTCGGCCAATCTTTGCCTTTTGGTTGGGGCATTCAACCCATTAACTTTTAAGGTTAATTATTGATAAGTATGATCCTGTTACCATTTACTTTATTGTTTTGGGTTTGGATTTATATGCCCTTTTTGTGTTTCCTGTCTAGAGAATATCCTTTAGAATTTGTTGGAGAGCTGGTTTGGTGGTGCTGAATTCTCTCAGCTTTTGTTTGTCTATAAAGCTTTTGATTTCTCCTTCGTATTTGAATGAGATCCTTGCTGTGTACAGTAATCTGGGCTGTAGGTTATTTTCTTTCATCACTTTAAGTATGTCTTGCCATTCCCTCCTGGCTTGAAGAGTTTCTTTCAAAAGATTTGCAGTTATCCTTATGGGAATCCCCTTGTGTGTTATTTGTTGTTTTTCCCTTGCTGCTTTTAATATTTGTTCCTTGTGTTTGATCTTTGTTAATTTGATTAATATGTGTCTTGGGGTGTTTTGCCTTGGGTTTATCCTATTTGGAACTCTCTGTGTTTCTTGGACTGGAATGATTATTTCCCTCCCCATTTTAGGGAAGTTTTCAACTATTATCTCCTCAAGGATTTTCTCATGGTCTTTCTTTTTGTCTTCTTCTTCTGGGACTCCTATAATTCGAATGTTGGAGCATTTCATATTGTCCTGGAGGTCTCTGAGATTGTCCTCATTTCTTTTAATTCGTTTTTCTTTTTTCCTCTCTGCTAATTTATTTCTACCATTCTATCTTCTATTTCACTAATCCTATCTTCTGCCTCCATTATTCTACTGTTTGTTGCCTCCAGAGTGTTTCTGATCTCATTTATTGCATTATTCATTATATATTGACTCTTTTTTATTTCTTCTAGGTCCTTGTTAAACCTTTCTTGCATCTTCTCAATCCTTGTCTCTAGGCTATTTATCTGTGATTCCATTTTGATTTCAAGATTTTGGATCATTTTCACTATCAATATTCGGAATCCTTTCTCAGGTAGATTCCCTATCTCTTCCTCTTTTGTTTGGTTTGGTGGGCATTTCTCCTTTTCCTTTGCCTGCTGAGTATTCCTCTGTCTCTTCGTCTTGGTTATATTGCAGCGTTTGGGGTGGCCTTTTTATATTCTGGTAATTTGTGGAGTTCTCTTTATTATGGAGCTTCCTCACTGTGGGTGGGGTTGTATCAGTGGCTTGTCAAGGTTTCCTGGTTAGGGAGGCTTGTGTTGGAGTTTTGGTGGGTGGAGCTGGGTTTCTTCTCTCTGGAGTGCAGTGGAGTGACCAGTAATGGGTTACGAGACGTCAAAGGTTTTGGAGTAGCTTTGAGTTGCCTGTATATTGAAGCTCAGGGGTGTGTTCCTGTGTTGCTGGAGAATTTGCGTGGTATGTCTTGCTCTGGAATTTGTTGGCCCTTGGGTGGAGCTTGGTTTCAGTTTAGGTATGGAGGCATTTGATGAACTCCTATTGCCTAATGTTCCCTGAATTCAGGAGTTCTCTGATGTTCTCAGGCTTTGGACTTAAGCCTCCTGCTTCTGGTTTTCAGTTTTATTTTTACAGTAGCCTCTAGACTTCTCCATCTATACAGCACCGATGATAAAACATCTAGATTAAAGATGAAAAGTTTCTCCACATTGAGGGACACCCAGAGAGGTTCACTGAGTTACATGGAGAAGAAAAGAGGGAGGGGGTAGTTAGAGGTGACTGGAATGAGATGGGGTGAGATCAAAAGAGGAGAGAGCAAGCTAGCCAGAAGTCACTTCCTAATGTGCACTCCATAGTCTGGACCGCTCAGTGGTATTTACGGAGTTATACAGGGAAGAGGAGAGGGAGGAAGTAGACAGAGGTGGCCAGGAGGATAAGAGAGAGGAACGAAAAGGAGAGAGATAAATCCTGCCAGTAACCAGTTCCTTAGGTGTTCTCCACTGTCTGGAACACACAGAGATTCACAGAGTTGGATAGAGAAGAGATGGGGGAGGAAAGAGACAGAGGCCACCTGGTGGAGAAAAAGGAGAGTCCAAAGGAGGAGAGAGTGGTCAAGCCAGTAATCTCACTATGAGGTAAAATTGGGTAGTGAAGTTTGGGTTTTTAAATGTACAAAATTGACAACAAAAAACAAAAAGCAAAGATTAAAAATCTAGAGTAGAGGTTGGATTTTCAAAAATACAATATTAAAGAAAGGAAGCAGAAGGAAAAAAGAAAAAGAAAAGAAAAGAAAAGAAAAGAAAAGAAAAAAGCCACAAGAATTATTTAAAAAACACCAACAACAACCATACAAAGACTATATATGGTCTTTGCCTTAAAAAAAAATAGAGTCTTTTTTTTGAACAGTAATAGTGGGTTATAGAAATAAAAATTAGAGGAGAAATAGAAGACTTAACAATTAAAAAAAAAGTTAGGAAAAAAAGAAAGAAAAAATAAGAAAAAAAAGAAAAAAATAAAAGGAATGATTGTAAAAATAGTAAAGATATACCTGGCCCTTCTCTGATGTTGTGGGCCATGTGGGGTCACTTCCAAGGCAGTTCCCTCTGTTTAACTTCTTCTGTTTGCTGGTTTTTTAGGCTCACTAGTTCAGTCGTGCTGTGGGGAGGGGGGGATGCTGCAAACAAATAGCACTGTTGTGTACACACAGTGTCTCAGCCCCGCTGGACCTGTCCCTTCTCGCGGCGCACAAACCACTCCGGTTCTACGATGCTCAGCCAGGAACCATCTGAGGCCGGCCCTAGGCTGTGTGCCCCTCCCTGGTCTAAGCCGCTCAGGTTCAGCGCTCAAGTAGCCCTCAGAGGCTCAGATTCGGTTGGGACTGTGTTTTGTGCCCTTCCCAGGTCCGAGTAGCTCAGGAGTTTGGCAAGTGCGGTCGCTGCGACTTGTCACCTTTTCTGTCTCTGCTGCTCAGTTTTCTGGGTGTACCGCTGGTGCCCCTTGTGAGGCAGATGGTGACTGTCCAGCACCCCCAGAAGTCTTAGCAAAGAAGCCAGCTTGCAGTTTGGTAGGTAGAGTCTCACTGGGGCTGCAATTGCCCCTTTCCAGCCCTTACGGCTCTGGCTGCCTGTCCCTGGTGGGGGATGGTCTGCAGCCGGCTATTTCCGTTCCGTCCTTTGTTCTGTGCGCGGTCCTGGCAGTGTCTTATGTTCGAGTTTTTCGCATGGTAGCTATCCAAGTTTGCTAGCCCAAGTTAGATCGTTCTGGTTGTGCGTGGGGCGTTCCTGCCCAATTCTTACAAAGCACTGCAGCCCGTGCCTCCTGCGCTTCCCTGCCCTGCCCCCACTTCCCAGTGGCGGATGCAGGCGTCTGCGCTGCTTTTCCACTGGGGGAGTTACTGTTGGGCTTGTAATCTGGTGGTTTTAATTATTTATTTATTTTTCCTTCCCATTAGGTTGCCCTCTGTGTTTCCAAGGCTCGCCACAGACTCGGCAGGGAGAGTGTTTCCTGGTGTTTGGAAACCTCTCCTAAAAATTCCCTTCCCAGGATGGGCTTCCCTTCCCAGGATGGAGCTCCCTCCCCACCTCCTTTGTCTCCTTTTCCGTCTTTTATATTTTTTCCTACCTGTTTTTGAAGACAATGATCTGCTTTTCTGGATGCCTGATGTCCTCTGCCAGCATTCAGAAGTTGTTTTGTGGAGTTTTCTCAGCGTTGAAATATTCTTTTGAGGAATTTGTGAGGGAGAGAGTGGTCTTCCCGTCCTATTCCTCCACCATCTTAGGACCGCCCCGCCTCCTTTAATTCTTAAAACAACTTATATCACATAGGTATTTCAGTCCCATGTTATTGTTGAACAAATTGAGGGTGGGCTGGTGTATTGTAGAACTTAATTACCTTGCCTAAGACCACAAGGCTGGTATTTGACACAGGCATTTCCAACTTCTAAGTCCAAACTCTTAATCAATATATTGTATTACTTTAAGTGGCTCATTATTTCAGATATGTTGCCACTTTAACAATTTACATATTCCATAAGAATTTTTGTGGCTGCTATTATCATTATGAGTTGGACACGACTGAGCAACTTCACTTTCACTTTTCACTTTCATGCATTGGAGAAGGAAATGGCAACCCACTACAGTGTTCTTGCCTGGAGAATCCCAGGGACAGGGGAGCCTGGTGGGCTGCCGTCTATGGGGTCTCACAGAGTCGGACACGACTGAAGTGACTTAACAACAGCAGCAGCAGCAGCAGCAGCAGCAGCAGCAGCAGCAGCAGCGGCGGCGGCGGCAGCAGCAGCAGCAGCAGATGAAAGGAAAAACATTTCTGATTAAAACAATGGAGCAAGCCCCATTTGGCTGGAATTAGTGAATAATGCCAGGTGTGACTTTGTTTACCCAGCTGTCATAAGTGGCTACAACTGAAATGTGATCCTCTACTTGGCAAAATATTACATAATTTAAATATGTGTGGAGAAAACTGATTAAAAGGTGAATTATTCACCAAGAGAACAGAAATTCTCTTTCCTCTTACTATTCCTCTTTTAACAAACTGTCACACTAAGCTTAACCATTCTTCCAAAACATGAAACCAAGCCCTTCTGTGCAATTTTCAAACACTTCCACAAATGAATAGATGTAGCAATGTGTCATGAAGTCTTGCCAATTTACAATGCCTACATTATTTCACAATAATATATTTTTTATTTAAAAGCTATTTTATTGCCTCTTTACAATTTTCAACGTGCATTTCTCTTCCCATTATAAAAAGCTGTAATGTTAGGAGAAAGGTGTCAGCTGAAGCACAGGTTGTAAGGGTTCCAGTTTTCACTGAACATAACAAACCACACTGATCACAACTTTGTGTGGGGAAAATCCTCTGGAAAATTACTTTCCGCATATGTTTAAATATTATTCATAATGGAAACTCTTTTCTATAGAAATGCTTTAAAATAATATGATTGACTATTACCATGTGAATACTTCTTTTAAGCATAGCCTTTTATAATCACATATATTCTTTATCCTTATCCATTTTATTTTTCACTTGGTAAAAATGAACAAAATACAAAATTCAGGATAATTTTATCATTCACATTAACAAGAGAACAACAGCAAGTGGCTTTGAACTGCTCTTCCATATGGCATTTCAGTTACTGTTTAGATTAACAGGTATAATAGTTGAAATTTTCTGGGCCAGAGTTTAATGGAGCTCTGCACTGCTCCTTTCTGAAAAGACCCATCCACCTATGGACAAAGCCTCCTGTCTGTTACCATGGCCCTGAATAAAGTGACTGATGAGCATCTGAGTCTGTTTCAAGTTGCAAAAAGGAAGAACTTAAATTCCAGTTAACTACGCTGTCTCTTCCTGATACGAATTATGCCAGCTGAGATAATCAATAACTTATCAGGCTGCTGAGAGCCCATTAGCATGTGGTTAACATGCTAGTGTTCACAGCAGTATTCTTCAATGTGGGAAGTGGCCCTCTGGTATAACACACTTCAATAGTCTAAGCTCAATAATAATAACTCTTGTTTAACAAGACATTAGATTGACTCTTATAAATTAGAAGATTGTTTTCATGATCTATGTAATCTGCTCTATTAATAAAAATAGAACTGAAGGCTCTTGGCACAATTCATTTCTCACTTCTACTTACAAGTGGGCTCTAAATATAAGGAATCAGGCTTGCCCAATTAATCACAGCCCTGAACAACGTGTCTACCTGAAGAGAATGTAAAACCTCTGCTAGTAGAAAGTTTAATTTAAGCCCTAGGGCTAAATTAAAGAGCTTTTCAAATACAGAGATTATTGTTTGGTAATAGCAAAACACAATTATGTTTTTTTAAAATTCTATTTTAGGAAATTATTTTCAGAAACAAAGAAACATAGCAATTTGCTAAATCATTTGAAAGGGGTTGACTCATTGCTGTCACATTTTAGCATGAATAAGAAAATGGCAAGAAGAAACAGAAACAGTGCAGTAAGAAGTCATTAAGATCCAATGATTTTTTTTGTTTGTTTGCATCCTCTGAGTGACAAAGACAAGGTTCTTTTTACATCTGATGTCTGTGTACTAACTGAATTTTCCACTGTCTACTCCTTAAATGCATTTCTGATTGTGTAGCTGTAAGAAAGAACAGCTAGGTGAAAGAGCAGGATGCAGTGTTTCATGTACTGTTCCCACTTTGGGATTGTCATATTGCATCTGTGGGACTGAATCTTTTAAGGAGTTGTCAAATTTAATTGGTGAATTTGCACAGTTCTGGCTTGCTGGATATATCATAACACCAAGATTTTTTTCTTTTATCACTTTATGTTAACTCCATGATTTCAATATTCTTATCTGTGAACAAAGCCTGAAGCTTTAGTAAATTAAAATCTTAACTGATAAACAATTTGAAGATTTTAACATTGACAATTTGATATTTGCAATGCACAAAATTTGATATTTGGTGTATTTTTCTTTTCCTGTGACAAATATTGTATTTTGTACATGTTCAGAATAGCAGAATGTCCTATAAACACTTCAGTAGGTTTAAAGACTATAAAAAAAGAAGAGTAAAATCTATAATATCAACAATTGAGGCTCCCAGCCTTCCAAGAATAAGGATAAATGCTTCAAATAAATATTCAAATGGAATCTAACATTTTTTATTACCTATGAATCCTGCATTGTCTAAGACGTAACACTCATCTCTTTTTCCATCTACTAAAGTTGCTCTCACTGCCTTACACATCCAAACTCTTCTTCTGTTTTTTTAAATATTTGTGGCTTCTCTTCAGGTCTTGGCTAAAACACAACTTCCACAGAAGTAGAGAGAAGCTTCACAAATATCCTAAGTGGACCCCCTCCAGTTAGTCCCCAAGTGTTTTTCCTTCAAATAGTTATCAAAAATTATAATCTTCTGTTTACAATTTGGTTTCTCCATAAACTATGTGTTTATTCACAAATTGTGCATTCCATAAAGACAGAGACAATGATTTTGTTTTGTTTGCTTTTTGTTTGTTTCAGTCAGTGCAGAGCCAGCCTCTGGTGGATTGCTGGCAGGTAGTGGTGGTGGTAGTGAAAGGAAGAGAAAGAGGACAAGAAAGAGGAATAATAAGCTCATTTAATAAGAAACTAGTACTTATAACAGCTAAAATTTCCTGAACTTTTATGTAGCACTGTGCAAGGGGATTTGTACTATCTCATTTAGTTGTTCCTTGACAATAGATGCTCATATTATCTAATGTTGACAGAAGGAGATTTGAGGCTGAGAGGTTAAATAGCTTATACAGGGGACATCAAATTAATTAAGTTGGTGCCAGGATTCAAACAGTGAACATCCCACTCCAGAGCTCACATGAATGAGCTTGTTAAATAAATGAGTGGATGTGTAAATAAAAGAAGCAAGTAGGAAAGGAGGAAGGAAGGAAGAAAGAGAGAAAGAAAGAAGAGAGGCATGCTACCTATACCAAAAAGTGACATGCTGGAAATTATTATTTTAATGAGAAATCTGACCAGTCAAATATCTAGCATCTTTTGTAACCTACAGCTTTTTAAACTATAGGTTTTGAGGATAAGAAGTTGTAAGACTTGCCAAATAATGGTTTCAGGTGAAATAATCCTCTTAACAAAGCTATCTTTGTTAACAATGACTCTCATAGACCACTTTTGAGAATCAACATTGTGAATACCTAACAATAAAGCAACTATACACACTGAGGAAATCAGAATTGAAAGACACACGTGAACCCCAATGTTCGTTGCAGCACTGTTTATAATAGCCAGGACATGGAAGCAACCTAGATGTCCACCAGCAAATGAATGGATAAGAAAGCTGTGGTACATATACACAATGGAGTATCACACAGCCATTAAAAAGAATACATTTGAATCAGTTCTAATGAGGTGGATGAAACTGGAGCCTATTATACAGAGTGAAATAAGCCAGAAAGAAAAACACCAATACAGTATACTGACACATATATATGGAATTTAGAAAGATGGTAATGATAACCCTGTATGCGAGATGGCAAAAGAGACACAGATGTATAGAACAGTTTTGGACTCTGTGGGAGAGGGAGAGGATGGGATGATTTGGGAGAATGGCATTGAAATGTGTATAACATCATATATGAAACGAATCGCCAGTCCAGGTTTGATGCATGATACTGGATGCTTGGGGCTGGTGCACTGGGACGACCCAGAGGGATGGTATGAGGAGGGAGGAGGGAGAGGTTTCAGGATGGGGAACATGTGTACACCCGTGGTGAATTCATGTTGATGTATGGCAAAACCAATAGAATATTGTAAAGTAATTAACCTCCAATTAAAATAAATAAATTTATATTTAAAAAGTATAAAATTAAATATGCAAAATAAATTATTAAAAAAAAAAAGCAACTATAGTTAGTTCACTAAAGCCATAAGATAGGTGGAATGTTTCAGCCCAGACATGAAGGCTGCAATGATAACAAATCTGAATATTGGATCATTGTGTGTCAATTGTGTCAATTTTGCACTAAACTCTTTACTTCTGTGTGCTGCTGCTACGCTGCTAAATCGCTTCAGTCGTGTCTGACTCTGTGAGACCCCATAGACGGCAGCCCACTAGGCTCCTCCGTCCCTGGGATTCTCCAGACAAGAATACTGGAGTGGGTTGCCATTTCCTTCTCCAATGCATGAAAGTGAAAAGTGACAGTGAGGTCGCTCAGTGGTGTCCAACTCTTCGTGACCCCATGGACTGCAGCCTACCAGGCTCCTCCATCCATGGGATTGTCCAGGCAAGAGTACTGGAGTGGGGTGCCATTGCCTTCTCCTTTACTTCTGTGTGTTCTCTTGTAATTCTGAGTCCTAGGAGGTGAGCACAGAATAATAGGGCCAGCAAGACTTGGTCTTGGGATTCTGATGCAGACATTCTGATTCCAGAGCTACTGGCTTTAAGAAGTCACTCTCTAGTGGTCTTGGACCATTTCTTTGTAAAGTGTGATGCCATGGAAATAAAGGGGATTGTAAGAAACTGAGAAGTTTACAGGTAGGCATTGTATGTTCATTGCCTCAATGACATTCTTTCAACAACTTACAACTTATTTATTTGACAAGTGGAGAAACAAAACTCATAGAAGCTGAACAATTTGCTGAAGTTTCCCTAGCCAGTAAAAGGCAGAAATAGGATATGATCCCAGGCTTTTGTGTTTACAAAACCCATAGTCATTTTAAGAAAACCATACTATTTCCTGAAGTTTACTGTCTACTGTAGTCATTAACAGAGAGGAGAAACAGTTGTTGCTTCCTATAGTATTCCTACACTCCAGTTGAATCCTTTGAATGCTAATTCTAGCATAATACTGAGTGGCTGAAATACTCATTTTCAGAATTCATTTCAGTGAATTTACTCATTTTCAGAATGGTTATTTTCTTTAGAAAAATGATAAATGCCAGTTTAGAAACTGCTATAAAGTGATGGTAATACTGTGCTATCAATGGGTTCTTCTCTTGGGATTGAAAAATTGCACTTTAAAGGTAAAGAAAAAAAAGTTTCACTTTGAATGTGCACATTCAAAATATATATATATATAAATACAGTCATTTTAACAACTAAATATTCATATATTAATAACAAATGAAGCATCAGTTGAAACATGACTTTTGAAAGATAGGAGTATATAAGCACTTATCTGCAAACATAGAAATTTGACCAAAATCTCTTTATAACTAAAGACTTATACTATTATGAAAGGGATATAGTGTACATAAACTAATAGTGAATAACTTTATTAAGCAGCTCATGATATTCACCATGAGGTGATTAAATAGCTAGATCCTGAGCTATTATGGTTTGAACATACTTAATGATATAAAAAAAGGAAGTGTCATGTGCTAAACATAGGCAAATTTCTGTCTAAGGATTGTTTTAACGGCTTTGCCATTTTCTTGGATGTCACAGTAACACCGGTTTCAGATTTAATGGAGGATGCACCAAAGTAGAAGGGCTATGAACTTCAACAGTCATTGTGATCTTAGCAGCTGGCTCAGATAGTGGAATAGAAAGAAGATGCACAATCCTGAGTTTTCTAGTTCAGGTAGGAAAGAGAAAAGTAGAATTTACACTTAATCTAGTGTACTGCCCAAGGGAAAGGGGGCAGATGGTTCTTAGCATCAAATATGGCTCTGTGAAATCTGGAGAAGGTGGCTAATCCTGAGAATTCTCCCCGAGATAGGTGAGAGAGGAGTGGAACATACATAGCCATTTTAAAAAAAGGGTTTGAGAGACTCCCACAATCTCTAGCCAGCTGAATTGGTAAAAATCTTTCCCTGCAAAGTCAGTTCACAAAAACTAGAACAGATGGCTTCTTCACATGAACATACACCAATACAAAGTGACAACAAACATAATCAGGAAAAATTAATCCATAGCATTCTACTCTAAAGAAACGGAGGTTTATCAATTGCCTGGCCAAAATTTAAAATAATTGTCTTAAGGAGGCTTAGTAAGTTACAATAGAGTGCAGATAGACAACAAAATCAATAAAATGATACATGAACAGAATGAGAATATCAACAAAAGAGAAACTATAAAAATGAACTAAACAGAATTCTGGAGTTGAAGAATACAGTAACTGAACTGAAAAATTCAATAGAGAGCTTCACTAACAGACTTGCTCAAGCAAAAGAAAGAATCAGTGAACTTAAAGATAGGTCATTTAAAATTATCCAGTCAGAGAAACAGAAATAAAAAAAGAGCAAAGTAGAATGTTGAGTTAGAGAAACAGAAGGCAGCAGTGTTGTTCAATCAAAACACATATTGAGGACTATATTTCTGGAGAATCAATCTTTACATAAAATATTAACAAGTAAAGTGATTAACACAAGGTAGTAGGAAATAGGAACCATAGGTCAGAAGAAGGTATTCTGGGGAAATTAGACTCACAAAAATGATCCAGATTCAGAACAGCTTCTAAAGCTATAATAAGTTAATTATTATTAGTTTCCTGGACAGGAGGCAGACACAACCTTTACAATTCATTTTATATAATTCCCTGTAGAAATATACATTTTATTTATCCATTTGTGATAAATATTTTTATAAATATGACAAGTTCCAAATTAATAGTTTGAATTTTTTTATTCTGATAGAGTGCATCTAAATACACTATAGCATACAATGAATATAACTAAGAATATTTCTGTTTTCAGGTTTTCAGGAAATTATCAAATGATAAACATATAATTTAAAATAATAACTAAAAGATATATTGTTACAATGGTATACAATTGCACTTATATTGTGGAATAATGTAAGTAAAAGCTAGTTAAGTGAAAATGAAAAGTTGTATCTGACTCTTTGTGACCCCATGGACTATACAGGCCATGGAATTCTCCAGGCCAGAAGTACTGGAGTGAGGCCAGAATACTGGAGAGGGTAGTCTTTCCCTTCTCCAGGACATCTTCCAAGCCCAGGGATCGATCCCTGGTCTCCTGCATTGCAGGTGGATTCTTTACCAGCTGAGCCACAAGGGAAATACAAGAATACTGGAGTGAGTAGCATGTCCCTTCTCCAATGGATCTTCTGAACCCAGGAATCAAACTGGGGTCCCCTGCATTGCAGGTGGATTCTTTACCAATGGAGCTATCAGTGAAGATGTAAAGATTAGTATTATATTTAATACAATGAATGCATCCTTTAAAAAGTCATAGATTTTTTTAAATGCCATTTGAGAATTAGGGATTACTTAAAAATCCTAACAACCTGATCCATAATATTAAGTTTTCACTTTATTTATTTGTTTCACTTAAAGCTACCTGATTATTTAGGCTTTCATTCCTTTTAAAGAATATATCTTTCTTTTGTGTGGATGAAATAATCTGACAATTAAGAAAGAATGCTTGTCTGAAGTCTGAAAGACTTTACCTATAAAAATTCCCATTTTCAAACATTACATTTTCTATGAAAGTTTTTCAAAGTTTTTTGAACTAGAAGCAGTATAATTTCATTTTAATCCTTAGCTCTGAAGACAAGCTTTGCTTCAAATTCTCACAAATAAAGTGGATGATGTGGAGAAGAAATTAATCCATTATATGACATCATCATTCTTGTGTAACCTAAAACTGTCATGTACAGTGAGGATGTTTAAGCTGTGCCCTGGTCAGACAGTATATCTACCTATGCCATTTCAATATGAAACAAAGAATAAGGATTCTGATTCCTATCACTTATCAATTATATAAAGTTAGGCAACTTACATTTTGTCACTGCACTTCCGTTTCCTTATCTATCAAATGAGATTATATGGTTTGCCAAATACAATTGACATATAGTAAACAGTCAATTAATAAAAGTAATTGTTAAAATATTTTTTGCATTTTCTCCCTTTGAACCCCTATAACACTTTCTGGCATTAGGGCAGATCCTGTTTTGTCTTTGTTTCCTAAGAACCTGAGGCTTTCCGTGAGTATTTGATGCATTTTGGTATACTGCAGTGGTTCTCAGATGCATCAGGTTCATCAGGAGAGCTTGTTAAAAAAAACCCAGATTCCTGGCTACACCCCTGTGTTTTCTGATTAGTATGTATGTGGTGGGGTCAATCATTGTATTTCTCACAATTTCCTAAGTGATGTTGATGCTGCTGGTCAAGGACTGCAGTTTGAAGACTATGTATGGTAAGAAATTAAATTTACACTGAAGTCAAATATACTAATATTACAATTAGTATAAGATGATTGTATGATACTTCAATTCCTTTAGAGTGCCATGCCTTTCCTACAGGTAAAGAAGGTGACCATCCAGTATAAAATCTACTTTTCTCAGAAATCCTATGAATAGCTTGTTCCTTCCCTAGTCCTAAGATTGGATGGCATGTGACACCCTTACAACCCATTTAATAGCAGTATTTTTCCAAGACCCCTTTGACCCTCTGACCTCCTCCTGACTTTTGAAAGCTAAGAGGAAGCTCTGCTTATAAACCCCAATCAGCCCAAGCTCTGCTCTACCATCCTGCAGTCCCTGGATAAGAGTTTATCTTTTTCATTCTTCTCTTTTCAACTTAGATTTAACTCTTAACATAAATGCTGGCTCAGAATCTACTCTCCACTTAGAGGTTATATTGTTTCTGGAACTGTCAGATAGTGTGATTTGGTGAATAAGATTTCTTTTTAAAAATATATATAATTTTATTTATTATTTTTGGTTGTGCTGGGTCTTCCTTTCTGTGCAGGCTTTCTCTAGTAGCAGAGAGTGGGGGCTACACTGTAGCTGCGGTGGTCGGGCTTCTCATTGTGGTGGCTTCTCTTGTTGCAAAGCACAGGCTCTAGGAATTGTGGGCTTCAGTAGTTGTAATGCAAGCTCAGTAGTTGCAGTTCCCGGGCTCTAGAGCACAGACTCAACAGCTGTGGTACACCAGCTTAGTTGCCCTGTGGCATGTGGGATCTTCCCGGATCAAGGATCAAACCCATGTCTCCTGTTGTGGCAGGCAGATTCTTTACCACTGAGCCACCAGGGAAGCCAATAAGATATCTTTTTGAAAAGTATACAGTCTAGTGAATTCAAGAGAAAGTTTGAAGTATATGTAAATAAATATGACTATTATCTACACAATGATATTTGATATAAGGAGAAATCTTAGGGAAAAAAGTAAACAAAAATTGCATAATGCGGTTAAGGACAGACACTTACAGAAACCACATTTCTTTAGAAGGAAGAAAGTCATGTATTAGCTATACTACTCTACTAACTGCTATACTTGTGAGTCATTCAGATTTAAAATCACCTGTAAAAATTTGGAAAAATTAACCTTTGCCTCTAGCCAGACTCACCTGTAACTGTCTTGAGAAAACCTAAAATCTACTTAAGATTGTTTGAAATGCTATCTTCCATCATGTGAGAATGACCTCAGCTTGGTCAGAAACCCTGGAGTTTTAAATTCACAATTTCACTATATACTTACAACTGTACAATAAAAATGTGTTATCATATTGTGGGTATTGATTTTTCTTTTGCAAAAATTCTTAACCAAGATAGGAAAAGATGAAAGACTGATTTATTTTGTTTTTTTAAAGACCTCTACATTAAAGCAAATTTATATATGAACAGTAATAAAGTGAATTTCACTGCTTCTGATTTTTCTTACTACCATTTTCTTTTAGAAAGATCCCAACATAATTCTAACTCTTCATTCAAAAAGACCTGGAGATGGTAATATGCAATGAAGTAAGGCAGACACATCAACAAAGGGAAAGGACCACTTCTTCAAAGAACTGGCAAGAAACGTATTAATGAATTATTTGTTTCTAAGGTCCCAATGCCTTAAGGCATGTTCAGGATCCAGACCTAAAAGCAATGCACTTTTGAAAAACTAAAAGTGACAGGACAAAATCTGGATGGCTTTTCACTGCTGAAAACAGGTGCCTGCCACCTCTTTCATTACGCTGACACACATTCTGCACTATTCATCAACCTTATTCTTTTCTTCTCTAGTCTAACCTTTCAGTGACAGTAAACATGACTTGACAGAGGGTCCAACACAGAAATTACATGATCTTTAACCTTTTTCTGATTTGTGACAGGTTTGGACACATCTGGACTAATCCATCAGGGAGGAAAAATGTCTTTGGAATTACAATATGACAGTGTTCTTCAGGAGCAACCAGTCATGTCTGTGTGTGTAAATTCTTTTCCAATTTAAATCTAAATGAACATTAAAACAATAAATTTCTACCTGAAGAAGCTCATTTATTTAGAGTAAAAGGAAACTTATCCATCAAATGGAAGGCAATAATGTTTCAGCATACATTTTTAAAATGCTTATGTAGCAAAAACATATCCTGAAAAGTAGATTATAAATGAATTCTTATGGCTTTAGTATTAAGTAGGGATATGTTTGTAACTATGAAAATAAAGACACTGCTAGATATGTGTGGAATTTAGGCATTTGAAAACTTGGGGACATTGGTATAAATATATGTTGATATAAATATATCTGTAGGTGAAAATGTCCTTATAAATGTGGAGAATTTTAGTATTTATTCCTACAGAAAATTTTGTCCTATAAAAATATGCAACAAAATTCTGATGGAGCTACTACCTAGTTGTGAAATGAAGGGAAGGAATATACTCCATTGTAAACATTTAAAGTTACCCTGTGCTCTGGGGCAAAAATAGCTGTTTTCTAATCTCTTTTTAAATTTTTAAAAATTTACTTTTTTTTCTCTTTTTCTTTTTAATCAGGCAAATTTATATGAGAATTATCATATTCTGAACTACAAACAATCATGGAAATCCAGTCCAGTAATTTCACAGCAAAGGGCAAAATGAGATATATTACCTCTATTAAACACATCTTTTTCTCATGTTACATATAACTTTACACATTGGGCTACCAAACCACAGTTTCCCACACAGTTAAGCAAATTTTTACTATCCCACGTATTTTTCTTCATTTTGCCTGGCTTTCCCAGAGGGCTAAAGAAAAAGCAGAAAACCTCCTCCTTTTACTTTATTAGGATAAAGTCCCTACATATGTGATTACAATAAAGTCTTAGTAATAATTTTGGTAGTGAATGGAAAGTATACTCAAGCCACTTAGCAATTTGTCCCCCAGTATATGCTGAGTTCAGTTCACTTCAGTCGCTCAGTCATGTCCGACTCTTTGCCACTGAATCGCAGCACGCCAGGCCTCCCTGTCCATCACCAGCTCCCGGAGTTCACTCAGACTCACGTCCATCGAGTCAGTGATGCCATCCAGGCATCTCATCCTCTGTTGTCCCCTTCTCCTCCTGCCCCCAATCCCTCCCAGCATCAGACTCTTTTCCAATGAGTCAACTCTTCCCATGAGGTGGCCAAAGTAGCATCATTCCTTCCAAAGAAATCCCAGGGCTGATCTCCTTCAGAATGGACTGGTTGGATCTCCTTGCAGTCCAAGGGACTCTCAAGAGTCTTCTCCAACACCACGGTTCAAACGCATCAATTCTTCAGCTCTCAGCCTTCTTCACAACGCTTCCAACTCTCATATCCATACATGACCACAGGAAAAACCATAGCCTTGACTAGACAGACCTTAGTCGGCAAAGTAATGTCTCTACTTTTGAAAGTAGTATATTCCACACCTTCCAGGCTATAGAGTTCTTGTTGGAGATGCTCTACCCAATCTAGAACATATTTTAATGACAATCATTTCCTATAGACAAATGTATAAATGCCCTTATTATTAGCTATGGATTTAATAGGGATCAATTTTAACAATACTAATTAAATGGCTAAGTTATTTTTCCAAAAACATAAGAACTCTGATCATGGGATACCATCCATAGTTCAGTATGTTCCTCAGCTCCTTTTTAAAGATACATTTTATAAATATATATTTTGAATTTCAAGTTATACTTCTCAGTTTCAAATGAAAGCTTTGTTTGATTCTGGTATTCATTTAATATTAGATTAGTAAAATAATATTTATGCATATATGAACATTTCTAAATGAAATTGGAGTTAAAAGTCTCTTTTATTCCATTTTCATTCTAAATTAATGTATTATGCATTTCTGAAATAATATACTTGGTATATTTAAAAAATTGAAATAACATCCTAATTAATTATTGTTCTCTAATTGTTGACTTCTAGTATACAGTGAAGAATTTTCTATTTAGCTAAAAATTCAGTTTAAAAATCAGTTTCAAGTCTGTAGAGTAGTAAAAGGTTTTTATTTATAAAAATAGCCTCATAAAATATTTTTACAGATGTATATGTTCTGCGCTTGTGAAAGGACCAATGGAAAGCAACTGCGGAGGCTTGGGGGGAAATTTCCTGGAATAACAGTAAGATTTAGACAAATCTTGGCATTTTGCCTAGAATATATCCTAAGCTGTTTACAGAAAATGTAGGTGACTCTCATGATTGGTGATAAGGTATGGAGTAAGGCCAAAAGGTTGGCTGGGTATTGTGTACTGACTAGCAATTTGTTGACAATACGAGCTTCAGATTAGGGGAAATTCTGAGTTTCAAAATTAATCAACCCATGTGGGGACTTGAAAACATTTCAGTAAACTCAGCATGGGCCTGGGCTATCTTTGTTGGGTTCACTTTTCTAAACCTAGTTCAGAACTGTACATAGTGTATGCACAGCTGAGTGGAATACAGATTAAGATTTAGTAATTTTATGATTGCCATTTGACACTTTCAGTTCAGTTCCGTTCAGTCGTTCAGTCGTGTCTGACACGGACCATGGGGTCCGTGGTGACCCCATGGACCGCAGCATGCCAGACCTCCTTGTGCATCACCAGCTCCCAGAGTTTACCCAAACTCATGTCCATTGAGTTGGTGATGCCATCCAACCATCTCATCCTCTGTCATCCCCGTCTCCTCCTGCCTTCAATCTTTCCCAGCATCAGGGTCTTTTCAAATGAGTCAGCTCTTTGAATCAAGTGGCCAAAGTATTGGAGTTTCAGCTTCCATGTCAGTTTGAGCCATCCTAAATAAACATACCTCCTAAGTATGTACATACCTCCTCCTAGTATCTTTGCCAATCAAACATATGTTCAAGATAATCCTTTAAACCTAAATTTTCACAGCAATGTCACTTTGGGGTATATATCTGAAGGGAAAAAAATCACTCTCATGAAGAGATATCTGTACCCCTAGTTCATAGCAGCATTCTTTACAATAATCCAGACATGTAAACAACCTAAATGTCCACTGACAAGTGACTGGATGAATTATATATATATATATATATATATATATATATACACATACATATACATATATATATATATACACACATACATATACATATATATATACACACACACACACACACACACACACACAAACAATGGAATGATATTTGGTAATTAAAAGAAGGAATCCTACCATTTGCAACAACATGGATGGATCTTGAGGACATTATGCTAAATGAAATGTCAGACTGAGAAAGACAAATACTATATGATCTCACTTAGGTGTGGAAACTATAAAAAATAAACCCATGGGGACAGAGACCAGATTATTAGTTAGAGGCAGTGATAAGCGGTAGAGAAATTGGGTGAAAAAAAAAAGTTAAAAGATAAAAACTTCCAGTTATAAAATAAATAAATTCTGGAGATGTAATGTACAGCATGATGACTATAGTAATCACTGTGTGTGTGTGAGCTCAGTTGTGCCCGACTCTTTGAGACTCCATGGACCGTAGCCCATGGCTTCTCTGTCCATGGAATTTTCCAGGCAAAAATACTGGAGTGGGTTGTCGTTTCTTTCTCCAGGGATCTTCTCGACACAGTGATCAAATCTGTGTCTCTAAGTCTCCTGCATTTGCAGCCTGGTTCCTTTACCACTCCCTCAGAAGGTGAAGAATCTGCCTGCAATGTCAGAGACCTGGGTTGGATCCCTGGGTCAGGAAGATCCCCTGGAGAAGGACATGGCATCCCACTCCAGTACTCTTGCCTGGAGAATCCCATGGACAGAGGAGCCTGGTAGGCTGCAGTCCATGGGGTCGCTAGGAGTCGGACATGACTGAGCGACTTCCCTGTGACTTTTCACTTTCATGCATTGGAGAAGGAAATGGCAACCCACTCCAGTGTGTTCTGGCCTGAAGAATCCCAGGGATGGGCGAGCCTGGTGGGCTGCCATCTCTGGGGACTCACAGAGTCAGACATGAATGAAACGACTTAGCAGCAGCAGCAGCAGCAAGCTAATGCTAGTAATCACTACCATATATACATTATGGTGTATAGATATATATAATCTTATATGTCAGTTATATCTCAACAACTGGGGAAAAAATAAACGTATGTTCTGAAACATTCAACAATGATATAATGTAGCTGCTCAAGAAATATTGCTGACTGAATAAAAGTGTTAATGAAAGGGTGAAATGAGTGTGAATAAACTGGGTAAAACTACAAGTTCCTATTTAAAATGATCCATTTTAAAATTTTAGGATTTTTCTTGGGGTTAGTGTGAAGATAGGGCAGTTCAGTTCAGTGACTCAGTCATATCTGACTCTTTGCGCCCCCATGAATTACAGTACGCCAGACCTCCTTGTCCATCAAAAACTCCTGGAGTTCACTCAGACTCACATCCATCGAGTCGGTGGTGCCAACCAGCCATCTCATCCTCTGTCATCCCCTTCTCCTCCTTCCCCAGTCCCTCCCAGCATCAGAGTCTTTTCCAATGAGTCAACTCTTCACATGAGGTGGCCAAAGTATTGGAGGTTCAGCTTCAGCATCAGTCTATGAACACCCAGGACTGGTCTCCTTTAGAATGGACTGGTTGGATCTCCTTGCAGTCCAAGTGACTCTCAAGTGTCTTCTCCAACACCACAGTTCAAAAGCATCAATTCTTTGGCGCTCAGTCTTCTTCACAGTCCAACTCTCACATCCATACATGACCACTGGAAGAACCAGAGCCTTGACTAGATGGACTATTGTTGGCAAAATAATGTCTCTGCTTTTTATGCTATCTAGGTTGGTCATAACTTTCCTTCCAAGGAGCAAGTGTCTTTTAATTTCATGGCTGCAATCACCATCTACAGTGATTTTGGAACACCAAAAAATAAAGTCTGACATTGTTTCCACTGTTTCCCCATCTATTTCCCATGAAGTGATGGGACCAGATACCATGATCTTCATTTTCTGAATGTTGAGCTTTAAGCTGACTTTTCACTCTCCGCTTTCATTTTCGTCAAGAGGCATTTTAGTTCCTCTTCACTTTCTTCCATAAGGGTGGTGTCATCTTCATTTCTGAGATGATTCATATTTGTCCTGGCAATCTTGATTCCAGCTTGTGCTTCTTCCAGTCCAGTGTTTCTCATGATGTAGTCTGCATATAAGTTAAATAAGCAAGGTGACAAATACAGCCTTGATGTACTCCTTTTCCTATTTGGAACCAGTCTATTCTTCCATGTCCAGTTCTAACTGTTGTTTCCTGACCTGCATATAGGTTTCTCAAGAGGCAGGTTGGGTGGTCTGGTATTCCCATCTCTTTCAGAAATTTCCACAGTTTATTGTGCTCCATACAGTCAAAGGTTTCAGCATAGTCAAGAAAGTAGAAATAGATGTTTTTTCTGAAACTCTCTTGCTTTTTCCATGATCCAGCACATCTTGGCAATTTGATCTCTGGCTCCTCTGCCTTTTCTAAAACCAGCTTGTACATCTCAAAGTTTACAGTTCATGTATTGCTGAAGCCTGGCTTGGAGAATTTTGAGCATTACTTTACTAGCCTGTGAGATGAGTGCAATTGTGCAGTAGTTTGAGCATTCTTTGGCATTACCTTTCTTTGGGATTGGAATGAAAACTGACCTTTTCCAGTCCTGTGGCCACTTCTGAGTTTTCCAAATTTTGTGGCATATTGAGTGCAGCACTTTCACAGCATGATCTTTCAGGATTTGAAAGAGCTCCACTGGAATCCCATCACCTCCACTAGCTTTGTTCATAGTGATGCTTCCTAAGGCCCATTTGACTTCACATTGCAGGATGTCTGGCCCTAGGTGAGTGATCACACTATCATGATTATCTTAGTCATGAAGATCTTTTTTTTTTTTTTTATACAGTTCTTCTGTGTATTCTTGCCACCTTTTCTTAATATCTTCTGCTTCTGTTAGGTCCATGCCATTTCTGTCCTTTATCGAGCCCATCTTTGCATGAAATGTTCCCTTGGTATCTCTAATTTTCTTGAAGAGATCTCTTGTCTTTCCCATTCTGTTGTTTTCCTCTATTTCTTTGCATTGATCACTGAGGAAGGCTTTCTTATCTCTTGTTGCTCTTCTTTGGAACTCTGCATTCAGATGCTTATATCTTTCCTTTTCTCCTTTGCTTTTTGCTTCTCTTCTTTTCACAGCTATTTGTAAGGCTTCCCCAGACAGCCATTTTGCTTTTTTGCATTTCTTTTTCTTGGGGATGGTCTTGATCCCTGTCTCCTGTACAATGTCACGAACTTCTGTTCATAGTTTATCAGGCACTCTGTCTATCAGATCTATTTCCTTAAATCTATTTCTCACTTCTACTGTATAATCATAAGGGATTTGATATAGGTCATACCGGAATGGTCAAGTGGTTTTCCCTACTTTCTTCAATTTAAGTCTGAATTTGGCAATAAGGAGTTCATGATCTAAGCCACATTCAGCTCCTGGTCTTGTTTTTGCTGACAATATAGAGCTTCTCCATCTTTGGCTGCAAGGAATATAATCAATCTGATTTTGGTTTTGACCATCTGGTGATTTCCAAGTGTAGAGTCTTTCTTGTGATGTTGGAAGAGGGTTGTTGCTATGAACAGTGTGTTCTCTTGGCAAAACTCTATTAGCCTTTGTCCTGCTTCATTCTGTATTCCAAGGCCAAATTTGCCTGTTACTCCAGGTGTCTCTTGACTTCCTACTTTTGCCTTCCAGTCCCCTATAATGAAAAGGACATATTTTGGGGGTGTTATTTCTAAAAGGTCTTATAGGTCTTCATAGAACTGTTCAACTTCAGCTTCTTCAGTGTTACTGGTTGGGACATAGACTTAGATTACTGTGATATTGAATGGTTTGCCTTGGAAACAGAGATCATTCTGTCGTTTTTGAGATTGCAGTAGTGTGCTTTATAAATGTTTTAACAAAATGTTTGGAAAACCTAAGTGAGAGTGATCAACTGAGTCTTTTGAACTAAGATAAGTTGTGTAAAAGTCTTTTTGTATATTGACAATATTCAGACTTTGTTTTCAGGTAAATAGCATTACCAAATGAAATTAAATCAGGGTTTTCCTAAAGAATTTTCAATAGCTTTGAATAAGACTTAGACTGTAACCTAACAATTGATAACAATAAGATTCCTCTCCCTCAGGTAAGAGATGGAGAATTACTGGGTTTAGGATTGTAACAAGGGATAGTGATATATAAAAATTGAAGGCAATAGTATTCTAAACTAAACTAAATAAATTCTAAACTAAATAAATTTAAATTAAAAAAAAAAAGAAATTCCTCAAGTTGGGATTGGATTGAGGACACAAGAGCGAAAAACAAACATTCACTTGAACTATTAGTGTATGCTTTGTGTAGGAAATGTCAGGTATTTCAGGAAATAGTTTACCTGAAAAAGACTTGATTTGTTAGTTCTTTTCAAAAAGATCTCTCAAGAATAAATTTGTATTCTCACAAAGAATGAAAGTTGGCTCACAAGAGGGCCGAAAGTTATTGTTGCCTGCTCGATGAGTGGAATACTCTTCAGTGGTACTTGAAAAATATACCATGTCAGTAGTCTGAAGATTTCTAAGAGAGGTATAAAAATAGTGGTAGAATTTATAGTGCACAGAATAGCACCTATGTCATTTAAAAAAGTCTTGCTTCTGCCCTTGCATTTTGAGAACTGCTTCTCCTGGTTGGTTTTGCTGGATCATTGGAAATTGAATACTATAATCTCTCTTGGAGCCCCTTCCTAACCCTCACGGACCTCTAGTTCTTTTCTATATTTTATTAAGATGGAAACATTTATTACCTAATGTTACTTTTTCATATGAAACCAGCAGTGATCTTGTTACACAGGAGTTTATTTATTTATTTTTTTAAGTTAGAACATCTCCATTTATTATTTTTAAATCCATAAGAATTTTAGATTTTTTTCCTATGTGAATACTCCTCAATGTATTCTGCCAAAAACTAAAATTTGTGTAATGGGGTGATCTGCCATCCAATCTTTTCTTTACCTGCCAGATCAGCAATTTCTGGTTTTAGGCCATTTATAAAAATGTTGGAGAGGTAATGGAAATGCCAGTATCCAAGCCTAATGCTGAACATTATCTGAAGGTACTAATTCATTTATCTCTGAGCTCTTCTATAGATTCACTCTTTCATTGTTGTGATGTTTAAGGAAAGATCCAATTTTATTTAGCAATCTCTGAGATATAGCTCCTAAAATAAATTGGCCTAACTCATTCAGATTGTTTCATCAACCTCGAGTCCTTCTCAGACCCTGCAACTAGCTTTATCCAGACAAGTTTTTGCACTTCTTGGGCTTAGGAAAAGATGTACACATTGATAGAGGTCAAGGAAGCCTCAAGAATATGTGACTAGGAGGACTCTGAATATATAAACTTTTTTCCCCTGTGTCCTGGGATATGAGAGGTCCTTAATAATGTCACAGAGAGATGTACTAAATGGAGTTTGAAGTTCATGTACCAGGAATCGCCTTCATGGGTAGTTTAATTTCAGGAAATCTTCAGGAAAAAGAGGGGGGTGGTGTGGAAAGATTAAGAAGTCCATGAGATTGAATTAAATTCGTGATTGGAGGAAGTGGAATTCAGGGAAAGGTAGGATAGAAATAGAAAAGGTAGAATTGAATTTGCCTCTTTTCTTGTCTTTCTCCTGGAAGTCTTTGGGGAAACAATATTGCAGCTCAGGTCATATCTGAGAGCCTCCTCATACTATTTAAGGGCTTCCCAGGTGGTGCTAGTGGAAAAGAATCCACCTGCCAATACAGGAGACCCAAGAGAATGGGTTTGATCCCAGGGTCAGGAAGATCCCTTAGAGTAGGAAATGGCAACCCATTTCAGTATTCTGGTCAGAAAAATCCCATGGACAGTGGTGTCTTGTGACATACCTATAGTCCGTGGGGTCTCAAAGAGTCATGCTATTTAAGGAATGTAAATCGTTGCATACTCAGAATTGTATTCTTTTTTGTTCTAAGGCCTTTCTTAAATGAACATTTCTATTTATATTTAAAAGTTTCAAAACTTTTTCACTAAAATTTGAAATTGCCTTTCACCAAAGCGAAATGATCTTATTTAGTGAGAGGGATGCAGGAACTAACAAGACAGAGTAGTTTTAAGGGAGACAAAGACAAGATTGAGGAAAGAGTCTCACAAGATTTTGAAAAGATGATACAAGGGCTGAGTTTGTCTGAAGTACTCTAGTTTAACGAGACCTTCTGAACTTGGAGCCGATTCTGGGGTGAAACTTATTGACCCTGTGTTTTGCCTCTACCAGAAAAGACAATGACCACCCACTCCAGCACTCTTGCCTGGAAAATCCCATGGATGGAGGCACCTGGTAGGCTGCAGTCCATGGTGTCGTGAAGAGTCAGACACGACTGAGCGACTTCACTGTCACTTTTCACTTTCATGCATTGGAGAAGGAAATGGCAACCCACTCCAGTGTTCTTGCCTGGAGAATCCCAGGGACAGCGGAGCCTGGTGGGCTGCCATCTATGGGGTCACACAGAGTCGGACACGACTGAAGCAACTTAGCAGCAGCAGCAGTTTGCCTCTACTACTGACTTTCTTTTCTAGACAAATAAAGCTTAAACTTGGGTTCTGTCCCTGGTGGCTCAGATGGTGAAATGCCTGCCTACAATGCGAGATACTCGGGTTCGACCCTGGGTCCGGAAGATCCTCTGTAGAAGGAAATGGCAACCTACTTCAGAACGCTCCCCTGGAAAAGCCCATGGATGGAGGAGCATGGTAGGCTTCAGTCCATGGGGTCGCAAAGAGTCAGACACGACTGAGTGACTTCAGTTTAAAGCTTAATCTGTATAAGCAGATAGACTGCAGAAGAAATATGAAAAGTCAAATTTACCAGGTAAAATATAATCTGATTAGAATTTAAAAAGCTTAGATACAAAAAATACACATAAAATTTTGGGGCTGAATAAAACATTTAAAGATCGATTCAGTACAAACTGATTTTATATCTAAAACAATTTTACCTTGAAAAGATAGATTCAAAGGAAGTTCCAGATATGCATGTTATTACTGGGTTGGATGTCCTTATCTGCTGCAACAAGCATCTTATTGAGTTTGGGTGGAATTTCTGCTTTTGTCAAAGCCCAATAGCCAAGGAATGCTCTTGTACTCAAACAAAATCAGCTGCAACAAGAGGGGATACATGCCAGAGGAACCTTGGAAACCTCTCAGAGTAGAGCAGCAAATGGTCTCCTAGGTTTGGGCTTGTATCATCTTCTGAGCATTGTTCATGTGCTATTGGAAATACCATTATCTGATTGTCAGAAGGGTATATGTTCAAATTCTCACACTAATGAAATCCTTTGAAGTACACTATGGGAAATACAGGTGAAGCAATGCTTTGTCTAGCCTGAATTTTCATTAACATAAATCCTTTATTTAGTATCTGGTAGGAGTTCACGTAACACCAAATTTCTTATCATCAATAATTTTTAACTCAATTTATTCTTACTATGTGGCAAGCACTGATCTAATTTTTAGACATATAATAGTGTTTAAAATAAACAGAAAATTCTTACTGTCCTACTGAAGTTTTTATTCTAGTGTTCTGTGGAAGAGTCAGAAAACAAGCAATAAATAAATCTATGTGGGGGCAGTAATTAGTGCTATGAGGCACATAAAAAAGATAAGGTGACAGATGGCTACAGAAGGGGGTTTGGTAGAGGTGTTATTTTAAAGAATCAACAGGATAGCTTCTCTGAACTGGTAACTTTGAACAAAGGTCTGAGTGAAGGAAAGAAGAGAGACTTTTGAAGCTCTAAGGGAATAAGTAGTGTTGCAAAAAGAGCGAACAGATAGAGGCCAGAGCGGCTAGAGCAGAATAAAATGGAGAGTGTTATGAGATGAGGTCAGGAAGATAAGCAGGAGCTAGATTGTATGGAGTCTTGTAGAGTGTGATAAAGGGTTTGGACTTCATCCTGAGTCATGAGAGATTATAAAAGGTCATGCAGGTTTTTGAGCAGATTGACATAATCTGATTTATTTTTTAATAGATTATTTTGGTTGCTGTGCATGAAACTGGCAATAGAAGGTATGAGTGAAAGAGATAGAAGTCTGTAGTGACAATCAACGTGAGAGATGACAGTGACTTGGCCAGGATGATGATAGAGTTATCAGATGTGCTTGCTGTCAGGGTGTGACTTGAAGCTAGAGTCAAAAGCACTTGCCAATGGATTAGAGTGATTACAAAGAGGTATAGGAAGAAAAGTTATGACCTACCTAGATAGCATATTCAAAAGCAGAGACATTACTTTGCCAACTAAGGTCTGTCTAGTCAAGGCTATGGTTTTTCCAGTAGTCATGTATGGATGTGAGAGTTGGACTGTGAAGGCTGAGTGCTGACGAATTGATGCTTTTGAACTGTGATGTTGGAGAAGACTCTTGAGAGTCCCTTGGACTGCAAGGAGATCCAACCAGTCCATTCTGAAGGAGATAGGCCTGGGATTTCTTTGGAAGGCATGACGCTAAAGCTGAAACTCCAGTACTTTGACCACCTCATGTGAAGAGTTGACTCATCGGAAAAGAGTCTGATGCTGGGAGGCATTGGGGGCAGGAAGAGAAGGGGACGACCGAGGATGAGATAGCTGGATGGCATCACTGACTCGATGGACGTGAATCTGAGTGAACTCCGGGAGTTGGTGATGGACAGGGAGGCCTGGTGTGCTGCGATTCATGGGGTCGCAAAGAGTCAGACATGACTGACAGACTGAACTGAACTGATAAAGACTGATCCCTCAGCTGGACCACCTTCCCTGGTGGCTCAGCAGATAAAGAATCCACACGGCAATGAAAGGGATGCAAGGGATACTGGTTCGATCCTTGGGTCAGGAAGATTCCCCTGGGGAGGGAAATGGTAACCCACTCCAGTATTCTTGCCTGGAAAATTCCACGGACAGAGGAGCCTGGTGGGCTATAGTCCATGGGGTTGCAAAGAGTCAGACATGACTGAACATATATGTGTCAGTTGGACCACATGAACTGAGTGAATAGTGGAAATATTTCAGAATGGGGGAAATTGGGAGAGAATGGAGGGATTGGAAGTGTTATGCTTGACATGATTCTTTGACATCTACATGCCAGTGTCAGATAGGCTAGAGAGGGAGGGACTGTGGATATGTCAGGAGCTGTCAGTGTATAGAAAGAAATTAAATCTGCAAACAGAGGAAGTCACTTGGGGATAAGTGTGAATAGATACAGAAAGGGGGTGGATTTCTTGGGCATGCCAAAATATAGAATTAAGGAAGAAGAAACCATTCCAGCAAAAGACACAAAATGGAACACATAGTGAGGTGCCCAGAGTATATGATTTCCTGAGAAATCATACTGAAGATTGATTGATTCAGTGATTCTGAACAAGGGGGTGATCAAATGAGACTCCAATGTGCTTCTCTGAGCTGTTGTAGGGCACCCTGTGGAAACACTCAAAACATGTCTCTTGACATAAGCAAAATAATTCAGAGTATATAACATATTGACCATATATATACACATATAAAATAAGTATTATACTTTCTTTTTAAAAGTCTTAATATATTTTAATTACATTTATACATTTCTCAAAAAGAGGAAAAATTTATTTCTTCATATTGGTCTAGCACAGTTACAAATAACATTACAGTCTCTATTTTCGAGCCTTAATATTTTCAAAATGGGATCTTCTTTGCATATTCATATTTTGCCAACTTCATCCATCTATCTTTCCTCATGGTTGGTTGAAAAACTACTTTTTATTCATTATAATCTTAAAAGTTTTTTCATATCAGGCAATACATATACATATAGTAGTGCAAAGTCTTAAGCAGAAAAATAAGTTTGGCGGAGATTCGTAAAAATCCCATCTCTCAATAAATTCCAGAAATTGCAACCCTGAGCATGAAAACATATGAAATCCTTCACAGATTTGCATGACATCCTTGCACAGGGGCCATGCTAATCTTCTCTGTATCATTCCAATTTTAGTATATCTGCTGCTGAAGTGAACATATAAGTTTTATACTTTTTAATCTATTCCATTTTGTTTGATGACACAAAAATTAAGATATGTTGTGCTTTTACAGTATTCGAGATGTGGATCAGTAAGTAAAGTTGGTCAGTTAAATTAGGGAAGGAGGCTTCAATATTAGGGAGAGATCATAAATATCTGACTGAATCTCTTCCATGTCGTATTCTTTAATCCCCTAAACACTATCCCTAACCTCGCAGAGGAATCAATGTAAATAACTGAAATCAAAACACAGTACTAGTAAGTTTTACATTATTGTTTATAATTTTTTGAAGCCCTTTGTTAAAAGAACATTCTTATTTAGGTTAATTCCAACATATTATTTCCTTTTACCTATTATTCCTAGATTTCTCCCAGTGGTAAAACAGAATAGACTTAATTCTTGCTAATTATATCAATGCTTCAAAAATTATGCTCAAATTAAATCTTCTATGTAACATGCTGTTAACTATTATGATAATTAAATTTTGATCATCACCCATTTTTAAAATTTTCTCTTTTTAACATCACTACTAAAATGGTCAATAGAGGGAATTAGGACTAACATCCCCCTTCTCCCCTTTTCAGGCAATATACTTCTGTTAATGCTATTAGTCATATTATTATTATTATTGTTTTTATTACTGGTAACAATAGCTGCTGCAGGTGTAATAATACTGGTAAAGTAATTTTGTCCTTTTTTTTTTTCCCCTGGTTTGATATATATCACTCCTTGTACCCTCCTGAGATTTCAGATGTAAAACTCTCAAATATATGTTCCATTTCAATCAGGGATTACTAGATAGCTACGTTTGTTCCCATGCTAGACTTGTGCTACTAGTTTTATATGTGTTATCCTTGTAATAACCCACACTGAGATCTCTTAGTTTCACCTTTACATATGATGGACAATATAGTATGGTAGTTAGAAATATGTTTTTTCAATTGGCTTAAAATCCTAGACCCAATATTACTGTACAACTTTAGACAAGTCAATTACATTTCATAAAACATTATTTTTTTATCCATAGGATGAATATGGGAATAAATATTTGACATCTCTCTTACCACTGGAAACCTATGTTTATAAATCAAGTTTTTACCTGTTTGTCCTATAAACATGACTTCAATAACTGCTGCTTGCTGCATTCCCATGTATTCAAGTCCCTGCTTCAATAGAGAAAGCGACTCTCTTTTGTACTTGCCAGTCCTGAAAGCACTATTGCTGGATTCTTTGATGTCCCATTTAAATTGTATCATAATTTACCCACATGGACAACTACTATGCTGTGCCTCGCACCTGTCTACCTAACACTATCAATTGTATCTATAAAAATGATGTATCAGGAATTGATATACACCATCTTCCTGAGAAGATTTTATCATCTTATTATTTAATTTTCATAATTCAAGAATTAGAACTAATATTATTCTCTTTTTATTACATTAAGAAAATGAGACTTGGGGAGGCTAATTTAATTGCTCTAAGTCATTATTGCAAGCAATGAAACAGTATTCAAACCAATGGCTGTGTGACCCTCAAATCTAAAGTAATTTATGCATATGTGTGTGCTTCATTGCTCAGTCGTGTCCGACTCTGCAACCCCATAAACTGTAGCCCAACAGGCTTCTTTGTCTGTGGGATTTCCCAGGCAAGAATAACGGAGTGTGTAGTCATTCCCCGTGGGTCTTCCCAACCCAGGGACTGAACCTGGGTCTCTTGCATTGCAGGCAGATTCTTTTCTATCTGAGCCACGAGGGAAGCCCAAAGTACTTTATACTGGTTCATAAAGGGGTATGGAAATTCCACAGGCTTGAACCATAAACTTCTATGTTAATAAATTTCTGGTTAGCAAAAATCTGTAAGACTCTCATGTTGACATATTTATTGTTTTGCTGCTTTGAAAATTATCACTGTATTCTTCAGATATCTCACAATAAAAATGCAACACTCTAGATGTTTGGTTTTATCCAGGTACTGATCCTTTTATGTCTCACCTCCTTCTCCCTATCCACGAGATACCATCATCTTGCCCTATTTGAGTAGTTCTAAATGGCTATGTAGGTGGTTATGATCAAGCAGAAGAGAGTCACCAGTTTGATTTTAGAATGTATTGTAATATTGTGTACCACTCACTCATAACCCAAGAATAGAGCCAGGGACTTTAAACCTAAGAAATTTTTGTGGCAAGTAGTTTGTCACTGTTGAATGTAGGCTTATTCCCACCGTTCATATTTTTCTTCTGTGTCTATATTATACCTAAGCTAAAAGATGTTTTTTCTAACAAAAATGTTTCATGTCAAATTCTCCCAGCACCATTTGAGAAAGTCATTGAATAAACTAATAGTAGGCTTCCAAGCCAAGAGTAATTATGTTACATTGCTCTTTTTTGGCAGGGAGCTATTTTTTCCTGTAAATGAGGCACTTTAACATAAGCACACTTCTATACTGCAAAGTAGAGGAGGATTTGATGCAGATGTCTTTCAGGTGAGATACAAGATCATATTTTTCCTATTTCTAGATTAATGTAATGAAGTGATCAATCAATCAATCAATTACTCCATCAACTTAGTTTTCTTGGTAATCACTGTAGCAGTTAATGATTAGAAGTGGAAACATACATTTGTAAAAATTAACTCTCTTCTTTTTATTGAAATAGAGTTAACATACAATATCATGTTAGTCTCTAGTATGCTGCTGCTGCTGCTGTCACTTCAGTTGTGTCCGACTCTGTGTGACCCCATAGACGGCAGCCTACCAGGCTCCCCCACCCCTGGGATTCTCCAGGCAAGAACACTGAAGTGGGTTGCCATTTCCTTCTCCAATGCATGAAAGTGAAAAGTGAAAGTGAAGTCACTCAGTTGTGTCCAACTCTTCGCGACCCCATGGACTGCAGCCTACCAGGCTCCTCCATCCATGGGATTTTCCAGGCAAGAGTACTGGAGTGGGGTGCCATTGCCTTCTCCAAGTCTCTAGTATGCTATGTAGTGATTTGACTTTTACTTACAATATGAAATCATCACCAAGATAAGTTTAGTAACTGTCTGCATACAGAGTTATTATGATAGCCGAACATCATGTGAATTTTATATTGAGAAAACATTTTAAAATCATTCATGTTAGGTTTTTCTTTAAGTTGAATTTTGAGAAGTTATTTCTCTGATTGACATTTTTAGAGGAGCAAACTAGTTCAGAAGGGTTAAATAACTTCCCCAAATATGATTAGCAACTTGATGGCAAAAATGGAGCTAGCAATCAAGTTTGTAGCCCCATCTGTTTCAGCATAGGTCACTATAAGAGATGCGTTATCTTCACTTCTCATTTCCTCCAGAAGAGAAACTTGAAGACATCATAAAAGTTTATGAAATGAGGTTTACACATTGTGAGGGTCAAAAAACCGTTTTATAAATTTATATAACTTTCATATTAATATATACAGTTAACATTGATGGGGAAAGTACTAACAGTTTAAATACATATTTCAAATACATAACTTTTTTGAACAAATAATTTAGTAAATTTATATAACTTTCATATTAATATGTACAGTTAACATTGATAGGGAAAGGACTAACAATTTAAATACATATTTCAAATACATAATTTTTTGAACAAAGAATATAATTGGAAGTCCATAAATTATCTTCAAGAAATAATATTAATTATGGATAACAAGTATTGATAGTTATTAAAATAACACAGAGTATGCCAAGCACTTAAATTATCTCATTTGAATCTCATTAAACACTATGGGGCATATATTAAAATGAAAGTGCAGATGATTTATGTAGTTTCCTCAGGTTCACAGATGACAAGGGTTAGACAGGGTGGAGTTAAAAAATAAGTTGTTCTGAAGTCCAAATGCTTAAGCCCTACGTGATACTACTTTCTTTTGGTTTACTCCTTTAGGTAAATAACACCCTCTCTTTATTAATGCTTCTTCCAATTTGTATTATGGGAATGTATTTACCTTTACAATAGTGTAATAAATTGTCTTACTATGTCGTTAATCATTGAACAAATATTTCAAACCATCTATGTTCCATAAAATACATTATTTGCTTCTTACAGATTACTGTGAAAGTGCTGCACTCAATATGCCACAAAATTTGGAAAACTCAGAAGTGGCCACAGGACTGGAAAAGGTCAGTTTTCATTCCAATCCCAAAGAAAGGCAATGCCAAAGAATGCTCAAACTACTGCACAATTGCACTCATCTCACACTCTAGTAAAGTAATACTCAAAATTCTCCAAGCCAGGCTTCAGCAATACGTGAACAGTGAACTTCCAGATATTCAAGCTGTTTTTAGAAAAGGCAGAGGAACCAGAGATCAAATGGCCAACATCCACTGGATCACTGAAAAAGAAAGAGTTTCAGGAAAGCATCTGTTTCTGCTTTATTGACTATGCCAAAGCCTTTGACTGTGTGGATCACAATAAACTGTGGAAAATTCTGAAAGAAATGGGAATACCAGACCACCCAACCTGCCTCTTGAGAAACCTATATGCAGGTCAGGAAACAACAGTTAGAACGGGACATGGAAGAATAGACTGGTTCCAAATAGGAAAAGGAGTACGTCAAGGCTGTATATTGTCACCCTGCTTATTTAACTTCTATGCAGAGTACATCATGAGAAACGCTGGGCTGGAAGAAGCACAAGCTGGAATCAAGATTGCCAGGACAAATACAATAACTTCAGCTATGCAGATGACACCACCCTTATGGCAGAAAGTGAAGAGGAACTAAAAAGCCTCTTGATGAAAATGAAAGAGGAGAGTGAAAAAGTTGGCTTAAAGCTCAACATTCAGAAAACGAAGATCATGGCATCTGGTCCCATCACTCCATGGGAAATAGATGGGGAAACAGTGGAAACAGTGTCAGACTTTATTTTTTTGGGCTCCAAAATCACTGCAGATGGTGACTGCAGCCATGAAATTAAAAGACACTTGCTCCTTGGAAGGAAAGTTATGACCAACCTAGATGGCATATTCAAAAGCCGAGACATTACTTTGCCAACAAAGGTCCATCTAGTCAAGGCTATGGTTTTTCCTGTGGTCATGTATGGATGTAAGAGTTGGACTGTGAAGAAGGCTGAGCACCAAAGAATTGATGCATTTGAACTGTGGTGTTGGAGAAGACTCTTGAGAGTCCCTTGAACTGCAAGGAGATTCAACCAGCCCATTCTGAAGGAGATCAGTCCTGGGTGTTCACTGGAAGGGCTGATGCTAACACTGAAACTCCAGTACTTTGGCCACCTCATGAGAAGAGTTAACTCATTAGAAAAGACTCTAATGCTGGGAGGGGATTGGAGGCAGGAGGAGAAGGGGACAACAGAGGATGAAATGGCTGGATGGCATCACCAAGTCTATGGACATGAGTTTGAGTGAACTCAGGGAGTTGGTGATGGACAAGGGGGCCTGGGGTGCTGCGATTCATGGGGTTGCAAAGAGTTGGACATGACTGAGTGACTGAACTGTACTGAACATATATATATACACGCAATAGTATTTGATGGATATCATGCAGTACATTACACAGTACATAATTCCAAATTTAGACAAAATGTATGATTTGTGAGGTCAAAAATTTAGCATACTTTTAGAGGATGATAGTAAAATGTTTGTTCAATATATAATCTGCTTGAGACTGAGTACTACACAGAATCAGTTTGGGAAGGGCTGTGTGGGGACACTATTTGTTCTTAGTATTGCCCTCAGCCACTCTTTTCTGCCCACGGTGTGCATTCCCCCCATGAAATAGAATATATGCAATTAATCAGACCCACCATTCTTATAAGGCCATTTTAAGAACTTTCACTATTTGTGCCTACTGTCAATAGCGTCCTAGCCACCCCCAAACCCCACCACCCACACAAGCAGCTTAAAAACATGTATCCTTCCACTCATATAAGTACTATTCCTGAGAGGAGATTCCTTTCCAATTGGTAAAATTACAGTGATGCATAATGTCTTCGTATATCAAAACTCAGGTCAGTGAGTTGATTTACATAGTTAACTTGATTTACATAGTTAAATTTTCTTTGATAGAAGAGACTTAGAAGACATCTCTAAGATACTACATGCATCAGTTAAGTTAGTGCTTTGTTGTTCAAAGCAGCTCAATCATGCCTGACTCTTTGCAACCCCATGGACTGCCACAAGCTAGGCTTCCTTGTCCTTCACTATCACCCAGAGTTTGCTCAAACATATGTCCATTGAGCTTGTGATACTATTCAAGCACCTTATCTACTGTTACCCACTTCTCCTCCTGCCTTCAATCTTTCCCAGCATCAGGGACCTTTCAAATGAGTTGACCCTTCACATGAGGTGGCCAAAGTATGGAGCTTCAGCTTCAGCATCAGTCCATTCAATGAATATTCAGCGTTGATTTCCTTTAGGATTGACTGGCTTGATCTCCTTGCTGTCCAAGGGACTCTCAAGAGTTCTGTTCAGTCGCTCAGTTGTGTCCACTCTTTGCGACCCCATGAATAGCAGCATGCCAGGCCTCTCTGTCCATCACCAATTCCCAGAGTTCACTTAGACTCACATCCATTGAGTCAGTGATGCCATCCAGCCATCTCATCCTCTGTTGTCCCCTTCTCTTCATGCCCCCAATCCCTCTCAGCATCAGTCTTTTCCAATGAGTCAACTCTTCACATGAGGTGGTCAAAGTACTGGAGTTTCAGCTTTAGCATCATTCCTTCCAAAGAAATCCCAGGGCTGATCTCCTTCAGAATGGACTGGTTGTATCTCCTTGCAGTCAAAGGGACTCTCAAGAGTCTTCTCCAACACCACAGTTCAAAAGCATCAATTCTTCAGCGCTCAGCTTTCTTCACAGTCCAACTCTCACATCCATACATGACTACTGAAAAAACTATAGCCTTGACTAGATGGACCTTTGTGGGCAAAGTAATGTCTCTGCTTTTCAATATGCTGTCTAAGTTGGTCATAACTTTTCTTCCAAGGAGTAAGCATCTTTTAATTTCATGGCTGCAGTCACAATCTGCAGTGATTTTGGAGCCCCCCAAAATAAAGTCTGACACTGTTTTCACTGTTTTCCCATCTATTTCCCATGAAGTGATGGGACCAGATGCCATGATCTTCATTTTCTGAATGTTGAGCTTTAAGCCAACTTTTTCACTCTCCTCTTTCTCTTTCATCAAGGCTTTTTAGTTCCTCTTCACTTTCTGCCATAAGGGTGGTGTCATCTGCATACCTGAGGTGATTCATATTTGTCCCAGCAATCTTGATTCCAGCTTGTGCTTCTTCCAGCCCAGCGTTTCTCATGATGTGCTCTGCATAGAAGTTAAATAAGCAGGGTGACAATATACAGCCTTGACGCACTTCTTTTCCTATTTGGAACCAGTCTGTTGTTCCATGTCCAGTTCTAACTGTTCCTTCCTGACCTGCATATAGGTTTCTCAAGAGGCAGGTCAGATGGCCTGGTATTCCAATCTCTTTCAGAATTTTCTGCAGTTTATTGTGATCCACACTCTGGAAATCTCTTGCTTTTTCCATGGTCCAGCAGATGTTGGCAGTTTGATCGCTGGTTCCTCTGGCTTTTCTAAAACCAGCTTGAACACCTGGAAGTTCATGGTTCATGTATTGCTGAAGCCAGGCTTGGAGAATTTTGAGCATTACTTTACTAGAGTGTGAGATGAGTGCAATTGTGCAGTAGTTTGAGCATTCGTTGGCATTGCCTTTCTTTGGGATTGGAATGAAAACTGACCTTTTCCAGTCCTTTGGCCACTGCTGAGTTTTCCAAATTTGCTGACATATGGAGTGCAGCACTTTCACAGCATCATCTTTCCGGATCTGAAACAGCTCAATTGGAATTCCATCACCTCCACTAGCTTTGTTCGTAGTGATGCTTTCTAAGGCCCACTTGACTTCACATTCCAGGATGTCTGGCTCTAGGTGAGTGATCACACCATCATGATTATCTTGGTCTTGAAGATCGCAATTAGAAGCATCAGTTCTTTGGTGCTCATCCTTTTTTATCATCCAACTGTCACATCCTTACATGACTACTGGAAAAAACATAACTTTGTCTATAAGGACCTTTGTCAGCAAAGTGATGTCTCTGCTTTTAAAACACTATCTAGTTTTGTCATAGATTTTCTTCCAAGGAGCAAGCGTCCATGGCTGGGGTCACTCACCATCCACAGTAATTTTGGAGCCTAAGAAAATAAAGTCTGTCACTGTTTCCATTTCCTCCCCAGTTATTTGCCATGAAGTGATGGGACTGGATGACATAATCTTAGTTGTTTTAATGCTGAGTTTTAAGACAGTTTTTTCATTCTCCTTGTGCACCTTCATCAACCATCTCTTTAGTTCCTCTTCACTTTCTACCATTAGGGTGGAGTCATCCGCATACGAAGTTACTGATATTTCTCCCAGCAATCTTGATTTCAGCTTGAGGTTCATCCAGTCTTGCACTTTTCACAATACACTCTGCTTAAAAGTTAAATAAGCAGGGTGACAATATACAGCTTTGATGTACTCCTTTCCCAATTTGGAACCGGTCTGTTGTTACATGTCTTGTTGTAACTGTTGTTTCTTGACCAGCATGCAGATTTCTCAGGAGGCAGGTCTGGTGGCCTGGTATTCCCATCTCTTTAAGAATTTTCCACAGTTTGTTGTGATCTACACAGTCAAAGGCTTTGGCATAGTCAATAAAGCAGAAATAGATGTTTTTCTGGAATTCCCTTGCTTTTTCTTTGATCCAGAGAATGTTAGCTATTTGATCTCTGATTCTTCTGCCTTTTCTAAATCCAGCTTGTACATATGTAAGTTCTCAGTTCACGTTCTATTGAAGCCTGGCTTGAAGGACTTTGAGTATTACCTTGCTAGCTTGTGAAATGAGTACAATTTTGTGGTAGTTTGAACATTCTTTGCCATTGCCCTTCTTTGGGATTTGAATGAAAACTGACCTTTTCCAGTCCTGTGGCCATTGCTGAGTTTTCCAAATTTGCTGGCATATTAAGTGCAGCACTTTTACAGCAACATCTTTTAGGATTTGAAGTAGCTGAGCTGGAATTCCATCACCTCCACTAGGTTTATTTGTAGTATTGCTTCCTAAGGCTCATTTGACTTCACATGCCAGGATGTCTGGCTCTAGGTGTGTGACCATCCCATTGTGATTATCCGGGTCATTAAAACTTTTTCTGTTCATTTCTTCTGTGTATTCTTGCCACATCTTCTTAATAAAGATACAAACGAGCCTGTGGAAATTGAGTGGGCATCCCCTTCCTGGCAACAACCTATGAAAAAGAACAGCATTTAAATATTGTCTCTGCCAAAGGATACAGAGATGGCATGGAGTATTTACACAATAGTCCAGTAAAATACAGAGGGAGGGCATTCCTGGAAGAGGGAACAGCATGCTCAAAGATTGTGAAAACATAATTATGTAATATTGTTATAAACATGGAAGCTCAGAAGGGGAGGTTACAGTTTCCCACTCTGATTCAATTATTAAATATTGAGATGGTTAGATAGCATCACCAACTCAGTGAACATGAATCTGAGCAAACTCTGGGAGACAGTGAAGGACAGGAAAGCCTGACATGCTTCAGTCCATGGGGTCACAAAGAGCTGGACATGACTTAACTACTGAACAACAGCAAGAACAATACTTGTGTTCAGTGTTTTGTGATAGAGGAGAATGTGGAGTTGCACAAAGTATAGCCTCTTCTATATAGACACTTCTGACTCTTATTTGAGAAACAGACATAGTCAATCAACTTTTTCTCCCAAGGTCTCTTCTACTTCTGCTTTTGAGTTACTGTAATCAATGTTCATTTCAACATTTTGAATTCTTGGAAAGTTCATTTAAGCTATTACTTAATTGATTAAGTATTGATTATATAATACTCACTTCTATAGAATGCTTACAAAATGCTGAATTATCTTATTGGTGCAAGACATAGATGGTGTACAGGACAGATGGTATCCCTGCTCACATAGAGTTCCCGTACTTGTAGAAATTTTATGATCTGGGAATAATTTCTAAATTGACTGACAGCTGGTTTGAGTTTGAAGTAGGCACATTATTAGTATAAACAGAAATGGCATCTTATTATATGAGGCCCTTCATGTGTAGCTTTCATTACTATTTTAAAGGTTTCCAGAAGATGTTTTCAGTGAGTAGTGTTATGAAAATATGTAAAAAATCAAGACTCACATATAGAGCTATTTTAGCAATACATTGTTTTTCTTTGTACATTGGAATCTAAAATAAATATTAAAAATGTAATAGAATGAACTATTAGAAGGATAGTTTTAAACTACTTTATTCTGGGGAATAGGTATTTGATGATTAAATTAGATATGGACTGGATATTTTATTGAGATAATTAATCTGATGTGTTTGATTAGATCTAAATCTTCATGCATGTATAACTCAGTATAACCTTAGAGGCAACTTTTCAGCCAACGCTTGATTTCTATTTTTTGATTCCAGTTGCTGAAATCTAAATTAGAATTCTTTCCATTTAAATGCAGATTCAGACTTTCCAGCTGAGGGGCAAAAGAAGCCATTTCTTTTGACTGAAACATATATAGGAAATATATATATATATATATATATAGTTTAATTTACATGAATTAAGTTTCATTTACATGAATATTCCTTCCCAACACAGGAGGTATTTTTTCTTTTGATTTCTAGAATGCTTATTGCAAGAATTTTATAACCTCCCTGTATTTGCTTCATTGTTTTGTGCTAAAAGTTCATATGCTAAATAAATAAGCTAAATAAAAATTAAAATTTCAATGGGCATTGGAAAGGTGTATGGAATTTTTAAATGGAAGTGGTGAATTAAATGGCACTGAGTAACCAAACCAAAATTGAAATAGAGGATACTGAAAAGCTAGACACATTAATATGCAGACAGAGATATAATATGTCGGCCATTTTATGCCTTTTTCTTTTCTTTCCTTTTTTCATTCTTTAAAAGATGAATCCTGGTTAGAGTATTTTAAAATATAAAGCTCTGAAAAAAAATAAAAAAAATTAAAGCTCTGGGTTATGTATGCCAACTTATCTAACATACACCTGAAAAGCTGCTACAATCATATCCAATGTGGAGATTTATAACACAGAGAAAATGAAAGAGCACAGATAAATCATTGTAAAGGAGTTATATTAGCATCTTATTAAATTATTTCTTGTTGCATTGAATAATAGTTAGAGTTAGTTCCATTTTAGTTAAGAAACAATGACAATTTTTGCCAGTTCAAATGTTATGAGAATCTAAGTCCAAATATGTATATATAAAACAACCATTTTTCTTAGAAAATTTTTACATGTGAGCAAAATTTAAAATTAGAAAATAATATTTACCTCATGTTTAATAGAAAATTTCACAAAGTAAATTTTATAATGCATCTCCTCACTCAGAAGAGATTCCATCTGGAAGAATACTATTTATGGCAAATAGTACAATTTGTCATTACAAAGCTTTGAACATTTTCATGTACTCATTAAACAAAAAAATTTGAATACATCTTCTGTGCTAGGTACTGGAGGTTTAGAGTTCAAACAACCTGTCTCTGAAGCATGTAGCATAAACCTAAGTAAAAAGCAAACTTTCAGTACTGTATATTCTAAAATATTTCACTTGGGACATCTAAATCTGAAAAACTACAACCTTGGTTTCCCTGACACCATTCTCATCTGGTTTTGTGATTATTCTGGAGGGTCCTTCAAGTTTCCCTAGGGACTTCATTTCTTTTGGTAATATTCTTTATCATTCTGAACTATATGCTCTTGTTACACTGTACTGTCCTTGGGTGATAATTATCCATGTGCACCCTTTCATCCATCATCTCTATCAGGGATTATCAGACTTCACTGTGTAAGAATCATGTGGATACTTGTGATAAAGTTAGATTTGGGAAGTGGTTGGGGCCCAGGATTTTTTTTTTTTTTTTTTTTTTTGGTTGTAATGGGTCTTCAGTAGTTGTGGTTTCCCAACTCTAGAGCAGGAATTGAACTCATGTTTCCTGCAATGGCAGGTGGATTCTTTTACCACTGAACCACTAGGGAAGCTTGGAGCTCAGGAAGTTTAACATGAACCCTTGGTGATTTTGATGCAGGTCATCTGAAACCACTCTTTAACTAACATTTATCTATGAACTTATTATACCCAATCTGTCACTGAAGCCCAGATCTCTTAGGTAGGCTTCACTGACATATAAGCAATTAGTTACTAGAAATCTCCTCTGGGTTGTTGTGAATGTCCCTCATACCATACAGATCTCATCACATCACAGTACCATGGCCCTTAGCATGTTTTTCATACTACATTTTTATACTACATGTACTTACCATATCCTTGGTTAAGACTCTCTTATATGTGAAGAAGGCTGAGCACTGAAGAATTAACGCTTTTGAACTGTGGTGTTGGAGAAGACTCTTGAGAGTCCCTTGGACTGCAAGGAGATCCAACCAGTCCACTCTGAAGGAGATCAACCCTGGGATTTTTTTGGAAGGAATGATGCTGAAGCTGAAACTCCAGTACTTTGGCCACCTCATGCGAATTGACTCATTAGAAAAGACTTTGATGCTGGGAGGGATTGAGGACAGGAGGAGAAGGGGATGACAGAGGATGAGATGGCTGGATGGCATCACTGACTTGATGGACACGAGTCTGAGTGAACTCTGGGAGTTGGTGATGGACAGGGAGGCCTGTTGTGCTGCAATTCATGGGGTCACAACAAGTTGGACATGACTGAGCAACAGAACTGAACTGATAGTGAAAGTTTAGCTTGGATCCATTTTCCACAGATTGCGTGTTAAGTTTATCTCCCATGTGATATTTGGGACAAATTCATAAACAAAATTTTTCACTGTTTATTTGAATTTAAAATTTAACTGGGAAACCTGTATTAAGTCTGGCAACCCTTTATGATTATTCTGTCGCTAAGTCGTATCTGACTCTTTCTGACCCCATGGAGCGTAGCACTCCAGCCTTCCCTGTCCTTCACTATCTCCCGGAGTCTGCTCAAATTCATGTTCTTGAAGTCAGTGAAGCCATCCAACCATCTCATCTTCTGTTGCCCCCTTCTCCTCCTAGCTTCATTCTTTCCCAGCATCAGGGTCTTTCCAACGAGTTGACTCTTCACATCAGGTGGCCAAAGTTTGGAGCTTCAGCTTCAGCATCAGTCCTTCCAACAAATATTCAGGGTTGATTTCCTTTAGGATTGACTAGTTTGTTCTCCTTATAGTCCAAGAGACTCTCAAGAGTCTTCTCCAGCACCTAAATTTAAAAAAAAATCAATTATTTGGTGCTCATCCTTCTTATGATCCAACTCTCACATCTGTACATGACTACTAGAAAAACCATAGCTTTGACTATATGAACCTTTCTTGGTAACCCTAACATGTCCCATATAATTTATCATACTACAACTGATGTTTTCTATTTGCATCTTTTAATAAACTGTAAATTCCTCATAGCAGAAACTGTCTCCATTTTTCTACATTGTGACACTACATTTTTTCAGTAGTGTCTGGCAGTTAAACATATTTGATAAAAAGAATGAAATAAGGTACCCAGTATTCAAACCTTACTATTTTTCTTTTTCCCTATACCATGTTGCTTCTAAACCATGACAGAAAATTTGCATTTAGTACATATGAATACTCTAAATATAAAAATACTGCTTATTTTTAACAGAGACTAGGATTTCATATGACAACAAGATCTGTGAATGATTATAATTTGGGTTTAATTTACCCCTATGCAACAGATATAATTCAAAAGCTCATTTTATGAACCCAGAACTCCATGAGGTCAGTTGTCTTAAAGACTCACAAAAACGTTTGTGATGTGGACTGTTATTGTTAGAGCTTATTTCAATGAGAAAGAAGACTTTATGAGAAAGCATTAGAAAGAAAATGAGTAAAATTTTTAGCATTTGTACCTAACAAAGTCTATTGTTCTCAAAATTTTCAGATTTTCAAAATCTAATAGAAAATGTTCTTTGAAAAGAGTCATTTAAACAGTTTCCTGAGACTAGATCTAGAGTTTTCTTTGTATTGTGACTGAAAACAATGATCTGGATATTCTGAGTAAATTCCAAAAATAGAAAATACCAATATCAATTATAGGCCCATTAAAACAAAGCTTTTCATAATTGACTCTAGTAGCAATTGATCTCCAAATGTCACAAGATGCCATGGGGCTTTTAGAATTGATGATGGATAGCAATTTTAGCAAAATTAGGCATAGCTATCACAAAGCAGAAACAGCATCTGTTATATGATAAGAAGTTATTGGCATATGAAAAGAGCTGAAAACAATATTTTGGAACTCATTGGGAAAAAAATATGTATTTTTCTTTTCAGTGGTTATTTAAAAGCAAAGGAGTAAGTAATCAAGAAATAGCAGATAATGGTAAATGGAATTTATTCATTGAACAAATGTTTATTGAGGTCTGGCTATATGCCTGCCAGTATTCTCTGCTTTGAGTGGAATGTATTGATAGATAAGTAGCCAACAAAAAATAGCAACTAACTTTTGACTCAGCCGTCCTGACTATTCCCCATTTGATGACTTAATTTTTGTGTATTTTTAAAAATTCCTTTATTTATTTTAATGGGAGGATAATTATTTTATAATATTGTGACGGTTTTTGCCATACATCAACATCAATCAGCCATAGGTGTACATGTGTCACCCCCATCTTGACCCCCTTTCCTCCTTCCTCCTCACCCTATCTTTTTAGGTTGTCCCAGAATTCCTAGATTTCAGGGTGCTAAGTGTACTGATGGGCACTGAGTTTCTGCCTTGTGTTTATGCTTTTGCAAATAAAGCAAATCAGTTTATCGCCACTCAAGAATGCATGGTAACAGTCTTCATTTCACTGCAATCCTCGAGCTATTAGGTACTGGTCAACCTTATCTCCACCATCTCTTCTTGAATCTTCTGTTCATATGGCTCCATTTCTTCTGCTGTCCTTTCTGCGGAGTCTGTTTTTTGTTTTATTTTTTATTGTAATTTTCTCTATCTTATATTTCAATTTTATGCAACAAATAATTAGTCATCCTTTCTCCCAACTGCTACTTCCAAAATATTTCACCCCCTTTTAGAAGTACACAGACATGAAAATCAAGATAATGGCAGCAAAATCCTTACTCTTTTCATGCTCATGCCTGTCACCACAGTTGCCCACCACCTTTCCTCTTTGCCCTTTTATTCTGACTTCTTATCCATTCCTTTCATTAACTGAAGAACTGATAGTTCAGTTGATAAAGAATCCACCTGTAGTTCAGGAGACCTGAGTTCCATTCCTGGGTCAAGAAGATCTGCTGCAGAATGGATAGGCTACCCACTCCTGTGGCTCAGCTGGTAGAGTCTGCCTGTAATGTGCAAGACTTGGATTCGATCCCTGGGTTGGGAAGATCCCCTGGAGAAGGGAAAGGTTACCCACTCCAGTATTCTGGCCTGGAGAATTCCATGGACTGTATAGTCCATGGGTCTCAAAGAGTCCAATAGGACTGAGCGACTTTCACTTTCACTTTCATCCATTCCTCTCATTAACTGAAGAATTTAACTTTTAAATTATAGTATTTTACTGTATCTATCCTCCTGTCTCCATTTTAAAATGACTTCAATATTTTGGTAAGTAAAACATCCAAGTTCTTGTACTCTTGATTGATGTACTTCTTTACCTCCAGGAAACATTTCTTTCACTTCATTCCAGTCTATCACTTCCTACGAGGCAGACTATGTTCAGACCTTATCGTTAGCAGAAAATGAACCACTTCAGAGTTCTCTATTTCAAATATTTCCCTCTCCAATCACATTTTTCTGTTCTTTAGCTCATCTGTTTAATTACCTTTAACAATTCCTTGGTTCCATTGACCACGCCAGTAATTAGTCACATTTGTTTCTCATTTTCTACCACAGTCCCTTCTTTCTTGACCTCCTATATTCTAGTAATTATAATCAGTCCAGTGCAAATACCATGAGCTCTCTTGCCTCCCTCTCCTTGTCTTATTCACTTGGTAATTTCCTGTCCTGAATGATCCATTCACCAGAAAAACTACATCACCTTTGAGAAAATCACATCACTATTTTAAGCTGACTGGTATCACTTTGAGTTTCACAAAATCTTTGAACTTTTTTTTTAAATTCATCAGATATGTATCGGTAAACTGCTATGGACTAGGAGCTATTCTAGGTGCTGGAGTTATGAGTGAAAACTTTGAAGCAGATATTATTTTTATGTGGCTTCTATTCCACTCGGGTCTAGAAAGACAGACAAAACCTGAATAAATAAATAAGCATTCGGAGAATTGAAGATGGTACTAAAGCAGTTGCTCAGATGGTAAAGAATCTGCCTGCGATACCAGAGACCTGGGTTCGATCTCCAGATCAGGAAGACCCTCTAGAGAAGGGAATGGCAGCCCACTCCAGTATTCTTGACTGGAAAATACCATGGACAGAGGAACCTGGTGGGCTCGGATCCACAGAGTCACAAAGAGTCGGACACAACTGAGTGACTGGCACACACACTAAAGCCTATCTATTCATTGAAAATATATGTACTGAGCACCTACTATCTGTCAGTCATACTATTATAAAAATAATAAGGTAATGATATAGAAAGTCCTGGGGTGGAGGGGAGACTTTATAAACTCCATGATGCCTCCTTGATGGGGAATATTTTTTATGAGATCTGAATTGTAGAGGTTGGTAGAAGAGTTTTTCTTGGGGAAAGATTAGTCTTTTTAATCTCTGAATTGGAGAAAAGCATGTTGTGTTCAAATACAGAGAGAAAATACAGAAGGAAAATCGATGTGGCTGATGCTTTGTGTCCTGGGGAAAAGTGATGTAAGCTCATGTTAGAGAGAGGAAAGGATGATGCTGTGATGTTTTTCACCCATGGTATATTTTTCCCTTTGGTAAATAACTGAAGGCAGGGAAGAAATACTGACTCTCCTTCCTTAAACACCTTCAACCTTCTCTTTCATTCTCAGCAAATGCTCTATCTTTGTAATAATCAAAAACTCTGAGACTTTCTTTCTAACATTAGTTTTCTGCTTGGTCAAGTAAGGCTGTGTGTTGAAAAGTAAAATATCCTAGTCATAGTATAAATTTATATTTCAATCAAGAACATTATTAGAATCCCATTTTCTATGTGTTATGTGTGCATTATTATCCAAGATGTTTTAAGAACAAATTCATATACATAAAACAATATAAAGAGTGTGCTGTGCATACATGACTGATATAATTTGTATGTATGTGTTCTATGTTCTTAATCTTTCAGTGTTATGAGCAGAAATGTCTCTTCCACAGTGTTCTGATTTAAGTCTTTGCCTTACTTCAACTTCTTGTTGATCAGAAGGGGTCTTCCATTACATTCAAAGTAAAACTGGGGTTTACAAAACAATTTAACTAGGAGGACAGAAAAGGAAACAAAGTGGGAAATAATTGACAAATTGCTTAAGCAAGAATTTTATATTTTTATGGCATTTTAAATGACTGAATTTTCCAGAATATCAAAATGCAAAGTAGATAATTTGTTTCAAAATTTTGTTTTAAAGAAAATTTCGAAGTCTCAGTATGTTTGTTTTTGTTAATGCCTCTTTCTACATCAACTAATGTAGCTATTTCTGTAGCCCAAAGCAGGGTTTTAAAAAGTACAGTGTGGTAATTGCTTTATTCTGATAGGAACTTCCATATGCTGAAGATGTAAACATAATTCTTTGGTCTATTCCAATGTAAACATGCCCAGTGGTTAAATGAGTTCAGATTACTAATCATTTTCTGAATAGTTAAACTTTTGTGAAATTGTTCATGAGATTTTACATTTTTCCTACTTCTACCTGACAAAGATAACTTGTCAATGTGAAGACATATTTGAGTATTTGGCATTGCTGTAAGGTAAGGTGGCTTCCCGTTTTCCCTGCTGACAACTCTGGGCAGCAGAGTTTTGTTGTCTGTACTATTTTAGTTCCTCCAGGCCACTGACAACCATGTGGGTTTCAGAGTGTTTTGGCTTTGCATGCTGGACTGCTCAGATCCCCAGGCATCAGAATCAAGCTAGTGTTTACATCTAACTGGCTTCCTCCATTAAACTGCAACTTTGATTTTCAATCTATTAAATCTGTGTGTTGTTCAAACAAATAAAATCTCAAGCATTTATTTAATTGTCTTTGTTTGTACAATTATTAAATTAAGATCATCACTGAGTATTACTTCATTTGGAATGATCATTTTAAAGCTGTCATTTTATAAGCAGTTAAAAGAGTAACAGAATTTTGCAGTCAAATTTAGGGACTAAAAGTTTTTCTTATTGTATGATACAGTAAAACTCAATCAAATTATTAATTTGGAGGTAAAGCCAAAGTGAATTCATGAAATGTGCAAACTCTAGAGAATTTTAAGAGATTAAAATTAAATTTTGAAAATAGATTTTGAAGAGTTGATATCTTTTCAAGTATATACTATAACACAAGCCATTGGCTAATAAAGTGTTGTTAATTTAAGGTACTTCAGACTTCATTGTTTGCATAAGCATCATTTGAATTAAGTACTTTTTCTGTTTATAAGTAAATGATCATTAAAAACTGCTAGAAGGAAGTTTCTTCTCTTCAGTAGGTTTTACATTCCAAATAGTTTTTTACAAATCTTAGCTTACTAAGTAAATATTTTATTGTAAAACAATATAAAGATAAATTTGATCATGGATTCTACATTTTACAAAAGCTAAAGTCCTATGCTTTTGTGAATATTGGGAAATCTCTATCAATTATACATTAATCATAAAAAGGAAATGGATTTTTTTGTAAAGATATTATAGCACGATCATGTTTAAAATGCCTATTTAATGGGAACTTATTTCAGATGAAACAGAATGAAATGTAGATAGATTCACCTTCCATTATCATACAATACGAGCAGAGGAATGACCTTCAATGTCTTCCTAAACCTGAGATAAAATGGCCTTTTCTGGATATGTAGGGAAAAAAAAACAAAACAAAACCATGGCTTCCATTTATTCTGCCAATTCATCTTCTGTACCCTGTCAGAAAAGGTCAAATCAGGATTATCAAGGACTCATTTTAGTCTTTTTTTCAATTTCTTTTCCAAATGCATTTTGCCAGAGAAAACTAAAGTAGCAGTTTCCTGCTTTGACTTTCAACTTGTATATTCTTCTCTCTCCTTACATCCAGATTAAGGGCAGAATCTGAAAGACTTTGGAATTATTTTCAGCCTCTTCACCACTTCATATTGAAACTGCACAGGACCCTGTGGGGCCCTCTTGGGGTACAAAAGCCCTTCCGTGTCCCTGGTTTCTTGCTTGTAAGGGAAAAAGGTGAGCTGGGGGTGGGGCTTTAGTCTCCCAGGCCTTCCAAGAGTTTCAAAGAGCAGATACAAGCAGTTAATGATTAGGAGAACAGTCACAGGACTCCTAGTTCCTCCTGAAGTGATGTAGATAGTTATGTTATGCATATCTTCCTGTTGTTCTACAGAAACTAAGACCGCAACTCAAGTAGGGGATGATGACTATATGCTGACCCCAAGCACTAGACCCCAAACTGGCTGGAGCCAGAAGGCTGGGTTCCTGGAAACATAATCACTGAAACTCTCACCACCAACCAACCAATCAGATGAAAGATTCAGGAACTGATCTTAAGAGCCTTGCCCTAACACTGTCTTTAAAAACCCCTGTCTGAAAGTCACTGGGAGTCCTGGTCTTTGGAGAATGAGCCACCCATTCCCCTTGCTTGCCCTTGCAATAAACATTTCTCTGCTCCTAACTCTGGCTTCAGTGTTTATTAGGAATGGGAACTTGGGTTCAACAACAGTATTTTCAATGTCTTCTAGATCTGGAAAGGAAAAATTGAGTCACTGATCCAGGACTTTTAGAATATCCATAGTTAAATTTACTTTGAAGATATCTGTTTTCTATTTTAAAACACCTGTCATTCTGTGCTTTTTAAGAAAAATTGTTAAAACTAGAAGATGTCCCTTATATATCTGATTTTGCATTAAAGATCAAATTCTGATTTTTGCTTCAGAAATTTACACAGCACGCCATTTGGAAAAGGCCAATATTTTGGTTAACTTGTCAATGATAATCAGTGTTTAATGAAGCAAAGTGTAGCTGTGTTGATATTTTTATTGTGGCACTTGATCATACTTTCTTTGGCAGACCTGCAGATGGCCTTTTTTAATCCAAAAAATATCTGGCTAGATACATTCTATTTTTGTTCTACTTGTTCACATATTTTTTGGATATCTCTGTTGCCTTTGCTTTTTACAATGCAAGCTTTTATAATGAAATATTTATAACGACTTCCTAGCTTTTTTGAAAAGCCTCCCCAATTTGCATCTCAACCTGCCTTTCCAAACTTTATTTTATTATTCTCTTCATACATCCTCTGCTTTAGCTACATTGAACTGATCATCATTCTATATGAAAATCTGTCACTGTTCTTTATTTCTGGCCTCTGTTCACTGTAATTTTCCTGACCTTCAATAACTCAGCCTAACCCTATCTCAAGCATTGTTACCACCTATTAAAGTAACATGTGTCCAATCTTTCAACTCCATAAGTGCTATATTCACTTTTGCAGATTTATTTTTTCTTTCTTTGAAGGGAAGAAAGCATTGCCTTATATCTTAGGATAATTATCTGTTTACAAACTATAGACTTCTTGTTGTATTTCTTTTATTGGGGTATTTATTCACATACTCTCACTACAACTATTCTGCAGTATAATAAGTACCTTTTTGTGACCTCTCTACTTTGTCTCAGTCTTTACCACTCTCCTTTCTCTTTATTAACTGGGACTTCATGGCATTCTTAATGTTATTTATACCCCCCAGAGTTTCTTTCTTTATTTTAAGCACAACTTTGGATGAATCAATAATACATCTTCCTTGTGCCTTATCTTCTGCTCTATGGGAATTTTTTTTTTAAGTAGAAGTTACCAGATAGTTCTCCTTATCCTACCTACATACATCCCATTCTACTAGTAGAATTATTTTGTATGCTCCTATCTGAAGAAACTCTCCCCATCTAGCTGTGGAGCCCATCTAACCCTATATTCACAAGCACTTTATCCTCTCTGAAACTGATATCCTTCTGAATCAATAATTCAACTTCTTCTCATTACCCCAGAGATCTTAAACATAGTCAAAATTGTTTAATTAGTTAAACAAATGAAGATCAACCCAAGTCCGAGTTTTATTCTCCCTTTCCTCCTTCTCCAGTTATAGGCTCATCTCTCTTTCTCTTTTATAGACAGTCAGATAGTGAACTATACCCGAGGTCCCGATTTCTTTTGTTCCTTCCTATTCACTGCCCTACTCATGCTAACATGGCTTCAATCACCACAATTTCATGAAATAATTTTCAAAAATGTGATCACTCGCTTCATGTTGATAAAGAAAAATAGATACATTTAAAGTACTTATGTAATTTCACATCTCTGTAGCATTTGAGGTAATTAATTACTGTCCTGAAACTCTTTCCTTCATTTCTATTCCATAATTTCTCTCAGTTTTCTCCCAACCCTCTAGCTGCTCCTTCCCTGTCTCATTTGTCATCTCACCCTCTTTTCTCTAGTCATTAGAGTTCCTCAGGATTCAATCCAAAACTTTCTCCTCTGTCACTTAATATCGTCATCCTAGGTAATCTCTAAGCTTTCCTGGTGGCACAGATGGTAAAGAATTTGCCCGTAATGCAGGAGATCCAGGTTCAATCACTGGGTTGGGAAGAACTCCTGGAGAAGGGAATGGCTACCCACTCCAGTATTCTTGCCTAGAGAATTCCATGGTCAAGCGAGCCTGACAGGTAATCTCTACTACACTCAGAAGCATGATCATGCCAATGCTCATTTCTACCTCAGATTTATCCCTGAGCTAGACCTACTACTCTGAGTCTTAGTCAATCTACTTTCCACTAGGTAGCTAGAGAGAGATTTAAAAGGAACGCATGTAAGAATTAAAGATTTTAAAATTAAAAAAATAAAAAACTAATAACATGTAAAAAATAAAAAATAAACTAATTTAAAAAAATAAATTAAAAAAAATGAGAATGTGACATTTTCCTTCCAGGCCCTCTCCTAAAAATTCTCTGCTCCTGGTTAAAATTATTTCATAATTTCCCTTTCAGATCATCCCAGTCTAGGCCCTCTTTACTTCAATCACCCAGGGCTCATTTTTGTTCATAGTAATCATCATGATTCCTCCAATTACTTACAATTTACACACATTATTTTCTTTTTCCTAGATACTTTCCTCTTCTCCCTTTAACTTAAGTACAAAAGTTCATCCCTTGAATGTCAGCTAAAGTTTAACTCTGTCAAGGAAGATTGTCCTGACCTTTCTGACTAGAATACCCCCTCACTTATATATATGGCATGTCTCTCTTTCACACCACTTAGAAGAGTCGTCAGTTTTTCTCTGTTAGTGAGATTGTTTGATTAATATTGCTCTTTCTTCCCAGAGGCAGTTATGAGGTCTTTCTTTTCTTGAAAATAAATCCCCAATATCTAGAACAGAGCCTGATAGCAAATAGTAGTTCAATAAATATTTGGTCAATGAAAAAATGAATAGATGATGAATTCATCTTTCAGTCTGTGTCACTCAACAAAATGTAATATAGACCTTGTCCATAATAAGAGTTATAATACAAGTAGCTATTGTATTCTATTAAGTGATATATATGTATATATATCATATACTAAGTGATATTTATCTTATATTCAAATATATATTTTACATATGATATATAATATATATTTATATATATTTGAATGATTAAATGCTATTTGATAGAAAACAGAAATAGAATAGAATCTGTAACTTAGAACAACATATTTATATTCATTTCAATTTTGTTTATAATTATTTCCATATTGTTTTTTGTGCTATTTGAACAAGAGCCATGGCAATTGGCTTTCTTTTGAATTAAGAAATTTACAATATTTTCCTTCAACTCATTTATTAAAACATCTGATTAAGATTAGATATAGCAGTTTCTGTTTAGACTGAAATGTCACTTTGTTGTCTCTTTTACACTGACATTAATTGACTAGTCATTTATATTTTACATTATATTAAATTCCAAGTTCTTTGACTGAAATAGCTAGTACCATCACACTTTAGCTGTGTAGTTTTGATGAATATATTTGTCCCACTCCTTAGGAAAAGAAAATGGTTATAAAAGCTCAGTACAGCATTATTCATTTTCTTGGCTTACCCAACATCTTGTTTCTGAGAGCTGCATAGATAAAACAGTGAGAAAAAAATTATTTTTTAAGGATGATTCATTTTAGCACATTTTGAAGTAATCATTAGCTTGTGACTTATTAAAAAGGGTATGCAAAAACCACAAGCAACAACTATTAATCACTAATTACACTCACTGATGAGAGAAATGTGAAAGAAATGCTTAAAATTTGCTTTGGAAGGAAATTCAGAGGTATGGCAGGGCTCTGGTAAAGGATACAAGTTTTGCCTAGTCCAGGCTCTCTAATATCCAAATTGTACATTCTATATTAATCACTATTTCTAATTAAAGTTTGAAAATATAATGTTGCCTTTCTATAGAAAAAAAAATGAGTGTTGATTCCCACTAATTAAAAAGGAGCTTATTATCACAGGATGGGGTTCCAGGGAATTCTAAAAAATTTACCAAGTTGATTGTATAACAAATATTTTAGTATAAACATCAATGAAATTATATTAAACAATTAATTGAATGATGAACAGAAAGCACTTCTTATCTAATTATACGCTTAACCTCTTGACTGGTCTCGTTGCTTCCAGTTAAGCTATATCTAAGCCCTACTCCTCTCTGCAGCTAGAATCTTCTTTCTAGATGCTAAGAGATCTTTTTATTTGGTCAAGTTCTTTGATTTCCCCCTTAACATTCAAAAGTAAGTAAGTCTTCAATTAAAAACCTTGGCCCTTCATGACTGAGGTAGAACCTGTCTCTCATTCCAGCTTTAGTTAAAGCCATTTATAAAAATGGGACTTCCCAGTTGGCTCAGATGATAAAGAATCTGCCTGCAATGCAGCAGACCTGGGTTCACTTCCTGGGTCAGGAAGATCCCCTGGAGAAGGGAATCACAACCCACTCCAATATTTTTGTCTGGAGAATTCCATGGACAGAGGAACCTGGCAGGCCACAGTCCATGGAGTTTCAAAGAATGGAACACAAATGAGCAACACACACACACACTCTGAGCAACTAACACTCCACACACACGTTTATAGAAATACACACACATACACACAACCTCTCCCTCCAGCCAATGGAACTGCTTAACATTGCCCAAGTGCTTCATATTGTTCCTTTCTCTGGTCAGTAACACATTGTTTACACTACATGAAAAAGATTCCCCCTTTATTCACCTAATCCCTGCTTATTTTTCAAAGTATTTTTCAAATTAAACTGAATCTAATCCAATTAAAATATCACCTCCTCCAGGATGTCAATTCCTGGTGTCCCCAGTTTTTCAAAATGTTTTCCAAATTAAACTGAATCTAATTCAATTAAAATATCACCTCCTCCAGGATGTCAGTTCCTGGTGTCCCCAGTTTAGGACCCCAGAATACTTGGCAGTAAACCTTAGTCACAAGACTTTACAACTGTAGGCATCAATTTAACTTGTGGCAAAGTGCAAGTCACCCAGTTGTATCAGACTCTTTGTGACCCCATGGACTGTATAGTATATGGAATTCTCCAGACCTGAATATGGAGTTGGTAGCAAACATGGGCTCAATAAAGGACAGAAATGGTATGGACCTAATAGAAACAGAAGGTATTAAGAAGAGGTGGCAAGAATACACAGAAGAACTGTACAAAAAAGATCTTCATGACCCAGATAATCATGATAGTGTGATCACTCACACTCACCTAAAGCCAGGCATCCTGGAATGTGAAGTCAAGTGGGCCTTAGGAAGCATCACTACAAACAAAGCTAGTGGAGGTGATGGAATTCCAGTTGTGCTATTTCAAATCCTGAAAGATGATGCTGTGAAAGTGCTGCACTCCATATGTCAGCAAATTTGGAAAATACAGCAGTGGTCACAGGACTGGAAATTGTCAGTTTTCATTCCAATCCCAAAGAAAGGCAATGCCAAAGAATGCTCAAACTACTGCACAATTGCACTCATCTCACATGCTAGTAAAGTAATGCTCAAAATTCTCCAAGCCCGGCTTCAGCAATATGTGAACCGTGAATTCCCTGATGTTCAAGCTGGATTTAGAAAAGGCAGAGGAACCAGAGATAAAATTGCCAACATCCGCTGGATCATGGAAAAAGCAGGAGAGTTCCAGAAAAAACATCTATTTCTGCTTTATTGACTATGCCAAAGCCTTTGACTGTGTGGATCACAATAAACTGTGGAAAATTCTTCAAGAGACGGGAATACCAGACCACCTGATCTGCCTCTTGAGAAACCTGTATGCAGGTCAGGAAGGAACAGTTAGAACTGGACATGGAACAACAGACTGGTTCCAAATAGGAAAAGGAGTACGTCAAGGCTGTATATTGTCACCCTGCTTATTTAACTTATATGCAGAGTACATCATGAGAAACACTGGGCTGAAGGAAGCACAAGCTGGAGTCAAGAGTGCTGAGAGAAATATCAATCACCTCAGCTATGCAGATGACACCACCCTTATGGCAGAAAGCAAAGAAGAACTAAGGAGCCTCTTGATGAAAGTGAAAGAGGAGAGTGAAAAAGTTGGCTTAAAGCTCAGCATTCAGAAAACGAAGATCATGGCATCTGGTCCCATCACTTCATGTCAGATAGATGGGGAAACAGTGTAAACAGTGGCTGACTTTATTGTTTTGGGTTCCAAAATCACTGCAGATGGTGATTGCAGCCATGAAATTAAAAGACATTACTCCTTGGGAGAAAAGTTATGACCAACTTAGACAGCATATTGAAAAGCAGAGACATTACTTTGCCAACAAAGGTCCATCTAGTCAAGGCTATGGTTTTTCCTGTAGTCATGTATGAATGTGAGAGTTGGACTATAAAGAAAGCTGAGTGCCAAAGAATTGATGCTTTTGTACTGTGGAGTTGGAGAAGACTCGTGTGAATCCCTTGGACTGCAAGAAGATCCAACCAGTCCATCCTAAAGCAGATCAGTCCTGGGTGTTCATTGGAAGGGCTGATATTGAAGCTGAAACTCCAATACTTTGGCCACCTGATGCGAAGAGCTGACTCATTTGAGAAGACCCTGATGCTGGGAAAGATTGAGGGCAGGAGAAGAAGGGGATGGCAGAGGATAAGATGGTTGGACGGCATCACTGAATCAATGGACATGAGTTTGGTTAGACTCCAGGAGTTTGTGATGGACAGGGAGGCCTGGAGTGCTATGGTTCATGGGGTTGCAAAGAGTCAGACATGACTGAGCGACTGAACTGAACTGAACTGAAGCTACACCTTTCTCCAGGTGATCCTCCCAACTCAGGGATTGAACCCAGGTATCCCTCATTGCAGGCAGATTCTTTACCAGCTGTGCCACCAGGGAAGTGATAAAGAATTTCCTTGCCAGTACAGGAGATATGAGTTCAATCCCCGGGTGTGTGAGGATCCCCTGGAGAAGGAAATGGCAATTCACTCCCAGTATTCTTGCCTGGGAAATCCCACAGTCAAAAGATCCTGGCAGGCTACAGTCCATAGGAGTTTCAAAGAGTTGCACATGACTGAGCAACTAAACAACAACAAAATCTTATATTCTCTGATGACTGAATTTTCTTTAATATCTGCTGGCCTCTGGCATTTTGAATTCATTTGCCAAATACTTGCCTATCTGGTGTGAAGTACCAGTCCCTGAGGTTAGAGTATAGAAATTAAAGACACATGGGTCCCATCTGAGGAATGGATCATCCATAGTAAAATAGTAGAGACTCAATACTTATTTGCTAATTAAATTAGTGCATAAAGAAATCTCAATTTTGAAAACTATCTAAAAAGAAAGCTAAAAGCTTTAATTACAAAATTGTGAGAATGACAAATTATTGCAATATATTACAATATATGATTAAATGCATTCACTCTAAAACAGTGGCTATGTTTTGCAGATTCAAGTTAACTGCATGAACCAAAATTGAAAAGCACCATCTCTCTTCTTTATTCTTTACTAATCCCTATGATAAATAGCATATGAAGTATTTTATTTATTGGGATCTTTGGTTTCAAGGATCAGGTTCTACCCAGCCATCTTATTTGGTATCTCCTTCCTAATCTGACAGCGTCACTATCAAAGAATAATACAAAAACATTAGTCTGATTTCTAACTTGGAAGCTTCATAGAGAATTTTGGGATTGGTGGTAGAGACAAAGGTTGCTATGGGTGGGGATAAAAATAACTTTATGCTGCCCAGGTAAATGACTGACTCCAGAGGCAAATGAAGCATGTGATCTGGCAACTTTCCAAGCCTACCAGTGGTAGATATTTGTGACATTTATTAATAGTTTCAACAACAAACTTTTTGTCCCAGAATGTGCTGGCAGCTGCTCTGTCAATAGAAGGATTATCGCTCAAATACCAGCTTTCTATCAGGATACCCCCAGGTTGAGGATGTGTCTCCAGAAACAACATGGATGCTACCTCCAAAGTACATCCATGACAATGTATGGCATGCAGTGTCAGGGAAAGGCAATCCTGTTACTTAAGGTAACCCTGATGGGGAAACTACTGTTGACCTGAGGGTCCACTATGGGTAGATTTTCCATCAGTGACTAGAGAAGGAAACATTTGATTCATTTCAGCCCCAAAGCATTAAAGAGTTAGAGATGTATTTAATGTTACTCTTAAGAGAAGGGAGACATGCAATTTGCTATACCTGCTTCACAATTGTATTATTTTTACTGTGCAACACAGGTAGCTCTACTGTTAGGTGGTACATAGATGTTTGAATGGGTTTCTAGATGTAACTCAAGACAGATTTTGGTGAAACTAGTCAGCAGTAACTCCTTTGGTTGGTTAATTTTATGAAAATACCTGTGAACAAATTTGGTTAAAAAAATGAAACTTTAATAGAAAAAAGATTAACTCGCATAAAGTACTTTGTAAAATATGTTTTAACTGGAACTTCAGGGATTCTTTTTCTCTTTGCCCAGTTTTGAATGACTAGGACAGGATACAGAACATTTTTCTATTTTATCCATTCAAAGCAGAGATACAAAAGAATCCTCATCAAAGTTCCTGTATGTTGTGTGGCAAGGGGCACAATGAGGATACACAAGCAACTCCACAAATTGGATAGATCTTGAAGTGAAGGGAACTTCATGCTACCCAAATCTTATTAAAAAAAAAAAATCTGGCATTGTTCCTAGAGCTCCTGGGTTTGTGCCACTTAATGAAACACTCATGGTAGATGAGCAGGTTCCATGTCATCCTAAAAAGAAGTGCTTGATGATTTTATTAACACAGGCAGAGTTGAAACCTCTCTTTGATGGAGATTATAATAAGGATGCCCTCTATGCTAGCAAAAGTTCGGGGAAATAACAAGGAAGAACAAACAGATGAAAGGAGATGTCAAATACTGCAACACATGACAGGTATCTGACTTCAGTAATCATGTGCTCTGAAATAGTATGCAATATGTAGAATTTATATATATATATATATATATATATATGCACAAAGAAAGAGAAATTCTGATTTTCAACTTGCAACTGACAATAATACCAAAATATACTTTCCCTTACAAAGCAATATTCTGATCTTGAGAATTTGTATTATTTAAAATGTAATCTGAATTTTTTTATTATAGTAGATATTGTAGTTGAAAGTTTCTTCACTGGAAATAAGAAGCAAAACACAAAATGAGCTATGAAAATTTCACTTGCTCAAAGAAAAACCAACAAGCCAATGCAGGAGTTTGCAAAAATCATGGCCATTTATACATGGAAATGTTGTCTTAAATCTATTACCTATTTAGATGAAAACTTCAGATTTGGTGGCTAGCTGTTAATAATGAATATTCTGGAAATGAGGGATACAAATGTGCAAATGACATACCTGTTTGTATTTGACATGATTTTTCATTGCAAAACTGCTAGTGTTGCATTTCAATACCACTTTAGCCTACTTTAATGCCAACCACTATCTGCTTTGCCCATTCCTGCCACTCCCTGACTATCTAGCTTAGAAGTCATACATTCTTGGAAGCCTCCTTTAAACCCCACAACTGCCTGTCTGATATGCTCCTATACCTTTACCTTCTTTATATAACTTCTTATGTTGTAAAATGCCTGTTTATTGACTTGCCTGAAGAGACTATGACCTCCTAGAGGACAGAATGAACACTTGTTCCATTTGAAATTATAACTCAGAGTTTAAACCCTAGCATACTATTTTTGAATGAATGCATTAATAAATATAAAAATGAATATCTGAATTCATTTTATAAACTAACTATGACTTATAAGACCACATTTAAAATATGTTCTGAAATAACACATGTATTTTGGAGACTATCACAGAGTTGTGGTGAAACATTTATTTGACTACATAACAACTGATCATAATGCATTCAGTCTCTCTGGAATAGACAAACACGTGTTTGTATGGGTTTTATACATACATATATATATATATATGTATATATATATATATATATATATATATATATATATATATTTAATATCTCCCATATATCCTAACAGGTATATCAGAAGATGCCCTGGAGAAGGAAATGGCAATGCACTCCAATATTCTTACCTGGGAAATCCCATGGACAGAGGAGCCTGGTGAGTTATAGTTCATGGAGTCACAGAAGAGTTGGACATGACTTAGCAACTAAACCAACAAATATAGACTAATATAGGTGATATTTATATATCTTCATGAAAACCTCTGCAGTATTAGCATTTCTTTTACCACAAAAACCTGTGATATATTTACTCTCTTGGACATCTAGAAAAATTTATTTATCTCAGTTCTATAAAAATGAAATATACTGAACAATATTTTATTTTATCCCAAAGCAAAATATAGAAGGCTTAAAAGATACACATTTTAAGACATAAATTCTCATTTGATTAAATCCAAGCAACTCTTTAAATTCATATTTAGCCATAATTAGAAGAATTTAATTGTTTCTTTTCTTTAGAGATGATTGTTGTGTGAATACAGAAGTATTTATATGTCATTCATTTTAGAGCTTACATTGAATTTCAATGAAAAGGGAAATGCTTTTTTAGCCAAAGTTATGAGCTTAATTATGAAATATATAATATTCTGAAGAAATTACACTGGGGGTATAAGTTTACACTACCATAAAACTTTGTTAAATGTATATGATACTAAATGCATTAATTAGATTTGTGTGTTATACCATATATTTGGAAATATACAATTTGTAATAGTGCCAATTACAATAGTAACACCATTCATCTTTAACAAACAATTTATATACATTAACTTCTTTTTCCTTTTAAACTATGCCTCTGTGTTGCTCATGGAAATGGTTTACTTTGCTTCTGGAGACTTGATGTAGTATAAATATTAAAATATTTTCAAAATAAATATAAAAACAGAACTTTAAGTTATACATTCAGTCTTATTCCATTATTAAAATAGTATCAATTTCACTTTTAATCTAAATTGTATGAGTAAATAATCATACTATTTCAATTGATGATTTCAATAATTCATTTTATGAAGGAAATATACTTTCCTCAAGATAGTAGGATAAGCCTATAATACTGGGGCTTTCAATATATTTGAAATTTGATTCAACATTTTATGAACTTAGAAATATTCTACTATTAGGTTTGTAGTACAACTTTTGTTGATTAGCACAGGTTATATCTTTGTTAGTTAAATTGCTCCACATTTATACAAAGGCTGTGTCTAAAACTTTAAGGTAGATGTAGTAGACACGAAAGTATTTAACAAGTTTTTCTTTTTTTTAATTTGAAGTGTTCCACCACTTTGCAATACATCAAACAGCAATTTGTAATTGACAGTTTTCTTACCTAAAGTGCTTCTCAGTCAAGAGATTGTTCTCCAAAGACAGTCAGCTGGGTAAATGTCAGAAGCTCAAAAAGTAAATTATAGTACAAACAGTGTTGATATTTCTATGAAATGGAAGAAAAGCATATTTATTTTTAAAATATAGAATTTTATTTAAAACAAGTGAAAACCTTCTATTGTGACCTTTACAAGATTCCAAACAGTGACGAATTTGGTCATTACAAATAACCTTTTCCAGAAAGAGCTTTACCATTTGGGACTTTCATTTGGTAATATATGTGAATTAATATCCTTTCTACAGAATAACTCATGATATTAAATTTTTATGAGATATTTTATCCCTAAGATTACAGTTTTAAACAAATTTTAGAAGGGAAAAAAGTAAGGGAGTAGCTATATGGTAGCCTATCATTTTAACTTGTATGTGGGAAATTATTCAGACATTTTCTCATTTCTTTCTGTACAGAATGATGTATTTCTGTGAGTTTTGTAAGTAATTATGCCATACAGCATTCTCATCATATAAGTAACATTATATATGGTAGTTTAAAGCAGTTTTCCAAGTTAGCCTTCACTAATTTTTTTTTTAACTTTTGGGGACCCAAAGAGAATGTGTGAGTGTGTGTATGTGTGCACACATATATATTCTGGAATAGATAAGATTATATAAAATGATGATAAATTAAAAAGTGCACAAATATTACAGTAGCTTTCAGTACATTGCATAATAACATCTCTATTGGAATATTAGTTCCAGTCCCAATCTGGATTTATAAGACCATATTCTAACCCAATGCACCTGACAAAATGCTCTTTTTCCTCAGTCCCACATCTCTAAGGCACTAATAACCAAGAGGCTTATTTCAAAGATAGGGTTTTCTCATATTATGGCAGGCTTCTGAAAGGCAGAGGCAGGGAGAGCATAGCAAGACGTAAGGGATTAAGGTGCTGCAAAAGACCAGGTCTCTTTCCCTGGTTTAAAATCCTTGTCAAATATTTTCTGAATTTCTTTCACCTTTCCATCTCTTTCTTCCCAGGAACACATTCCCTGCCATCTTCTCAACTGTTAGCCAGCCACTGAATTGCAAATTCTATGGACTACTGGGAAAATAGAACTTTATATCAGGTTGTCTACACAAACTAATAGGGAACACTGAGTGTCTCTACTAAGTTAATACATAGTAAAGGGAGTGACATTGGCACTTTTAAAAAAAAGCTTCACTGATGAAGGTATGTTTGTTTTGTGTAAGTTTGTGCAGTATTCCCAGGCTTTACAACAGTGACTAGTATTAGTAGGTACTAAATAAATATTTGTTGACTGAATGAATGAATAAATGAATACCAATTCAAAGACTTAGTTGCTTTGAAACAAAATTCCTTGACAATATATGTTTATATACATTTTACCTTACACATTGTAAGTAAGAACACACTATTTCTTAATGGGAAGACAGTTTTAGACACCTGTTTAAGGACTGTTTTGCAGAGTTCTTGTTTGAACCTGGGTTCTCCTAATTCAAGTCTCCCACAGTAGTTGTTAGGCTTTCCCCTTTCTCATTAGACCTGACTTCAAAGCCACAATTCAAATAGGCCGCATGTTTTCTCTGCTTCGCAAATCAGACACTGCTGCGGCTGCTGCTGCTAAGTTGCTTCAGTAGTGTCCGACTCTGTGCGACCGCAGAGACAGCAGCCCACCAGGCTCCCCCGTCCCTGGGATTCTCCAGGCAAGAACACTGGAGTGGGTTGCCATTTCCTTCTCCAATGCATGAAAGTGAAAAGTGAAAGTCAAGTCACTCATTTGTGTCCGACTCTTCGCAACTCCATGGACTGCAGCCTACCAGGCTCCTCCATTTATGAGATTTTCCAGGCAAGAGTACTGGAGTGGGGTGCCATTGCCTTCTCTGCAAAAGATGCATAAAACATAAAATATTATTAATTTTTCCATGCTATTATTTAACAGAGATAATATGAGAATTAAGCTTTACCTTAATGTTTGTTTTGAGGATTAGTCTAATTCCACATAGGATTTCAGGAGTACTAATGAAAGATATATACTAAAAATCAGTGGTTAAAGGGTAATAATGAATCAGAATCAGAAAACTGTGAAAGGAGTTTAAAGGCCGGAAGTTAAATATAACTACCAAATTTGACTCTGTTTAAGTCACAATTCCCACAAATGTTCATGAGGCACCAATTAATACCAATGCAAAATATGAACAGGTAATGAATATGATGAAAACACTACGTTCAATTCCCTAAACTTATTTTTAAACATCAGATATCCCAGGCACTATAAGAAAACACTGAAGATTCAAAGACAGCTACCCTACTGAAACTTGTTACATGGATATCATGTCACTTCTAGTTCTATTAAAAATTATTTTCATTTTCTCCTCATTTACATTCTTTTATATTTACATTTTAAAAATTATTTCACAGATATGTAATCACTTACTATATTTAATATTACTATACTGGTTTAATAGATCAAAGTCTCGTGCACTGTAATGGTTTTGCTTTAACTATGAATATTTACACCTTGAGTACAAAAAGTATAATCTGGTGTTAAATTAATATACTTCTCAGAGGAATCCTATGTTTTGTGAGATTTTATACCTAGAACCATACTGTGATTTGAAAATTGTCTCCAGTGAAATGATAGACATATGTAATATAAAAATAAAACTTTAAAAAGAAAATAATAAGAGGGCCTGTGAAAGACATATGTATTTTTAAGGTATTGGACTAAACATGCAGTATAATAGGGTTTAGGTTGCAGCTTAAAATTATACTTAATACTCAGTGGAAATCTATTTTACAGTAACAGTGTTCTAGATGCTTTAGATTATCTCTAATCTAATCTCAAAAACAGTACTGGGGATTAGATATTATTTTTCTGATTTTAAATGAAGTGAAGTTAGGCTTGGAGAGGGGGTTAAGAATTGCTAGAAATCAAGTAAAACTAGAGCAGCTGGGGTTTCAATTTTCAAGATTTTCTTAAAACTTCAAAGTCTCTGCTTTTTCCACTGAATTATGATGAACTAATCCAATATGACACAACAAATTACTTAAAACTACCCCTTGACAATCTCATAAACAGAGGAACCTCACAGGATATAGTTCAGTTCAGTTCAGTTGCTCAGTCGTGTCCGACTCTTTGCGACCCCATGAATCGCAGCATGCCAGGCCTCCCTGTCCATCACCATCTTCCGGAGTTCACTCAAACTCACATCCATCGAGTCAGTGATGCCATCCAGCCATCTCATCCTCTGTCATCCCCTTCTCCACCTGCCCCCAATCCCTCCCAGCATCAGAGTCTTTTCCAATGAGTCAACTCTTCGCATGAGGTGGCCAAAGTACTGAAGTTTCAGCTGTAGCATCATTGCTTCCAATGAACACCTAGGACTGATCTCCTTGAGGATGGACTGGTTGGATCTCCTTGCAGTCCAAAGGATTCTCAAGAGTCTTCTCCAACACCACAGTTCAAAAGCGTTAATTTTTGAGTGCTCAGTTTCTTTATAATCCAGCTCTCATGTCCATACATGACTACTGGAAAAACCATAGCCTTGACTAGACGGACCATTGTTGGGAAAGTAATGTCTCTGCTTTTGAATATGATATCTAGGTTGGTCACAAGTTTCCTTCCAAAGAATAAGCATCTCATGGCGACAAAGTGTTGGATATGACTGAGCAATAGTCCCTTTATTTATTTGTTAATTTTAATTGGATAATAATTACTTTACAATATTGTGATGGCTTTTACCATACATCAACATGAGTCGGTCACAAGTATACATATGTCCCCCCATCCTAAACCACACCTCGCACCTCTCTCCTTGTCTTTCTGGGTTGTCCCCGAGCACTGGCTTTCGGTGCCCTGCTTCCTGCATTGCACTTGCACTGGTCATCTTGAGAGGGTAACAGTTAGGAAGGCCAGGGGTCTCCAAACGGAGGAAATAGCCTGCAAGTGTCAAACATTTTTCTCTCTCTTAAGCAGCAGGAGGAAACAAACTAGGGATATTTTTTCCTTCTCTATACAAAATTTAAAAGGAGGTTTCTCTTAAAATACTGTGTTGCCATAATGACACCTGGTTCCAACTGAAGTTAACTATTCTCAAACCTAGAGATAACCAATGCCTTTTTCTTATGGAAATGTTTATCTTAAGCTATGCTAATGTACTATGCATTTACCCCAAACTCTTTCTTCAAGTTGGTTCCCCCTTTTGGCTCAGAACCTACTTGACAAACCAGTATGTTATACTCAGATATTGTCCCTCTAATCTATGTAAATGAAACTATTTGTATGGTGATCTGCCCTTCTTCAAGATTCAAGTTAATCATTTTATGGCCCAGGATGAACCATTTGGTGCCAAGATTATCCCAAAATGCATCTTATGGGTGAGGGGCCTGGTGCCATTCTGAGTTTTAAGACATTCCTTTCTTTCATTAACAGACTGCTAGGGACCGTATAACATCCAGCTGAAGACTAGCAGGGGAGCATTCTTTCTGCCCCCTTCTGATGCCTATGTCAGAAGCTTTCTCTATCTCCTTTATACTTTAATAAAACTTTGTTACACAAAAGCTCTGAGTGATCAAGCCTTGTCTCTGGCCCCGGATTGAATTCTTCTCCTCCGGGAGCCAAGAATCCCGGCGTCGTGATTCAACAACCTTTCAATCTATTTTACATATGGTATTAAAATACAGGTTAACAATGCTGAGCCAAGCTGGGAGAACTATCAATAACCTCAGGTATGCAGATGACACCACCCTTATGGCAGAAAGTAAAGAAGAACTAAAGAACCTCTTGATGAAGGTGAAAGAGGAGAGTGAAAAAACTGGCTTAAAACTCAACATTCAGAAAACAAAAATCATGGCATCCAGTCCCATCACTTTATGGCAAATAGATGGGGAAACAATGAAAACAGTGACAGACTTTATTTTCTTGGACTCCAAAATTACTGCAGATGGTGACTGCAGCCAGGAAATTAAAAGACACTGGCTCTTTGGAAAAAAGCTATGACCAACCTAGATAGCATATTAAAAAGCAGAGACATTACTTTGCCAACAAAGATTTGTCTAGTCAAAGCTATGGTTTGTCCAGTAGTCGTGTATGGATGTGAGAGTTGGACTGTGAAGAAGGCTAAGCACTGAAGAATTGATGCTTTTGAACTGTGGTATTGGAGAAGACTCTTTAGAGGCCCTTGAACTGCAATGAGATCCAACCAGTCCATCCTAAAGGAGATCAGTCCTTAATATTCATTGGAAGGACTGATGCTGAAACTGAAAATCCAATACTTTGGCCACCAGATGTGAAGAACTGACTCATTTGAAGAGACCCTGATGCTGGGAGAGATTGAAGGCAGAAGGAGAAGGGGATGACAGAGGATGAGATGTTTGGATGGCATCACCGACTCAATGGACATGAGTTTGAATAAGCTCTGGGAGTTGGTGATGGACAGGGAAGCCTGGTGTGCTGCAGTTCATGGGGTCACAAAGAGTTGGATGTGACTGAGTGACTGAACTGAACTGAACTGAATGCTGAGCCTACCAATCAAATAGAACCTTATCATTTAAATGCTCCAGAACACTTTAGCACCTTTGCATTTTTACAAACAGCTTGTGCTGTAGCATTATTTACTTACCTTTTTGGCTCTTTTGCTAAATTATAATGTAGAATACTGACATCAAGCTTAAGAATATATTAGATAAATATACAGAAGTCTGTGTAAATCTTTATACCTTGGTTAACTCAGCATATCAAAGGGATATTTACATATTACCTTATCACAGCAAAACTCAGTACTGACTGCTACATGCTAAACTGACTCTGTGCGACCTTATGGATTGTAGCCTGCCAGACTCCTGTCTCTGAGATTCTCCACTCAAGAATACTGGAGTGGGTTGCTGTTTCCGTCTCCAGGGTATCTTCGAGACCCAGAGAATGAATCCGTCTCTTGTGTCTCCTACATTGGCAGGCAGGCTCTTTACCACTGCCCTCAATACTGATTATGTAATCTCAAAAGTCTTCTTTTTCCTAAGCCTGCCTAGATCACAAAGGTTGTTCAAGCCTCTCCTAAGGGCATTATATGTATCTCTTCAAAGCGAAAGGGATGTATCTAATTGGTCTTATCTGTTCAGTTCAGTTCAGTCACTCAATCGTGTCCAACTCTTTATGACCCCATGGACTACAGCACGCCAGGCTTCCCTGACCATCACCAACTCCCAGAGTTTACTCAAACTCATGTCCGTTGAGTCGGTGATGCCATCCAAACATCTCATCCTCTGTTGTCCCCTTCTCCTCCCACCTTCGATCTTTCCCAGCATCAGGGTCTTTTCAAATGAGTCAGTTCTTCACATCTGGTGGCCAAAGTATTGGAGTTTCAGCTTCAGCACCAGTCCTTCCAATAGATATATAGGACTGATCTCCTTTAGGATAGACTGGTTGGATCTCCTTGCAGTCCAAGGAAGTCTCAAGAGTCTTCTCCAACACCACAGTTCAGAAGCATCAATTCTTTGGCGCTCAGTTTTCTTTAAAGTCCAACTCTCACATCCATACATGACTATGTCTTCCATACATGACTATGTCTTCCATACATGACTACTGGTCTTATCTGTAGATATGAAAATATCCCCTAATATGCCTTCCTGGGATTGTGTTACAAGGGTCCTCCTGCCCAGTGTCATTTGAGCCTGCAGAAGGAGACTGAGTTTGATTCAGAAGGGAAGTAAAGTTTATTCTTCAATTAAAGAAAGGTGAGGTACAAACTAGAGCTCCAGAGTGCAAGACCTCCCTGAAAAGCCCTCAGTGGATCTGTTTTATAAGGATTTTATTCGTAGGGGGGATAGAGTTCTCGCCAGTCTGCCACAGCTGTGTCGCTCAGTGAGCTTGCTCCAGCTCTCAAGATCGTAGTACCGGCTGGGCACGTCTTCACATGACCCATCACGTCCATCTTGAGTCACAGTGTGGGCACCACGATTGAGAACACAGCCCTTGGAGCTGACGTGCCATGTGCAGCCACTTCACACTGGGAACTCTGGTTTGAAATGCTGGGAGCACGGACTCTGCACTTGGCACCCTAAGAACAAATGAAGCTAGATGAAGCACAAAAGATAGGAGAGAGAAAAAAAAATTTAGATTTTCTTTTACTACCCCAGGTTCTGTTTTTATTTTCCGGAGTATTGTTAAGGGTCTTTGCTGGTGACAAATCTTTCTTCTGTTGTTTGTCCTGCTCCTCATTCTTGAGAGGTGCTATGTGGCAAAGGTTGACATTTTGTAACTACGTTCTGCTTATTTTGGGCATCATCATAACCCAGGGGGGCTTCCCAGGTGGTCCTAGTGTAATGAACCTGTCTGCCATTGCAGGAGGCATAAGAGATGCAGGTTCATTCCCTGGATCGGGAAGATTCCCTGGCAGAGGGTATGGCAACCCACTCCAGCATTCTTGCCTGGAGAATCCGATGGACAGCAAAGTCTACTGGGCTAGGATCCATGGGATCACAAAAAGTCAGACACTACTGAAGCAACTTAGCACGTATGCATGCATAACCCAGGGAGAGGAGCAGTTAATTGTCCCCAGCTGCATTTAGATGTATTTGATTGTCCTCGGGCCTTAGCCCTGACTGTTTGCCCTGAGCGAAAAACATTTGTCTAACCTTTTGGAGACAAAGGATAGCAGACAATTTAAGATGCACGGCTCAAATATTAGTAGAGAATAATGGTTACATGTCAGCTTTTTCCTGAAAATGAAGGTATCCAGGTCTTTTGGCTGTAGACAAAAGTGTGGCCTGATGTTGAGGCTTGAATCTCCTTGGTCTCACTTTTGTTGTTTTCCACAAGAGAAGCTTCAGGTCAAAATGGGGTTCACAGGCGTAGTCAAGGGGGTCCGTTGCCCCAGTTTTTCTGTTCAGATATTTGGGCTCAGAGGCCTGTTCACTCAAGTGTAATGTGCCCATGGAGTGAGCCATACAACTTCAGAGCACAGTGGGTGGATAAGATTACCAAATGGGGTCTGATCCACTTTAGGAGTGAGCTGTTCTTGAGGGCTGTGGATTACCTAGGTTTTCAGATTTATCCAGTCTCCTGCCTGAAAGGGGTGGAGGGCCTGCTTTCATGGTTTTTCCTATGTAGAAAACATACTTGAGCTATTCCATTTTAAAGGGATTAAGGTGTTCCTTCTCTTGGGTGTGGGAATGGGTCTATCATACTCATGTCCAAATGCATTTTAACTTACTCTTTGGGGATGAATACTGTGGAACAGGACAATAGAAAGAGTTTAAATCCAACTTTCTTGAGTTTCCTGAGATAGCATGATTAAGGTCTAATTGAATTTCTCTTCCTCCCCTCAAAGAATGGAGTTTTCAGGCTGAATGAAATGTTCATTTTCTGTCCAGGGCACTCATTATCCCCTTGGTTACTTGAGACACAAATGCTGGATCCTTATTACTTTGCAGGGATCCTGGGAGCCCAAACCTGCAAATTATTTCATTTAGTAATGCCTTAGCCACTTCAGCTGCTGTTTCAGTTCTAGCAGGAAATGATCCTATCCACCTAGAAAATGTGTCTACTAGCACCAAGTGATACCTGAAATTGCCTGGTACTTTTGACAGGAAGGGGACATCAATCTGCCAATCTTGGACAGGATATGGCCCTCTGATCTGAATGGGCCTTATCTGGGTGGCCTCTGGGGAGGCTGGTGTTGGGGTTGTTCAGATGGAGCAGGTCTCAACTATCCAACTGATTATACTTTTTATATCAGAAGTTATCATGACCTCAACTAACCAATTGTATAAATAAGGCTTCCCACCTGTAGTGAGCTCCTTGATGAGCCTCCCTGATGGCTTGACAAGCTGCAGTTTGGGGGAAGGAGTATTATTGCCTGTGATTATTAACTAGCACCACACATGGTCTTCTAGATCTCTGTTGAAGCCCCATTTTCAACTTTGTCTAATTCTTTTTTTGTATAGATTGGGGAATATCCGAATAAGATTTCTAGCTCAGGAAATTTGGAACTAGCAGCAAACTGTTAATGGATTCCTTGAAAGACTAAAAGATATAGCTGGATATAACTGGGTGTCCCCTTGAATTGGTACCATCTGTGCTTGAGATAGTTAATCTCTCCTCAGTCAGAATATCACAAAGGAGTCTGCTGCTGCTGCTGCTGCTAAGTCACTTCAGTCGTGTCTGACTCTCTGTGACCCCATAGACGGCAGCCCACCAGGCTCCACTGTCCCTGGGATTCTCCAGGCAAGATCACTGGAGTGGGTTGCCATTTCCTTCTCCAACACAGGAAAGTGAAAAGTGAAAGTGAAGTCGCTCAGTCACAACCCCATGGACTGCAGCCCACCAGGCTCCTCCGTCCATGGGATTTTCCAGTCAAGAGTACTGGAGTGGGGACATAGGAGTCTAGAAGATACTATGTTTGGGTCAGAGAAGCTTGGCTACGTTTGTTCCTGATTAGCTTGGTTCATTAGGGGCTGGCAAAGCTGTCTGAGGCCGATATCTTCTCTTTCTCCCTTTTTGGGTGAAAAGGAAGGAGGTTTTGGACTTGCAACAGCTAAAACCATGAGGAATTCCATAAGGTACTCCAAAGGCCATGGACAGAGGTGCTTTATGGAGTTTTCATGGGTCTGCTCAGCTGTGCTGCTTACAGCACTCCAGATCACTGTGCTGGGCACATGCATCATGTGGCAGGCAGAGCTAGGTGTCAGGTGCAGTGGTTTTGCACAAGGAACTCTAGTCTAAAGTGTGGGGTGCAAGGCCTCTGTATCCTACAAGCAAGCAAAACTAGATGAAGCACAAAGTGGAAAAAAAAAAAAAGTCAGACTTTACTGCCCAGATTCTATTTTGATTTCCTGGAAATTGTTAATGGGCTTTGCTGGAGACTGTTAGCAGAATAGAGTACCCTCCTTCCCACATTGTCTACAGTCTGATTCCCGGGACATGTGATTATGTGGCAAAGCAGAATTAAGATTGCAGGTGGAATCAAGATGCTAATCAGCTGACTTTTGAGAGATAATCCTGTATTATCCAGGTGGGTCCAATGTAATAAGAGGAATTCAGAGAGAAATGAAACTATGGAGAATGTCAGAGTGAGTGAGATAAAGGCTGGATGAGCCTTTATCTTGACTTTGAAGATGGCAGAAGGGGTGCATGGACCATGGAGTGCAGGTATATTCTAGAAGTTGGAAAGGAACAAAATTTTACTTTCCCCTAGGGCCTCCAAATAAGAATGTGGCCTTTCTGACACTTTGATTTTAGGGTAGTAAGACTCATTGTGGATTTCTGAAATATAGAGAAGGAAAACAGTAAATCCGTGTTGTGCTAAGCCAAGACATTTGTGGCACTTGTTTCAGCAACTATAGGAAACCTCCCTTAGCTGTTATTCCTTCCAGGTCAATAGAAATTTTGGTAGATGTCAGAGTATATGAATGCGTCAAATTCAAATTACCTTTAATGTATGTTTTGGTTAGCTTTGTCCATTGATAATGGAAGACTCGTAAAGAGACATTTTCCCACAGTGAAGTTCTGTGGGAAACTGGTCTTGTCCTGTAACCACAGGTCACATGTTCAGATGTTGATTGTATGCTATAATAGCCTGTTTTGTTTTACTTTGTTAGTTTTGAACATACTTTTCTGAAAGAATGAATTACTGAATGAATATGCATAAAAGTAGCCAAATGTTAATCCTCCTGCAGGCACAAGTGTGAATTTTTGTTCCCAAGACAAAAGGTTAAGTCTTATTGTATCCAATAGAATGAAGGAGTCTCCTTAGCAGTTTTCAAATTTGAATTACTTCAACCCTAAATTACTCATGTTTCTAAATTTTAGAGGAAGAGCACAAATAAGAACATCCAATCAAGTTCTTCAACCAAACAACATTTAGAAGACACAATAAAAATTTCAATTTTGACATCTCTTATCCCCAATACAGTTGCTTTCTCTAAGCAAATTATATTTCCAAGCTAGATCAGTATTGTTTTTATTTATTTTTTTTTCCAATTTTTATTTTTACTTTATTTTACTTTACAATACTGTATTGGTTCTGCCACACATCGACATGAATCCACCATGGGTGCACGTGCGCTCCCAAACATGAACCCCCCCCCCCCACCTCCCTCCCCACACAGATAGAGTTATATGGGGAGGGAAAGAGAAACAAATACATAAAAGGGAAAGTTTTAGCCCTACCAGTAGGTGCTTCATTTTGGGCAATGTCTGTGGAAAACCTCTTTTAACTTCTGCCCATTTGGGAAAAATCTGCAGTTAAAATTTTCATTTTCACAAAATGCTTTTATATTTGTAGAAAGCCATGGCATTTGAGACACTACTGCTTCACTGGAAATTCAGAGATGGGCCTTTGTATCCCATTACCTATTGCTATTTCTATTCTTTTTCAAACCAACCCAGCTATGCTTTTTATTTTAATGTTTCTTTTTCTTTTTTTTGTTTTTTAATGTTGGCCTCCTGTCTTCCCTACTAAGAAACACTATTTGCTTGCTAAAGGTGACACGTTCTTTTCTCTCATACTCTGATTCTTGAAATAGATATATGTATTTTAGCATCTTCAAGTTATAAAGAGATAGGCAGATAAGAGATATGAAGTCTTTGACTTCTAAATATTGATACAAGAACACCTATTGTTTATGCTAATAATTTCAGTCTTACCTCCCTCAGGCAATAGAGTTCTTTACAGAAGGAATTTTTGTTAGGAAACTATTACTTAACCCAGGCTTGCAGTGTGTTTATTATCCTATCTGATGTGTGATTTATATTCCCTTTATGGCTTTTTGAATTGAGATTTCAAAAATTTCTTAGGGGTTATGAGTAGGGGATGTAGATAAGCCAGAGTAAAAACATGAACCTGGTTTATTAATGGTTAGTCACCCATTGCCCCTTTATTAACTTATTTCATTCACTTTTCATTTAACAAACTATTCATATAATATTGTTTTATAAAATTAAATTTTAATAAATTAAATTAGTTAATTTTAATTAAGTGTATTAAATGAATATTTAATAATGCTTGATGAATAAATTAATATTTATTATTATAAATAATTTATTTTATTAAATGAAATTAGTTTTCATTTCATTTAATAAATCAAAATAATCAAAATATTAAAATAATATTGTTATAATTATGGATATAACATTGTTTTAAGAATCAGATATGATAAATTTTATGAAAAAGTAACAAAGCAGATTAAAAAGAATAGAGTGTGATTGGACAGAGAAGCAACTCTCATGGAAAGCAGGCAAAGAGAGCCTCTGTGTTATCTCCTGAATAGAAAAGTAAAGAATGTGAATACCTAGGTAAGGACTATGCAGACAGTGGAAACATCTTCTGCATGTTGGTGAGCTAGGAATGAAGGAGACATGGGGAGAGTGATAATGTCTTCAGAGAGAATGAGGGGGCCTGTCTAGTACACCTGAAAAGAAAAGAAAAAAAAGCTATTGGGTAAAGGCTGGACTCCACTTAGAACTTTGGCTTCCCTGATTTAAACCTTGAGATCTGTACAATCATATGTTCCCTTGAGCCTAAACAGCTTAAGAACGGTTGTTAGAAGCTTCAGTTCAGTTCAGTTCATTCGCTCAGTCGTGTCCGACTCTTTGCGACCCCAGGAATCGCAGCACGCCAGGCCTCCCTGTCCATCACCAACTCCCGGAGTTCACTCAGACTCACGTCCACTGAGTCCGTGATGCCATCCAGCCATCTCATCCTCGGTCGTCCCCTTCTCCTCCTGCCCCCAATCCCTCCCAGCATCAAAGTCTTTTCCAATGAGTCAACTCTTCGCATGAGGTGGCCAAAGTACTGGAGCTTCAGCTGTAGCCTCATTCCTTCCAAAGAAATCCCAGAGCTGATCTCCTTCAGAATGGACTGGTTGGATTTCCTTGCAGTCCAAGGGACTCTCAAGAGTCTTCTCCAACACCAGAGTTCAAAAGCATCAATTCTGTGGCGCTCAGCCTTCTTCACAGTCCAACTCTCACATCCATACATGAAAGTTAAAAGCTTAGCTTATCTTAATGGGTAATGGGAAGACAGTGAGAGAGGAGGTAACCTTGACTACAGGGCACTAGAGAAGCCTGGTCTGCCCATTAGAAATGTGGCCTAATAGTTTGTAAGCTTCTTAAAAAAAAAGTAGTGACTGGAGAAAACAGATATGTACACTCCAATCCTTAGTCATTCCATAAGGTAGAAAACTGTGTGGAAATCTCAATAAAAAATGAGTTTATGAAGAAAAACTATTTCTTGCTAACATTTATCATTAGCTGGTAACAATTCAGCTCATCACTTTGAAAGTCATTTGATACAGGGAGATGCACTGCTGTAAAGCTTCTAAATACACTTTTTAAATGATTTGCCAATGATACTTAATATGACAGCTTTGCTTTAGAACTGTCCATAATAAGACTGCTGAAAGTCCATTAATTTTGAAATGTTAGCATAGCATTCTGCATGACTTCATACAAAAATGTGACAGTTTATTGACTCTTACTGTAATAAGTATTTTTAAATTAGTTTTTTATAAATTTTATGAAAATAATCTCAGGCAGATATAGAATCACAGCTTCAAAGAAAATCAGTACTGGGTTAGTTTTTTTATACCTATTTTTAACTGTATCGAAAATGATTAATTACAATGATATTAACCTCCATATTTCTAACAAGAATTCAATCCCATAGAGGAACTAGTCTTTTAACAACAGTAAGGCAAGACATAGTAATACAACTACTCATTTTCATATAAACTCCAACTCAAAACTTTAATGGATGCAGATTGTTCTCAATGAATTGCAGAGGTAATAGTACATTTTTGTTTATGGTTTATTTCATCATAGAAAAAGAAGATACTAACAAATATATCATAAAAATGACCTAGGAAGTTAATTATTCCCCCCCCCCCAATAATAGTAGGTTCATTTGCTCAAGGTCTTTGAAAAAAAGCAAAACAAAACAAATCTTTTATTGTTGAAAATTCACACCAAATAGATGAATATAAAAATGCTTTTAATAGTACCACACGTAAAAATAATCATTGTTAGTGATTTTGTATGTGTTGTTTTCAAATATATTTTCTAGAATATATGGTTTTTTAGAGAAAAGGAATAATAATATACATATGTATTGCTTTGAAGATTTTTCACCTACAATACAAAATACTGTGGTCCTATTTCCATGTCAATAAATATATCCATGTCATCTTTATGAATTGATTTATTCCTATAGTATATTTTCCTATTGCATACTTAAATACCTGTTAAATACAGTGAATATAGTGGAGACATTTCAAAGTGTGAACATTCCATATTTTACTTAACCGTATTAGAACACATAAAATTGTGATGAACAGCCATGCACAGTACTTTTTATAGATATTTCTGAAGGTATGATGTGGATGAAGAAAATTTTGAGAAAAATTCACTTATAGTTAAATTTTCCTGCAAATGAATAAAGAGAAAATGTGAATTTTCCTTCGTCTATGGTTTTTCCGGTGGTCATGTATGGATGTGAGATTTGGACTGTGAAGAAGGCTGAGCGCCACAGAATTGATGGTTTTGAACTCTGGTGTTGGAGAAGACTCTTGAGAGTCCCTTGGACTGCAAGGAGATCCAACCAGTCCATTCTGAAGGAGATCAGCTCTGGGATTTCTTTGGAAGGAATGATGCTACAGCTGAAGCTCCAGTACTTTGGCCACCTCATGCGAAGAGTTGACTCATTGGAAAAGACTTTGATGCTGGGAGGGATTGCGGGTAGGAGGAGAAGGGGACGACCGAGGATGAGGTGGCTGGATGGCATCACGGACTCGGTGGATGTGAGTCTGAGTGAACTCCGGGAGTTGGTGATGGACAGGGAGGCCTGGCGTGCTGCGATTCCTGGGGTCGCAAAGAGTCGGACACGACTGAGCGACTGAACTCAACTGAACTGAAGTGTATGATAGTGATTATTATGAGATTGTTTGTGCAGGACATGATTAATTTCTTTATTATAGAAGAAGGAATGGCAGATAAATGTTTTTTCCCTTTTTTCAAAATAATTGGAAATGAAATTAAATATTTCTTAAAATCAAATCATTAATATTTTGATTATAGAAATAAGATATTTCTCATTTAACCTTATATAATTTTGATTGTGAAAAAGCTATATATCTTCACATTTTTAAACAAAATCTTTTAAAAATTGTCTGCCTGTGTCCTTTACCTATTTTTGAAAGATTGTTTTATTTACTTATTAGTACTGTTTATATATCACCAATATCAGTCTATGTATATAATATGTAATTTTATGGTTTCTTTTATAATATTCACTACTTGACTGTGTTTAATGTTTTGGTTATGCCATCTTTTTATGTCTGAAATACACAAATCTGCAACAATTTCTTCATTATACCTACTGCTATTGAGATCATGTATTGTTTGCCATATTTTACTATGAAGGAATCTCATCAAATACCTAAAACATTCAGTTGTCCTTATAAGCTATTGGGTATTATAGAGGAATGGTTTAGTCAAATGGGTACTATATACAATGTATTTTCTTGGCTTACAAATATGTACCATCAAAAAATGAAAAAGAAACAAAAATAACTAATGGTTCCCAATTTTCTGAATCCTCAGTTCAGTTTACTTCAGTTGCTCAGTCGTGTCCGACTCTTTGCAACCCCATGAACTGCAGCACCCCAGGCCTCCCTGTCCATCACCAACTCCTAGAGTTCAATCAAACCCAGGTCCATCGAGTCGATGATGCCATTGTCCCCTTCTCCTCCTGCCCTCAATCTTTCCCAGCATCTGGGTCTTTTCCAATAAGTCAGCTCTTCACATCAGGTGGCCAAAATATTTGAATTTCAGCCTCAACATCAGTCCTTCCAATGAACACCCAGGACTGATATCCCTTAGGATGGACTGATTAGATCTCCTTGCAGTCCAAAGGACTCTCACAAGTCTTCTCCAACACCACAGTTCAAAAGCATCAATTGTTTGGTGCTCAGCTTTCTTTATAGTCCAATTCTCACATCCATACATGACCACTGGAAAAACCATAGTCTTGACTAGATGGACCTTTGTTGGCAAAGTAATGTCTCTGCTTTTTAATATTCTGAATCCTACTATCTGTAAAATTACTGATCTATTTTTTGTATCAATTAATTATCAAGTTTCTCTAACATGTGGTCTACATTTTCTAGATTCCAATGTCTGTTCCTATCACTGGCTACCAGTGACCTACTTGGTGAAATGTTTCTAGATTTTCTATCTGTTTCTATCCCACTCAAAAAGACTGCAACATAAAACTGTATTTTATAGATTTTTTTCTCTTAGTTATATCTCTACCTTTATGATTTGCTCTTAGTTTATGTTCTACTCAGTATCCTTCAGTGGCTTCATTTGCCATCACTTTGTGAAATCATACTTTTGTTCCTCTGCTCATCTCTTTTAACAGAATCATCTTAAATGATGGCATATACTCATATGGGTTTAACTACTACCTCTGTCTGGTTGAATCTTGCATCTGCAACTTTGACCTATGTCATGAGACCTCTTTGAGTTCTATTAAATGTGTTAAATAAAATTAAGTGTTAAATTAATGTGTCAAATAAAATAAGTGTTTTAATAAAATTAATGAGTGAATGAAAAGGAATACACATTTTAATTAGAAAATATTTTATCTGAGGCACTGCTGTAGCATGATTAATTTAACAGTACTACTTGAGTATTTATTATCATGAGGCAATGGACTAAGGTTTGGGGTTAAGGTGGTAAATTGTTAATATACAAGTCTTAGGAAAAAATACTTCACAGCTTAGTTAACTCAGCTGTAAAATGGGATTTTAATATTTTTTTTTTACATTTGTGGGTTTTGAACCTTAAAATACATAATGCACATTAAAGCAATTTACCTGGTGGCTCAGTGATAGGGAATCCACCTGCCAGTGTAGGAGTTGTGGGTTCAATGCCTGTGTCAGAAAGATCCCCTGGATAAGGAAAGGACAACCCACTCCAATATTCTTAACTGGGGAATCCCATGGACATAGGAGCCTGGCAGGCTACAGTCCATGGGGTCACAAAGAGTCAAGCACAACTTGGTGACTAAAGAACAGCAAGCATATACTGTTGTTGTTAAGAAAAACAAAATGTGCAAAAGTGAATGGCATTTCCAAAATAATTTGAGAGAAAGAATGAAGGAAATTTGGAATAAAATATTCAGAGCTGTCAAGAAACCCATTTAAAAATTCACACGGAATGAAGACTCTGTAGCAGGAGTTTTGTCTTTGTATATCCTTAATACAAAATATTGGAATGCTTGTAATATAATGTGATCTGAATTTAGACCAGCTCAAATAGGTTTCCATGTTTTTTAGTTTGAGAATACTTCTGTATGAAAGGAAAAAAAGAAAACAAAACATATATATCTTGGTAAAATCACTATAATAAAATAAAAGTCAACAGGGACACCAGGAATGAAGTTCTCAGTTCAGTTCAGTTGCTCAATTATTTCCAGCTCTGAGCGATCCCATGGACTGCAGCATGCCAGGCCTCCCTGTCCATCAGCAGCTCCCACAGTTTACTCAAACTCATGTCCATTTAGTCTGTAATGCCATACAGCCATCTCATCCTCTGTTGACACCTTCTGCTCCTGCCTTCAAGCTTTCCCAGCATCAGAGTCTTTTCAAATGAGTCAGTTCTATGCATCTGGTGGCCAAAGTATTAGAGTTTCAAATTCAGCACCAGACCTTCCAATAAATAGATATTCAGGACTGATTTCCTTTAGGATGGACTGGTTTGAACTCTTTGCAGTCCAAGGGACTCTCAAGAGTCTTCTCCAACAACACAGTTAAAAAGCATCAATTCTTCTGTGTTCATATATCCTTATAGTCCAACTCTGACATCCATACATGCCTACTGGAAAAAAACATTGCTTTGACTAGACAGACCCTTGTTGGCAAAGTAATGTCTCTGCTTTTTATATGCTGTCTAGGTTGGTCATAACTTTTCTTCCAAGGAGCAAGTGTCTTTTAATTTCATGGCTGCAGTCACCAACTGCCATTATTTTGGAGCCCCCCAAATAAAGTCTGTTATTGTCTCCATTGCTTCTCCATCTATTTTCCATGAAGTGATGGGGCCAGATGCCATGAAGTTAGTTTCCTGAATGTTGAGTTTTAAGCCAAAATTTTTCACTCTCCTCTTTCACTTTCATCAAGAGGTTCTTTAGTTATTCTTCCTTTCTGCCATAAGGGTGGTGTCATCTGCATATTGGAGGTGATTGTTATTTATTCCGGCAATCTTGATTCTAGCTTGTGTTTCATCCAGACCAACGTTTCTCATGATGTAATCTGCATATAAGTTAAACAGGCAGGGTGACAATATACAGCCTTGACATACTCCTTTCCCAATTTGGAACCAGTCTATAGTTTCATGTCCAGTTGTAGCTGTTGCTTCTTGACCAGCATACAGATTATATTTCTCAGGAGGCAGGTCAGGTGGTCTGGTATTCCGATCTCTTTCAGAATTTTCCAGTTGGTTGTCATTAACACAGTCAAAGCCTTTAACATAATCAATCAAGCAGAAGTAGATATTTTTCTGGAACTCTCTTTTTCGAAGATCCAGTAGGGGTTGGCAATTTGATCTCTGGTTCCTCTGCCATTTCTAAATCTAGCTTGAACATCTGGAAGTTCACAGTTCATGTTGAAGCCTGACTTGGAGAATTTTGAGCATTACTTTACTAGAGTGTGAGATGAGTGCAATTGTGCACTAGTTTGAGCATTCTTTGACATGCCTTTTTTGGGGATTGGAATGAAAACTGAACTTTTCCAGTCCTGTGACCACTGCTGAGTTTTCCAAATTTGCTGGCATATTTAGTGCAGCATTTTCACAGCATCATCTTTTAGGATTTCAAATAGCTCAACTGGAATTCCATCACCTCCACTAGCTTTGTTTGTAGTGATGCTTCCTAAGGACCACTTGACTTCACATTCCAGGATGTCTGGCTCTAGGTGAGTGACCACACCATGTCGTTATCTGGGTGGTGAAGATCTTTTTTGCACAGTTCTTCTGTGTATTCTTGCCACTTCTTCTCAATATCTTCTGCTTCTGTTAGGTCCATACAATTTCTGTCCTTTATTGTGCCCATCTTTGCATGAAATGTTCCCTTGGTATCTCTAATTTTCTTGAAGAGACCTCTAGTCTCTCCCATTCTATTCTTTCTCTCTATTTCTTTGCATTGATCACTGAGGAAGTCTTTCTCATCTCTCCTATTCTTTTGAACTCTGCATTCAAATGTGTATATCTTTCCTTTTCTCCTTTGCCTATCACTTCTCTTCTTTTCATAGCTATTTGTAAGGGCTCCTCAGACAGCCATTTTGCCTTTCTGCATTTCTTTTTATTGTGGATGATCTTGATCCCTGCCTCCTGTACACTGTCACAAACCTCCATCCATAGTTATTTGGTTACTCTATCAGATCTAATCCCTTGAATCTATTTGTCACTCCCACTGTATAATGGTAAGGGCTGATTTAGGTCATACCTGAATGGTCTAGTGGTTTTTCCTACTTTCTGCAATTTAAGTCTAAATTTGGCAGTAAGGAGTTCATGATCTGAGCCATAGTCAGCTCCCAATCTTGTTTTTGCTGACTGTATAGAGCTACTCCATCTTTGGCTGCAAAGAATATAATCAGTCTGATTTTTGTATTGACCACCTGGTGATTTCCATGTGTAGAGTCTTCTCTTGTGTTGTTGAAAGAGGGTGTTTGCTATGACCAGTGTGTTGTTTTGGAAAAACTCTATTAGCCTTTGCCCTGCTTCATTCTGTACTCCAAGGCCAAATGTGCCTATTATTCCAGGTGTTTCTTGACTTCCTACTTTTGCCTTCCAGTACCCTATAATGAAAAAAATATCTCTTTAGGGTGTTAGTTCTATAAGGTCTTGTAAGTCTTCATAGAACCATTTGATTTCAGCTTCTTCAGCATTACTGGTTGGGGCATAGACTTGGATTACTGTGATATTGAGTGGTTTGCCTTGGAAATGAACAGAGATCATTCTGTCATTTTTGAGATTGCATCCAAGTACTGCATTTTGGACTTTTGTTGACTATGTTGGCTACTCCATTTCTTCTAAGGGATTCTTGCCCACAATAGTGGATATAATGGTCAACTGAGTTAAGTTAACCATTCCAGTCCATTTTAGTTCACTGATTCCTAAAATATCGACATTCACTCTTGCCATCTTTTGTTTGACCACTTCCAATTTGCCTTGATTCATGGACCTAGCATTCCAGGTTCCTATGCAATATTGCTCTTTACAGAATCAGACCTTGCTTCTATCACCAGTCACATCCACAGCTGGGTGTTGTTGTTGCTTTGGCTCCATCCCTTCATTCTTTCTGGAGTTATTTCTCCAGTGATCTCTAGCAGCATATTGGTCACCTACCGAACTGAGAAGTTCATCTTTCAGTGTTCTATATTTTTGCCTTTTCATACTGTTCATGGAGATCTCAAGGCAAGAATACTGAAGTGATTTGCCACTTCTTCTGATAGTAAAATTAGATTCCTACCTTTTAGCCACTCAGTTCAGGACCTATCATTGTGCACACACACCTATACATTTCATATGAGATAAGAGTAGGAAAAGGAGAAACTGTTTTACTACTAAATGCATTGTAGTGGTAACCACAAGCTTCCCCTTGAGTTTCCCATAGGTTTAAGGTGAATCAGATGAGCAAACATTGAGTCTCAAAAATGTGTTTTATACACGGACAAAAAAGTGATAAAACAGTTGCCGAACTCTTCAACTGCTTGCATAGTGTAGCTGCAGACTTTTGTTCAGCGATCAATGCAAAGAAAGAGAGGGAAACAACAGAGTGGGAAGATTAGAGATCTCTTCAAGAAAATTAGAGATACCAAGGGAACATTTCATGCAAAGATGGGCTCAATAAAGGACAGAAATGGTATGGACTTAACAGAAGCAGGAGATATTAAGAAGAGGTGGCAAGAATACACAGAAGAACTGTACAAAAAAGATCTTCATGACCCACATAATCACGATGGTGTGATCACTCACCTAGAGCCAGACATCCTGCAAAGTGAAGTCAAGTGGGCCTTAGGAAACATCACTACAAACAAAGCTAGTGGAGGTGATGGAATTCCAGTTGAGTTATTTCAAATCCTGAAAGATGATGCTGTGAAAGTGCTGCACTCCATATGTCAGCAAATATGGAAAATACAGCAGTGGCCATATGACTGGAAAAGGTCAGTTTTCATTCCAATCCCAAAGAAAGGCAATGCCAAAAATGCTCAAACTACTGCACAGTTGCACTCATCCCACATGCTAGTAAAGTAATGCTCAAAATTCTCCAAGCCCGGCTTCAGCAATACGTGAACAGTGAACTTCCAGATGTTCAGACTGGTTTTAGAAAAGGCAGAGAAACCAGAGATCAAATGGCCAACATCCACTGGATCATGGAAAAAGAAAGAGAGTTCCAGGAAAACATCTATTTCTGCTTTATTGACTATGCCAAATCCTTTGACTGTGTGGATCACAAGAAACTATGGAAAATTCTGAAAGAGATGCGAATACCAGACCACCTGAACTGCCTCTTGAGAAACCTATATGCAGGTCAGGAAACAACAGTTAGAACTGGATATGGAACAATTGACTGGTCCCAAATAGGAAAAGGAGTACGTCAAGGCTGTATATTATCACCCTGCTTATTTAACTTTTATGCAGAGTACATCATGAGAAACGCTGGGCTGGAAGAAGCTCAAGCTGGAATCAAGATTGCTGGGAGAAATATCAATAAACTCAGAAATGCAGAAGACACCACCCTTAGGGCAGAAAGCAAAGAGGAACTAAAAAACTTCTTGATGAAAGAAAAAGAGGAGAGTGTGAAAGTTGGCTTAAGGCTCAACATTAAGAAAATTAAGATCATGACATCTCGTTCCATCACTTCATGGGAAATAGATGGGGAAAGAGTGGAAACAGTGCCAGACTTTACTTTTTGGGGTTCCAAAATCACTGCAGATGGTGATTGTAGCCATGACATTAAAATATGCTTACTCCTTGGAAGGAAAGTTATGACCAACATAGATAGCATGTTAAAAAGCAGAGACATTACTTTGTCAAGAAAGGTCTGTCTAGTCAAGGCTATGATTTTTCCAATGGTCATGTATGGATGTGAGAGCTGGACTGTGAAGAAAGCTGAATGCCAAATAATTGATGCATTTGAACTATGGTGTTGGAGAAGACTGTTGAGAGTCCCTTGGACTGCAAAGAGATCTAACCTGTCCATCCTAAAGGAGACCAGTCCTGTGTGTTCATTGGTAGGACTGATGCTGAAGCTGAAATTCCAATTATTTGGCCACCTCATGTGAAATGTTGACTCTTTGGAAAAGACCCTGATGCTGGGAGGGATTGGGGGCAGAAGGAGAAGGGGACGACAGAGGATGAGATGCCTGGATGGCATCACCGACTTGATGAACATGAGTTTGGGTAAACTCTGGGAGCTGTGATGGACCTGGAGGCCTCGTGTGCTATGATTCATGGGGTCACAAAGAGTCAGACATGACTGAGCGACTGAACTGAACTGAACTAATAGAGAAAAATATCAAGATAGGGTTTTAATTGCCTTTATTAGTTTGACTCCCCCAGTCATGAAAGTACGATAAACTGCTGTACTTGTCAGAGGCAGCTGCTGGTCACTGGGAAAGGCAAAGATAAGGATAGGATAATGAAAGAAAACAGGGAAGTGGGAAGGGCAGAGAATTAAAGAAATGTCTAGTGCAACTATGTGGTAGAGGGTGTTCATCTTTCTGTTTGAGAAAAGAGAAGTAGGATAATGAGAGAGACTAATAGACACGGAGAAAAATGAAAGAAGGAAATTTAAAACTCACTTCACAACACTGACTTTTTAGATTATAGAGCCTTGTACAATGCATGTTACTTCCTACAATGAAGTAGGAAGTGCTTTCCTCTCCCAAACAGGTGTTTAGTAGCTTACTGGGATTGTTGAGAAGTCCATATGGGGACCAAGATACATAGCTGTGGGAACCTTTGTAAAATCAATGAAATAATTACAGTCAAGTTAAAATTCCTGCTGATTCCAAATAGATTTTGAGAAGGATTAGTCCATACTTAAACTACATAATTTTTTCTTGACTTAAAATTATCCCACTTCAGAAAGTTATGTTTTTTTATATTAAAGGCAGTATTTTTTGTAAACACTGGTAGAAATTTGCCTTTCAAAAATAGCAGTTTAAAATAGAGATGCATTTTGTAAGGGCTATTCCTACTGAATTTGCAGCAGTATATGTTAATGCCCATCACCTTTTGAAAAGAAGCAGATCATCCCAGATTAGAAAAATCACTGGTACTAAAGAAAAAGGGTAATTATGTCAATAGGCTGACATTAGTGTTAAATAACCCACCAGCCAATGCAGGAGACCTAAGAGACACAGGTTCAATTCCTGGGTCAGGAAGATCCCCTAGAGGAGGATATGGCAACCCACTCTAGTATTCTTGCCTGGGAAATCTCAAGGACAGAGGACCTGGCAGGCTATGGTCCATGGGTGTCACAAAGAGTCAACCCCAAAGGATGCATAAGGAGCAACCTAACATGCGCACACGTGCACAGGCACGCACACACATACACACATGCATGCACACACACACACTTAGGAAGTGTTGTCTGGCCCCTCAGTTCAGTTCAGTCGCTCAGTCATGTCCCACTTTTTGCAGCCCCATGGACTGCAGCACACTAGGCTCACCTGTCCATCACCAACTCCCAGAGCTTGCTCAAACTTATGTTCATGGAGTTGAAGATGCCATCCAACCATCTCATCTTCTGTCTTCCCCTTCTCCTCCTGCCTTCAATCTTTCCCAGCATCAGGGTCTTTTCCAATGAGTCAGTTCTTTGCATCAGGTGGCCAAAGTATCGGGACTTTTAACTTTAGCATTAATCCTTCCAATGAATATTCAGGACTGATTTCCTTTAGGATTGACTGGTTGGATCTCCTTGCAGTCTAAGGCACTCTCAAGAGTCTTTTCCAACACCACAGTTCAAAAGCATCAATTCTTCGGTGCTCAGCTTTCTTTATGGTCCAACTCTCACATCCATACATGACTACTGGAAAAACCAGAGCTTTGACTATTTGGACCTTTGTCAGCAAAGTAATGTCTCTGCTCTTTAATATGCTATCTAGGTTTGTTACAGCTTTTCTTCCAAGGAGCAAGCATCTTTTAATTTCATGGCTGCAGCCACCATCAGCAGCGATTTTGGAGCCCAAGAAAATAAAGTCTCACTGTTTCTATTATTTCCTCATCTATTTTCCATGAAACAATGGGACCAGATGCCATGATCTTAGTTTTTGAATGCTGAGTTTTAAGCCAAATTTTTCACTCTCCTCTTTTATTTTCATCAAGAGACACTTCAATTTCTCTTTACTTTCTGCCATAAGAGTGGGGTCATCTGCATATCTGAGGTTATTGGTATTTCTCCCAGCAATCTTGATTCCAGCTTGTGCAGCTCCTAAGTTATCCCAAATATGGCTTTTACTTCTTTGTAGGTTATAAATGATTGGTTTCTTTACAGCTCTTTTTGTTGTTGTTGTTCCATGTTCCAGAACAGAATGAAGCTTGATTTGCTTAAGCCAGGTAGTTCTCAGAGAGTGGTCAAGAACGACAGCATAATGTTACTTGGGAAATTATTAGAGATGCAAACTATTGGCTTCCGTTTCAGAGATACTGAGAAAGAGACTCTTGGAGATAGGATCAAGATATGTCTATTTAAAACCCTCTAGGGCATTCTCATTCTCACTAAAGTTTGAGAACCAAAGTCTCGAGCTGTGATTGCTTCCTTTTTTAAGATTCTCTTCTTTCAGCATGTTCCTGAAAACTTCTAACCTTGAGAATTCCCTAGAGATATAGTGACTCATACCATTAAAATAAGCCAGATGGCTACCTTAGGCAAACTATTTATAATTGTGAAGTAAGTCTGAATACTGCAACTTCTAGTAGCATTCCTAAATATACAGTCCCTCCTTCATGCTCACAAATATGGTATAGAAAACCAAAATTTTTTTATGCACATTTGTAGCTTTCTAAAAAAGTGAAACTGATTGAGAGTTTGGGTCATTTTGCTTGTAGTGATGGTGGTGGTGGTTTAGCTGCTAACTCGTGTCCAACTCTTGCAACCCCATGGACTGCAGCCTGCCAGGCTTCTCTGTCCATAGGATTCTCCAGGCAAGAATACTGTAGTGGGTTGCCAGTTCCTTCTCCCATTTTGTTTGTAGACTTTTACAAATAGCAATTCAGAAATGTCTGTATGCATTATATAAAAATGTAGATCAAGTACATTATTACTTTATTGAATCTCTTGTTATTGTAACCTGTACTGTTGTAAGTCTATATCCTTGAACTCATTCAGAAAAATCAGACTAGTGAATTCCATCAGTCAGAATTTTGCAATGTCTTAATTGCCTATAGTTAAGGGGTGGAGTAATTTATTATATTTTCAATTGCCATCAGGGAAATTAGCTCACAAAACTGGGCTATCAGTCAGCATACATGCATGCATGCTCAGTCACTCCAGACGTGTCCAGTTCTTTGTGATCCCATGGACTGTGGCCCACCAGGCTCCTCTATCCATGAAATTCTCTGGGCAAGAATACTGGAGTAAATTGCCATTTCCTTCTCCAGGGGATCTTCCTGACAGAGATTGAACCTGTCTTTTGCATCTCCTGCATTGGCAGGTGAGTTCTTTACCATTAACGTCACCTGGGAAGCCCATCAGTCAGCATGACTCAAAATAAGTAGTTTATATCCATTGCAAAAGTAAATAACCCATAGTTGGTAACTAGACTGCAGTTGCCAAAGTTATCTATGGTTGTATACATAGATGAGAAAAGATTAGTTGAATAAAGTTTTGCAAAAAGGCAAAGTAAATGACTTCAAACAAATGCAACTGGATTTCTGTCAAGTCTTAGATACACTTATATTAGAAAAAAATTTTAATAGGGTTCAGTCTAGGAATACGTGAACTTTTTTTTTTCCTCTTATTTGACTATACTACTACTAGACAACCAGGCCAAGGTTATTAAGCTTTGCTCCTAGTTACATTAAACACATCTTTCTGACCAGACTCCCCTGTGTATCATGGATGATTAAAATTCTCTGGGGGAAGTTTAGTTGCTTCCAATCCTTCCAAAATATGGTACTGTTTTGATAAATACATATTTAATATTTATTCAAAATAACACAATTATTTAAATTTGGTACATTCCCTGATTTAGAATTATAGTATTTACTAATTTGATGTAAAACACATAAGATTTACAATAATCACATTTATGGTAGGTATTACTTTTTTGCTAATGAACTGCTGATACAAACAAGAGAAATGTTTTCAGTAGGGGGACTTCGTAATGCACTTTTGTTAATTAGGATAAAATCATTTATTAAATTAGTTATTTTTCAAACGATTCTGTGTAATTTAGAAATTAATTGAACATAACGATGATCTTAAGTGTTTTGCTCATCAACTCCTACAGTTTTGACACTGCTATGTAAGGCCACATCTTTGTTTTATTTAGTAAAATTGGGAAGTACAGACCTGTCACTTAATTAAACTTGTAACAGAAATATGAAATATTACACCTGTTACATTATTGTCAAAGATTGCTTTATGAATAGAAAAATAAGGCAGGCATATTATTATAGCTATTGATATAATTAAATATTACAAATCAATCAAAGTAATTAATAAATTGTACTAGTCTTCCAGACATGAAGCAGGAGGCATTTTATGAAATTTGCATTTCAAAAATTCTAGTACTTGTTAGATCTAAAAGGTGTGTTTAAACTTGCAGTCAAAATGTTGAAAGTATTAAAAGAAAAAATTATAGAGCATGTGTCTTAAGTAGGCTTCAGAACAAAATCCTTAGTGTATCTAGTCCCTTGAATTATGAAACACCTTAAAATACTACAATAAGTTTGGGATTGCCATCACTCTTTAATCTAGCAAGGGTGGTTTTATGATCGATATCTGACTCAGATGCACCATCAGGTTTTCAGGATGGTAGGTGAAATGATGAGGACATATTAAAGATAATGGTCATAAAGCACTGTCTTGAATGCACCCTGACTTTAACACCAGATAATATGTCAATAGATAAGAAACAATATGGCAGCTTTTCATCTAGCCAAGTAATGAGACTGTCATCAAAGTAAAATGAATATATGGACAATTTCTAAACTTAATCTTTCTCTAAAATTGTTCTTCTTAGAACTTATTTAGCTCTCGAAAATAAAATATCCTTAAGAAAAATAAAAAATAATTATTGTTCCCTTCATTCAACACTGTCATTTTCCTGGTCTCTGAATCAGTTTCTGTAGAGCTGGAAACACTTGGCTTTAGCATTTAGACTCAGTGCTTCTTCATTGTACTGTCTGTCCTAATTATTATTTGAAAGATTTTGAGGATCTATGCCAGCACTCATGGAATAATGTCAGGGTAACCTCATCGTGATTGATTCTCAGCTGGTACCGCATTCTCATAACAGTCTCTACCTTTTCCCTGTCACTATTCCTCTGCCCCTCTTATGATCTTACTCTGCTGCAGTTCATGGGAGTCACAAAGAGTTAGACACAACTGAGCGACTGAACTGACTGACTGACTTCCAGGCATGATCCCTATGTTTATGTCATTAGCTGTATGATTTGCCTTATGTGCCTTTCTAATGTTGTTGTTCACTCACTAAGTCATGTCCTACTCTTTGCAGCCCTACAGACTGCAGCATGTCAGGCTTCCCTGCCCTTCATTATTTCCTGGAGTCTCCTTAAATTCATGTCCATTAAGTCACTGATGCCATCAAGCATCTCATCCTCTGTCCTCCCCTTCTCCTCCTGCCCTCAGTCTTTCCCAGCATCAGGGTCTTTCCCAGTGAGTCAACTTTCACATCAGGTATCCAAAGAATTGGAGTTTTCAGCTTCAGTGTCAGTCCTTCCCATGAATACATAGGGTTGATTTCTCTTAGGATTGACTGCTTTGATATCCTTACTGTCCAAGGGACTCCCAAGAGTCTTCTCCAATACCACAATTCAAGAACATCAATTTTTTGGCACCCAACCTTCTTTGTGGTCCAACTCTCACATCCGTACATGACTACCAGAAAACCGTAGCTTTGACTATATGGACCTTTGTTGGCAAAGTGATGTTTCTGCTTTGTAATACACTGTCTAGGCTTGTCATAGCTTTTTTTTCCAATAAGCGAATGTCTTTTAATTTTATGTGCCTTTTTATGCTTGAAATAAGATTCTTTTCCTCTTTATGTTCCCTTTCTCCTCAACTCTCACTCACATGTCCTATTCAACACCTAAACCAGAAGCTAAGTCCCTGCCACCTCCTGTGAGACAACCTCAATTCAAACTGCTTCCTTTGCTGCCCAGATTTCTGATGCTAAGTCATCTTAGATTCCCTAAAACTGTGAGTCACTGACCTGCTGGCATATCTTACTCCCTAGGAAAGATTGCTTGGCTGGGTCATCGCTTGAAGTATGTGACAGTAGCAATTCCACCAAATGTGAATTGAGAGTGCTTAAATGTTGAAGAAGAAGCCACAGATACACACGAAGGAGCAGCTGTGATCACTACATAGGCTCTCACACGAGGTCATATTATGCACCTGCCACGTTAATTAAGGCAAATTATTGTTAATATCATTCACCACACAACTAAACTAAATTAGAAATTATGGAGAGATAAAAAAAGTACAGTTTCCATTTTTGAGGATATTGTATTCTAGTTACAAAGGCAGAGCAAATATGGAAATATATAAGTAAGTATGTTTAAAGGAAATTTCTAACAATAAAAATTGAATTGTCTCCAATGGGAAAAAAAAAAAAAAAAGATGTACCAAATTGATGTAGAATGGCAGTGAGAGTGGAACGTGGGATAAAATGTTTGAGATATACCCAAACCTTTAATCATTTTAATTTTTACAGCTGCTGATATGCCATGTCCACTATTCTAATTGCAAAATAAAAAGAGAAAAGATTATTTGCACTTCCTATATTTGGCACGTCTATTTCCAGTCTCAGCATTACACTCTTTTGAGAGATAAAGACAGAGTGGTGTCTTCACTGATATGTAAACAGACAAGCAATCAAAACACCCAGTGCTAACACTAACTCTTCAGCATGTAATACCTTCAGCATTTTAAATATTTGTCAAGCATTATCAGCCTAAACTACAGGAAGCAAACAATGAATAAATCTTCTCATTCTAAGACATTAGAGATGAAATAATTCTTAAATGGTGGATGATACAGTCTTCTAAATATGTATGATATATGTTCAAAAGAAATAACTTCATTGAGCTTTAAAGCAACATCTGTAGAAGCAAAGAGAAAAGCATCAGTGTACATCAAGGACGCTAGCAATGCCTTTCCACAAGCAGGTGCATTGATCAAGTATTTTGTTAAAGAACCATTACATTTTCAAAAATAGGGAGGTGCCAATAATGGAATGTCTTCTGTAATGGAAGGCAGTATCAGAGAATACAGCCCCCCAAATGCTTAGTATGATAAACTTATCAGGGAGAAAATCAAGCCCATATTTCAATAAGGGAAGCCTCTGGGATCACATAAAAAGTAGAGAGGGAAGAGCAAATCTCCTGAGAATAGTATTACCATAATTGAGCACTTAAATGCATAAAAAACAAATTGAGACCACTTAAGTAAATAGGAGAAACTATGTAAAGACAGCATCAAGATGCTACAATTGATCTCTAACTGCTGCCATCTCTGGAATTAAGGCTGACACCCCTTAGGTTTAGTTCCTCAGCATTGAGCTAAATGGTTATGTGCCTGAGCTTCTGCAATGACAGCTTGGATTTGAATCCAAGCAATAGCACCTGGCAGAGGTATCATCTTTAAAACTCAGTTTCCTTATCTTTAAATAAGACAAAATAATAAAACTGCATTACAGAGTGATGTGAATTTTAAAGGAGATAACTGTAAAAAGTATTTTCCTTAGTGTGTGCCCATGATAAATATTCTATAAAATTTACAAGTTTTATTTCCACTAGGCATGAAGAGTTATATAAACTTACAATGTATACTGGTATAAGTTAAGTGCTAAAGAGTGGATTTGTGTTAATAGAATTTTTTGTTATGTTAAAAAAATTATCTCACGAAATAAATATTGAATCAAGACCCTTTGGATCGCCATTAATATTGCTTTATTTCTGCAAAATTGAAAGGGGACTGACAAAATTGGATTATAAGTCTTGCAATATTATAACTAAGAAGGGAAAATAAAGGCAAAGTTTTACAAATTGTCTGATTTATGAACTACAGCTGATTACTTCAAAGGACAGCATCAATCCTGGTTAATATGATCAGCTATTTGGACATTAATCACTGAACTGAATATTGTAGCCATCTACTGGTTTGATCTAAGAACTGATTATAGATCTTTGCACATGATATTTTTTTTATTTTGTCATTTATTAATAATTTTGGTATACTTTTCATTGGAGTGAAAAAATATATATAATAAAGTGATAAATCTTAAGTTTGCAGGCTAGTAATTTTTAATAAAGTGAACACACCAGGGTCACCAGCACCAAGATCTTGGTATAGAATGTTACCTATATCCCTAGAAGTCTCTCCTGTGCCTGTCCCTCAGGCTTTACACACCCCCCAAATGTAGCTACTATTCTGATTTCTTTGACTGTAGATGTTTCAACTTATTTTAAGCATTTTACACATGAAACGATGTAGTATACAGCATTTTCTGTTTGGGGCTCTTTTGCTCAGCATGAGTCTGGGATTTCTGTATTTTATTGCTTGAAAGAGTAGTGTTTTCTATTTCATTGCTTAGAGTAGTTCATTACATGAATAGAACATACATTTCCCACTCCAGTACTCTTGCCTGAAAAATTCCATGGACAGAGGAGGCTGGTACGCTACAGTCCATGGGGTCGCAAAGAGTCGGACATGACTGAGTGACTTCACTAATCACTAATAATCCTGTTACACAAGGGCTTCCCTTGTCACTCAGCTGGTAAAGAATCTGCCTGTAATGCAGAAGACCTGGGTTTGATCCCTGGGTTGGGAAGATCATCTGGAGAAGGAAAAGGCTATCTACTTCAGTATTCCAGCCTGGAGAATTTCATGGGCTGTACAGTCCATGGGGTCGCAAAGAGTTGGACACAACTGAGTGACTTTCACTTTCCTGTTACAAGTTGATGGTCATTGTCCTTAGTTATTAAATATTGTAAATTTTGCTTAACAAAAATTCTTATATATGACTCTGCTGCACATGAATTGCTTGGTTATATGGGTTGCAAATATTTAGCTATAGAAGATACTGCCAATAGTTTTACAAAATTGTTGTACAAATTTATAATACCACCAGATGTGTATGAGAGCACTGTTGATCCATTTAAGTGCTTCAAATCAGTATTGTGAGTTTAAGTTGTAATCATTAGCTGTGTAACATTATCTCATTGTGGGTTTAAAAAAAATTATATTAGATTATAGTTGATTTACAATGTTGTCTTACTTTCAGCTATACAGCTAGGTAAATCAATTATACAAATACATGCATCCAATCTTCCTTAGACTTCTTTTCCCATATAAGCCATTACAGAGTACTGAGCAGAGTTCCCTGTGCTATAGAGTAGGCTCTTATTAGTTATCTATTATATATATAGTAGTATATATATGTCAATCCCAATCTCCCAATTTATCCTTTCTTCTTTACCCCCCACATAGTGGTTTTAATTAGTGTTTTCCTGATGATTTATAGCATTGAACAATTTTTCATAAGCTTATTGGCCATTTGGATATCTTCTTTTGTTAAAAGCCTGCTCAAGTTTTCATTCATGTCTTTAAAAAATGTTTGTTGTTTTTCTCCTTAATTTGTAGGATATATTGAATAGCAGTTCTTCTAAGGATACATATATGGCACATATTTTCTCCCTTTGGGGGATTTGCCTTTTGAATCTCTTAAAAGTATCTTTTAAGAGTCAGACACGACTGAGCGACTTCACTTTCACGCATTGGAGAAGGAAATGGCAACCCACTCCAGTGTTCTTGCCTGGAGAATCCCAGGGACGGGGGAGCCTGGTGAGCTGCCGTCTATGGGGTCACACAGAGTCGGACATGACTGAAGCGACTGAGCAGCAGCAGCAGCAGCATAAAAACTAATCTGCCAATAATTTCTTTTGTGATTAGTGATTTTTCTGTGTGTGTGTGTTCCATTTAAGAAATTTGTGTCCATCTCAAAGTCTAGAGGATTTTGACCTACAATAATTTCTAAAATTTTAATTTTATTATTATTTTTTGTTTTTTTAATATAAATTTATTTTAAATGGAGGTTAATTACTTTACAATATTGTATTGGTTTTGCCATACATCAACATGAATCCTCCACAGGTATACATGTGTTCCTCATCCTAAACCCCCCCTCCCTCCTCCTAATTCTAGAATCCATTTCTAATTGATTTTCCAGTGTGTTGTTTACAGTAAGGCTTAAGATTCACTTTTTTTTTTTCAAATAAATACCATTTTTAAAGGTTTACTGAATTCATGTAATATCTAAGAGCATTTTTTCTGCTACTCTTCTTTTGAAGATGCTATTGCAAAATCTTTTGAATTCTAACAATTCAAATATTTATCTATGACAGCAACTTATTATTTTAAATAGTGAAAATTCCTGAGATAGTCAATATCATCCATCCTTGGTTTAATCTACTATCTTTCAAAATAACTTTTACCCTTACAGGAAAAAAAAAAAAAAGCAAAACAAATGATTAATAGTGTTGTTTTGAACCCTCTAAATTCTAACAGCTTTAAATTTATTGAACATGTGCTTTAATAGAGATGGCCTATCAAACTGGTTTCCAGAAGAAGAGACATAGTTCTGGCCTCCAAAACCAATTCTTGCTTGTGTACCCCTCATTCTAATGATTATGAAAATCTGTTTATTGCACATTTATTTATTTATTTATTGTTACAGTAATTCATTATGTTTTCTTTTTATTGTTAAGTGTACACTGGCCTTACATAATGACTGTTTTGTGTTGAATTCATTAATACATTCACTCATATATTAATTCAACAAATATGTATAAAGTGCAGACTATTAGGTTTTACTCATACAGTGGTATATATATATAATATAATATAGAAAATATATATTTATGTATTATATAATATAGGCAACATGTTTCTTTGCCCTCAGAAACTTAAAACCCAGCATTAGACTTAAATATTAATATCATTAAATGATTAGTGACTAGTGAAGTCACTCAGTCATGTCTGACTCTTTGTGACTCCATGGACTGTAGCCTAGCAGCCTCCTCTGTCCACGGGATTTTCCAGGCAAGAGTACTGGAGTGGGCTGCCATTTCCTTCTCCATGAGATCTCCCTGACCCAGCGATTGAACCCGGGTCTCTTGCATTGTAGGCAGACATTTTACCATCTGAGCCACCAGGGAAATCCATATTAATATCATTGAATAATTTACCATGTGTAAATTATATACTGCCTTCTTGTTAGATTTTAGCCATGCAAAGTATTATCTTATATTTTTTATGTAGGTTTGGGAAATTTTATAACTAATCAGTGAGCCAAAACACATGAAAATGATTAGGTTTAAAGTGAGTTTGAGACTTTTTAAATAAGCCATCCCACTGAAATTCAAGGAACATTTTAAAAGCATACATAATTTATGCAGTAATGATTTATGTATTAATATATTTAATATCTACAGATTGTGAAAATATCACAGTGTGTTAAAGTGCCAGAATTCTTTAAGAAAAACTGGCTAGTTAATAAAATATAAATTCAAGAATAAAATAATTTAATATATTTTTTAAAAATTGTTATCTAGTATCACAAAAGTAGAAGCTTAGCTACTTACAGGTAAAAACACAATGGTATGGTCCAATGATATTGCATTGTATTAATGGTGGATGTAACCAATTAGAAAAAAAAATTATGCATGAAACAGTATATATAAACCAGAGAAAATGAACTAAATAATTTTTAGTACTAAAAGCATGCTATGATCTGCCTCTTGAGAAAACTACATGCAGGTCAGGGAGCAACAGTTAAAACTGGACATGGAACAACAGACTGGTTCCAAATAGGAAAAGGAGTACATCAAGGCTGTATATTGTCACCCTGCTTATTTAACTTATATGCAGAGTACATCATGAGAAACACTAGGCTGGAAGAAGCACAAGCTGGAATCAAGATTGCCGGGAGAAATATCAATCACCTTAGATATGCAGGTGACACCACCCTTATGGCAGAAAGTGAACAGGGACTAAAAAGCCTCTTGGTGAAAGTGAAAGTGGAGAGTGAAAAAGTTGGCTTAAAGCTCAACATTCAGAAAACGAAGATCATGGCATCTGGTCCCATCACTTCATGGGAAATCGATGGGGAACCGGTAGAAACAGTGTCAGACTTTATTTTTTTGGGCTCCAAAATCACTGCAGATGGTGACTGCAGCCATGAAATTAAAAGACGCTTACTCCTTGGAAGAAAAGTTATGACCAACCTAGATAGCATATTGAAAAGCAGAGACATTATTTTGCCAACAAAGGTCCGTCTAGTCAAGGCTCTGGTTTTTTCAGTGGTCATGTATGGATGTGAGAGTTGGACTGGGAAGAAAGCTGCGCACTGAAGAATTGATGCTTTTCAACTGTGGTGTTGGAGAAGACTCTTGAGAGTCCCTTGGACTGCAAAGAGATCCAACCAGTCCATCCTAAAGGAGATAAGCCCTGGGATTTCCTTGGAAGGAATGATGCTATAGCTGAAACTCCAGTACTTTGGCCACCTCATGCGAAGAGTTGACTCATTGGAAAAGACTCTGATGCTGGGAGGGATTGGGGGCAGGAGGAGAAGGGGATGACCGTGGATGAGATGGCTGGATGGCATCACTGACTCAATGGACGTGAGTTTGAGTAAACTCTGGGAATTAGTGGTGGACAGGGAGGCCTGGCATGCTGTGATTCCTGGGGTTGCAAAGAGTTGGACACGACTGAGTGACTGAACTGAACTGAACCCTAAATAATCAAATAGTTAAGTTCAGTCGCGCCCAACTCTTTGCGACCCCATGAACTGCAGCACTCCAGGCCTCCCTGTCCATCACCAACTCCTGGAGTTCACTCAAACTCATGTCCATGGAGTCGGTGATGCCATCCAAACATCTCATCCTCTGTCGTCCCCTTCTCCTCCTGCCCCCAATCCCTCCCAGCATCAGAGTCTTTTCCAATCAGTCAGCTCTTTGCATGAGGTGGCCAAAGTACTAGAGTTTCAGCTTTAGCATCATTCCTTCCAAAGAAATCCCAGGGTTGATCTCCTTCAGAATGGATTGGTTGGATCTCCTTGCAGTCCAAGGGACTCTCAAGAATCTTCTCCAACACCACAATTCAAAAGCATCAATTCTTCAGTGCTCAGCCTTCTTCACAGTCCAACTCTCACATCCATACATGACCACTGGAAAAACCATAGCTTTGACTAGATGGACCTTAGTCGGCAAAGTAATGTCTCTGCTTTTGAATATGCTGTCTAGGTTGGTCATAACTTTCCTTCCAAGGAGTAAGAGTCTTTTAATTTCATGGCTGCAGTCACCATCTGCAGTGATTTTGGAGCCCCACCCAAAAAAGCCTGACACTGTTTCCACTGTATCCCCATCTATTTCCCATGAAGTGATGGGACCAGATGCCATGATCTTCGTTTTCTGAATGTCAAGCTTTTAAGCCAAATCTTCACTTAATTATTGCTTTTCCAGTAATGCAATATTAGCTTAACCAAATAAAGTAGCCTGCCTACAGATAATTCCCTGGATTTAGATCTTATATCCATTGTTCATGCAGTTAAAAAAAATGCTCTTATTAAATAAATTACATGGCTACATCAAATTTTAATGTTAGCTGCCCAATCAAATGAAGGTAAAAATAATGGAGTTTGATCCATTTGTCAATATAACCTGTATACTAGCATAGAAAACTATATGAAATAAAAGCAAATTCTAAACCTGATCTAGAATAATATAATTAAATGGAAATTCTGCAGACTATAAAATGAGATAATGGGAAAAATTTTAAGATATGTTTAGACAATCAGTGATATATTCTTGCACAAAATCAAGCTGTTGAGATTACTTTGTGTGGAACATAACAGGGGAGGACCTGATCTTTTTAGAAATCACAAGTTTAGGATAAAATTTTCAAGTGTTCGACCCACCCTCACCTGCTAATGAATATTCATAGAAAGCTTAGTATCTTTCCCTTTCGATCTTTATATCCAATTTATCATCAATTCATCAAGTCATAGGAAGATGATCTGTGAGATACTACTAATCAAACAGGCCCAAATTAAATTTACCCTTATTTCAGTTGTGGTTGGATTAGATGCAAAAGATTTATGGTACCTGGTCTCTGGTCTCTGGTCCAATCCGTTTAAACTACACAACATCATTGTACTGAACTATCATTATAACCATTTCCTTTTAAAATGCCATAACTTCCCTTTGTATCAAATAAAATTCTTTATCTTTCACTTTCTAGCTATACTTCTGCCACTTTCCGATATATGATTTGTGCTAGTAAAACATCTTGATAATCCCTTGTTCTGCATTATTAATGGAAATGCTTAACTGAGTTATATATTAATCTAGTGTCTTTAGCTGATGTTGGAAACTTATTGGCCCCTTATAATTTCATTGTGAAAATGTGGTCTGAATTCTAAGAAAACTATCTTTGTAGCAAACTTTTTTAACATAATTTTTCACAAATTTGGCACACTAGATAATTCTTAACTTACATATTTTATTCTATGTGTTATATTTTCACAAGTATTAGCTATCAGTGTCTTACATTATTATAGTGCAATGTATTTCTTCATGTATACTTTTCTGACTTGTCCTCTCTTTCATAACCTATTCTCTTCTTAAGCTTTTGAAAATGTATAGACTTCAGTTTTCTGTTAATTCATTTAATCCACTAACATGAGTTAAATATTTAAAATGAACTGGGCTCTGTGTTAGACATTAGAATTCACTAGTGAACATCATTGATGTTCCTTTTGCAACCCATGGATTGATTATGCTCTAAGAAAAACACTTATAGCATATATAACCTTCCAGTTTTTTTCTTGAATATATTACCACAAATTTAGTAGCTACCAGGCAGAGAAATATGTCTGCTTAGACAAGTACATGTGATATCAGACACACACACACACACACACAATTTAGCATATTCTTCTTATGCCCAGCTGATTAGTTATCTTAATTACATTTGAAAAGCCATCAAACACATTCATGGTTGTATCTACAAGGGGAAAAGTTCACAGAAGCTAAATTTCTGCTTAACACACATATAGAAAATATGGCTAGGTTTCTTCATGGTATATTTGTGATTAGACTGATAACTAGAAAAAACAAATACCTATGTAAAGAAAAATGCACAAATTCTGATATGTTCATACATTAAATATTACCAAGAATTTAAAATTAATGAACTACAGGTATAAACTATAAAATGGATACATTTTAACAATACAACATTGATGAATAAGAGAAAGATCAAGTTAAAACAAGACCAGATTAAAACTAAGCCACGTATAATTAAGAAAATAAGAAGAAAATAAAAATGCTAACCATGATTTAGGATCATACTAGTCTCTAGGGGGCAATTTAAGGGAAACTTGGGGTAGGAAGTTATAAATACATCTAGGGTAATATAGAATTAATTCTAAAAAGAAAATACAGATTCATTCTGCTGTCAGATTCACGGGTGTTTTGTAGTATAAACAGGTACATACATAGTTAAGAGTCATATGTGGGCCAGATTTTTGAATGTGTCATATTTCAATGTGAATAAAGAACTATAATTAATCAAAATTAATGTATTTGTGACTATGTACACAGAACTGCAAAAATATTATGTGATATAAAGAAAAAATTACAGGGTACCTTGAGAAAGTATAGCATGGATCCTGATTCCAACCTTTCTTTGGAAGTAGTATTTAAGCTGAAATATGGAGGACTACAACTATAGGGAGTTGGCTAGGACAGCAGGGCAAAGCAGATATGTCACTCTGGAAATCCCTCTGAAGTCCTTGAGTCTAGAAGAAAGGTAGGAGAAGAGTCTGCTATATGCCTGGAACATAGGGAATGGCACAAGACAGGCTGGAGTGGCAGGGTCCAGACATTGCTGCTGGGTGAGAGAAGTGACATAATCAGACATTTTAAAAAGATACAAGCTATATATGACAAACCCACAGCAAACATTATCCTCAATGGTGAAAAGTTAGTGAAGTCACTCAGTCGTGTCCGACTCTTTGCGACCCCATGGAGAGTGTAGCCTACCAGACTTCTCTGTCCATGGGATTTTCCAGGCAAGAGTACTGGAGTGGCTTGGCATTTCCTTCTCCAGGAGATCTTCCGAACCCAGGGATTGAACCTGGGTATCCCGCATTGTAGGCAGACACTTTACCATCTGAGTCACCAGGGAAGTCAATGGTGAAAAATTGAAAGCATTTCCCCTAAGTCAGGAGCAAGACAAGGGTGCCCACTCTCACCACTACTATTCAACATCGTTTTGGAAGTTTTGGCCATAGCAATCAGAGCAGAAAAAGAAATAAAAGGAACCCAGACTGGAAAAGAAAAATAAAACTCTCACTGTTTGCAGATGGCATGATTGTTTACATAGAAAACCCTAAAGACTCCACCAGAAAATTATTAGAGCTAATCAATGAATATAATAAAGTTGCAGTATATAAAATCAACACACGGAAATCTCCTGCATTCCTATACACTAACGATGAGAAAACAGAAAGAGAAATTAAGGAAACAATTCCATTCACCATTGCAATGAAAAGAATAAAATACTTAGGAATATATGTACTGAAAGAGACAAAAGAATTATATATAGAAAACTATAAAAACTGGTGAAAGAAATCAAAGAGGACACAAATAGATGGAGAAATATACCATGTTCATGGATGGGGGAATCAATATAGTGAAAATGAGTATACTACCCAAGGCAATCTATAGATTCAATGCAATCCCTATCAAGCTACCAACAGTATTTTTCAGAGAACTAGAGCAAATAATTTCACAATTTGTATGGAAAAACAAAAAACTCAAATAGCCAAAACAATCTTGAGAAAGAAGAATAAAACTGGAGGAATCAACCTGCCTGACATCAGGCTCTACAGTCATCAAGACAGTATGGTATTGACACAAAGACAGAAGTATAGATGAGTGGAACAAAATAGAAAGCCTAGAGATAAATACAAGCACCTATGGACATCTTATCTTTCACAAAGAGGGAATAATATACAATGGAGAAAAGACAATCTCTTTAACAAGTGGTGCTAAGAAAACTGGTCAACCACCTATAAAAGAATGAAACTAGAACACTTTCTAACACCCTATACAAAAATAAACTCAAAATGGATTAAACATCTAAATGTAAGACCAGAAACTATAAAACTCCTAGAGGAGAACATAGGCAAAATACTCTCTGACATAAACCACAACAGGATCCTCTACGACCCACCTCCCAGAATACTGGAAATAAAGCAAAAATAAACAAATGGGACCTAATTAAAATTAAAAGCTTCTGCACAACAAAGGAAACTTAAGCAAGGTGAAAAGACAGCCTTCTGAATGGGAGAAAATAATAGCAAATGAAGCAACAGACAACGAATTAATCTTAAAAATATACAAGCAACTCCTGCAGCTCAATTTCAGAAAAATTAATGACACAACCAAAAAATGGGCCAAAGAACTAAACAGGCATTTCTCCAAAGAAGACATACTGATGGCTAACAAACACATGAAAAGATGCTCAACATCACTCATTATCAGAGAAATGCAAATCAAAACCACAATAAGCTACCATTTCATGCTAATCATAATGGCTGCGATCCAAAAGTCTACAAGCAATAAATGCTGGAGAGGGTGTGGAGAAAAGGGAACCCTCTTACACTGTTGGTGGGAATGCAAACTAGTACAGCCACTATGGAGAACAGTGTGGAGATTCCTTAAAAAACTGCAAATAGAACTGCCATATGACCCAGCAATCCCACTGCTGGGCATACACACCGAGGAAACCAGAATTGAAAGAGACACGTGTACCCCAATGTTCATTGCAGCACTGTTTATAATAGCCAGGACATGGAAGCAACCTAGATGTCCATCAGCAGATGAATGGATAAGAAAGCTGTGGTACATATACACAATGGAATATTACTCAGCCATTAAATATAATACATTTGAATCAGTTCTAATGAGGTGGATGAAACTGGAGACTATTACACAGAGTGAAGTAAGCCAGAAAGAAAAACACCAATACAGTATACTAACACATATATGTGGAATTTAGAAAGATGGTAATGATAACCCTGTATGCTAGATAGCAAAAGAGACACAGATGTATAGAGCAGTCTTTTGGACTCTGTGGGAGAGGGTGAGGGTGGGACGGTATGGGAGAACGGCATTGAAACATGTAAATTATCACATGTGAAACGAATCACCAGTGCAGGTTCGATGCATGATACAGGGTGCTTGGGGCTGGTGCACTGGGATGACCCAGAGGGATGGGATGGGGAGGGAGATCGGAGGGGGGTTCAAGATGGTGAACACATGTACACCCATAGTGGATTCATGCCAATGCATGGCAAAACCAATACAGTATTGTAAAGAAAAATAAATAAATAAATTTAAAAAACTGAGATTTTAAAAAAATAAAATTTTTTTAAAAAAGATGAGTTTTTTGGACTAAAAGACATGAAGCTGTATAATAAGAAGATAGAAGTTTATGTCTTGAGACCAGGGAGAGTCTTACACAGCCTACCTACTACTGAACATGTTAATATCATACTTTTGGGTGTATTATTTATTTACTCATTCATTGATTCATAGAAAAATGATTTATTTTAATAGGCAAAGATCTCCTCCTAGTACAGAAGGGCTTATGAAAAACAGCAGTTCTCTAACCCACATGTCTTACTACCCACAGTGCTGCTCCAAAGGGGCAGCTACTTGTGTTTTAATTTTGTGTTCTGCTACTTGCTTCTGTTTTTAATCTATACCATTTATCTCCCTAAACCTAATCTTAGGCTTCCCTGGTTGCTCTGATGGTGAAGAATCTACCTGCGATGAGGGAAACCTGGGTTCTATTCCTGAGTTGGGAAGACCCCCCTGGAGAAAGGAACACCTACCCACTTCAATATTCTGGCCTGGAGAATTCCATGAACAGAGGAGCCTGGTAGCATGCAGTCCAGGGGATTTCAAAGAGTCGGACACGACTTAGTGACTTTCACTTTCACTTTAAATCTTAGGGAAAAAACCCACAAACTTCTTAAGAAGAGTTTAGGTTCATAGCAAAGTTGGGGGAAATAACAGAGGTTTTTCATATATCCCTGGAGGCACACAAGCATATCTTCCTCAATTATCAACATAATCCACCATCAGACTAGTACATTTGTTACAATTGATGAATCTATATTAACATATCAGAATGAGCCAAGTCTATAGTCTACATTGTTGTTCACTCTTGGTTTTGTAAATTCTGTGAATTTGGACAAATGGCACATATCTATCACTATATAGAATAGCATTAATAAAAATAAAACATTTAAGGAAAACTACCACCACGATTTTATGGCACTTGATCAGAATAAATGAGAGAATGGTGTTACCATTTACAGTGTTAGGAAATGCTGTGAGAAAAGTAAACTTGAAAGATCACTAAAATGTCTGAATTGAATTTAAGTTTGAGAAGCTTATTGCACAATTCAAAGGGAGGTGTCTCTAAAAAAAAAAATGTGTCTCAATGTGGAGTTCAGGGAAGTGTCAGAGATATAAATGTAAATTTGCAAATTATTAGACTATATGTGTGGAGAAGGCAATGGCAACCCACTCCAGTACTCTTGCCTGGAAAATCTCATACAGGAGCCTGGTAGACTGCAGTTCATGGGGTCGCTTGGAGTCGAACACAACTGAGCGACTTCACTTTCACTTTTCACTTTCATGCGTTGGAGAAGGAAATGGCAACCCACTCCAGTGTTCTTGCCTGGAGAATCCCAGGGAAGGGGGAGCCTGGTGGGCTGCCATCTATGGGGTCACACAGAGTTGGACACGACTGAAGCTACTTAGCAGCAGCGGCAGCAGCAGACTATATGTAGCCTTTGAAAAACAAATTACTGGCTGAAGAATATGCAAGGAGTCAGTGTTAACTAAATGTAAACTGAGTCCTAGGATTACCCAAGATGGATAAGTTTAAAAACAAAAATGTGAACATTCAATCAAGTTAATAAAGTTGTACATACTATGTACAGTAATAATACATAATAAATGAAAAATTTAATGATATGTAAAAAGCCACATATTTGGGGGTGCATGGATATGTGATAGGCATATTTGCATAAGTGCAAATATAAATTATATGGATAGGAAGTAATGCACAAAATATCAGGAAAATGGATGCCTCTAAGAAGAGTGGGGAAAAATGAGCATGGGAAAAGGATATATATAGCTTTCAATTTGGCACTCAAGTTTCATTTCTAAGAAATACAATTTGAAACATAGAAAGATTGATCAAATGATGGGTGAGAGATTAGACAGAATGACATAGTGTGTTTATAGAGTTCTGTTTAGAAGTTTCTGTTCAGAATAAATGGAGAAGAGAGATGGGGCCATAAATGCAACTTTAGAAGTTTTTTTTTTTTTTTTTGCTACTTGTTATGAGTTTGTTGTTTGTTCACTTTATATGAAGAGTGGTAAAAACTCATGTGTTTCAGTGCTGATGGAGAGACAGCTCTTCTTAGGAATCAGATTATCTCATCATTAAAATGGAAGATAAAAGAGAAACTAGAGATGGATGCAATTAAATTGATATATTTGGTTTTGACAAGATTAAAGAGTCTCTATCTTTCAACTTTTAATTTATCTAAAAAGAAACAGAGCTAAAAGCCAAGAGTTACAGCAATGAAGACTTTGGAAATTTGAGGAACGTGGAGATGTGAAATAGTAATTACAGATAATGAGGAAGCAAAATTCTTATAGAAATATTTTAAAGTTTCTTAAGATTTTTTTTTTCAAGCCTAGTTCAAATAGGGGATATTGATAACAATGGCCACAATTTATATATTTTTTCTTAGATGCATGTCTACAGCTGCAAGGCAGAGACAGTTGGGGTGATCTAGATATGTGATATTTCTGGTAGTGTGACAACAGGTAAAAGAGGCTATTATCTGGAAGGAGAAAAGGAAGCCCCAACTGCTGTCTAAGCTATTTTATTGCACCATTTGCAGTTAGTTAAACAATATCATGGGCCTGTTTGCAAGATTTGTGTGGGCACTAGACAGTGCATGAGTTGTCTAACTTCCGGGAGAAAGTTAATTTCCAACTAGGTAAGGCATGAATGCTAGACCACTTTCTGAAAAGTTGAGAAGTGAATGTAGGATTTTGATGGGCTTACAATCTGCTTCTGTTTGGCCAAAACTATGTCCTCTTTCCAGACTACAGTGTTCTAGCTCCCAGAGTAAGATTGACATAGTGAAAATTCAGGAATTACATGGAGTTCAAAATTTGCAGTTTCACCTTGATTCACTATATTCAAATTTGTCATATCCCATGGCAATTTGTCTCTAAAGTGGGTTGTTCTCAATGTAGAATCAAGTTGAAGCAGTTCATCACTCGCTCTATGGCTTTAAATCTAATAATTAAATATACTACCATTTTGGAATACTGCAGACACATAGAACATGGTTAATTAAGATGAATGACTATTGTGTCCCTGATCTTAATTTATTGTCCAATAACCCATATGTTTAGAAGAAAGAGTTGTTGAAGCTTGTCATAATTTGTTCAGTGAAACATTTCACAAATGTCATTATTATTTTACTTGGAACTACCTTTTAAAAAAAAAAAAAAAAAGTAATTTTACTGTCCTCAGCTTTAAATCCCCTGTTTTGGTCAAGACTGTTTTCAGAAACCCAGTCAAACTAGTTTAGAGAATAAAGATATATATAGGTTTACTTCATATGTGGAATTCAATAAAGAGTCATGTTTTATATACATGTAATCAAAAGGTGTTTTGAAGAGTCTTTCTTTTTACCATTATTTTTTGTCTCTAGACTTATCTTTGGCTACCATAGGAAAATACCACAGATGGGGTACTTTAAAAAACAGGCATTTATTTCTCTCAGTTTAAAAGGCTGGGAAGTCCAGTATCAAGGTGGCAGTTGATAATGATTCCTCATGAGAACTTCTTCCTATTTGCATATGACTGCCTTGTTGCTTATGTCTCACATGGAAAAGAGAAAATCCTGGTGTCTCTCCTGTTCTTATAAGGACATTAATCCTATCATGGGATTAATCATGGGAGGAGTGCTCCACCCTCATGACCTCATCTAAGCCTAATTACCTCCCCAAAGCCCCACCTCCTAACACCATCACATTTGAGATGAGGACCTCAGCATAGGAATTGGAGGGAAATAAACTTTCAGTCTGCACCATCTTCTTCTTGCTTTCTTCTCTCAGGGCCCTATTGAAGACAAGCTTCCTTAATGTGGCAGGGCATGGCCTTTGTTTATGTATCTATAATTTTCAAACTGTCCTGAAGAAATGACACTGACACATACTTTGCTAATGTCATGTTCTTAAATATAAAATAAGATTTCTTGGAAAATTATAACTAAAGTATACCCGACTCCCTTAACTCTATACCATGCATATCTGAGATTAAGACAGTCTCTAACAGAGGGATTCCATATTCTGAATCACTCTATATTTATAAGGAAAGAAAGGCAGATCCCATCTAACTGAGTGTGCTGACTGGGAACTTACTGGTCAAGGAGAGCCTATGAAACTGAAAGGCTGAAATGAGCCTTCTCCTTAGTTGAGATGTCTGGGACTTGTTGAGAGACAGCTTCTTTTTAGTGAACTTTCAGATTCATTTTATCTCACAATCCAAAAGAAACATCTATGTCTCCATGCCAATTATTTAGTTCTTTTCTCTCAGCAGTTCCAACCTTACCCCTCTGTCCTGCTTTGTGAGGCTGAGATTCTACAAACCATGTTTTTTGTGTCTGTCAGATGCTGCTGCTGCTGCTGCTGCTAAGTCGCTTCATTTGTGTCTGACTCTGTGCGACCCCATAGACGGCAGCCCACCAGGCTTCCCCATCCCTGGGATTCTCCAGGCAAGAACACTGGAGTGGGTTGCCATTTCCTTCTCCAATGCATGAAAGTGAAAAGTGAAAGTGAAGTTACTCTAGCTTCCTGTTGAACTCTGCCAATCATGGACACCAGAGACAGAAGAGCTAGAAGAAGGACTTACTCTTTTCTGTTTGTTCCTTGTGGGCTCCTGTACTGCTTCCTGTTCTTACAAGCATCATCCTAATGGCACTTCCCAGCACTATCAGGGCTTTACAATTACAGCAGCTAATCCAGCTTGCAGTTTCCCCAACACTTGCAAACCCATCTTTGTCACCTGCCTCTCATAAATATCGGTAACATCTGCCAGTGACCATTCATCCAAGGCCCCAGCTTAGACCCAAGGACAGTTATTGAAACTCATAGACACCAGCACCAGTGGAGTGAAGCCTCCTTTTTTCAGTAGCCCTAGTTTAAACTCTTGGGCTCCTCCTATTAGTTTATATGTGTTAAATAATTGTGGGCTCTTTCTTTTGTATCTTTGGCCCTAGTGGTGATCACTGCTTTCTCTGGTCACTGTGTCCATGATAACTTAGAGACCCTTTAATTATTTAGTTAAAAACATTTTTATGTGTTCCTATCTAATAACTGGCATGTCTTTTCCTTTGACTGGATTCTGATACCATCTCTAAAATCAATTCATAAAAATTCAGGATAGAATTCTAATTGTTCAGTCTCAGGTCATGATTTTCCTTCTATACATTTTGCTGGGTATGATACAGTGGGACTATGACTGAACTATTTTGGCGCAAGTATTAAGACTTGTTTCTGAGGTGAGGGGACACAATGATGTATAGAATCAGCAGGACTATGTGGCAGTAAAGAAATTCTCTGAGGAAACAGATTCTTTCCACTAAAATAAAGGGAAAGGAAATATCTGCTGGAGTGGAGTGAGGAGCTTTAGCTACCATAGATAGATAACATAATGCTGCCCATCCACTTACAAGTATATTAAATTATTGTGTTCAAAATTAATAAATCATAAACAGCTTTATTTATTTATTTTACTCCATTCATTTCAACTATATTTTGGAAAACATCTTGTTATTTCTGAAAAAAAAAATACTGGGTAGATTTCAGAACTTCTTGTCACTTTCAACTAGTACTAATCTATGTGGTTTTAATCTTGAACTTCATCTTCAATCCAACATTTTCCCTTTCTCTGCCATCTGAAAATATTTTCTATACCCTCCAAATTTAGAGGTGAAAGAGAGAGACAAGTTTGTCTTTGAGACATCTCATGTCCCTGTCTTTTCTAAATTCTGCATCCTGCAGTGTATTAGGATGCACTGGTGGGAGAGCAAAAGTTACACATGCTTTTATATTAATATATTTTGTTCATGGTTGGCTGCAATAGCTTTTCTGGTCAACAGAGATATTCTGTGTGGTGCGTGTGCCAATGATCTGGAGCACATTTATAAGTTCTTCTGGAGGGACTATGGGTCCACTCATGGCACAGTTCCCTGATTTACGAGATCTGACTCAGCAATTCCTGGCAGTATAACCTACTGTGAGTGTTACTATAGTATTTTACATAGTAGGACAATTTTTCATGAAGGTACCATAAAGTGGCTCAAATGTAATTATGTCTAATCACCCCTGACTGACAGGAAATTCAGACATTCATGTGGAGCATAGTCAGTTGTACAGCCTGCTCCTGGCATCCAAATGGAGAAGACTTGACCATAAAATTCACAATTGTGATAAGAAGTTTGATGGTCAATTTTATGTGTCAACTTGGTTCCCCAGATATATAGTCAAACATTACTCCTCATGTTTCTGTGAGAGTGTATTTGTGTGATGTTTTCATTGAAATCCATGGACTCTGAGTTAAGCAGGAAAGTAATGAAAGATCAGCCTCCCACAGGAAGAAGGAATTCTGTCACAGATAGCCTTTTGGCCTCAACTACAGCACCAAATCTCCCCTGGGTCACCAGCCAGGCTACAAAGTCTGTGGATTTCAGCTTCCCTGGTGGCTCAGAGGGTAAAGCATCTGCCTGTGATGCGGAAGACTCAGGTTTGATCCCTGGGTCAGGAAGATCCCCTGGAGAAGGAAATGGCAACCCACTCCAGTATTCTTGCCTGGTGAAGCCCATAGACAAAGGAGCCTGATGGGCTACAGTCCACGGGGTCACAAAGAGTCGGACACAACTGAGCTACTACACTTAGCCTCTAAAAATCACATAATCCCATTCTTTACAAATCCTTTTCTCTCTTTCTCTTTCTCCAGTCCTCTTTTTCTCTCTCCCTCCTTCTCTGTCTCAACTGTTTGTCTCTCTGTGTGTATATGTGTGTGCTTTATATACACTGAATGAATGAGTGAAGTCACTCAGTCGTGTCTGACTCTTTGTGACACCATGGACGGTAACCTCCTGTTTCCACAGGCTCCTCTTTCCATAGCATTTTCCAGGCAAGAGTACTGGAGTGGGTTGCCATTTCCTTCTCCAGGAGATCTTCCCAACCCAGGGATCAAACCCAGGTCTCCCACATTGTAGGCAGACGCTTTACCATCTGAGCCACCAGGGAAGAGCCCCTTATACACACTAGTAATTCTGTTTATCCAAGATTCTTAGTACAGAAACGTTAACAAACTCAGTTTACTTTCTGAAAGACTGCAATAATGGTCTTGGTTAATAGGTAGGGTAGATTGATTCCCCTTGTGGTGTTAACATTAGCCAATGTGTAAATACTCTTGTTTCCTCAAGTTTGGCTCCAAAGCTATACTTCTGTTCCTCTGCTCAGCTCAAATCAGCATATTTTAGGTGTGTTCAGTGGAAGAATGGAATGAAAATCACTGTGTTTGTTAGGCACCCTTAATCTTTATGGGCTAACATTTTAGATACCTGCTAACTTGACCTAGAGTTAGGTGAGGATGAACACAGGGATCCAGGAAATATCCACTTCACACACACTCCTCTTGATCATTTTCAGGCTAAAAATTAGAATGTTGAGGAGGTTCCTGGTGATAGCAAGGCTGGTTATGCCCCTCTTTTAGTAAGCCCTAAAGGAACTGTTTGCCCCGCAACTGTTTGCATTTTTTTAATTTGATCTGGGTTTTTATGATTTAGGCAACAGGAAAAGTTCCATTCCACCTCCTTTTATCCACACCTCTTCTTGTCTTATAGTCTTGTAGAGAGTAATTTCATTTTACTGTAATATATTATCATTATGATGAACTTTTTTTTGCCTATTCTTCTCCATTTGGACACCACACCACTCATAATGGCTACCTGAATTTCTGCCAGTGGAAACATGAATGCATTTCCCTCATTGTGAAAACAGAGCAGGGAAATGTGGGTTGCTGCCTGCCTGCCTAGAGAGCTGCCTTGGCCTTTGATACAAGAGCAAATGTTTGTAGGATTATTGGCTTCAGTGTGTCTCTAGGGGTAACTCAACCTATGTAGTTTCTTCCTTTCTTATGGGGCAGCCACAAAGACGCAGGAAGTTCACACAATGACTGATGTAGGTGGAAGAGCAACTAGAGACCATATAGACTCTTTAGAAATATAAACATAGAATTTTTAGCAGATTTCTGCATTTAGACAACACATGTATATAACCATTAATAAACAACTTTTAGAAAGATTGAGTTATTTATTCAGTGTTGTATTTCTTAATATCTTTAACCAATGTATACCTTCATTTCAGAGAATCATGTACCAGAATAGGTCAAGTAACTGTGTATGACACTTTTAAAAAGTGTAAAAAGTATTTATAAGCTAATGAGAATATTAATTTAATATTTCAGCATTTGGCAGAAAGATTGCAAAGTGTTCATAAGATAACTTCAGAGTTATATCCTATAAAAAGTTATATAAGGGCATGAGAGTTGTGAATTATGAAGAATTAAGTAAAATAAGTATAATTGTGGAAAATGTATTAAATTAAATTAATTAAAATTATTCTTATTCATTTAATTCAACAACCTACTCTGGTCCTTGGGTGATGAGAGGGGAGTGTACCACAGGGACTCATAGTACATCCCATACAAAAGGCCACCTATCCAAGGTCAAGAAACATAACTAAGCTATTATGTACATAAAATACAAATAGAAACTTGAAATGAAATAGCAAAGGAATATATTCCAGATGAAGGAACAAGATAAAATTCTAGAACCAAAACTAATTGAACTGGAGATAGCCAATCTAATCTAGAAATGATTCTTACTGATGATTGGAAAGATGATCCAAGAACTTGACAAGAGGATGGAGGCTCAGAGCAAGAAGTTTCAAGGAAAAAACCTAACAAAACAAATTTAAAATAATTAACAAAATGGCAATGAGAACGTATGTATCAATCATCACCTTAAATGTGAATGGATTAAAAGCTCCAAATAAAAGACATGGATGGCTGAATAGAAACAAAAATAAGACACATATATACACTGTCTATGAAAGACCCTCTTCAGATCTAGAGACACATATAGATGAAAAGTGAGAGAATAAAAACAGATACTCCCTGAAAATGGAAATCAAAACAAAACAGAAATAGTATTCATATAAGGCAGAATACATTTTAAAACACTGTTATAGAGACAAAGAAGGGCACCACATAATGATCAAGGGATTGATCCATGAAGAAGAGATAACAATTATAAATAGTTATGCACTAAAAACTAGAGCATCACAATATAATATTTTTTATATTCTTTAATATTTTTATATTCCCATATGTCTATATACCAAAGGCAATGCAGAAGAATGCTCAGACTACCACACAATTGCACTCATCTCACACGCTAGTAAAGTAATGCTCAAAATTCTCCAAGCCAGGCTTCAGCAATATGTGAAACATGAACTCCCTGATGTTCAAACTGGTTTTAGAAAAGGCAGAGAAACCAGAGATCAAATTGCCAACATCTGCTGGATCATGGAAAAAGCAAGAGAGTTCCAGAAAAACATCTATTTCTGCTTTATTGACTATGCCAAAGCCTTTGACTGTGTGGATGACAAGAAACTGTGGAAAATTCTGAAAGAGATGGGAATACCAGACCACCTAACCTGCCTCTTGAGATTTCTGTATGCAGGTCAGGAAGCAACAGTTAGAACTGGGCATAGAACAACAGACTGGTTCCAGATAGGAAAAGGAGTACATCAAGGCTATATATTGTCACCCTGCTTATTTAACTTATATGCAGAGTACATCATGAGAAACACTGGGCTGGAAGAAGCTCAAGCTGGAATCAACATTGCCGGGAGAAATATCAATCACCTCAGATATGCAGATGACACCACCATTATGGCAGAAAGTGAAGAGCTAAAAAGCCTCTTGATGAAAGAGAAAGAGGAGACCGAAAAAGTTGGCTTAAAGCTCAACATTCAGAAAACGAAGATGATGGCATCTGGTCCCATCACTTCATGGGAAATAGATGGTGAAACAGTAGAAACAGTGTCAGACTTTATTATTATTTTGGGCTCCAAAATCACTTCAGATGGTGACTGCAGCCATGAATTAAAAGGTGCTTACTTCTTGGAAGAAAAGTTATGACCAACCTAGATAGTATATTGAAAATCAGAGGCATTACTTTGCCAACTAAGGTCCGTCTAGTCAGTTCAGTTCAGTTCAGTTCAGGCACTCATTCGTGTCCGACTCTTTGCGACCCCATGAATCACAGATGCCAGGCCTCCCTGTCCATCACCATCTCCCGGAGTTCACTCAGGCTCACGTCCATCGGGTCCGTAATGCCATCCAGCCATCTCATCCTTGGTCGTCCCCTTCTCCTCCTGCCCACAATCCCCCCCAGCATCAGAGTATTTTCCAATGAGTCAACTCTTCACATGAGGTGGCAAAAGTACTGGAGCTTCAGCTTTAGCATCATTCCTTCCAAAGATATCCCAGGGTTGATCTCCTTCAGAATGGACTGGTTGAATCTCCTTGCAGTTCAAGGGACTCTCAAGAGTCTTCTCCAACACCACAGTTCAAAAGTTCAAAAGCACAGTTCAAAAGCACAGTTCTTCCGCACTCAGCCTTCTTTACAGTCCAACTCTCACATCCATACATCACCACAGGAAAAACCATAGCCTTGACTAGACGGACATTAGTCAGCAAAGCAATGTCTCTACTTTTATCTATGTTGGTTATAACTTTTCTTCCAAGGAGTAAGCGTCTTTTAATTTCATGGCTGCAGTCACCATCTGTAGTGATTTTGGAGCCAGCCAAAATAAAATCTGACACTGTTTCTACTGTTTTGCCATCTATTTCCCATGAAGTGATGGGACCAGATGCCATGATCTTTGTTTTCTGAATGTTGAGCTTTAAGCCAACTTTTTCACTCTCCTCTTTCACTTTCATCAAGAGGCTTTTTAGCTCCTCTTCACTTTCTGCCATAAGGGTGGTATCATCTTCATATCTGAGGTTATTGATATTTCTCCCGGCAATCTTGACTCCAGCTTGTGCTTCCTCCAGCCCAGTGTTTCTCATGATGTACTCTGCATATAAGTTAAATAAGCAGGGTGACAATATACAGCCTTGACGTACTCCTTTTCCTATTTGGAAACAGTCTGTTGTTCCATGTCCAGTTCTAACTGTTGCTTCCTGACCTGCATACAGATTTCTCAAGAGGCAGGTTAGGTGGTCTGGTATTCCTATCTCTTTCAGAATTTTCCAGTTTATTGTGATCCACAGAGTCAAAGGCTTTGGCATAGTCAATAAAGCAGAAATAGATGTTTTTCTGGAACTCTCTTGCTTTTTCCATGATCCAACAGATGTTGGCAATTTGATCTCTGGTTTCTCTGCCTTTTCTAAAACCAGTTTGAACATCAGGGAGTTCACGGTTCACGTATTGCTGAAGCCTGGCTTGGAGAATTTTGAGCATTACTTTACTAGCATGTGAGATGAGTCCAATTGTGCAGTAGTTTGAGTATTTTTTTGCATTGCCTTTCTTTGGAACTGGAATGAAAATTGACCTTTTCTGTTCCTGCAGCCACTGCTGAGTTTTCCAAATTTGCTAGCATATTGAGCGCAGCACTTTCACAGCATCATCTTTCAGGATTTGAAATAGCTCCACTGGAATTCCATCACCTCCACTAGCTTTGTTTGTAGTGATGCTTTCTAAGGCCAACTTGACTTCACATTCCAAGATGTCTGGCTCTAGATTAGTGATCACATCATCATGATTATCTGTGTCGTGAAGATATTTTTTGTACAGTTCTTCTGTGTATTCTTGCCACCTCTTCTTAACATCTTCTGCTTCTGTGAGGTCCAGACCATTTCTGTCGAGCCCATCTTTGCATGAAATGTTCCCTTGGTATCTTTAGTTTTCTTGAAGTGATCTCTAGTCTTTCCCATTTTGTTGTTTTCCTCTATTTCTTTGCATTGATCGCTGAAGAAGGCTTTCTTATCTCTTCTTGCTATTCTTTGGAACTCTGCATTCAGATGCTTATACCTTTCCTTTTCTTCTTTGCTTTTTGCCTCTCTTCTTTTCACAGCTATTTGTAAGGCCTCCCCAGATAGCCATTTTTCTTGTTTGCATTTCTTTTCCATGGGGATGGTCTTGATTCCTGTCTCCTGTACAATGTCACGAACCTCATTCCATAGTTCATAAGGTACTCTATCTATCAGATATAGGCCCTTAAATCTATTTCTCACTTCTACTGTATAATCATAAGGGATTTGACTTAGGTCATACCTGAATGGTCCAGCGGTTTTCCCTGCTTTCTTCAATTTGAGTCTGAATTTGGTAATAAGGAGTTCATGATCTGAGCCACAGTCAGCTCCTGGTCTTAGTTTTGTTGGCTGTATAGTGCTTCTCCATCTTTGGCTGCAAAGAATATAATCAATCTGATTTTGGTGTTGACCATCTGGTGATGTTCATGTGTAGAGTCTTCTCTTGTGTTTTTGGAAGAGGGTGTTTGCTATGACCAGTGCATTTTCTTGGCAAAACTCTATTAGTCTTTGCCTTGCTTCATTCCGCATTCCAAGGCCAAATTTGCCTGTTACTCCAGGTGTTTCTTGACTTCCTACTTTTGCATTCCAGTCCTCTATAATGAAAAGGACATCTTTTTTGGGTGTTAGTTCTAAAAGGTCTTGTAGGTCTTCATAGAACCATTCAACTTCAGCTTCTTCAGTGTTACTGGTTGGGGTATAGCCTTGAATAACTATGATATTGAATGATTGCCTTGAAGATGAACAGAGATAATTCTGTCATTTTTGAGATTGCATCCAAGTACTGCATTTTGGACTCTTTTGTTGACCATGATGGCTACTTCATTTCTTCTGAGGGATTCCTGTGCACAGAAGTAGATATAATGGTCATTTGAGTTAAATTCACCCATTCCAGTCCATTTTAGTTCGCTGATTCCTACAATGTCGACGTTCACCCTTGCCATCTCTTGTTTGGCCACTTCCAATTTGCCTTGATTCATGGACCTGACATTCCAGGTTCCTATGTAATATTGCTCTTTATAGCATCTGATCTTGTTTCTATCACCAGTCACATCCATAACTGGGTATTGTTTTTGCTTTGGCTCCATACCTTCATTCTTTCTGTAGTTATTTCTCCACTAATCTCCAGTAGCATGACTATGGTTTTTCCTGTGGTCATGTATGGATGTGAGAGTCGGACTGTGAAGAAGGCTGAGCACCAAAGAATTGATGCGTTTGAATTGTGGTGTTGGAGAAGACTCTTGAGAGTCCCTTGGACTGCAAGGAGATCCAACCAGTCCATTCTGAAGGAGATCTGCCCTGGGATTTCTTTGGAATGATGCTAAGGCTGAAGCTCCAGTACTTTGGCCACCTCATGTGAAGAGTTGACTCTTTGGAAAAGACTTTGTTGCTGGGGGGTATTGTGGGCAGGAGGAGAAGGGGACGACCAAGGATGAGATGGCTGGATGGCATCACTGACTCAATGGACGTGAGTCTGAGTGAACTCCAGGAGATGGTGATGGACAGGGAGGCCTGGCGTGCTGTGTATCATGGGGTCGCAAAGAGTTGGACACGACTGAGCGACTGAACTGAACTGAACTAAACTGATATATATGAAGTGAAGTGAAAGTCACTCTGTCATCTCCGACTCTGTGACCCCAAGGACTATACAGCCCATAGAATTCTCCAGGCCAGAATACTGGAGTGGATAGCCTTTCCCTTCTCCAGCAGATCTTCCCCACCCAGGAATCGAACCCAAGGTTTCCCACATTGCAGGTGGATTCTTTACCAATTGTTTACCAATTCTTTACCAGTTAGATATGTCTAATAGGAATATCTCTATATAGCTATATATAAATCTACATGTATACCTATATATATGTTGTTTATTCACCCAGTCATGTCCAAGTCTTTGATAACCCATGGACTGCAGCATACCAGGCCTACATGTACCTCACCATCTCCCAAAGTTTGCCCAAGTTCATGTCCATTGCATCATTGATGCCATCCAGCCATCTCATCCTCTGATGTCCCCTTCTCCTTCTGCCCTCAATATTTCCCATATATATATATATATATATATATATATATATATATATATATGAATCACTATACTGTAGACCTGAAACTAACAAAATATTGTAAATTGACTATATTTTAATAACAATTTTTAAAAAAGGAAAATAAGATGTACTAATGCCTAAGAACTTAATAGAGGTTAAAATAACCTATAGCAACTATTACTACCCTTCTTGTTGGTGTTGTGAGAGTTGTGAAATGAAGTTCTACTTTCAAAATTGTTTCTCTCAAAATATGCATTTTCTTTAGAAAAAATAATTCCAAAGAAAAATAATGTAATAGAAACATCTAGGATCATAAATTTTAAGGATACTTATCTTAATGCTCTAGCTTTCTGTTACTACTATATTACATTGAGGAAGACCTGTTTTAGAACGTTTTAATTGTTAACATAAACAGATTAAGTAACTGTATAAAACCACCACAATATTGTAAAGTAATTAGCCTCCAATTAAAATAAAAAATAAATCAAAAAAATAAAGAGTCCTATAAAACAGTAGAATAGTTAAACATCAAACAATTACCAAGGAAGGATATAACCAGTTGGTGTCTGAATTCTTTAGACTTTTCAGTAGTACATGATTTAATTGATGCTGGATTATAACAAGAAACAGAGATGGGTATTCAAATATAGATGCTGATATTCTATATTGCATTACTATTTATAAAGGTGATAGAATTCCAGCTGAGCTATTTTAAATCCTAAAAGATGATGCTGTTTAAGTACTGCATTCAATATATCAGCAAATTTGGGAAACTCAGCAGTGGTCACAGGACTGGAAAAAGTCAGTTTTCATTCCAGTCTCAAAGAAGGGCAATGACAAAGAATGTTCAAACTACTGCACAATTGCACTCATTTCACATGCTAGCAAGGCAATGTTCAAAACCCTCCAAGCTAGGCTACAACAATATGTGAGCTTAAAACTTCCAGATGTTCAAGCTGAATTTAGAAAAGTCAGAGGAACCAGAGATCAAATAGCCAACATCAACTGGACCATAGTAAAAGCAAGATAATTTAAAAAAAAAAAAATCTACTTCTGTTTGATTGACTATGTGAAAGCCTTTGACTGTGTGGATCACAACAAACTGGAGTTCTTAGAGATGGGAATACCAGGCCACCTTACCTGACTCCTGAGAAACCTGTATGCAGGTTAAGAAGCAACAGTTAGAACCATACATGTAACAACAGACTGGTTCAAATTTGGGAAAGGAATATGTCAAGGTTGTATGATATCATCCTGATTATTTAACTTATATGCAGAGTTCAGTTCAGTTCAGTCGCTCAGTCTGTCCAACTCTTTGTGACCCCATGGATTCTAAGACAATAGACTTCCTTGTCCATCACCTACTCCTGGAACTTGCTCAAACTCAAGTCCATTGAGTCGGTGATGGCCATCAACCATCTAATCCTTTGCTGTCCCCTTCTCCTCATGCCTTCAATTTTCCCCAGCATTGGGGTCTTTTCCAGGTCTTTTCCAATGAGTCAGTTCTTTACATCAGGTGGCTAAAATATTGGAATTTCAGCTTCAGCGTCAGTCCTTCCAGTGAACACCCAGGACTGATCTCCTTTATGATGGACTGGTTGGATCTCCTTGCAGTCCAAGGGATTCTCAAGAGTCTTCTCCAACACCACAGCTCAAAAGCATCAATTCTCCGCCACTCATCCTTGTTTATAATCCAATTCTCATATCCAAACACGACTACTGTAAAAACCATAATTTTGCTAGACTGACCTTTGTCAGCAAGTTAACATCTCTGCTTTTTAATATGCTGTCTAGGTCGGTCATAGCTTTTCTTCCAAGGAGCAAGTGTGTTTTCATTTCATGGTTGCAGTTACCATCTGCAGTGATTTTGGAGCCCCCCCAAATTAAAGTCTGTCACTGTTTCCATTGTTTCCCCATGTATTTGCCATGAAGTGGTGGGACCAGATGTCATGATATTACTTTTCTGATTGATGAGTTTTAAGACAACTTTTTCCTTATCCTCTTTCATTTTCATCAAGAGGCTCTTTAGTTCTTCTTCGCTTTATGTCATAAGGGTGATTTCATCTAAATATCTGAGATTATTGATATTTCCCCTGGCAATTTTGATTCCAGCCCGTGTTTCATCTAGCCCAGCATTTCAAATGATGTACTCTGAATATAATTTTTATAAGCCGGGTGATAATATACAACCTTGATGTGCTCCTTTCCTGATTTGGAACCAGTCTGTTGTTCCATGCCCAGTTCTAACTGTTGCTTCTTGATCTGCATACAGATTTTTCAGGAGGCAGGTAAGGTGCCTGGTATTCCCATCTCTTTAAGAATTTTCCACAGTTTGTTGTGATGTACACAGTCAAAGGCCTTGCATTTGTCATTGTCAATAAAGTAGATATTTTTCTGGAGCTCTCTTGCTTTTTCAATAATCCAACAGATGTTGGCAATTTGCAGAGTACATCATGAGAAATGCTGGGTAAGATGAAGCACAAGCTGCTGGGAGAAATAACAACCTCAGATATGCAGATGATACTACCTTAATGGCAGAAATAGAAGAGGAACTAAAGAGCGTCTTGACAAAAGTGAAATATGACAGTGAAAGAGCTGGCTTAAACTCAGCATTCAAAAACCGAAGATCATGGCATCTGGTTCCATCACTTCATGGCAAATACTTCAGGAAACAATGGAAACAGTGAGAGACTATTTTCTTGAGCTCCAAAATCACTGTAGATGGTGGCTGTGGCCATGAAATTAAGTCACTTGCACCTTTGAAGACAAGCTATGACAAACCTAGACAGTGTATTACAAAGCAGAGACATTACTTTGCAGTCAAAATCCATGTCCATTGACTGATGAATGGATAAAAAGTAATGGTATGTATATACAATGGAATATTACTCAGTCATAAAAATGACCACATTTGAGTCAGTTCTAGTAAGGTGGATGAACCTAGAGCCTGTTATATCGAATGAAGTAAATCAGAAAGAGAAAAGCAGATATCACATATTAATGCATATGTATGGAGTCTAGATAAATGGTCCTGAAGAGCCTATTTGCAAGGCAGCAATAGAGATGCAGACATGGAGAACAGACTTGTAGACACTGTGGCTGAAGGAGAGCGTGGGACAAATTGAGAGAGTATCATTGAAACCTATACATGACCATATGCAAAATATTTAGTGGGATTTTACTGAATGATGCAGGGAGCTCAACCTAGAGCTCTGCAACAACCTAGAGGGGCAGGATGGGATGGGAGGGAGGTTCAAGAAGGAGGGGACATATATACACGTGTGGCTGATTCATGTTTATGTATGGCAGAAATCAATACAACATTTTAAAACAATTATCCTCCACTTAGAAATAAATACATTAATTTTTAAAAAATGAGTCATTGAAGTAGAAATGGTATCAAACCACAACAATATTAGGTCATTTGGGACCATGAGCAACTACTTAGGCTAACAGAATTATTTTGAAGTAGTGAGTATGCATAATATTTCAAGACAGGAAGAAAGAGATATGAGAGTTTTCTAGTGCAATCTGTACTCTCATGTTCTCTACTGCTATAACTTGTAAAAATTATCTTTCAGAATACAAGAGTCTTGTGATTCCAATGAAGCAGCAACACTACTAATGATTTATGAAACCTGTTCTCTCTCTGATAAACAAGGACAGACTGGCTTGTGCCCAAGAGGCTTGGTCTGCAAGCTCAGAATTCCCCTAGGGGGCCCTGGCTCAATAAAATTCTTGCTTTTTAATGGAAATGTATGTAGATTTTTAGATGCTAGGATAAGCATTTGAAATTATACATTATGTTGATATTTTCTATAGCAATTTATAAAGCACTTTAATCTATTTATTTCTGGATAGGAAAAGCTGAATTATTGGTGTATTTTCTTTTCAAATCTTTTGCATATAAGATTGAGGCTTCTTTAGTGAATGTTCCATGCTTGATTGGTTGTTCATTTAAACAATAGGGGATAGAAAATAAAGAGATTATTAGTGAATATTATCTTCATTTTGAACTGTAAAACATGTTTTCATTGTAAGTAAGTACACCTTTATAAATACACTTAAAAATACAATCCTGTAAGGCATCTGGAGGCAGGTACAAATGCTCTGAAGTGTCTGAGATTTGATTTGTCACCTGTGGAAAACTAATTCTGATAGGAGTACTAAGATTTGTTATCCTGGTCTCTACTGAATTGCATTTATTCAAGCTTCAATAGAACCTTCCCCATCTTCTGGCACCTGAGTGCTGTACATCTCACCTGTGCCCGTAAACTGATAATGAACTGATGGAATTGAGTTATTGGGAATGGAAACAGTAATGTTGGTAGTTGAGGCTAGGACTCTCAGAGGATGACCAAAGTAATAAGGTAACTCTGCATAAGTGAATCACCACTGGGGCTAAGACACTAGCATATGCAAACTGGTTTTCATTATTATGCAGAATTTCTAGAAGAGAATAATATTAAGAAGTTATTCATAACATAGGATACTTGTTTCCCCTTGGTATTGTTTCTAGCAAGTTAGCCAAAAGAACATTGTGAGTGATCTGAAAATCCAATGATTTCTAGTATCCAGGTATGTTAATGTCACAAAAGGGGGCAGTAAGAGCATCTATCCAAAACTGTGTCAAGTAATAGCACATCTTCTGACTCACATTCAAGGCAACAGCTAAACATCTAATTAGACAAGCAGGCATGGGGTAGCTCTTTTCATAGCATGTTTACCTTAATTCTTTCCTCTTCAAAAACAGGATTTCTATTTTATTGGAAAACATGAAGTTTTCCATATCTTACTCTCCTTCTTTGTATTTTCCTTATTCATTTGATAAGGCCTCAGACTGGGTATATTGTCAAATTAGTTATATTGTAATAAAAAATTAAGTTAATTTTTATCTGTTTGGAAGTAAAGAAAGGTCTAAGTTTTCTTTGGAATGCAGCTCCCATTTTTTTGTGGCAAAAGTTGTATAAAGATGTTTGTGTGCCAAAGAAATTTATGAATCATTGATCTTTACTTCATTCATCATCTCTCTCATTTCTGGAAATATATATATTTCTTAATATTTATATTTATATTTCTTCATTTATTATATTTATATATTCATAAATATATGTGTATATGTATATATATATATTTCTTCATAGGTGGTTGTGGTTCAGAGGTAGATGTTAAAAATTGTTTTGCTTCCTTCACATGTAGATAGGTGAAAACTCATTTAAACTCCTTGCCAAGAAGGATGGCATCATGCTTCTGTAATAAGGAGAGGGCAGCCATTAATACAGGTTTCCTTGCTTGTTGCAACAAAATACACCAAAAAGAGTTGAAAGAACATAACATTTATATAGAAGTTTTAGAAATAGAACCAGCTTCTTGAACTTTAACTTGTATTCCATTAGGTGACTTGATTTTCTAAAGCTGAGAGGATGGATCATAAAGAATTGTCTAGGTTTTTACCTAGATTTTTTTGTCTTTCTGGTGTCTGCAAAAACTTTTCCAAAAGAATTTTGAGTAGTATTTCTAATGTTCCTCAGCTTCTTTAAAAAATATTGATTAATTTATTCTTTGGTCATAAGTAGCACTGTAAAGGAAGTTATTATCAAAAATGTAGTTACACCTTAAAGATTTTGACTTTTTTGAATAAATAAATAATACACAGCAATTGACACTGGACCTATAATTTTACACCTCACTGATTTTAATATAAAGAATAATAGATATGTAATTTCAACTCTCAACTCTAGTAAGAGATGGATTTGCCTCTGTCACTTGGAATTTAGATTTATATTTTTTTAGCTCACTCAGAAATGTTCCTATAGAATAGTATTTCAGTCATTGAAATGTTCAAATTTGTTTGTAATTACTTTGACTTTTTTTTTTTCCATTTGAGGTTTCCCAGGTGATGTAAATGGTAAAGACTTTTTTCCCATTTGAAGTGGTTGTTTATTGATGGTTATATTTCATTCCAAAGAAATTCTGTATACAGATTGACTGAGAGACAGTTCATTTGAACACACACACACACACGAAATGATCATTTTTCTTTAATTCTATTAAATGCTTATTATCTCCATAAGCAGTAGTTCTCACAATGTGGTCCCCAGAACAGAAGTGGCAGCACTATCTGTGAATTTGCTATAAATGAAAATTCTCAGATTTTGTCCAGAACTACTGATTCAGGAACTCTAAGGACTCTGAGATTTTGAGTTTTAATAAGATTTTCAGATGATGCTGATATGTTGTCAAGTTTGCGTAGTGGTTTAGTCACTAAGTCATGTCAGACTCTTGCAACCCCATGGACTGTAGCCTGCCAGGTTCCTCTGTCCATGGGATACTCCAGGCAAAAATATTGGAGTGGGTTGTCATTTCCTTTTCCAAGTTTGGGAGTCACTGGCTATAAAAAAGGGCTTCCCTGGTGACTCAGTAAAGAATCCACCTGCAACGTGGGAGACCTGGATTCGATCCCTGGGTTGGGAAGATCCCCTGGAGAAGAGCATGGCAAGCCACTCCAGTATTCCATGTAAAGAGGACCCTGACAGGTCCATGAGGTCATGGAAAGTTGGATATGACTGAGCGACTAACACATACACATACACACACAAATTGCTTTCAGATATGTCATCACATTGATTTCTCTTATTAACCTCCTAAATTAGGTGTAGCAACAAAATGTTAGTTGCAACCTATAAATAAGAATGCTATAAATGTTAAAGCTGAAGCTCCTATACTTTAGCCACCTGATTCAAAGAGCTAACTCATTGGAAAAGATCCTTATGCTGGGAATGAAGGAAGGCAAAAGTAAAAGAGGGCAACAGAAGATGAGATATTTAGAAAGAATTACTCAGTGGACATGAACTTGAGCAAACTCCAGGAGATAGTGGAGGACAGGGAAGCCTGGTGTGTTACAGTCCATGCGTTCTCAAAGAGTAGGATATGACTTAGCAACTGAACAGCAACAAGTAAGAAAACTCAAATTTTTGTCAAAGGTCACCCAGTATTAGAATTCATATTCTTTCTTTGGGCCTTCTTATAATATACTATGTTACAATAAAACTCCCATAAAAGATATTGATATGATACATTTTAATTCTGCATCAATAATAATTCTAATTTTGGTTATTATTCTTAATATTAAGTAACATATTAAAGTATATCAGTTGAAAAATCTTCACATATTAGAACTTTCATGATCTGTGTGGTGTGGTTTATTGAGAAAAATTTACCCTCCTAAGGGAGAGCCAACCAGTCCATTCTGAAGGAGATCAGCCCTGGGTTTTCTTTGGAAGGAATGATGCTAAAGCTGAAACTCCAGTACTTTGACCACCTCATGCGAAGAGTTGACTCATTGGAAAAAACTCTGATGCTGGGAGGGATGGGGCAGGTGGAGAAGGGGATGACAGAGGATGAGATGTCTGCATGGCATCACCGACTTGATAGAAGTGAGTCTGAGTGAACTCCAGGAGTTGGTGATGGACAGGGAGGCCTGGCGTGCTGCGATTCGTGGGGTAGCAAAGAGTCAGACATGACTGAGGGACTGAACTGAACTGAACTGATACATATTACATTTAAAGTTAATATATTGTATTGATGAGATATCATTATATTGCAAAATTCATAATACAGATATTTGGAGAACATTTTATTTTTTAGGTTTCTTTCTTTCTCAGACTAAAATTGTGGTCAAGTTACCACTATTTTGTTCACATGTGAGGTATTTGTTTGAGTACCTACTTTTTGGTCTGTGTTTTTCTAGGCATTAGAAAAATAAATCCATGTCCTAAGTCTCACTGTCTCAGAGCTTCCTTTATTTAGATATAAAACAAAACTGAGAAAAGACTAAGTCACCATTGCATGACCTGAAGTATAGCAATAGCCTCCTCAGCATTTTCCCTGCACACACTCTTTACTCTGCTACAACAGACAATGAACCATGCCAGACACAAGTGATATTATATCATTTCTCTGCCTCAAACTCTTGAGAAGCTTCTCATTATATTTCATGAATAAAATCCTAAGTATTTTCAATAAGAAACAAGGCCCAACATTATCTGAACCTTCTGTGTACCCATAACTTGCTGTGCTTTATTTTTTGAGTATGTTAAGCATATGCCTAACCTAAATCCCTTGAACTTGCTGGTTATTTGGTCTGGAATACTTTTGCCCTAAACATTCACATGGGTTTTTATGTCATTTCATTATGGATTTTATTCAAATGTTACCTTCTTACCTCCTCTGACAGGCAACAAACACTATGTAAAATAGTCTCATACACGCTATCTAGTCACTTTCAAATCTCCTCATCCTGCCCTATTTCTTGTTCAAAGTGTGATCAAATTACATACCTGACAGTATTTCATATATTACATATTAATTTTATGTTTCTTGCTTAACATTTTGTTATAAGGAGTGCACCAATAATTAGATATTAATTATGTTTTGTTTATAATTAATCTCTTCCTGTACTGCTTGCATCACTTGAAGGCAGAAACTTTTATCACTTTCTTCACCACTGTATCACTAAGAGCTAAAAATGAGGATCATACCGCATATTGTTGTTTAGTCACTCAGTCGTGTTCAACTGTTTGTGACCCCATGGACACAGGCTCTTCTGTCCCTGGGATTCTCCAGGCAAGAATACTGGGGTGGGTTGCCATTTCCTTCTCCAGATATCACATATTATGTATTAACAATTATCAGGTCATTTTATAATGGAAAATTTTCATTAATGATGAAAAGCAAAATTATGCCTTAAATAACAGTACTACTAGGCATCATGTACAAGATAAACAGATAGATCTGAAAGGAGGAAATAGACATACAAAGATAGCAGGAGCACTCTGTCCATTGGAAGATGGATACTACTCTAGAAAATAGGTATAATAAAACTTAGGGAGGTGAAAATATGATAAAATATATAGAATTATATATTTCTTTACTTATATTTCTATAGTGGTCTCACCTCATCCACTGATATTTATATACATGGATTATCTGACAGGAAAAAATAAAACTTTATGAGAAATTAAAAAATTCATGTTTTTTACCCTGTTCTGTAAGTGAGTAAGTGACAAATTTTGTTAAACCATATGTTAGAAAAATGAGACTTTCTACTTTTTACATAAAATTTCTGGTGGAATATGTATATGTTTGTGATTTCTCCCATGAAACAAGTTCATGGAAGTAGGACATTTTTCTTATTTGCCTTTAAATCTCCACAACATAAAATGAAGCATTTTTATATAGTAAGTTCTTAATGTATAAACGAAAGAGTATCATAAATCTATACTTTTATTTCCAAATAACTGAGAGCTCTTGTTATTTGAGATGTTGGACATTCTTTCTTAGTGGTAAGGGATTTTTCACTTCAATTTAGTGTAAATCCCTACTTTTTGGTGCTGTCAGCCTGTAGGTAATGTTTTCATTAGTTATCAATCATTTTCTGCTTCCTAGATATACAAGTCTGATGTGTAGCCTGCAAGATTCTGTATAAGAAAAATACCCATTATAAGTAAAATACGAATCTTCTTGAACTATTACATTAGTGAATGATGACCTTTATAAAATGATGGGCAATTAGAAAGCCTCCAAAATATATTTGGAAGTATAAGCCTTCTTAACTAAGTTCCTATAAGTAATTCTCATATCTTGAAAGCAAAAGAGGCAGTGATTTCCAATATTCACTGTTCATGAATTGATGTAAAATTTTGACTGATTTTCAAAAAACACTTTGCTATTTTCAAAGTTTTTTCTTTGGGTGTAGATATAGAAGAAAAATAAATGTAGAAATTTTTTTTGAAATTCTGCCTATCTAAGCAGGAAATATTAATATCTAGCATCATCGTGATTTATGATTAATAAAATGTTGCTCCTGGTTTATCTCAAAGGAAGGATTAGTGCATGTGTCTTTGAAGAGGAATCAGGGAGCTCTAATACTTTAAAGGTGAGGGTGGAGACATGGGCTCAAACAATTAAATCAACTTATTTCACTTGTAAAGGAACTTAAATACCGTTTCTTGCTGTTTCTTTTCTGCTCTTAGTCACTTTCAGAAATAGTCATTAAAGATTCAAAATTCAAAGTGGCAAAGTAAAATACATATTTAAAAGTGTGAAGTAATGATATAAAATGTTGGTGATAACATATTAGTACAAAGCTTTAATGAGAAATGGTAGCAGTTGCATGGTAAATTTTACTTCCTGTAGGTGGGTTTAAGATACACATCTCTTGACATAATTGTACCATATGACAATTGTTGAAAAGATATGGACTCTTTTTATTTAAATTTCCTATTATGTAGTACATGAAATTATTTTCCTTCTCCTAACACCACAGAGTTAGCACATAATAAACCCAAGAAATGTAGTTTGCTGCAACAAAGAAGTTTGAAAAGTCATTATAGTTGTCTTTGAGGAACATTATAATAGTTTTATCATCTACCTCATATATAATTTTCAGTAAGATTTGTCTATATAATATTTATGGTTTGAAGCATGTAAACACAATGGCTTGCTTGAAAATGTTTCTATTAACAATCATAGTTTCCATTACTGAATGCATATTATGGACTTGTCATTGTACTAGGCTTCTTACATATCATATTTCATTATTCCTCACTATATTGCTATGAGATAATAATATACCAATTTTACTAGTGATATTTTATTGGAGTTGTACTGATTTTACCAGAGCTTCAAAGAACACATCAAACTCCTAAAAAGAGATTCTTAGGGAAAGGAGAAGCAAAAATTTTAAGCCTGGAATATTTGACTCTAAATTCCCCCCTTTTGTTCACATTGTTAAAATGAAAGACTCTAAATGTTAACTATTGGGTGGGCATTTTTGCTATACTCTCTACATTTCACTGAGGGACTATTAGTGTCTTAAAAATACCAAGAATCTACTTGCTTGCCATTGGATATAATAAATAAAGAGAGTAAAGCCTTTGCTTTGTATAGTCATGTTGCAAGATGCTGGGAAAGGGCAAAGGCAGAACTCTGTGGAACCAAGTGCACAATTGCAGCTGAAAGAAAGGAAGCTGGTTTAACATCTTGTCCTTGTAGAATTGCTGGGGCTAGTCCAGGACTGAGCAAGAGCTACCTGAATGTAAATTAAGCAGCTTATTTTGTTCCTAAACTCTACTATGGTCAATTGAACTAGAATTTGCACCTCAAGCACTTAGGAATTTTGTTTCAGTTGGATGTATGGTAATCAAAGATAACCATAAAATATTGATGTATTTTTTTGATGACTAGAGCTATTGAAGCAAAAATGTGTAGCATCCAAATTATTTATTTATTGGCTATGTTGCTTGGCTTGTGGAATCTTAGTTCCTCAAGCAGGGATCAAATCTGGGCCCTCATCAGTGAAAATGCAGAGTCCTAACCACTGGATAGCCAGTGAATTTTCTGAAATACTTAATTTTGATGGATAAGATTTCTCAACAGTATCTTAAAGCAGATGCTATTGAAATTCTACCCTATAGCCCTTTGCCCACCTGAATTCCCCATAGCTCTGATAGACAGTTTTTGGCATTTTGAAAAATTCTCATTTTAGGTAACTTCATCTCTCATCTACCAAAGGATATGAAGGAAGTTGCCCAGCCACAAACCAAGTATAACTAGGAAATCAAGGAAAATTTGTACCCCCAGAAATAACTGTCACCCAATGGAGAGTGGTAGTCAATGGGTAAAATGCTTTAGCTTTTCTATTGTCTAACTCCTGTCTAGTGATTCTAATTCAGATTTGAAATGGTTTCTCAGAAGGTCTTCAGTGGACTGGAGCTGCAGTTATTTATGGCAGTAACTCATTAATGCATAATTTTCACTGGCCTTTCTTGCTTCTCTGGTGGCTCATATGGTAAAGAATATGCTGCAATATAGGAGAGCTGGGTTCCATCCCTGGGCCAGGAAGATCCCCTGGAAGAGGGAATGGCAACCCATTCCCAGGTATTCTTGTCTGGAGAATTCCAGAGACAGAGGAGCCTGGCAGACTACAGTCCATGGGGTTGCAAAGAGTTGAACATGATTGACACTTCCACTATATATATATATATATATATATAAATATATATATATATATATATATATATATGTATATATATATATATATATATATATATGTTGCTAAGTCATTTGAGTCGTGGTCGACTCTGTGTGACCCCATAAGATGGCAGCCCACCAGGCTCCTCAGTCCCTGGGATTCTCCAAGCAAGGATACTGGAGTGGGTTGCCATTTCCTTCTCCAATGTATACATGCATGCTAAGCTGCTTCAGTCATGTCCAACTTTATGTGATCCTTTGGACAGCAACCCACCAGGCTCCTCTGTATATAGGATTCTCTAGGCAAGAATACTGGAGTGGGTTGTCATTTCCTTCTCCCATCTATCTATCTATTTATGTGTGTGTGTCTTTGTGTGCAGACCCCAGTTGGATTCCTGGGTTGGGAAGATCCCCTGGAGAATGGATAGGCTACCCACTCCAGTATTCTTGGGCTTCCCTTGTGGCTCAGCTAGTAAATAATCTGCCTGCAATGGAGACCTGGGTTTGATCCCTGGGTTGGAAAGATCCCATGGAGAAGGGAAAGGCTACCTATTCCAGTCTTCTGGCCTGGAGAATTCCATGGACTGTATAGTCCATGGCATCGCAGAGTCGATTTAGGTCATTGCAGAGTATTGAGTAGAGCTCCCTATGCAGTAAGTTCTTATTAGTTATCTATTTTATATGTAGTAATGTGTATATGTCAATGCCAATCTCCGAATCTATCCCTGGTGGTCTAGTGGTTAGGACTTATGCTTTCACTGACTAGGGTGTGGGTTCAATCCCTGGTTTGAGAACTAAGACCCTGCAAGGCATGAAGTACAGCCAAAGGAAAAAAATCTATTATAAACATTTAAAAAATATGTGTATAAAATATTAATTTGGAAAAGTTACTTTTGTCAGTTTCACAATATACTAATACTTTTTTCAAAACATCACATACAATTGTAGCATCACTGCCTTCATTACCTCTAAAAGCATATACTGACTCATCAAACTTCCAACTTCCCCTTTATTTCTAAGTTATTTGAGATATAATACTTTTGATCTAATGGGAATTTCACCTCGTGTCACAGGATATCATTTACATAACATGAGGATAATTTCCCTTTCTTTTTTTTCTAAATAATTGCAATCTTTCAACATTACTTACTTTTTCCTCTATCCATTTCTACTGACCTTTAAAAGGCCTTCTTTTAAAGACATCTCACACTTACAACTGAGAATCAACATCTCTATAAATAGCTACTAAATCACTATGTTTATTTCTTTTTTTATTGTATTATTTCTATGAGATTCAAATTTAGCATTAATTGAGGTCATTTCTAGCTGTTATGCCTTTCCCAAACAAAGCAGTGCTGTTCAGAATACACTAATAGAAAGAGTGGCCTTTAAGAAGAGAATATTTTAAGAATATAAAAAGGTTGCTCTTTATAAAGAAAAATGTTGGTAAAAAGTTATCTTCATATTTGAGTATGTTGACAAATTAGTATCTAAAGTAGCTACTTGGCCCAATTTTTCTACGTTAATATGAATAAGGTATTTCTCCTTTTTAACAAAAAGTGCTGGCATTATCCTCAAATGTAGATTTTTTTATAGTTTTTATTTTCAAAGAAGGTTTTACAGCTATTTTTGCTTTTACTACATATATGTATGTATGCCCATAAATATGAATATATATGTATATGCATGTGTGTAAGTGTTTATTTGTAGGAGTAGTGAAAGTCATTTTAAATAGATTTTTGAAAGATATTTAGCTCTGAAGTGAAATAGTCTATGAAATTAGACAAAAATTCTTCTGATAGTATAACTAACATAGTAGGTTAATGTTTATTTAATTTTTACTTTATTTTAGAAATAGCACTAGTTACAATAGACAAATTATTTGACATGTTACCTGTATTATTACAGGTGAACTTAGCTAGTAGCGAATAAAATCACATTTCTCTAACTCAATCCAATCTATTATGTTTAATTCTTTAGTTTTTCAGTTGTCCTCTTGGACATAAGGCTTGATCTCTTTTGTATTTTAATTATGGCAACACTCTTTGGGAAAAGGTGTTGCCAAGGAAGAAGTGGTAACTAAGTGGTGCCTGTCAAAACTTGGACCATTGAGGTCTTCATTTATAATATTCCAGAAACATTAAGGTCAACTTCAATAAGACTGGAGATACTGTGGATGAATGTTTATCCCATGTTGGGTAGCTCTTTTACTTATGTCATTATTAATTAGGAGTTTTCAGGTGGCTCAGAAATAAAGAATCTGCACGCTATGCAGAGGCCACAGGAGACACCGTGGGTTCAGTCTCTGGGTTGGGAAGATCCCCTGGAGTGGCAACCCACTCCAGTATTTTTGCCTTGGAGAATCCCATGACAGAGGATCCTGATAGGCTACAGTCCATAGGGTCCCAGAGAGTTCAACACATCTGAAGTGACTGAACACACATTATTAATTGTGCCCACAAACATAAAAATTCTACTTCCTTTTATATAAATAAAGATTAACTTAACATAATAATTTCTTTTTTTTTCTTTTTTCTTTTGTTTGTTTTAATGAATCCTTGGTCAGTGTGCTCCTTCCAGAAATAAATGAATATGTATATTGAACAAAACAAAGCCATATGGGTCAAATTTTTACAGCACACGACCCTGAAGCAAAATGGATTTCCACATATTATCACAGCCAGCAAAGCCACATTATGCTTTTATTTCCTCTTATTTTTCTGCCATTACCCATCTAGATGAAGAAGAGCTGATAAGAATGTTGTCATTCCATGAAAAACCTATTGGATAATATTTTTTACTAGCTATGCTTCACTATTTTGGATTTGCTCAGTAAAAATTATGTCAAAATCTAATCAGAATAATATTAGAAGCAAGTTGTCATTCTCTTTTCCATAAATGTGAAACAATTGTTAGTATTTGCCCTGCAGTGATTTATGTGAGTGTGCGTATATGTGTGTGTGTGTATGTATATATATATATATATATATATAAGCACACAAAAAGCAGTATTCTGATGGGTAAGGGTGATAAATATTCATAAATATGGTTAAAACTAGAACATTTTCTTCCCTACTACTTATTCTACTTATTTCTATTTGTTGGAGTGGTAGATATATTAAAATATTAATTTTCCGCTTTACTGGAATGATTTCAGAGTCAAGTGCTATTAAAATTCTGAATGTAAATATGATAAAAAAAAGGATATGGCTTACTCTACTCTTCATTGGGCTTTTAAACTATTTATTTGCTTTTTTAAAAATGAGCTACTATTTAAAAAATGTTTATTGCCTTGCAGACTTATGCAGAAACTAGAAATTCTCTCTGTGATTCAGAAAGCATTGGATAGTCCCCTACCATAAGCTTGGAAAGCAAAAGGCAGCTTTTTGGAGACAGGGTAACATGTGATGGTCAAGATCACATTTCACTGCCATAAAGAGTACTTCTTATACATTCATCTGTTTTTTTAAACTGTGTTTCAATTATAGGGATAAGCTAACAAGTGTTGCGGAGAAGGCAATGGCAACCCACTCCAGTACTCTTGCCTGAAGAATCCCAAGGACGGGGAAGCCTGATGGGCTGCTGTCTCTGGTGTTGCACAGAGCTGGACACGACTGAAGCGACTTAGCAGCAGCAACAACAAGTGCCATGCAGGGCAACTCTATGTGTGGGAAGCAACAGTGCAACCTTAGCAGGCTTAGAGCACTGGCCAAAAGTAGCTGAAAAACTCTGATGAGAAAGCCTATCATTGTTATTGTCCAGAAGGGATGATGAACAATGGATTATGAATTTAACCTGATGTGAAAGAGATGTCATGATTTCCATCTCTTTTTATTTTATCCTTCATGAGTTTTCTTCACTACGAAATCTAACTCAGTTAACTTGTTGCATATAAGACCACACAGAATCTACTACCAACTCTCCACCCAACTCTTCCACCCGAGGCACTTATTAGAGGTAAATGACACTATACTGAAGCTATCTTAATACGTGTTATGTTTTAAAATCCCCACTTTTCCCGATATACATTAGCTTGCCAGTTCTAAGACCTGTTCCCTCCCCTCAGTGACCATGCCACCTGAATCCCTGGTAAATTATACTTAGTATACCAAAGAATATTTGCCTGTTTACCACAAACTATCATCTGCATGGCGGCTCAGAGGTTAAAGTGTCTGCCTCTAATATGGGAGACCTGGGTTTGATCCCTGGGTCGGGAAGATCCCCTGGAGAAGGAAATGGCAACCCACTCCAGTATTCTTGACTGGAGAATCCCATGGACAGAGGAGCCTGGTGGGCTACAGTCCATGGGGTCGCAAAGAGTCAGACACGACTGAGCGACTTAACTTACTTACTTACTTACCACAAACTGCTTATGAGGGTTCTGCTCTGTGGGAAATCCATGGGGTCTTTTGTGATCCCTTGTACTGCAGCCCACCAGTCTCCTCTGTCCATGGGCTTTTCCAGGAAAGAATACTGGGATGGGTTGCCATTTCCTTCTCCAGGAGATCTTTCTACCCCAGGGATTGAACCCATGTCTCTTGTGTCTCCTGCTCTGCAAGGCAGGTTCTTTACCACTGTGCCACCTGAGATGCCCATTAGGTGGTAACTCCTCTGTCAAACTGTTAAAGTTTTCTTCAGCATCAGGCTTAGTTCAGAACTTGGCTATTTCCCATGGAGCAAAAGTCTCATAAGAGATATGCAGATGGGAAACAAAAGATTTGGGTACTATTATCGTGTGTGTGTGTGTGTGTGTGTGTGTGTGTGTGTGTGTGTATGTACCTGTGCACTCTCAGTAGCAGTCACATCTTACTCTTTGCAACCCCATGTGCTGCAGTCCACCAGGCTCTTTTGTTTCTTATTTGCTTATCTCAATACAAACCATGTTCTGTTGATAACAAATTGCTGAACTTTGTTGACCAAGCACATTTCTAAGTGCTCCACAAACATTGACTAATCCATACCTACAACCACTATGTGAGTTATCATTTCCATTTAACAGAGATTAAGTAATTATCCCACGGTAACATAGGTAATAAGAAACAAAGAAAGAATCTAAACCCAAGCAGCCTGCCTCCAGTATTCCTGCATTTAACTCCAATGAGGTTCATTATTGCCTTAACTGCAGAATAAAGAAGAGATACTCCTTATCTGTTTCTGATATTATGCACACTTATCTCAGAATTTTCTGCTTTTGAATATCACATTTCTAAATTTAATGTCATGTTGGAGGTCCAAAAACACTGATAAGACAGATGAAGATTAGGTGGGAAAACAAAAGTAACAGACGACCTTCACTGGGACAATGTGAGACTTTCACACTTATTTACCTGTTTGGAGATAATGTAGTTTCTTGACATAAACACAGGAAAAGGTACTCAAACTTATTTTATTTAATTAACTAATTAGGAAACATTAAGTTGTTTACTTCCTGTCATAAAATACTGACTTCAGACACTGACATTTGTTCAACAGTACACTGGCATCAGTCATCTATCTCTAGTTAACTCAATATAGTTCATCCTGCTGCTGCTGCTGTCGCTTCAGTCGTGTCTGACTGTGCGACCCCATAGACGGCAGCCCACCAGGCTCCCCCGTCCCTGGGATTCTCCAGGCAAGAACACTGGAGTGGGTTGCCATTTCCTTCTCCAATGAATGAAAGTGAAAAGTGAAAGTGAAGTCACTCAGTCGTGTCCGACCCTCAGCAACCCCATGGACTGCAGCCTTCCAGGCTCCTCCGTGGGTTCCATTGCCTTCTCCAATAGTTCATCCTAGCTCTACTTAAATCAGTATAGAGTCTATTTATATTCGGATTATAGCTAAGGCTACCTACATTCATGTTACAGGCATTCTTATCTCAAATTATTTGTACATCTTAAACATTTCATGTAGTCATTCTTACCTTTCTCCATATATAATGTTTCATTTTCTAGGAATTCTACTTATTTATTCAGAAAATTTCTAAATATTCTTTAAAACTTAGTCTAAGTATCAATTTACAATGACTTCCTCACCCAGCTGTCTTATTCGTGTAAATCCACTTTATAATCCTGATGCACATTTATTATACTTCAGCTATACCTCTTGTTCATCACCAAAGTGTATGCTTTAAAAGGACATAAATCATTTTGCATTTGTCGGTTGTATATATATTTTTATTCATTTTTGCCTTTCATTCTAAATATAAAAACCTCTTAAATAGTCTACAACATCTTTTTTTCAGTTATTTACCACTAATGATAATTTAAACTTATGTATGAAAGAGTACTACAGAGAGATTGATTGATGAATATTTTCTCCTTCTAAATTTAAAGTTCAAATATAAACTATGGAAATAGAGCAAATGAACTTAGATAAAAAGTAAATTTCTAATATAATCATCTGATATTAAAATGGAATGCTCCAAGCCAGGCCTCAGCGATACGTGAACTGTGAACTTCAAGATATTCAAGCTGGTTTTAGAAAAAGTACAGGAACCAGAGATCAAATTGCCAACATCTCCGGGATCATCAAAAAAGCAAGAGAGTTCCAGAAAAGAAGAAATCTATTTCTGCTTTATTGACTATGCTGAAGTCTTTGAAAGTGTGGATCACACTAAACTGTAGAAAATTCTGAAAGAGATGGAAATACCAGACCACCTGACCCGCCTCTTGAGAAATCTGTATGTAGTCTAGGAAGCAACAGTTAAAACTGGACATGGAACAACAGACTGGTTCCAAATAGGAAAAAGAGTACATCAAGGCTGTATATTGTTACCCTGCTTATTTAACTTATATGCAGAGTACATCATGAGAAACCCTGGGCTGGAAGAAGAACAAGCTGGAATCAAGATTGCCAGGAGAAATATCAATAACCTCAGATATGCATATATACCACCTTTATGGCAGAAAGTGAAGAAGAACTAAAGAGCCTCTTGATGAAAGTGAAAGAGGAGAATGAAAAAGTTGGCTTAAAGCTCAACATTCAGAAAACAAAGATCATGGCATCTGGTCCCATCACTTCATGACAAATAGATGGGGAAACAGTGGGTGACTTTATTTTTTTTTGGCTCCAAAATCACTGCAGATGGTGACTGCAGCCATGAAATTAAAAGACGCTTACTCCTTGGAAGGAAAGTTTTGACCAGCCTAGATAGCATATTCAAAAGCAGAGGCATTACTTTGCTAACAAAGGTCCGTCTAGTCAAGGTTATGGTTTTTCCAGTAATCATGTATGGATTTGAGAGTTGAACTATAAAGAAAGCTGAGCACTGAAGAATTGATGCTTTTGAATTGTGGTGTTGGAGAAGACTCTTGAGAGTCCCTTGGACCGCCAGGAGATTCAACCAGTCCATCCTAAAGGAGATCAGCCCTGAGTGTTCATTGGAAGGACTGATGTTGAAGCTGAAACTCCAATACTTTGGCCACCTGATGTTAAGAGCTGACTCATTTGAAAAGAAGCTGATGTTCAGAAAGATAGCAGGCAGGAGGATAAGGGGACAACAGAGGATGAGATGTTTGGATGGCATCACCAACTCAGTGGACAAGAGTTTGGGTAAACTCTGGGAGTTGGTGATGGACAGGGAGGCCTGATGTGCTGTGTGGTCCATGGGGTCGCAAAGAGTCAGACACAACTGAGCTACTGAACTGAACTGAACTGAACCAAGATTTACAACATTTCTCTTTCTGCAAATATTTAAAATAAAATTGCAATTTTTAAAAAATCTGATGAAAGGTGATAAAATCACATTCTTTAAAAGAATTAAATTTTAAATCATGTCTCTATTGTAGCTTCCCTGTTGGTTCAGTGGTAAAAAATCTGCCTGCCAATTCAGGAGACACAGGTTAGATCCCCCTTGGTCAGGAAGATCCCTTGGAAAAGGAAATATCAACTCACTCCAGTATTCTTGCTTGGGAAATCCCATAGACAGAGGAGACTGGTGAGCTACAGAACAAGGGATCACAAAAGACCTCATATGACTTATCGACTAAACAACAACGTCTCTAGTGTTTTATATGCTTTATATGATTTTATAATTGGTAGTGTGGGATAATAATTTGCTGGTCTGAAATTCAGAAAAACTTTAGGAAATAGAATAACATAGAATTTATTCAAATATTTACATTTGAAAATTGTAAGTTGTAAATTTATTCAATTGTCATTGGCATAATAAATAACTGTGCTGAATTTCAATTCTACCAATCAGTTGTGTGATTTGGGTTAAATATTTCACTTCTTGAAATGCGTTTCTCTGCAAAATGGGTGTAATCAATATCTATATAAAAGAATTCTGCAATTTATTCAGATAATTGCATCAGAAATGGCATCAATTTTTTATTATTTCATACCTATCACTAGCCATTTATCCTTTACTTTCCAGATTTGTAAGAGAAAAATCTGCAATATTTATTTATAACTTATTACATAATATTTGAAGGGAATTTAGAAATATGAAATAAATGCTCTTATTATGACAATGACTATATTATTACTATCTAGAAAATTTAAATATGTCTATATGATGCTGTGTATATGGTGTAGCCTATATAATACTTTGCTTATTTTAGAAAATGAATACAAATTAGATACAGCAACTTAGGTTGTATGTTTTTGGAGTAAAGTAAAATTGGGAGGAATACTGAACAAAATTAGTATAAAAATGGTAAGTTCAGTGACTTTCAAAAATTTTTGAATTTTACTTGTCAAAAGAAACATACAACTTAACCAAGTATATACTCACATATATGCAACAGACACAAAATTTTTATGAAAATTTTTTTTTTGCCAGACTAAGAATGTCCACAGATTTTTAGACATTTCTCCTAGATTTGCATTTATGTAGAGGTGAGTTCCATATTCCTGTTCTTGAATTTTAGTTGACTCTGTAATTGTTTCAATGAATGGAATATGGCAGAAGTTATATTGTGTTTTTCTGGCCCATGCTTTGAGTAAGAAGAGACTGACACTTTTTACTTCATGGTTCTTGGAACATTTGTCCTCAGAACTTTAGCCTGACACATAAGAAGGGCAACTATCCCAAGTCACCAGCCTATGAGGAAACCCATGGCCAACTATCCCAAGTCACCAAACTGTGTGAAAAGCCCATGTGGGAGGTTGATGAGGATTAGGTAGAGGCAGACAGAGATGAAGAGAGAGACCTGATTACTGCCCAGTTATTCTAGTCACTACCCTTTTGAAGCATCCCAGCTAAGACCTCAGATTTCCTGAAGCAGAAACAGTTCTTTCCCAAAGATTTTGTGTTTGAATTTCAGTAAAACGTTAATGATCATCTTTCCTAATTGCTAAGTTTTTAAGTAGTTTGTTATATGGTACTAGGTGATCAAAAAGCTTATTGGTATTACATAATTTACATTGTTAATCTCAAAAAATTGGTCTTGATTCCCTGACCTGCTGAGAGATTTTAACTTATAGTATGTAAAACATTACTCTAGACTTTCTACTAAACAATATACAACTTCATAAATATTTACATGGGAAATAATAAAAGAAATCCTAAATCCAGTATAGTTTGTTGGAGAATTTATCAGTTTTATTGACAAATTTTTAAAAAAGCAATGACCTTAGTCCAGTTCCCAGTTCTTGAAAAATTCCTTTATCTTTCTGACCTTTAATTTTCTTTTCTGTATTATAAAAGAATAATTCTTATATAAAGATTGTTAAAAACATGAGAAGAAACAGAAAGCCAGAAAACACCCCATATCAAAAATTAGTATGAAAACATGTATATAAGTTGCTGCATTTATCACTCCATGTAAAAATAAATGATAATAAAAGCAAAGTTAATAATTTTTTTTTAGCAATTGGTGTAAGCAAAAATAATACTAGCAGAAGCTATAGCCTTGAAATATGCCTGTACTGTTTGTAGTAATTATTAACGACTCTAGCTTTGTTGGTGAAAATATCATGTTTCAGTGAAAATTGCTTTATCATTTCTCTGATCTGCAAATGTGGACACAGTTTTAGGTAAATAAGACTAAAACTATACCAAGACAAGACAAGCTTGACTTTGAATTCTGCAAATTGGATTTCATTGACCATTTTCGTTCTGAGTTAGAATTCCTCTTGTACTTTAGGATGAACTTCCTGCTTTTCTCCAAGCCTTTCAAATCTTCTTTCCAACTAGGCACCATTCTTAAGCCAACCATTTGCACTTGTTAGGTAACTAAATATACATGAGCATGAATGACATTGTATAACATGTTGCCTTGTGTATTTCCTTTCACTTTAAAGGTGGAATGAAAGCTTGATTGTTTTATTATTTTCACTATGAACAGGAGAGAAAAATGACATTGAAGGCCTTGGGTATAGGCATGGACTAACATTATACTTTATTTTCTCACAAGGCAGACCAGATGATGACTGGTTGATGAACAGAAAGGAAAGAATTTAGGTGGTTATGCTTCCTAAGAGAGGACAAGTTCTCTTGCTCCTTCCTAGAGGGAAGGAGCTATCTTATGAGCTTATCTTTATGAGCTATCTTATAGTAAGAGCATGTTGCATTCTTATACTTTTTTTCTAGTTATTCTTGTAATGGCACAATAAGATATCACCCAAAATTTTCCTGAATCCCACCTCAAGCTTGTGTAGAAAATACATTGTTAAAGTTATGAGTGTGAGCTTTTGAAGTCAGACACACTAGGTTTCAATTTATTTCTGTTTCCCACTTATTTGCTAACTGACCCTGGACTTTACTTTTATGACACTCAGATTTTTCATTGTAAAATTGACTGAATAACACTAGTCACACAGAATCATATTTTTCAACTAAATGAAATACCATTTATAAGGCATCTCATATAGTATGTGAAAGATGCATGTTAAATCCTAGTTATCATCATCCTTACGAAAGTAAAAATAGCTCAGTCCTGTCTGACTCTTTGTGACCCCATGGACTATACGGCCCATGGCATTTTCCAGGCCAGAGTACTGGATTAGGTAGCCCTTCCCTTCGCCAGAGAATCTTCCCAATACAGAGACAGAACCCACATCCCCCACATTGCAGACAAATTCTTTACCAGCTGAGCCATAAGGGAAGCCCCAAAATACTGGAGTGGGTAGTCTATCACTTCCCCAGCTGATCTTCCTGACCCAGGAATTGAACCGGGTCTCCAGCATTGCAGGTGGATTCTCTACCAGTTGGGCTATCAGGGAAGCCCTCATCATCATCATCCTTAAAATTCAGTATAAAATTGAGATCCAAGGCTTCCTTGGTGGCTCGTATGGTAAGGGATCCAACTGCAATGCAGCAGACCTGGCTTCGATCCCTGGATGGGGAAGATCTCCTGGAGTAGGGCATGACATCCCAATCCAGTATTCTTGTCTGGGGAATTACATGGACAGAGCTTCCCTGGTAGCTCAGATGGTAAAGCCTCTACCTACAATGCAGGCAACCCGGGTTCGATTCCTGTGTCGGGAAGATCCCCTGGTGAAGGAAATAGCAACCCACTCCAGTATTCATACCTGGAAAATCCCATGGACTGAGGAGCCTTAAGGGCTACAGTCCTTGGGGCCACAAAGAGTTGGACACAACTGAGTTACTTCACTTTCACTTTTCACTTTCAGGAATCTGGAAAGTTACAGTCATGAGCTCAAAAAGAGCTAAACAGGACTGAGCAACTAACACACATACTGCTGCTCCTGCTGCTAAGTCGCTTCAGTCGTGTCCGATTCTGTGCGACCCCATAGACGGCAACCCACCAGGCTCCCCCGTCCCTGGGATTCTCCAGGCAAGAACACTGGAGTGGGTTGCCATTTCCTTCTCCAGTGCATGAAAGTGAAAAGTGAAGGTCAAGTCGCTCAGTCGTGCCTGACTCTTAGCGATCCCATGGACTGCAGCCTACCAGGCTCCTCCGTGCATGGGATTTTCCAGGCAAGAGTACTGAAGTGAGATGCCATTGCCTTCTCCAACAGACATACAACACGCCTTTATTCCCTAACCTGAGCAAGGGATTGGAAATAATATTAAATACCTATAGAAAGGTAGACATTTTTAGCAAATTAGGTGTTATGCTATTCAGGCATCATAACAAGTCTACAAAGTAAATTTTGTTATTTCAAATTTTTATGAGTTGTAAATAATTCATGTAGTTATATAGGTAAATCAGACCTTTTAATTAAAACATATAACTTCAAAATCCCTGCTCTTCCACACCATGCTGTCCTTTTCTCATATTCTCTCAATATATATTTCTAAGGCTAGATATATTTCATGCTTTGAAGAACAATTTACATAATTCAGAACTATATTTATGAGGCTTTTATCACCATTCTTATCTGCACTTATTTTGCACTTAAGAAAGCATCCATATTTATCCAGTGACATTTTTTCTACTGGTAAGAATGTTTATTTACTTTTTAATGAAGAACTGAGGTGCTGAATGTATCTCTGTGTAATACAGGGATCTGGTAGAACTAATACTTATATGATTATTTTTAAACACTTTCAAAGAACATCTCATGTATAATTTTATCTAATCTTCACATCCATCCTATAAAATAGGCCCAGCAGATGTTATTCAGCTTTTAAGCCTGGGATTCAGAAAAACAAGACAATAAGTAGAGTAGACTAATTGGATCTATGTAATTCAAGGTTAACTGAGAATCAGTGGGAAAGCAAACATTTATTGCTCACTGGTCTTTACATGGATTAACTTGTATGAGTGTATTAGAGATGTCCTTCCTAAGGAAAGTCATGCCAAAGGTGCATGAGCAGGTACATTGGGATATCCTAACAGCAGCCTTCTCCTACTTCTCAGATGTGACAACTTACCTAATGTATTAGAGAAAGGATTTATTTGTCCAAGAGTTTTATTGGTGGCTATACTGAGAAAAGTAAGGAGGGAACTTGAGGAGCCTGAGACAATTATGACTCTGCAATGCTGTTTGACCCCTTTGAAAGGGACAGGGAAGACAGGCAGGAAGGAAAGTGGTAAACTACCTAACTTCTAAGAATGTTTGGACCAAGCTGGAAAAGAAATCTGTAGAGTCAAAGTGTTCCATTAGAAGAATCTTCTATCTCCTAGTAATAGGCCTAACTTAGTCTTTTTAGTATCCTGTTCAGTCATTGGTCTTCCCTGGTGGCTCAGAGGTTAAAGCGTCTGACTGCAATGCGGGAGACCTGGGTTCGATCCCTGGGTCGGGATGATCCCCTGGAGAAGGAAATGGCAACCCACTCCAGTATTCTTGCCTGGAGAATCCCATGGACAGAGAAGCCTGGTGGGCTACAGTCCATGGGGTCACAAAGAGTCAGACACGACTGAGCCACTTCACTTCACTTCACTTCAGTCATTGGCTGGAAGCAGGCCTTACTTTGAATAAAGTTTAAATGAGGAAATAGATTTTAGAGGGTTCAGTATGGTATCAGCAATCACTTAGGATCCCCACACTAGGGAATCTGAAAAGTAGATTTCATGGTCATCACACGCAGGATGCTCCTTTTTATTGGAAATCACCCTGTTTACCTTGCTTGCTTTTAGTAAAGAGCTTTTGGACTCAAACTGATATGAGCTTTAATCTTAGTTCCCAGTTTTCTAACTTTGTGTCTTTGAGCAATTTCCTAACCATTCTATTCCAGTTGACAATAATCTGGAGAGGATATTATGGCTCATATCTTTACATCTTTCAAGTGTGTGTGATAAAAATGTACCCTTTAGCGTTGTGTCAATCAAAGAGATAATATGTATTAAGGACTTAAGAATAATCATTAAGTAAGTAAATAATAAATGCCATTATTATTATAATATAAGCTACATAAATGAACTTAGACATGTTTATTATTTCTAAGACAAACATTTTTTCTGAAAGTAATTCATGTTTTGGAAGATATCTAAAAAAGGTACTTCTAAAAACTGATTTTGAATTAGATATGATCAAGAAAAATGAAGAGATTTGAGACCAATGATGAAAATACTGGATTATGAATTTTGAATGGTTCACAAACTCTTACTCTGGCATGACAAATAAAATCATGATATTGTATTTTAGTTGTCTTTGTAAGACAGAACTTGAGGAAATTGAAATAAGTAAACTCATGCTCAAAAAAGAAGACTTTTTCCATTAATGAATGTATGCCAATATGTTTTCAGTTAAAACAAAGTGTCTGATGCATGTATATGCTACTTTTATTATTTTCATAATTGTCTACTTTGACTCATTCATCAAAAGTAATAACCTTTATGATATTGTTTATATAAAGGGGCTTCTCTGGTGGCTCAGACAGTAAAAAATCTGCCTGCAATGCAGAAGACCCCAGTTTGATCCCTGGGTTGGGAAGATCCCCTGGAGAAAGGGATGGCAACCCACTCCAGTACTCTTGCCTGGGGAATTCCATGGACAGAAGAGCATAGTGGGCTACAGACCATGGGGTTGCAGAGTCGGGCATAACTGAATGGCTAGCACTTTCACTTTAGTAGAGTTAGACTGAGTACTGTCATTTATAAAACAGGATTAATAATATCTGTCTACTTCAGGTGGTTAAGATTAATTGAAACTGCTTTCTTAAGAGCACTAAATGCAGTATGTAAGGTGGAGAATATGCACAATATTTATTAACTTTGACCCTTCCTTTCATTCTCCCCTTATTTTTCCTTTTTATTTTATCTATGCTCTTTTCATTTTTATTTATTTTATGCTCCAAGAAAAATTAATTTTGAAAATTTAGTTTCTGTTTTAATTTAGTTTCCAACTGGAATGAATGGTTGCAATCAGATGGATGTACTGATTGGATTAAATCAGAACTGTGGTCTTCCATTTAAATTAAATATTATGTAAAATACAGTCACTTATTCATTTTATAATGAAAATTCAATACCTTCAAAATAATCTAAGAATTTTTTGATATTTCTTGATGGATTTGGGAAAGAAGGGTATCTAACATCAATCAGTTTCATTATTTTCATTTTAAAATTATGTGATTTTCAAATAATAATTTATTCTTTTAATTCCAATTTTCTAGGCTAAAGCATTTTGAAAAAGTGTCCAAAATTAGTAAAAAGTTGGATTTATTTAAAAAAAATCAGAAGTTGAAGCACATTCATTGTACAATTCATTATCTAGGTTAAAATAATTCAGGTCCATTAATAATCTTGTGAGATATGTGGGCAGGGGGAAGCTGACCTTTAACAAACTCAGCCTAATCAGTTTTAAAAGCATTTTGTAAATATCTTGTTAAAACTGAGGCATCTAGGAAGAATTCAAACATATAGATCAAATGCAAAAAAGTTTGTGCCATAGTCACATAATTGAAACTTATTTTGTCATAAAGTGGTTTGAATATTACCAAAGATCATATTTCTTATGCACACAGAAAAGGTCTTTGCTGAAACTTGATAGAATTCATTATGCTAAATATCGTAATATTTATGTGATAAGAATATAATATGAATTTTATGGGTGATTAAAATGTATATATATAGCTTACTTGATTGCATTAAAACATTTCTTATGGTAGTAACTATAGTTCTTTTGAGGAGAAATTCTTGAACATTGATATTATCCAAGAAGTGAGAGGTCATCAGTTTTAACTTCCAATGTGTTGAGTTTATATTGCATTGTGCCATTAAAAAGCCATTTTCTCTCTGTGATTCTGTGCCTCCTAATAGGCAGATATTAGGATATTTATCTACCTGGCAATATTCTCAGCCAATATTTGTCAGTTTTACTCTGCACAATTACAGCAGAAAAGGATTGGAAAGGAAGGGAATAAAGAAGAATAGACCACAAAGAAAGTAAATATGTATATGACAGAAGGGTTAATATTTTCACTTTTCTTTGCTTTTTTTAATCACTTCATATATTTTTTTCAAGGGGTAAAATTTCTTAAAGACAACTACATAGTTTCTTCACCTATATGCAGAGTTGTTTTATGAAGGGCAACTTGCATCTCTCTTTGTGACAGGAAAATAGAATAAGACTCTTTTTAAAACTTATTTAACTGTAGGGTTTCTTTGATTGGAAATTTTATCTTCTCTCTTGAGAAACTTTATGGACATAAGGATGCTTAGATGAGAGGAAGGGCAGTGAAACTTCATATCCAAATGCCACAGAGAAACATCCATGATGGTAATCAAGGCCCATGCTATTATCCATAGGGAGTATTTTACTGTCATATACATCATTGAACAGACTAGTACAATAGCTTAGGGTGGATGCTACACAGAGAACAAATATAACCAAATGTAACATGCCAAAATCTATACATTTAAAGACATCTAAAGTAGTAGTTATTTCTCAAATAGGAGAATTAGAAAGTAAACGAACCAAACAAAAGCAAAACCCACACAAGTATTTCCCCATGCTGAAAGATTTAAATCATAATCTCAAATAAAACTGTCTAAACTCTACACAAAACAAAAATCTGCAATAAGAAGAGTGTATAGATTTAGTAAATAACCACTTCAAAGGAAAGTAGAGAATTTTGAAAACAAAATTAGATTGATTTACTAGTATGATCCATAATGAAAAGGTCTAGACTTTGATATAAAATCATTTACTATTCCCAGTATAATGGATACTTATGCTAAGATAAACCTTACTTTACTTTTTAATTTATTTTATACGAATAAGATTTAGTTAAATACAATGACCTTTGAAAGTATATTGTTTTATATTTGAAATTGTTTATGTTATTCGAGGGCTAAAATATTAAGTAGTTTATACCACTATTGCAAATAAATATACAACATAATGAGTCAACAACATAGAAATGTAATTACTATAAACATACCAACTTTGGGCCATTTCACAAATGGAGAGATAAGGATACATTGGATGATAGTGAAGGTGGGCTGTTTTATGTAGTCAATCAGATCTTGTTTGGGACACTTCCATCTTCAACACTGGATTTCAAGATTGTTCTTGACATCTCTATCCCAGTTAGCCAGCTCAGAAAACAAGCAAAATTTTTTATGATCAAAGTCTATAAATGACTCATGTTACCTCTGATTACATTCCATTAGTTATATATCATTCAGACAGCTACAGTGAATTTAAGGGAAGCAGAGAACAATACCCAGTTCAATGTGCAGAGTTTCTGTGTGATGCCTGTCATCTTACTTCTGATTTTAAGACCTGAAAACTCAAAAGATAAGTCATCTACACTTTCAAACTCAAGACTGATGAAAAGTTATCTATACAAAATGAACTGGAAAAGTAGGAAGTAAGAAAGCCCTGAAATTGCAAGGATGAAGAAAATGATTCTATTTTATAGGGAGGCATTGTTAACAGTCTTAGCCAGGCAAATGAAAATTCTTTGATTAGAAACTAAATGTTCTCTCAGTGTTTGCAATGGTTCCAGCTTTGCCCTCTGGGGAATTATTCCTTACTTACTAGTTTCCATGCCCACTTTTGTAGTGAGTGTTGAGAATCTAATTTGCTTAAGGTACAGTGCAGCTTTTGTTTCCTACCCACTCCAGTATTCTGACCTAGAGAATTAGATGGACTATACAGTCCATGGGGTCACAAAGAGTCGAACATGACTGAGTGACTTTCACTTTCACTTTCCTGCTCTGTGAAACCTTGGAAAGTGAAAAGTGAATGTGTTAGTTGCTCAGTCATGTCTGACTTGTTGCAATCCCATGAACTGTAGACTCCTCTGTCCATGGAGTTCTCCAGGCAAGAATACTGGAGTGGGCAGTCATTCTTTTCTCCAGGGGATCTTCCTGACCCAGGGATCAAACCCTAGTCTGCTAAATTGCAGGCAGATTTTTTACCCTCAAGGAAGCCCCTTGTAAGCTTAGGGTTTATTTACAATTGTGGCAAAGATACTTGGGGGAATACTTTCTCATTTTCTAGGTTATATAATTTCTTATAATCCTGATATTCTATTGATCTACTTCCTAGTCATCATTTCCAGGTACAGGAAAGTATACCCAAAGCTTTCTCTTAGACATAGTTCTTAAGGTTTCTTTGTTTTTACTGTTTCTTGACACCATTTTCTCATGCTTTCTATTAATACTTAATGGCAGTCACCATGAAATAATTTAAAATAAAAGTGTTTAGTGGAAAGATAAACACTTTGTATTATATTGCCACAGATCTATATGGGTTTTAAAATATCTTAATGGGAGTTTGCTGTCCAAAGCTTTTTGTTTTTTCCAAACTTTTGATGAGCTTATTCTTTGCTTTGCCAATGAATTACTGTTTCTCTGAGTTCAATTCTACTTGTGATACCATACTAAAAGGAATAAGCAGTATTTATACATATGACTGGGCTTCCCAGATGGCTCAGAGGGAAAGAATCCCCCTGCCAATGCAGGAGACACTGGTTCAATCCCTGAGTCAGGAGATCCCCTGGAGGAGGAAATGGCAAGGAGAATCCCATAGACAGAGGAGCCTGGCAGGTTACACTCCTATAGTTGCAAAATCAGACATGACCAAACACACACACACACACACACACACACACACACACAATGAATAGTTGATTTTTTCTAGCCATTTTCTTTAGAGCTGTAGGTCCAGTGACTGTCTTCCTTTTTTTTTCAGGTGGCAATTTTATAAAATAGTTTGGCATTGCATTAGATAGATCTCTAGATTCCTAGCCTGTAGTTTTTTTTTTCCCCCCTTTGCTATTTTCTTCCTAACCACTATGACAAGATCACATATTTTACATTTTTTTACAGCAGCATTCCAATTTATAGTTTCAAAGCAGACTCTAAATGTAATGGCTAAATAAAATGGAAGTATATTTCTTACTTAATAATCTAGAACAGTTCTAGGGAATGGCTGTGTGGAGCCACTTAGCTACTAAAAATATTTATTCAAAGACTCAGTTTAATGCAATCTTTATTATAATATCTTAAATTGTGATTTTTGTGTCATAGTAATTAACACTATTTCAATAAGCTGGAAGAGTTAAAAGCATGGAGGGATTTTTGTGGAAAATTTTCTGGGCCATACATGATAATGGCACATAAAAATATCACTTATATTCCACAGGGTAGTATGCAATCACATGACCACATGTACCTACAAGGGAACCTAGGAAATACAGTCATTGTACCCCCCCAAAAAGGAAATGATTTTTGTGGAAAGCTAGCAGTTTCTATAATGCCAATTTTATCAAGTTATAATTAAAATTGAAATAATTAATTTTAAAAATGTTTATATGGTTTGATATAATGTAAATTAAGCATGTGACATTATTAATTTTCCAAGAAATATTATATTGAATAATACTATTTATATTATTGACTATCACATTCAGTTAAGGTTTTAAGTCCCAAATTAATGAATTCTGCAATTCATTGTTTTCATGTATCATATGCAGATATCAAGTGCTTAATTATCATATTCAAATTTCACATGTGCATTAAATGAGGGATGGAGTTTGGATTAGTCAGTGACAGATTATAATGGAAACATGATTATTCTGAAATAATACACAACTTTTTCCTTTCTTTATGTCATATACCAATAATTCCAAATGAATCTAATATTTAATTTAAATAAAAAATTTAACAAATTTACTAAAGATCTGTGTAAATATTTTTGAACATTTTGAGAAAGTGCTTCAGAGCAAATGTGAAATTTGTAATAGACACTATAAAAATATTTATATTGAAGAGAGTTCAATGGATAGTATCATTTGATAAATGGAAAAGAGGACTGAATAAAAACAAAGACTCTCAGAAATATGTGGGACATCATCAAGGATACTCATATTTACATAGTGATAGATTTCAAAGGGAAAAGAAAGGGGCTGAATGAATATTTGATGAAATAGCACAAATTTTGCAAATTTAATGAAAAGCATTAATTCTCACATCCAAGAAGCTCTATAAATTCCTTAGAGCATAATTTCAAAGGGATCTAGACCTAGAAAAATTATATAAACTATCAAAAGTCCAAGGTATGGTTTTTCCAGTAATCGTCTATGGATCTGAAAGTTGGACCATAAAGAAGGCTGAGCGCTGAAAATTTGATATTAGAGAAGACTCCTGAGAATCCCTCAGACAGCAAGGAGATCAAATGATTTAGGCTGTAAAACAAATGCAAATAAATTTAGAAAAATTGAAAAATATGAAAAATATTCTCTAGTCAAAATGGAATAAAACTATACATGAATAATGACAATAATTGACATAGTCACAAATATGTGGAAACTTCACAGCACATGCCTCAATAAGAAATGGGTTAAGGACATAATCTCTAGGGAAAGTAGAAATTATGTTGAAGTGAATAGAAACAGAACCTACAATAACACTTATGGGATGAAGCAAAAGTACTTTTTAAAAATTATTTTACTTTATTTTAGTTTATAATACTGTATTGGTTTTGCCATACATCAACATGAATCCGCCACGGGTGTACACGTGTTCCCAATCTTGAACCACCGCCCCCCCCACCTCCCTCCCCATACCATCTCTCCGGGTCATCCCTGTGTACCAGCCCCAAGCATCCTGTATCCTGCATCAAACCTAGACTGGAGATTCGTTTCTTATACGATATTATACATGTTTCAATGCCATTCTCCCAAATCATCCCACCCTCTCCCTCTCCCACAGAGTCCAAAAGACTGTTCTATACATCTGTGTCTCTTTTGCTGTCTTGCATACAGGGTTATCGTTACCATCTTTCTAAATTCCATATATATGTGTTAGTATACTGTATTGGTGTTTTTCTTTCTAGCTTACTTCACTCTGTATAATCAGCTCCAGTTTCATCGACTTCATTAGAACTGATTCAAATGTATTATTTTTAATGGCTGAGTAATACTCCATTGTTTATATGTACCACTGATTTCTTATCCATTCGTCTGCTGATGGACATCTAGGTTGCTTCCATATTCTGGCTATTATAAACAGCGCTGCAATGAACACTGAGGTACATGTGTCTCCTTCAATTCTGGTTTCCTCAGTGTGTATGTCCAGCAGTGGGATTGCTGGGTCATAAGACAGTTCTCTTTCCAGTTTTTTAAGGAATCTTCACACTGTTCTCCATAGTGGCTGTAATAGCTTACATTGCCACCAATAGTGTAAGAGGGTTCCCTTTTCTCCATACCCTCTCCAGCATTTATTGCTTGCAGACTTTTGGATGGCAGCCATTCTGACTGGTGTGAAATGGTACCTCACTGTGGTTTTGATTTGCATTTCTCTGACAATGAGTGATGTTGAGCATCTTTTCATGTGTTTGTTAGCCATCTGTATGTCTTCTTTGGAGAAATCTCTATTTAGTTCTTTGGCCCATTTTTGATTGGGTCGTTTATTTTTCTGGAATTGAGCTGCAGGAGTTGCTTGTATATTTTTGAGATTAGTTGTTTGTCAGTTACTTCATTTGCTATTATTTTCTCCCATTCCGAAGGCTGTCTTTTCACCTTGCTTATAGTTTCCTTTAAGTACTTCTTAGGAAATTTAAACCTGCAAATACCTGTATTCAAAAGGAAAAAAAAATCTAAATTTAATAAACCTTTTCCTTAAGAGAGTAGAAAAAGAAAGCTAAATTAAAAGCAAGGCTAAGTTAAATTAGAATGAAATAAATGATTAGAGTGGAAATAAATTAAATATAATTACAGTGAAAATAAATGAAATAGGAAAGAGAAAAACAATAGAGTATCAAAGAAACCAAACATTAGTTCTTGAAAATTAACAAAATTGACAAACCTTTAGCAAGGTTGACCAAGAAAAGAAAAGATTCAAACTACTAAAACCAGGAGTGAAAATTTGGATATCACTAATGAAGTTACAGAAGTACAGAGGAAAATAAGAATAATACGTATGATTGCATGTCAACAAATTGTGCAATCACAATAAAATGGATAGAAAGACACAAACTACTGGAACTAACTCAAAAGGAAATATACAATGTGAATAAATCTGTAGCAAGTAAAGTTGTGATATGTAATTCATAATTAAACAGAAACACACACACATATAACCTCCTAAAATATAGTTCCAGATAGTTTTATACATAAATTTGATCCAATATTTTAAAAATAATTAGGAACAATCTTTCTCAAATTCTTTCAAAAACTAGAAAACCTGATATATCTCAGTTCATTCTATAAATTTCTGTATATTCATTGTCATTTGTCGATACCAAAACTAAACAAAGAAATCATAAGAAAAGAAAAATGCAAGCCAATACACTTTATAAATATGGATGCAAAATTCTCGACAAACCACTAGAGAACCTATGCCAGAAATATCTAAAAAGGACCATATACTCATGGCCAAGTGAAGGTTTATCTCAGCAAAGCTGATTTAACAGATACAAATCAATGTAACAAACCATATTAACAAGGAACAAAAATCACATAACCAACTCAGTAGGTACCAATAAAACCAACTGAAATACTCCAAGAGGCTTTCATTATAAAAACACTTGACAAGTTAGAGGAACACATACTCAACCTAATAGAGGCTATCTACAAGAAAATAAAAAAGAAGAAGAAGGGAAACATTAAAAAAATACAGCAAGTATTGTACTTAAATATTAAAAACTGAATGTTTTCCCTCTAGGATTAGAAATAAGCCAAAGATATGTCCTTTCACCACTTCTATTTCAATATATATTGGAGTGTGTTGGTAGTTTTATCCATGCCTATTAGTCAAGAATAAGAGCAAAAAAGGCAGCCACGTTGGAGAAGAAGAAATAAAACTATTTCAATTCATAGATGATACGATTTTGGTATAGAAAGTTCTAAGGAACCCACATACATGCATTCATATTCATGTAACACTATCAGAACTTATAAATGAATTTAGCAAGGTTGAAAGTTTCAAGACAAGTATTTTAAAAAAATTGAACAGTATTTTGCTCATTGTAATAGCAATGAACAATTCAAAAATGAAATTAAGGAAACAATTACGTTTACAATAGTATCAAAAATAATGAAATACTCCTGAATAAATGTAACAAAATTAACACGAAAAGTGTAATATTTGTATGTGGAAGCTATCAAACATTATTTCAAAATATTAAGGAAGCCCAAAATAAATGGAAATATTTTCCGTATACATAGATTAATAGAATCAATATCATTTAGGAGGCTATATACCCCAAAATGATCTACAGATTTGATGTATCTTTTGTCAAAATTCCATCTTCCTTTTTATTTTTTGAAAAGTAAGAAGATGATCCTACAATTCAAATGGAAATGCAAGAGGCCCAGAATGGCCAAAGCAATCGTTAAAATAAGCAACAAGCTTGAAGAGATTCACACTTTAGAACTCACTAGTATACTACAGTAATCAAAACAGTGTGGTACTGACCAAAGGATAGACACATTCATTAGTGGAATGTAATTGAAGGTTCTCTAATAACAACATATACTCTATTGATTTTATCCAAAGGTGCTTGTAGAATTCAGTGGGGGGAATAGTAATGGTTTTAAGAGTGGTTCAAGTTCAAATAAATGAAGTTAAAGCTGGATATCAACCACATACAAGATTTAACTCAAAATATATCATAGATATAAATTGAGTCAAAACTAAAACAGTCTTAGAAGTACCTCTTAGAGTAATATGAAATGGGAAAAAGCATTTGAATATTTTTCAGTGATGGCTTAAAAATGGCTCATAAGCACATGAAAAAATGCTAAGCACATCAGTCATATGGAAACTGTAAGTCAAAAGCACAATTAGATGCTTCTTCATACCCACTAAGATGGCAATAACAAGTGGCGAGGATGTGGAAAAGTTGGAACTCTCAAATATTGCTGGTAAGAAATCCAAAATGTCACCACCACTTTGAAAACCAGTATAACAGTATTTCAAAACATTAAAAATAAAGCTCCCATATGACCCAACAATTCTACCCTTAGTACTTTACACAAGAGAATTAAAAACATATATACACATAAAACTTCATGTTTTATGTTAATGAATGTTCACAACAGCATTATTCATAATAGACAAAAGAAAGGTCCATCAACTAATGATTTTAAAGTGAGTTATGGCATATTAATACAATGGAATATCATTTAATTATAAAAAAGAATGATGATCTTCTAGCTAATATACCATGGATGATGGAAAAATGATGTTAATTTAAATAGACCAAAAACTAAAGACCATATATAATAGTATTATTAGTATGTTTACATAAAGTGCATAGGAAACCACAAAGAAATTGGATATGTCTTTGCTAAGGACTAGGGAAAGGGTGAGTGGAAATTTCTGATCTCATATCCAATAATTTCATCTTTATGCGTCCTCATTCCATTCTGTTTGTACTTAATATCACTTCCTCAGAGACTAGTCTCTTTCCTAATTTCATTTTCATTTTCTTTGTAACATTCATTGTCTTATGACTTTATTTTTTACTATATTTTCCCTCTATAAGAAGGAAAATCTTTGAGGGGCAAAAACTTGACCTTTTTTTGTTAATTTCTGTGTTTTTGATATGTGAAACAGTATTAATGCTGGATTTATTACTGAAAAAGAAATGACTATTATAAAAACTTTCCTGGTGCACCTCTCAATTTAAATATTTCCATATTAGCATTTTTACTGTTTTGAAATAACTATATTATAAAATTTTGTGGTATGTAAGAACTTGTAGCATGATTTACACAAGCATTGTGCCCCTGTATGTAGCATCCTATATGTGTATGAGTTTCTAAATAATCGCTAATTGAAATTAGTAGTAAAGAGAAAACATTGATAAAGCACTATGAACAATGATTATAGTGAAGACGCTCAGTCGTGTCCGACTCTTTGCGACCCCGTGGACTGTAGCCTACCAGGCTTCTCTGTCCATGGGATTTTCCAGGCAATAGTCTTGGAGTGGATTGCCATTTTTTTCTCCAGGGGACCTTCCCAACCCAGGGATCAAACCCAGGTCTCCTGCATTGTACACAGAAGCTTTACCGTCTGAGCCACCTTATAACTTGCTTAGATAATTTTTAAAATATAGTTTACTTTCTTTTCCACTTTGCAAGACAATACGTTTATTGCTGATGGGAATGTATAGAAAACTGCACAAATATTTCAGAAACTTATGAACACATTGCTAATATTATCTCACTTGAAAAAAATCTAATAAAATATTTTTCCTGTAATGGAAAGGAAGCCAGCAATCTAGAAACTGAATTTTCTCTTGTTTTCCTTTAATCAAAGATTATTTTTCCCTCCTAGGAACTAAAACAATGAAATAAGCAATGAACTAAATAACAAAACTATATCTATATTTATCTCCTTATCTATCTTTCAATTAGTTAATGGAACTAATTATTTTGCTCTTAAATGGGAAAAAAACTCATTAAGGGAGAGATTTATATACATGTACAGTAGAGTTGGACACGACTGAGTGACTGAACTGAACTGAACTGAACAACATTGTATTATTACTTATACACATTATAGATTTATGCTATGAATAGTATTATTTCATGAATATTATATATTTGTTACTTACATTACTGAGCATTAGCAAAGTCTAAATTTAGAAATACTTCTGAAGAGAATTGGAAGCTATAAAAAATATTTCCCTAATTTTTAGATGTTCTCAAGTAGAGTGAAAAACATGTTAGTTTACAGACAGTAGAAAATATTTTAGTATTCTGTTCCTTTCACAACCATTTTTCATGCTTTGGTAAAGTGAAATTTTCTAATCAGAGTAAAGTGGCATGGTGAAGGTGTAGATAATGTATTTGGATGAAGGTTTTTAATGAATGTGGTGTTTATTAAGACACAATCCATTAAAAGAAGACTTGCATGGTTGTCTCACATTATTTTATTGATTTTTACTTCATGCATGATTCAAGGTGAGAATTATTCTTTATGAGAAATACTCTCATTCTAATCTTTAATTTCATAATGCAGTCCTTTTTGTTTATTTTTATGGCTTGGAATATTTCACATGTATAAGCTTTACATGCCCTAATAGCTATAACTTTGAAATGGAGAATCAGAATTAGCATAATGATAGACATTTAAGGGTTTCAGTACATAAAAATTATTATTTTTTCTGATAATTTATTCTTTTTTCCAAAATTTGGTTTTCTGACAGAAAATAATAAGTAATTTTTTCTTTGAAAACTTGAAGATCTGAACGTCATTGGTCATGACATTACAAGGATATAAAATGGAATACAAGACTAAACTCTCTCATACTTTGAGAATCATTTTACAGGCCTACCAAAATTTACATCCCTATATGAACAGAATTGTTCACAAAACACGTATATACATATACAACTTCTATATAAACAGATGCTTACAAATAAAAAGTAAAACAGAGAATTAATACAATTTTCTGGGTAATGCAAACCTAATAGCAATATTAATTGTCTAGAGAATTTTCTCAGTTTTCCACTTCACTTTGTTTGCGAATCTACGCCATGAATAACAGCCTTAGAAAGGAAACCTGTTATTGAGTTTAAAATTTTTGTTAAGGTCAGGCTGTGAAAATCACATGTGATCAGTTAAATCATAGACACAAAGCAATTGCTTTTAGAATTCTCCAATACTTAGTTTCTTATGTGCAAATGTGGGTTGTTTATTAATGAAAAGACATATACTCTCACGTACTAGTTTGAAAAGGAATAATTGCATACAATATATTGCTTTGTAGCTACCTAGTATTTTACTTTCACTCTCTAGGACATGAAATAATGACTTTATTAATCTCTTCATCTTAGGTTCCTTGAATAATTTGAATATAGACTAACTTTAAAAAATAACATTTTTAAAGACACTTGATCAGTGGAAGAAAAGTTATGACAAACCTAGACAGCATATTAAAAAGCAGAGAGACATCACTTTTCTGACAAATGTCCATATATTAAAATTATATTTTTGTTCTGTTTTTTATACTTCCCTGGTGGCTCAGTGGGTAAAGAATCTGTCTGCAGTGCAGGAGACCTGGGTTCGATCCTTGGGTTGGAAAGGTCTCCTAGAGAAGGAAATGGCTATTCATTCCATTATTCTTACCTCAAAAATCTCAGGGATAGAGGAACCTGGTGGGCTGCAGTCCATGGGGTCGCCAGGAGTCGGGCATGACTGAATGACTAACACACATGGTTTTTTTCAGATATGAAAGTAGGACCATAATGAAAGCTGAACACCAAAGAATTGATTTTGAGTTGTGGTGCTGAAGAAAACTCCTGAGAGTCCTTTGGTCTCCAAGGTGATCAAACAAGTCAGTCCTATAGGAAATCAACTGAATAATCATTGGAAGGACTGCTGTTGAAGCTACCATACTTTGATAATCTGAAGTGAAGAACAGACTCATCGGAAGAGACCCTGATGCTGGGAAAGACTGAAGGCAAAAAGAAAAGGGGGCAACAGAGGACAGGATTTTAAAAAAAGCATCACTGCCTCAATGGACATGAATATGAGCAATTTCCGGGAGATAGTGGAGGGGAGCCTGTCCTGCTGTAATCCATGGAGGCTGCAAAGAGTCAGACACAACTGAACAATAAAACAGCAATGACAAAGGTTGAAACTATTTAATATTGGATGGAAACCATAACAGTACAGACCCCAGAAGTTAAATAGCAAAAAACAAAATCCTGAGCATTAGAAATATGAAAAAAAAAAACTATGTTAAAAAGCATCAACAATCATACTGCTAAATATGAGATATAAAGAAAAAAATCTTAAAAGAAGCCAGAGGAAAGGCAAATTTTGTATACAGAATCAAAGGATGACAGGGCTTTTCTTGTTGGAAACAATGCAAGTGAGAAGACAATACAATAACACCTTTAAAGTACTAAAAAATCTGTCAACATAGAATACTAAATCAAGTGAAAATGTGTTTCAAAAACAAAGGAGAAATAAAGAATTTTTCAGATACAATATCTAGAGTTCATCATCAGAAGTTCTGCAATATATAAAAAACAAAATGTTAAAGGGAGTCCTTCAAGCAGAAGCACAGTAGTTTAAAGCGGAAATATGAAGCTACACAAAGGATTAAAGAAATGGTAAAGGCTTTGACTGTGGATCACAATAAACTGTGGAATATTGTGAAAGAGAGAGGAATGACAGACCACCTGACCTATGCAGGTCAGGAAGAAACAGTTAGAACTGGACATGGAACAACAGACTGGTTCTAAATAGGAAAAGGAGTACGTCAAGGCTGTATATTGTCACCCTGCTTATTTAACTAATATGCAGAGCATATCATGAGAAATGCTGGGCTGGAAGAAACACAAGATGGAATCAAGATTGCTGGGAGAAATATCAATCACCTCGGATATGCGGATGACAACACCCTTATGGCAGAAAGTGAAGAAGAACTAAAGAGCCTCTTGATGAAAGTGAAAGAGAAGAGTGAAAAAGTTGGCTTAAAGCTCAACATTCAGAAAACTAAGATCATGGCATCTGGTCCCATCACTTTATGGCAAATAGATGGGGAAACAGTGATAGAATTTATTTTGGGGGGCTCCAAAATCACTGCAGATGGTGAATGCAGCCTTGAAATTAAAAGACGCTTACTCCTTGGAAGGAAAGGTGTGACCAACCTAGATAGCATATTGAAAAGCAGAGACATTACTTTGCCAACAAAGCCCATCTAGTCAAGGCTATAGTATTTCCAGTGGTCATGTATGGATGTGAGAGTTGGACTGTGAAGAAAGCTGAACGCTGAACAATTGATGTTTTTGAAGTGTGGTGTTGGAGAAGACCCTTGAGAGTCCCTTGGACTGCAAGGAGATCCAACCAGTCCATCCCAAAGTCCTGGGTGTTCATTGGAAGGACTGCTGTTGAAGCTGAAACTCCAGTTTGGCCACCTGATGTGAAGAGCTGACTCATTTGCAAAGACCCTGATACTGGGAAAGATTGAAGGCTGAAGGAAAAGGGGATGACAGAGGATGAGATGGTTGGATGGCATCACCGACTCAAGGGGCATGAGTTTGGGTGAACTCTAGAAGTTGCTGATGGACAGGGAGGCCTGGCGTGCTGTGGTTCATGGGATGGCAAAGAGTCGGACATGACTGAGCGACTGCATTGAACTAAACTGAACACATTTGTAAATATATGACTATCTTTATTACTTAATTCACTTCAGAACATAATTGAATGTTTAATGTAACAATAATAGCAATATATTGAAAAGTTTATATATATGGGAGCAGTAGCTCAAAATCCAGAAGGGAAGAAATTGAACTATAGCAAAGAGTTCTTATACAATGTGTGAATTAATTTAATATAATTAAAATTAGCCATTGATAAATTAAACAATAAAATATAAATCCTAAAACAATCTCAAAAGAACATAAGAAGAGTTCAGTTCAGTTCAGTTCAGTTGGTCAGTCATGTCCGACTCTCTGCAACCCCATGAATCACAGCACGCCAGGCCTCCCTGTCCATCACCAACTCCCGGAGTTCACTCAAAGTCATATCCTTCGAGTTGGTGATGCCATCCAGCCACCTCAGCCTCTGTTGTCCCCTTCTCCTCCTACCCCCAATCCCTCTTAGCATCAGAGTCTTTTCAAATGAGTCAACTCTTCATATGAGCTGGCCAAAGTATTGGAGTTTCAGCTTCAGCATCAGTCCTTCCAATGAACACCCAGGACTGATTTCCTTTAGGATGGACTGGTTGGATCTCCTTGCAGTCCAAGGGACTCTCAAGGGTCTTCTCCAACACCGCAGTTTAAAAACATCCATTCTTTTGCATTCAGCTTTCCTCACAGTCCAACTCTTACATCCATACATGACCACTGGAAAAACCATAGCCTTAACTAGACAGACCTTTGTTGGCAAAGTAATACCTCTGCTTTTCAATATGCTATCTAGGTTGTTCATAACCTTCCTTCCAAGGAGTAAGGGTCTTTTAATTTCATGGCTGCAATCACTATCTGTAGTGATTTTGGAGCCCTCCAAAATAAAATCTGACACTGTTTCCACTATTTCCCCATCTATTTCCCATGAAGTGATGGGACCAGATGTCATGATCTTCATTTTCTGAATGTTGAGCTTTAAGCCAACTTTTTCACTCTCCTCTTTCACTTTCATCAAGAGGTATTTTTAGTTCCTCTTCACTTTCTGCCATAAGGGTGTTGTCATCTGCATATCTGAGGTGATTGATATTTCTCCCAGCAATCTTGATTCCATCTTGTCCTTCTTCCAGCCCAGCGTTTCTCATGATGTACTCTGCATATAAGTTAAATAAGCAGAGTGACAATATGCAGCCTTGAAGTACTCCTTTTCCTATTTGCAACCAGTCTGTTGTTCCATGTCCAGTCTAACTGTTGCTTCCTGACCTGCATAGAGGTTACTCAAGAGGCAGGTCAGGTTGTCTGTTATTCCTCTCTCTTGAAGAATTTTCCACAGTTTACTGTGATCCACAGTCAAAGGCTTTGGCATAGTCAATAAAGCAGAAATAGATGTTTTTCTGGAACTCTCTTCCTTTTTTGATGATCCAGCGGATGTTGGCAATTTGATCTCTGGTTCCTCTGCCTTTTCTAAAACCAGCTTGAACATCTGGAAGTTCATGGTTCACAAACTGCTGAAGCCTGGCTTGGAGAATTTTGAGCATTACTTTACTAGCGTATGAGATGAGTGCAATTGTGCAGTAGTTTGAGCATTCTTTGGCATTGCCTTTCTTTGGGATTGGAATGAAAATGACCTTTTCCAGTAGCTAATAGTTAGTAAGTCAACAAAGGAGCTATAACAGATTTATTTTTTAAAGTCACTTAATCCAAAAATCAGTGGAAAAATAGTAACTTAAAGGAATAAATGATTGCTACAAATAGGAAATAAAAGCAAGGTTGATTTGACTCAGTTATATTAAATTAAGTGATAATGGTCAATGTACTCCATTTTATTTAACTGCCAATAACTGAAAGACTTATTTTATATTCTCCTAACATATTTGGACTCTTAAAAATTTATTTAACTATTTATGAAATTTTCATTTATAATTGCAGTTTTTGTTCCTTAGAGCATTATAAATTCATGATAGACACAGTGCTATTGATTGAACTGTTCATTTGTTTACCTTTTCATACACATACGGTAGGATACTTTTATTGTACATGCTATGAATTGTAACAGAAGTATAGACTTATATTGTTGTTCATTTGCACTGTCACATCCAACTCTTTCAACTCCATGGACTGCAGCATGCCAGGCTTCCCTGTCCTTCACCATCTCCTGGAGCTTGCTCAAACTCATGTCCACTGAGGCAGTGATGCCATCCAACCATCTATCTCATCCTCTGTCATCCCCTTCTCCTGCCTTCAATCTTTCCTAGAATCAGGGGCTTTTCTAAAGAGTCAGCTCTTCACATCAGGTGACCAAAGTATTAGAGTGTCAGCTTCAGCATCAGTCCTTCTGAAGACCTCGATAGCACTCTCATTTCTCAGCATCTGTTAAAATAGGAAGTTTTACATGCACATTATTAATAGAAATGTTTTTTTACCTGTTATCTCTTTGTATATTTTCATGTATCTATTATACCTATGTCTAGATTTAACTGGCTTTTTGTATTCAACACATCAAAATTTGTATAATGAATCTGTTTATTTGTTTCAGAATTATCTCTCTCCTAGGTTCTGTTATCCAGGAAACGAGCAATTCTGTCTGTATTATTGACCCATGTTCAATACACTTTTTCACAATAAATACCTAGTAGTAGTATAAATGAGTACCTTAGTTAATGCTAGACAACTTCGCTATTAAGAGAACCCACGATTTCTTGGTGGGCTATAATATGTGCTAAGTCACTTCAGCTGTCTCGTTCTTTACAACCATATGGACCATAGCCCGCCAGGGTCCTCTGTTCATGGGATTCTTCAGGCAAGAATACTGGAGTCAGTTGCTATGCCCTCTTCCAGGGGATCTTTCCAACCCAGGAATTGAACTGGCATCTCTCCTGTCTTCTGTGTTGGTAGGTGTGTTCTTTACTACTGCCATATGGGCTGTAGTATATATTTAAATAGATACTTTCTGAAAGTGTAATTTAGTAGTTTAGTGGCTTATTTCTTGCAAGGCTGTAAAGAACCTTGTTTCTTTTCAATGTTGGACAGTTTATCTTGTACTTATAAACTATTTTTAGATCTGTAGTAATTTCGCAGGTCTAATCTATAGTATCTTTCAGAATTCACATCTCAGTTTTCTAGCTCTATTTGTTTAATAATCACCAGATGAAGTGGAGTAATAATTACAGTCTCTTTCACTATCAGAGTTGTTTTCTCTGTTATAGCACTTTACCTCTGGGAGCATAGTGTAGCCAGTGCCTGTCCCCCTCCCCTCTTTTCCCCCTGGTTATCTACAGTCATGAAATAGTAGTAGACCAATGGAAGGAATATACTACCATTTCAAAAAACACCATCTGTCTTCTGTGAAAGATGGTTTATTTGTTAGGTATAGGGACTGTATCTTTGGTACTATGGGTATACTTCAGTGAATAGGGCAGGATCATTCTATTCATCCAAGTGGGTGAGATTCCTTTGCTCACTGAGGTGAAGTTTGGATGGGCCACTTGTGGCTTTTGTCAATTTAGTTACATCATCCTTTTTTAATTTTTATTTCTTTTTTTACTATTTTGTTATTTTTATTCCTGGTGTAGTTTCTTAATCCCAAACTCTACATATTCAGATTTGTGTGGATATTGAAAGGATTTGAATGAACTCTGACTATAGTTTTATAGTAGGAAACAAATAAATAAATTCTGTGATTTTTTTAAACAGAGAATTGATGTTCCACAAGTTGATTCTAGTAACAGTGAACAATTTATTGAGGAGATAGAAAAAAAAAATGTGACAAAAACTAGTGTCTTGTTCCATGAGTCTACTGTTATTGATTGAGGCTTATCTGCAAGCTATATATCTGCACCCCATAAATGACATGACACAACTTTAGCCTGATGTATTTTATTATTTCATGTTGAAAAGCACCCAAAATCTCTGGCCTCAAAATCCTGAGATGGAAATTTGATTGAAATCATTGCCTATCTACAAAGATGGCACTGGCTGCTACTTTACTGACTCTCTTTCTTCACTCTTGGATTAAAATTTTGCTGTCACTATTTCATTTCTAGGTGCTTCATACCAGCATCACATTTGGCCTGACCTTCATGCCTCTCCATATTAGTATTGTTCTCATAAGTTTGGGGAGGATAGCTTAGAATATGTTTGACAAGATTTCTCTAACAGTAGAACATAAGGACCTAGGCAAAAACATCCTAAATGTTTCGTAATATAAACCTGACACTCAGTGATGGAACTTATATAGGCAGTAAGGCTAGATGTGTATGCTCAGTCACTCAGTCATCAACTCCTTGCAACTCAATGGACTGTAGCCAGCCAGACTCCTCTGTCCATGGGATTTCCCAGGCAATCATACTACTGGAGTGGCATTGCCATTTTCTTTTCTGGAGATCTGTCCTATCCAAGGGTTGAACAAATGTCTCCAGTGTTTCCTGCATTAGTAGGCAGATTCTTTACCACTGAGGCACCTGGGAAGCCCAATGTAAAGTATTTTGAATTAATAATTAGCTGGACTTTGTGAAAGATCTACTAGGGGCAAGAATTAAAATATTTAATTCAAACCTCACACTTGATAGAATAGCCTTCCTTAAAATGTCTACAAGTTATCAATACTAAAGAATAAGCAGAGAAAAGGGAATTCTCCTACACTGTTGATGGGAATGTAAATTGGTGCAGCCACTGTGGTGGAGTATGGAGGTTCCTCAAAAAAACTAAAAATAGAATTACCATATAATCCAGCAATCTCACTCCAGAACATACACTCAGAAAATGCATAATTAGCAAAGATACATGCACCTCTATGTTCATAGCAGCACTGTTCCAAGACAGGGAAACAACCTAAATGTCTATTGACAAGTGAATCGATAAAGATGCTACACATGTACACACACAGTGAATATGTGTGTATTAAAAAGAATGAAATAATGTCATTTGCAGCAACATGGCTGAACCTAGAGATTATCATAGTAAGTGGTACCATATATACCATATATCATTTGCATGTGGAATCTAAACTATGATATAAATGAACATATGTATGAAGCAAAAACAGACTCACAGACATAGAGCAGACTTGTGGTTGCCAAGCGGGGGAAGGCTAGGGTAGGGAAGAATTGGGAGTTTGAAATTAGCACATGCAACTAGTATATAGAGGGTGAATAAAGAACAAGACCTTACTTTTTAGCATAGGGAACTACATTTAAGATCTTGTAATAAATCACAATAGAAAATAGTATGTATGTATATATATATATGTATATATATATACACATAAATATATATATATTTAACTTAAAAAAAAAGAAAATAAATAGGAGGATTTCTACTCAGAATTCATTGAAAGAAAATAATGCCTTTTAATTGTTTGATGAGATAAACACATAATTCATATAAAAATTCTGTAAATATAGTGTTATAAAAAGAATTGTATTAACATTGAGAAGTTAGGACTAGAGATGCAAGCTGGATGGAATAACATATAGTCAACAGAGCTGATTTGAATTATTCAAGCTAGTTATGCTCTATAAAGTTGTGTATTTTCAACTAAATCCCAGAAACAAAGAAAAATCAGAAAAGAGGGAAAAGTAAACATAAAAGACACACTGAAAAATTCTAAAAATGAGTAATTGGAGCACCTTAAATAAAGAAGAAAGATAATGGGTATGAACCAGTATGTGAATATTGGTTTAGAAAAAAAAATATTTAGAAAAATATCAAAATGGATAAAAAATGTTAATTCACTATTAAAAGATTGATGAAATAAAAACAGGATAAATAGTGTAAATCACAGACCTCAACTGGAAGACTTTCATGTATATACAATTTTGTATAATATTTACTGCATATCTAAAATGTTCATTTTTATAATTAGAAAGTTTCTATTTCCAGCTAGCAGAAAGTTTTTATCTGAATGTGTCTTGAATTTTATCAAATAATTTTTCCCATTTATTGAGACAATCCAATCACATGATTTTCTCTTTTAATGCATTTTTGTGATGAATAGCACTGATTGATTTTTGAATGTTAAACCACCCTCGCATTCCTGGAGTAAAACACAAGTGAGTTTTGATGAATTTTATTTTATATATTTCTAGGTTTGATTTGCTGATATTTTACATTGGAATTCTTAATTTTTATTTATGTGATAAATTGTTTTCCAGTTGTCCTTACTTATAGTGTTTGAAAATTTTGGTATTAATATCTCGCTGCTTGTATTAAAAAGAATGCAAAGTGTTTCCAACTTGTCCCTCTTTTGGAAAAATCTGTGTAAGACTGGTATAAGTTTAACCTCACATGTTTGTAAGATCTCATATGTAAAACTGACATGAATAATTTTCTCTGTGAAACTTACTTGAGGCAAACAATACCAATACTAGATAAAAATTTCAAATATTCAAATTTCCTATTATATTTTGTACCTTTTTTGGTAAATCTTACTTTTCAAAAGATGCATTTTGTGTAAAATGTTAAGTTTATTGCTATCTCTTTGCTATAAGATGATCTAATTATCTTCTTAATTCCATACTTGCAATTTGTGTTTTTTTCTATTTTTTTCTTGTCAAACAACCAAGTTAACTGTATTGATTTTAAAGCCAATTTTGTATTTCCTTGATTTTACTCTTATCTTTGTTATTTGATCACTTCTCTTCTCTTTGAAATTGATTTTGCATTTGTTTTTCTATCACATTAAGCTAGAAGCTTTGGTCTTAGAAACCTTAGGTCTCTAACACCTTTTTGTTTGTTGGTTTGTTTTTTTACAGGCATACGCTTAAAGCTAAGAATTTATCTTGAAGCACTGCTCTAGTTGCATCCCAGAAGTCTCATGTCTTATTATCATTCTCTCAGTACATGTAGCTAGACAGTGAGGGAGAAATCATTTCTCAGAGAATGTTTAAGGTGATATGACAACAGAGAGTGACTAGAGTTTGGGTGGCAACATCAACATATACCTGTTAAAAAGCATTTTATAAACAGAAAACAGAGGATGCAGCTCTAAAGGACACTTAAATTGAAAGGATGATGGCAGTATAAAGAGAAGAAAAAAACAAAGAAATACCATTATTTCTCATATTATTAACTCACCTAAAATTTATAGCATAATGTCTTTACAGAAATAGGCAATATACTAATTTTATTGCAGTAGGTGTTAAGTCTGTAACTTCCCATGCTATTGATCATTTCCTTTTAATTGTATTCTGATTTTTATTCTTTACTTTTGATAGACTGCTTTCCATTTGGATGACATATATATTAGATAGTTTTGCCTAATATTTAGACACAAATTAATTCATTGAGATTTTTAAAGCCCAGAGATAAATCATATATTTTTATACAAAATTTGTTCATGAATTTTTGTTATGTCAAAAGTTGTTTTTTCTTTATCAGTAGCAAGAGAATTACATTTATGGACTACTATGTTGTGTAATATAAAAGCAAAACTTCCCCAGTGGTAATTACTTTTATATTCCATTTCTATTACCCAGTATCTCATGGACCTAGTCAAATGGAACTGGCTGAAATATGTTCGTGTTGAAATGAATAAACTTAATCCGTTTACTGCAATGTTTTAAATCATAATTACAATAATTTGAAAACAAGGAGAAAAATACAGAAGAGTAAGTTCAGTATTTTTAGAATTTATGGCAAATATGTTGAATAAATAGGTTGAAACTTCTTATTTACTTTCATGCATTGGAGAAGGAAATGACAACCCACTCCAGTGTTCTTCTCTGGAGAATCCCAGGGACAGGGGAGCCTGGTGGGCTGCCGTTTCTGGGGTTGCACAGAGTGGGACACAACTGAAGCAACTTAGCAGCAGCAGCAGCAGCAGCAGCATTAGCAGCATTCAAGATGTAGGATTCTAGATTAAGAAAATGATACAAATTATTAGATAAACAATGAGTACCTTAAATATTACAAAGAAGAGATCTAGGTTTCACAGAATATAGAGGACTCTGGTTTGAATTGCATTACACACACACACACACACACACACACACACACACACACTACTCTAAATCAAAGACAGTTTATTATTTATTCCACAGACTAATTACTCTGCTATAATCACAGAACTAACATAAACATGGAAGTGACCCTGAAGAATGTAAAATCAGCTCTATATTGATGGTTTATATAAGTTAAAATCTTACCTGGGTCAAGATATGATGTTAAGCTAATGAGTGAATGAGAAAAACTTTATGATTAAGAAAATTATTATAGAAGTAGTTATGACATCTTATAGCATCCACTGAGATATTGTGTGAATTAGAGAGTAAATTTTTATTATAAACATTGTTACCCTATAGGAGTTGGTGAGCTGAGAGCAAGCTAGATTTTAGTCATATCTTCCTCCTTCCATACCCCCATACACTTCGCCACTTCCACATCTCGGTGCCCTTCTATAGGACATAATTTACACATCTGGATGTGGCAGTCCTGGGGCTACTGTACATGGTTTCCATGGACCCACATTTCATACTCCTGAGATTATATCAACATTAGGTGTACATGATGTGTGCTTGGTCACTTCAGTCATGTCTGACTCTTTGCGACCCTGTGAACTGTAGTCTGCCAGGCTCTTCTGTTTGTGGGATTCTCCAGGCAAGAATACTGGAGTGGGTGGCCATTCCCTCCTCCAGGGGATCTTCCTGAGCCAAGATTGAACCTGGGTCTCTTTACACCTCCTGCATTAGCAGGCAAATTCTTTACCACTAGCACCACCTGGGAGGCCCAATGTACATGATATGTATGTTATATATATATATTATATAAGTATATGTGTATATATATATATTTTCTTTTGGAAAAGAAGGAGAGCATTAATCAAATATTCATGACAATGTATTGTCCTCACAAAATGCTAGAAACAGATTATATCATCAACCAATTCAATTATTGAAAATGAAATTTATTATTTTATTTACTTAGCTGTACTTAGATTATTTTGTCCTGGCAATGGTGGCCTAGTTAAGGTAATAAATGCATAAATCTTATCCTATTGTGGTATCTGTTATAGGAAAATTTACTAATAGAGGATTTTTACAGAAATCTTGCAAACATAGATGAAAATATTTGGAGGTAGAACTCTTCTTTTGGGATGTAGAATTTCTATAGTTACCAACTCAAAGGGATGAGAAGACTGAAAGAAAAATCGCTTTTTAGTGGCACTGAGATGCAACCTGTGAACCTGCTTGATATGACTAGTTTCTGTCTATTCAAAATCATTTTGAATATCATAGATGCTAGCCATTTAAATAACATTTCATTAAAAAAATAAAAGCGCCTTTTGTTTTAACAATTTCAAACTTTTATTCACAAATTTATGTTTTGTATCTCTAACCACTTTACAGAATGTTCATTTAAATTCGCTACAGGGAAATGCAACTAATCTTTTAAATGATGCTTTTCAGATAAATGACAACACCAGATGTCTGTCTTTGCCATAATTGTTTCACTTAATAGATATACATAGAATTATATGCTGTCTTAGAAAAAGATTTTCATTTGTAGATGTTGAATTCTTATCTTCAAATCCTTTCCTATAAACTGTAGGAAAAAAGTGAAATATTTCTGTTCACTCCTAAACATGACACAGTTTGGGAGTGAACAGGAAGCTTTTCTCCCCCTCAGACTCACTTGGTTCTGCATGTTCCAAAAGGACTTTAATGAAAATACAGTGCAAGTGATTTTGAATGATTTTGACCTTAACTAGGTCAGTTCTGTTTTTTTCTTTTTCTTTTGACAGATGTAAGGAATACTGCGTTGTAGACTGCATGATACTCTATGATTGACTTAGACAGGGTGTGAATAGTGCTGCAAAGCAGGGGAGTGACATTGAGCTTTCAAAGTGACAGACTGGTTACAGAGTGATTGAAGAGGTATATGTTCTAGCATGTATGCGATGGGCCTGGGGAGAAAAAAGGAGGAACGAGGGGCGGGGGAGCACATTGTTGGTGTTCATTCTAGTTTCTTCTTTTTCATGTGCATTATTGTCACAGTGTAGGAAGAAGCATAAAGATGAGCTGGTCCAAACTTCTTTTCATACAAGGAATAAAATAGAATTCATATGAATAGATGCAATATTTCAATTTTAAGACAGATGAATATATATGTACATATATAAGCATATAAGATATGTTCAAGATCATTAATAATTAAAGAAATGCAAATTAAATTCACAACTGGACACTATTACACACATTAGAAAGGAGGAAACTGAAGACTGACTAAACAGATTGTCTTAGCTTGGACTGCTATAACAAAGAACCACAGACCAGATGGTGCATGGAAAATAGAATTTTTTTCCTCATTATTCTGGAGGCTGAGATCAGAATTTCAGCATGGTCGGGTTCTAATGGCAGCCCTCTTCTGAGCTGCACACTGCTGACTTCTCCTTGTATCCTCACATGATAAAAAGAGGGCAAGAGAGCTCTCTGGGATCCCTTTTGTTAAGGAACTAATCCCATTCATGAGAGTGGAGTCTTCCAAAGTCTCAACCTTCTAAAACCATCATGTTGGAGAGAGGGTTTCAGCATATGAAATTTGGGTGCATATATGAATGTGCAATCCTTTATACCAAGTACTGGTGACTATCTGGAAGAACTGGACTTCTCATATAATTTCTGAAGGGAACGTAAATGGTACAATTGTTTATAAAATATACCATTTATATAATGGTACAAACGTCTTGTGGCAGCTTCTTAAATAGGCAAAGGTAAACCTACCAAATGGCTCAGACATTCTACTCTTAGCTTTTCAACCCAAAAGAAAAGAATTCATATGTTCAAATAAAGACCTATACATAATGTCTGCAGTAGCTTTCTTTGTGTTAGTCAGAATTTGGAAAAAAAAAATCAACAGATAAATAAATTAAAAAAGTGACCTATCTGATCAATGAAATCTACTCAGCAATAAAAATAAATGAACCATTGATACTAACAAGAGCATGGTGAATGTCTATCAGTTTTGAGGAGTGAAGTAAGTCAGACTGAAAAGTGAAAACAGCATATCGTCATTTATATAAAATTATCTGTATACATACATATATGTTGTTGTTTAGTCACTAAACATGTACAACTCTTTTGCAATCCCGTGGATAGTAGCCCACTAAGCTCCTCTGTTGATGAGATTTTCCAGGCGAGAGTACTGGAGTGGGTTGCCATTTCCTTCTCCAGGAATCTTCCCAACCCAGGGATTGAACCCATATCTCCTTCATTGGCAGGAGATTGTTTACCACTGAGCCACCTAAACATGCAAAGTAATTTATAATGACAGAAAATAAGTAAATGGTTTCCTATGAAACTAGGGTGGAGAAAGAGGAGATGGAGATTACAAAAGGCCATGAAAGAACATTTGGGAGTGATGGATATGCTAATTATTGTTATTATCCTGATGACTTTATGGGAATATAACTCTAAAATATGCTAAAACTTGATAAAATGTAGTGAGCTATATTGGGCTTTCAGAAATAGTGGCAACCCAATAGGAAAAGCAATATGTCAAGGCTGTGTATTGTCACCCTGCTTGTTTAACTTATATGCAGAGTACATCATGAGAAACACTGGGCTGGAAGAAGCACAAGCTGGAATCAATGCCGGGGGAAATATCAATAACCTCAGATATGCAGATGACACCACCCTTATGGCAGAAAATGAAGAGGAACTAAAAAGCCTCTTGATGAAAGTGAAAGAGGAGAGTGACAAGGTTGGCTTAAAGCTCAACATTCAGAAAACAAAGATCATGGCATCTGGTCCCATCACTTCATGGCAAATAGATGGGCAAACAGTGGATGACTTTACTTTTTGGGCTCCAAAATCACTGCAGATGGTGATTGCAGCCATGAAATTAAAAGACACGTATTCCTTGGAAGGAAGGTTATGACCAACCTAGACAGCATATTGAAAAGCAGAGACATTACTTTGCCAACAAACTCTGTCTAGTCAAGGCTATGGTTTTTCCAGTGGTCATGTATGGATGTGAGAGTTGGACTGTGAAGAAAGCTGAGTGCCAAAGAATTGATGCTTTTGAACTGTGGTGTTGAAGAAGACTCTTGAGAGTCCCTTGGACTGCAAGGAGATCCAACCAGTCCATCCTAAAGGAAATCAGTCCTGGGTGTTCATTGAAAGGACTGATGTTGAAGCTGAAACTCCAATACTTTGGCCACCTGATGCGAAGACTCATTTGCAAAGACCATGATCCTGGGAAAGATTGAGAGCAGGAGGAGAAGGGGACGACAGAGGATGAGATGGTTGGATGGCATCACTGACTCAATGAACATGGGTTTGGGTGGACTTTGGGAGTTGGTGATGGACTGGGAGACCTGGCGTGCTGCGGTTCATGGGATCACAAAGAGTTAGACATGACTGAGTGACTCAACTGAACTGAACTGAATGCAAAATGCTTCTAAGATACTTTGAGTCAGATTTTTAATTCCTCTGATTCTGATATATATCTACTATACACTATAGTGAAGTGAAGTGAAGTCTCTCAATCGTGTCCAACTCTTTGCGACTCTTTGCATGGACTGTAGCCTACAAGGCTCTGTTCTCCATGGAATTTTCCAGGCAAGAGTACTGGAGTGGGTTGCCATTTCCTTCTCCAGGGGATCTTCCCCACCAAGGGATCGAACCCAGGTCTCCCACATTGCAAGCAGATGCTTTACCTTCTGAGCCACCAGGGAAGCCTATACACTATACATCTACACACAGACACACAGACACACACACACACACACACACACACACACACACACACACACATATATATATACACCATACACTACTATATATATATCTACTATATGCAATGTAGGTTTCAATGGTAAAGTACATAAAAATGTTCTGAAATACAGTTCTTCATCATATTGAATTCCCATTTCAAAATGCCTACTAGAAAAGAAATTTGTGGTATATATATGAAAGAGTGTTTATTAAGAAATACATATATGGCACCCCACTCCAGGATTCTTGCCTGGCAAATCCCATGGACTGAAGAGCCTGGTAGGCTACAGTCCATGGGGTCACTAAGAATCAGACACGACTGAGTGACTTCACTTTCACCTTTCACTTTCATGCATTGGAGAAGGAAACGGCAACCTACTCCAGTGTTCTTGCCTGGAGAATCCCAGAGATGGGGGAGCCTGATGGGCTGCTGTCTATGCGATCGCACGGAGTCGGACACGACTGAAGTGACTTAGCAGCAGCAGCAGAGCATCATCAAGCATGTTGCAGACTTAAGTGCTGAGGCTGGTAATACCAAATAGAAAATCATAAACAGCCTGCCATAGGAGGGGAGGATTTTTCCTGGAGCTGATAAGGGTGGATATTAAATAGACACGCTGTGTGATTCTGATCCAGATATAAGCAGATGATGTGGAGAAAAATTAACTTAGAGCATTCAGAAACAACAACATTTAACAAGAGGTATCTCAGACATCTTGACACTTCATGGAATTCTGTCAGAATTCTTGACCTCAGTATGATCATCGTTGTTATCATCATCATCACAGAATATTTGTCTTGTATATATAGGAAATATTCTGACTTGCAAATTTATAAGACTTTTAAAACTCATACAGTATATATATCACAGTGATTTTTGAATTTATTTGAAATATTTAGCACTGTTACTGATTTATCTAAAAGCATAATTTTTCACCTGATTTCATTTTCTTTTCTTTGAATGGAATCCACTTTATATGTTTTTAATTATCAAAGATCACAATTGTACAGTATTGAGAAGTATAGAACAAAATCCTGGTATTGGAGGTCGATTTCTCTGCTATATTGTGTTGGCCTCTGTCACACGTCAACACAAATCAGCTGCAGGTAAACATATGTCCCCACCCTCCTGAAACCCCCTCCCATCTCCAGGTTGTCACATGCTTTCATTTTCATAACATTTTTCTCACACATTTTCTTTGAAACCTAACATGTAGTTTCTTAGATGTCATGTATATCCCTCTCTAAAGTTTTTGTTTCAAAAATCAGTGTGTTTACTTCCAGACGAGAGATCTCTTTGTGGAAGTATCTAGTCAAATATTTTTGTTTCATTCTTATAATGTTTGTTCATTTACTTGTTATTGAATTTAAGGGTTCTTTACATATTCTGGATACAAATACTTTATCAGATATATAATTTACAAATACTGGAGTGGGTAGCCATTCCCTTCTCCAGGGGCATCTTCCCAACCCAAGGATTGAAACTGGGTCTCCCACACTGCAGGCAGATTCCCTACTGTCTGAGTCACTGGGGAAGCCCAATTTACAAATATTTCCTCCAAGTCTGTGGCTTTTTAAAGTTTCTCTCAGAAGTGTTTTTAGGTGAGCCAAAATATATAGATAATTTTAGAAGTCCATTTTTTCAAAAAATTATTTTTAAATGTCATGTTTTGGTATTTTATCTAAGACATCTTTGCTTAACAACAATAACAGCAACAATAATCCTACTGAAATTTTATAGTTTTGGGTTTTACGTTTAGAACTATAGCTTACTTTGAATTATTTTCCCATTGTTAAAGGGAAAAAAAATCAAAATTTGCTTATTTAGCATAAGGATATTCAGTTGTTCCAACACCAATAGAGTTAAAAATTTGTTCTTTCTTCACTGAATTAACTTTGCACCTTTGTCAAAAATCTGGTGTCAGCTTATGAGACTGTTTCTGGACCACCTATTTCTTGGTGGTTCTCTTGATCTATTTGTCAGTTTTGACACCAGTTCCATGCTTTTGGTAATATAAGCTCTGTGGTTAAGAATCTGCCTGACAATGCAGGAGACAAAAGAGATGCGGGTTCCATCCCTGGGCTGGGAAGATTCCCTGGAGAAGGAAATGGCAATCTACTCCAGTATTCTTGCCTAGGAAATCCTATGGACTGAGGGGCCTGGAGGGCTATAGTCCATGGGATTACAGAAGAGTTGGACATGACTTAGCAACTAACCAACAACAAAGTCAAGTTTAGTTTTGTAACCAACTTTTTTCATTTTGAAGTTGTTTTGGCTCTTCTTTGTATTGCCAGATTAATTTTAGCATCAACTTGTCAATTTCCACAAAAGGACTTGTGGAAATTCTGACTGGAGTGCATTGAAGCTAAAGATCAATTTGGGGAGAATTGATGTTTTACCCATATTGAATTCCTCAGGCAATAACAAACTATGTATCTCCATTTATTTAGGTCTTTCATTCCTCTCAGTAATGCTTTCTAATTTTCAGTTTACAAGTTTTGTGGGATTTTGGTCAGATTTATCCCTAAAAGTTTTATATTATTTTATTCTATTGCAATATCTACTGCTTGTTAAATTTTAATTTCCACTTTAACTGTTGAGTCATAGGAATGCAGTTTACTTTGGTATATTGATCTTGTGTTCTGAAACTTTCATAGTAGTTACCATACCTTTATTTTTGCATACCCCACTGAATTTCCTATATGGAAAAACACATTATTTGTGAAAAAGAAGTGTTCACATCTTTTTTTCAAGCTTTTGTGACTTTTACTTCTTTTTTCTCTATGTATGGCACCGGCCAAACCTTCCAGCACAATGATAAAAATAAATGGTGAGACATCTTTGTTATTTTGAACATGAATTTGAGCAAACCCTGGGAGACAGTGTAACAGAGGAGCTTGGCATGCTGCCGTCCATGCAGTCACAAAGAGTTAGACATGACTTAACGACTGAACAACAAAAAACAATTAGGCCCTGCCAATAGAGAGCACCAGAAAGATTGCACAGCGGTGGGAAAGGGCTTGCTCTGATTGTGTGCTTTTTAATGGCTTTCTGTTCCCATCAGTAACACCCACCAACTCTTCCTCCCAGTGGCAATTGATTCCAGCTTACATTCTCCTCTCTAGAACTAACCAAACTAGGCTTGAGTCTCTTAATGCCATCAGTATCAAAAGCCTGATGCATGTTCCTCCCAGGTCTGTGTGTCAGACCCATAGGGCATCCCTCTGATCTCAGAGGTACCAACCGCAGGCTCTTTCTCCAAGGTCTGAATTTCAACTCTAGGGCAACCTTCGTCTACACCTGTGAGTTCTGAAAATTATAATCTCCTCTGTTTGTTCTCCCAGAGGGATGGTTCCGTTCCCTGCAGTTGCTGCCAAGTGAAACCCACAGGGTGCTGTTGTATTGTGCCCATTTTGTCCTGTCAGTTTTCAATGCCTAGTTAACAATTATTTCTAGTAAGTCATATTTGTTAAACTAACTGAAATGATTTCTGTTTTCTACTTACACCCTGACTAATCTAATAAGCATATGTTCATTTTCACCTTATTCAAATTCTCATATTACTTTTAATTTCTTTATAGTTGAACAGGTATACAACAAAGACTAAGCCAAATAAAACATTTTAATTCAAATATGTCTTATCTTTAAATTCAGGAGCAAGGAAAGAAATGATGACATTTTTCATATTTCTGCTTCTAATATGACACATAATGCAATCGGTAAAAATGGATAAACAATAAATGTGAGTAAAAATGGATAAGCCCCTGGTTTTTCAGTCTGAGTAAAGTACAGACTAGACAATAGACATACTTTATAATGTCCTAAACATGACAATCAGGATTGCATTAGATTAGACTCAAATTATTCATGAGATTTGATTGGAGGAATAAGACATGATGAGAAGAAAGATGCAAAATTGAGATATAGCTTGATTGTCTCAAATTTCCTGTTGATGCCCTTGAATTTGCTTATATTTTTGGAATTATTGCCAAAGTTTTGGCACTTATTGCCTCTGTTAGCAATTTGGGATTTTAGAACATATAAGAGTAGCTTTATGTCATTTTATTTCCTGATCAAATAGTGTATAATACTTTGCTTGACTGTCCAAGTGTGGAGTTGTTTGGTATGGCAATTATATATATATAATTTCTAGACACCATAATTCCCTTATTTTCCCCTAAATCTTTTGAGTATATTTGGATAAGTCATGTTACATCATGTCAGATGTTACTGGATAACTGAAGGGGCTGTTTTTAAAAGTTGCATTGAAACTTGTATTCTCAAAAGTATGTGTGACTGTTTCTGTCTCAGCAAGAGACAAACTGGCTGAACATTGAAGATTAACTGCACAATCACCACTGCTATTTGAAAGAAATTCTACATAGGTATAAAATTGGATTGGAGACTGCTTTAGCTTAGCTGCAGAACCTGAGCTGAAACTTAGGGCTGAATTTCTGATTCATCACCTCAGCAAAGAAGAAATCATAAATATTTACATTTTACATCTCATAATCCCTTGATTTCGTTACCTCCCATTTATAGGCTGGTAATATTCTGGCTATGAGAGAGGTATAAGCTTTTTGAAAATCCTTTATAAAACCCTTCTTTAACACTGATAGCTTTTCTGCTCTGCATTTATATCTCCTATAACAAGACAGACCTTAGTTAAGGAAAATCTGAATGTGCTTCTTATTTTCTTATATTTAATAGGGGTATATGGAGGGGTGAAATCAAAACTTAAATTTATTTTTACTGTCAACTGGAATGTAAAAAATATACAGTCACATAATTCCAGTCAACAACCAGTTCAATGATTGCAAAATAATTAAAAAACGTTAAGTTAGCCCAATGGTAGAAAAACTCACATGTTCTTGGGTTTAGGAATACATTCTTCATTTTATGTAGGATAAACCATGTAATAGATTCAGAGGGGAAATGAATATATAGCATGCTATATAGAAGCCTATCATCCTAGGAAAAATATATATTTGTAGCTCTCACAACAATATTAATGCTATCAACTTCTTTCTCTTGAATGTGAATGCTCTTCAAAATAGCCATCAGATGTTTTTAATCCTTACACAAGTAATTTTAGCAAAGTTAATTAAAATGAGAGAGTGGCTAAATGAAAATTTAAGGGAATTATTGAGATTGTTAATATATGACAAGATATGATTTCTATTTGCTAATCTTGTAAAATAACATGCTACTTACCATTATAAGAATGCATAAAATCCATCAAGGTTGTCAGCTACAAACCTATCAAAGCTCAAGAGTGACTGTTTCTATATATCACCATAATACTAAAACGATTTGTTAATTTCCTAATAATTAGAAATGCCAAGACAATTTCTTATTGTTTTTAATGGAACCAAAGAAATTTATAAGTTAAAGTTTAAATTCAATTCAGTCGTTCAGTTGTATCCGATTTTTTGTGACCGCATAGACTGCAGCACACCTGGCTTCCCTGTCCATCACCAACTCCTGGAGCTTGCTCAGACTCATCTCCATTGAGTTGGTGATGCCATCTAATCATCTCATCCTCTGTCATCCCCTTTTCCTGCCTTCAATCTTTCCAGTATCAGGATCTTTTCCAATGGATCAGTTCTTCACATCAGGTGGCCAAAGCATTAAAGCTTCAGCTTCATGGTATCAATCCTACCAATGAATACTCAGGACTGGTTTCCTTTAGGATTGATTGGTATGATCTTGATGTCCAAGGGACTCTCAAGAGTCTTTTCCAATACCACAATTCAAAAGCATCAATTCTTTGGTGCTCAGCTTTCTTTATGGTCCAACTCTCACATCCGAACATGACTACTGGAAAAGACATAGCTTTGACTAGATGGACCTTTGTCAGAAAAGTAATGTCTCTGCTTTTTAATACACTGTCTAGTTTTTTTCATAGCTTTTCTTTCAAGGAGCAAGTGTCTTTTAGTTTCATGGCTGCAGTCACCATCTGCTATGATTTTGAAGCCCAAGAAAGTAAAGTCTGTCACTGTTTCCATCATTTCCCCATCTATTTGCCATGAAGTGATGGGACCAAATGCCATCTGGACCTGGTGTTGAGGGCAGAAGGTTTAATTTTGCTTGTTTTGACCCACTGTAAATTTTTCCATTTAGCTAGTTTGTCTTAAATAGATTCTCATGTTGTAATTAATAAAAGCTTAAAAATGACTGACTGTATAGTGCTTTAAAGTTTCAATAGTAAATATCTAGGATGAACAGAATTCATGTATGTAAGTAGTTATTGAACATGTTCTCACATGTATCACAAATCTTTCCCTAGAGAACATTGCTAAAATCATTAGTCAGATTTGTGAGAATTGTGTTTATTCTCTTCCTGTCAAGGACTATTCCTTCTTTGTATCACTGTACATGTTCAACTTGTAGTTTTTACGATTCAACAGGTGTCTTGGTACTTCCTCAGGTTTCTGCATTTAAAATATATCTCCACTAGAAAATGAATAAACAACATGTATTTTCCTTTGTTTACATTTCTAACATGGTCCACATCCATGCAAAATGGATGATTCAAAGGTTGTAACACTCCTTGGATACTTAAATGTCTACAGCCTCATTTGCACAATGTTTCTTGCTTTTGAATTTTCTCCAAAATACCTTTCACAACAATAGTGAGAATTTTATATAATTCTCTTGAAGTTATATTGAAAAATAATACATTGAACTGAGTTAGAATGAAAGACTCTCACAATTACTGAAAGTCTTTTACTCTAGTTCTGCACTCCATTCTCTTGGGGCCACTGTTAGAAAACTTGGAAACAGAAAATCTGTTGCCTCAAAATGTCTTTGTATATTTCAGTATCACTAAATATAGAAATTATAAAAATAGAACATTATAAGATGACAACTATCTGTAAGAGTCATGCTGCTATATTATTTAGGCATATCAAAATGTAAAGTATTTTATAGTGATAATGTTTTGAAATCATATCTATACTAGCAAAGAAAAAAAATCATATTCTTTCATGTTGTGTTTGTAAACTGCAGACAATATTCATTTTTTTTTGGTTTTGTCTTTGATACCTTGATCTTTTTTTTTTTTTTTTTGGTCAGAGATTCTAAACCTTTAGTTAGTACACTTATTTTTAATAAATAATATTAATTTTAAGACATAAATTTTAGTTTTGGATAGATTCTTGGAGTGGCTTAAACCTGAAAGCTGGATTATTTCCTCAGTATATAAAATCACATGTTATTTTTTAGTGACTATTTTCTCAAAAATGTTCTTTGCCTGATATTCTGAAAAGAACACTGGCAGTTTTATTTATAGCCATATTTTGGCACAATATTTTGTTCAACTAAAATTAACTTGGTAAGCAAAAAAAGGAAAAAAAAAGCTAAGTATTTTAAAGATCCTAGAAATTTAACGAATTCTTTTTTCTCATTTTGTTTTTACTGGATTAAGTTACATAATCAACCAATGAGAGTTCAGTTCGTATAAGGCCTAAGATCAGGAAACAATTTAACCTTTATTTTTAATAGAAATTTTTTTGACTCGTGGTAGAATTGTGTATCTCCCAAACCATATAGGCCTTTATTAACTGCAGTTAATTCAGTTAAAATGCATTAAGTGCCCATCAAATTATTTTCCTATGATTTCTTACTTAATCCTTTTTATTTTATAGAAATGTGTGTATTTTTATCCCCATTTACAAATGCGAAAAATTCAGGGGGATTGCAGAGGGTTAGAGTGCTAACTTTCATACATTATAATGCAAAACTTAATTGCAACTCTGTATCTACGAATATTAAAACCAATGACTGATTCCATATAAGAGTCTTTTGGAATGGCTCACTGATTAATCAGAAACGTCACATCGTAGGGCATTTCAATCCACAGTGACTGTTTCTGTCAGTCTGAGGATGCTTTACTTTGAGCTTTCATAAAAGGGATAATTTGCAATTCAAAATTGGTTTCACCTTTTCTAATTAAGTGAAATTACAGTTGCCAGATTATAATTAAAGGTTATGTGACAGACAGGAGTGTTTATTTGGATTATATCAGATTATTTTTCTGGTTTTCTGAAAATTGTAGCTTTTAATGAACATGGATTTTTGAAACTTCTGACAAATATCTACTTTTATTTAGGAGTAGAGCTATTCCTTCTTTCTAAACTTGAAATGCAGCTGTGATTGTCTATATTATGGGACTCATATTCAAATGCATTTCTCTCTACCAAACTGCCTAAAGGTATTGATGTCAGAATATTTCCCTTCTAATGAGTACATGATCTCTCCCAGAGATGCTGTGAAAAATATCGCTGTGCCTCAAACTGAATTATAGTTATACCATTTAATAATGATTTTTCAAATGGCCCAAAGTATACATCATAGGAATATTGAGATAAAGAGGTATTATGCAGGAATTGCATTGCCAAAAAAATAGCTTATAGTTTTTGCCTGTTGAAAAGTTTAAAATTTATAAAGAAATGTCTGCCAAAAATGTAAGAGCTTAGACCTCAGTGTTTCTCTCTCACCTCATAAACTTGAATAACTTAGGGGCAGGTTAGAGTAGCTGCACAGAATGTGAAGTCAGATTGCCTAGGGATCAATATGGAGAGGTTTTTCCTTATTTTTAGCCCCCATCCTTTAAAATGGGGCAAATGTCTAGCACTGTCTTAAGAATTAATAGTTAAAGAATATCATGTAACAAATAGCAAATAGTTTGCTCTCCAGGGAAGTTGATTAACTCCCTTTTGGTTAGAAACTGTGTAACAGAAGTTTTGATTACTCTTTTGAAGTTAAGACAATTGATCTTTTAATTCACTAAAATTCTTTATCTACCAGGTTTCTTTAAAAAACATGCTTTTGATACCATGTGATTTGTAACTAAATTCATCTCAGCATTATAAAATTCTTGTCCTGGAGTTTAATCAATATCTTGGCATTAGTTCATAAAGATTTAGCTCAGGATTGGTCTTTAGTGACCTCAGAAAACTTTAAATCTGTGATATGTTGATTATATGCATTCCTTACATTTTTTTCACTTAAAAATTATCTACTTAAATACTATAATATGTTTCATCATTAAAAGAAATAGGAATGTATATCCAACTTCAATAAAATTGTATGGAAATACAATTGATAGCAAAAATTCATTCCTAAAATCAAATCCAATGAGAACAGAACAAATATAAATTCAAGGTTTATTAAGATTTAAATGGGCATTTTTTTCTTCCACTATGTCAATGAAGATTTGCTGAGTATACATATATAAGATAGTCTACATTTAGAATATTTTCTTTAGGACTAAACTAAAATACCAGAAATGATTGCAAATGATACTACAGTTTCGCTTTGTTTGATATTTTGTGTTATAGGTCTTATCATAAGATTTTTAATGTTTTATCCCACTATAAATATCAAACAAATACTTAGGTTATATTCTTGGGATTGTTTATAGACTATTTCTTTTTCATACTAAGATATTATAGCAACCATTTTTATTCAATCAAGATATTTAGTTTCTATAAAAACCCCCAAAAAGTTTTTAATGAAAATGAACAGATACTTTCTCTAATACTTTTGCTGCTATGGCAACTGAAGCTCTCCGTAATGATACCATGCAAACAATGCGATTGAATTGTTACATTAATAGAATTTTTGAAGTAATTAGATTATGAAGATGCTTTGTCTTTTCTAGCTCAGAGATTTGTGTAGCATTACTAAGCAAATTATTCTGAAAATATTAACTTGTTTACTTTAATCAGTTATTGTCACTGGATTCTATTATCATTGTCTTAAAATCTCCCATCATATATGTTACAGAGTTGCCTAGCTTGATTCTTATCAATTCAGTGAATACCTCCTCTTTCGAATTTCATTTGATGTCTTTTTCTGGGATCTCTTTGATTTTGTGGATGTATTTCAGAGCATGAGATGACAACAGACTATAGTTAATAGAAAGCATCTTGTTAGCTCAGACAAGCTGACATCAGGGAGTATAATTTGAGTGAGTTACCCTTTATTTCTTGCTATTTTTCAAGGGTTTTCTATCATGTATGGAATCTTAGACCATTTGTGTCATTTTTATTTTCAGAAAATGTGTTTAATGTTGGGTTTGTGTCTATATGCATAAGATGCCATCAGCAAATTCTTTGGTCTGAGTTGCTGAGTGATGTTGTGACTAGGGAAACAGACCTGGCTGGGAATGTGTCACTAGCAAATCTATATACTGTGCCACTTTTTCCATCACTGTGTACGGGCAAGTATACACGAGTGTCAGAAAATAGGTTGCCTAGACTATGTTTTCCTTAGGCTATTAAAGTTGCCTGGAGAACATTTTAGTTTGTTATTGGAACAGAACTACTAATCCAGACATAGCAAATAAAAGGTTGTAGTATCAATGCATAGGGAGGAAGTACCAAGTGAAACCTGTAAGGGGACATGAGACGACAACAGTGCACTGACTCTTCCCCATATTAAAACAGTTTGCACATAGAATGTGACGATTACAGCAATTAACTGGAAAAGCAAAGGCTAACCAAACACCCTTGCCTAATATTTTTAGGTGACTTCAGAAAAGGCTTTCATTTTCATGATCTAATTAATTGGCCCAGTTTTATGAAGTGATGGATAAATAGAGATATGCATATATACTAATAGAGAGAGTGACAAATTAATCTTTGACATGTAAAAAGTCTCTATTGTTTTCAATAAAGTAGATATAGATATAGATAAGTGAGCACTTATTAGCCATTGTAATAGGTGAGTAGTGGTATCTAGTTGTAGTTCAATTCACATTTTAGTAATGGAAGAAGCACAAGCTGGAATCAAGATTGCCGGGAGAAATATCAATCACCTCAGATACGCAGATGACACCACCCTTATGGCAGAAAGTGAAGAGGAGCTAAAGAGCTTCTTGATGAAAGAGAAAGAAAAGAGTGAAGAGGTTGGCTTAAAGCTCAACATTCAGAACACGAAGATCATGGCATCTAGTCCCATCACTTCATGACAAATAGATGGGGAAACATTGGAAGCAGTGTCAGACTTTATTTTGGGGGGCTCCAAAATCACTGCAGATGGTGATTGCGGCCATGAAATTAAAAGACACTTCCTCCTTGGAAGGAAAGTTATGACCAACCTAGATAACATATTGAAAAGCAGAGACATTACTTTGCCAACAAAGGTCCATCTAGTCAAGGCTAAGGTTTTTCCAGTGGTCATGTATGGATGTGACAATTGGACTGTGAAGAAAGCTGAGCACCGAAGAATTGATGCTTCTGAAGTGTGGTGTTGTAGAAGACTCTTGAGAGTCCCTTGGCCTGCAAGGAGATCCAACCAGTCCATTCTGAAGGAGATCAGTCCTGGGTGTTCATTGGAAGGACTGAGGCTAAAGCTGAAACCCCAATACTTTGGCTACCTCCTGTGAAGAGCTGACTCGTTGGAAAAGATTCTGATAACTGGGAGGGATTGGGGGCAGGAGGAGAAGGGGACGACAGAGGATGAGATGGTTGGATGGCATCACCAACTCAATGAATATGAGTTTGAGTAAACTCAGGGAGTTGGTGATGGATGGGGAGGCCTGGCATGCTGCAATTCATAGGGTCGCAAAGAGGTAGACACGACTGAGCAACTGAACTGAACTGAAAGACAAAAAATATTGAACATTTTTATGTGTGCTCATTTGCCCTGCAGCTTAGATGGTAAAGAATCTGCCTGCAATTCAGGAGACCTGGGTTTGATCCCTGGGTCAAGAAGATCCCCTGGAGAAGGAAATGGCACCCTACTCCATTATTCTTGCCTGGAGAATCCCATGGACAGGGGAGCCTGGTGGGCTACAGTCCATGGGGTCACAGAGTCAGAAATGACTTAGCGACTAACACCCATACACACACATACACACACACACACACACACTTGATGCTCATGTATCTTCTTTAGTAGATTGCTTAAATTGCCCATTGTGGAGGGAGACTTTGTCTCTGATTATTGCACTGTAAGAATTACTTGCAAGTGTGCTCAGTCACTCTGCTGTGTCTGACTCTTTCTGACCCCACGGACTGTAGCATGCCAAACTCCTCACTCCATGGAATTTTCCAGGCAAGAATACTGGTTGCCATTTCCTACTCCAGGGGATCAAATCCAGGTCTCTTTCTCTCCTGAATCGGCAGGCAAATTCTTTATCACTGTGCCACCTGGGACCTTACAGATTCTTTGTAAGGTGTGTTTTTTTTTTTTTTTGTAAACATTTTCTCTAAGTCTATGGTTTGTCTTTTCATTTTCTTAACAGAATAATTTGAAAATATTTTAAGGAAATGGCAACCCACTCCAGTATTCTTGCCTAGGAAATCCCATGAACTGGAGAGCTTGGCGGGCTATAGTCCATGTGGTTGCCAAGAGGCAGACACATTTTAACAACTAAACCACTAACCTGTGATGAAGTCCAATATATTCCTTTGTTCCTTGATAGTTTGTATTTTTGTCATAACTACTATTTTTTGGATGTTCTATTCCATCCTGTATAAACTGTGAATCCTCTCGACTCTGGATAGTGAGAACACAAACTATTCCCAACCCCTGTTTGAACTCTGATGATCATTTAAGTTTTATGTCTTGTGGTTTTTTCCTCAGCTTTAGGTGATTTCCTTGTCGCTCTTGCTGACCAGTGCTCAGCTGAAGGTTTGAAGGATCACTCGGTATAAATTCTGTCTCCTCAACTTATGAAGATCACTGGGTCCTGTTTGGGGTCTTCCCTTCTCACTCTATGGCTAATACTCTCTCCAGGACCAGTTGTAGCTCTTGCCCTGTCTGTGCCCTTCTCTTATCATCTCTCGTTGAGTTACCTATTGTCTAATGATTGGAACCCATTTCATACATGTTGTCCATTTTTAAAATTCTCTGAAGCAAGAGAATAAATCTAGTCCATTATTCTGTCATGTCCAAGAGCAGAAGTCTATAATTGTCTTTATGACTTTATGTTCCTCAGTGAAACTTGAACTCCCTGCAGGCATAGGATCTAATCCGTATTAATATTCAACGAATCTGGGTGAGTAAAATGAATGCTTTTCCCCTGGCTCCATGTTATTTATTTGGAAATGAGAGGACCTGCTTTTATTTTATTCTTCTGTTTTAATACAAGGTATTCTATTAGAGATCTCCAAAATGAGTAAAGAAACAAGGAATGGAAACTAGAATATAAGTCCTTCCCTCATTGTTGGGCATTTCTTTGCGTTCTTCATTCATTGTTCTTTTTCACTTGCTCGGCTCAGCTTTGCAAACGGAACTAGGTAGACCTGGTATTTACCTTTGAGGAGCTTGTGCGACTGCATATACAAATGGACAAGAGCCAGACAATATATTAAAATAGAACTGTGACTCACAGCCCACAACACCAGCCCCAGAACCCAAACCACAACCTCTCTACCCTTTGGCCCCAAACAGTCAGGATTCACTGGATCAATAACGGATAACTTCCCTAACTTTTGGTGTCACTTCCAATTTAGGACCAACTCAGTTCAGTTCGGTTCAGTTGCTCAGTCATGCCGACTCTTTGTGACCCCATATGCCAGGCCTCCTTGTCCATCACCAACTCCTGGAGTTCACTCAGACTTGCATCCATCGAGTCTGTGATGCCATCCAGCCATCTCATCCTCTGTCGTCCCGTTCTCCTCCTGCCCCCAATCCCTCCCAGCATCAGAGTCTTTTCCCATGAGTTAGCTCTTCCCATCAGGTGGCCAAAGTACTGGAGTTTCAGCTTCAGCATCATTCCTTTCAAAGAAATCCCAGAGCCGATCTTCAGAATGGACTGGTTGGATCTCCTTGCAGTCCAAGGGACTCTCAAGAGCCTTCTCCAACACCACAGTTCAAATGCATCAATTCTTTGGTGCTCAGCCTTCTTCACAGTCCAACTCTCACATCCATACATGACCACAGGAAAAACCATAGCCTTGACCAGACTAGATGAAGCCAAATTTACTTCTTTAACGAATCAGTTATGACATCCCATTTCTAGTTAGCCTGCCTCCAACTTCCCCATGCCAACACCTCTAATCAGGGCATACTTGAAGCTTTCAATTTTTGTTGTTGTTTTTAGGTTTTACTCTAAAGATTTTTCATTTCTTTGCCTGCTTTTGAGTCTCTGCCAAATGTAAGTGATGTTGGCTGACTCCCTAACTTTAGCAAGCTCTGAATAAATAGCTTGTGCTTGTTCTCATTTGGGTGGTCTTCCTTTATTTCCACAATCTTATAGTTCAGTAAAAAATGTAGTCCTAAGCAGATTAACACATGTATGATAAATCATGAGAAAGAAGAACTCTGTATCTGTAGAAGGGAACATAACCTAGGACTTTGGTAATGAGAAATATCATTGAATTGAAAAGAATAAAATGTTAAACCAATTAAAATGTAAGATTTTATCTATTGATACATTTAGATAAGAAAATCTAATTTAATTTCCATGTATATTTATTTCTATTATTTGTTTATTTGGGCAAGCGTTTTTGGCATCCTGTGTACCATAAAATTATAACATTGTTTCCAACTCTTAGAATTTGGTACACAAAGTAAAAAAAAAATCAGTACATATTTCATACACTATTTTCTATTGGTTCATTTTATTGCATTCCCAGCTTACACTATGGAAAGAAAAAACAAAGCAAAAAAAGTTATATCTATTACAAAGCAATCTAGTAACAGTGTGGTAGTGATTTTCATAATATATAAAATCTCATTTCATTCTTAGAATTCTTTAAAGTTTTTAAATTTCTTCCTCATTTTACAAGTGAGGAAACAGACACAAAGAACTATAATAACTTAGCCAAGTTATAACAGCTATCAAAGTTTTGAATCAACATGAACACAGGTCTCTTGAACTGTAGATTGAAGTTTCTCAGACTCTTGAGTGCTATTGGCAATTTGGGCTGGGTAATATTTTGTTGTGCCATCCTGTGCCTTGCAGGATGTTTAGCAATATTCCTGGCCTCTCCCCTCTAGATGCCAGTTGTACTCCCCGAGTCATGACAATCAAAATGTATTCAGATATTGCCAAATATCCCATCAGTTCAGTTCAGTCACTCAGTCATGTCCGACTCTTTGTGACCCGATGAATCCCAGCACTCCAGGCCTCCCTGTCCATCACCAACTCCTGGAGTTCACTCAAACTCACATCCATCGAGTCGGTGATGCCATCCAATCACCTCATCCTCTGTCATCCCCTTCTCCTCCTGTCCCCAATCCCTCCCAGCATCAGAGTCTTTTCCAATGAGTCAACTCTTCGCGTGAGGTGGCCAAAGTACTGGAGTCTCAGCTTTAGCATCATTGCTTCCAAAGAACACCCAGGACTGATCTCCTTCAGAATGGACTGATTGGATCTCCTTGCAGTCCAAGGGACTCTCAAGAGTCTTCTCCAACACCACAGTTCAAGAGCATCAATTCTTCAGCACTCAGCTTTCTTTACAGTCCAACTCTCACATCCATACATGACCACTGGAAAAACCATAGCCTTGACTAGATGGACCTTTGTTGGCAAAGTAATGTCTCTGCTTTCCAAATATTCCATGGGAGGCAATAATTATCCTTAGTGAGATCCACAGTTGTAGATTATCTACCTATTATCTTTCTATCAACTAACTTAATCATTCATAATTGATCATTTCTGTAATATTCAGTGAACTCTTTGAAGTGCACATATATACACACATACACACACACACATGCACACACACCATGCATACACAGACACCTCACTCACTGTCCTCCCTTAACCCTCTGCATCTCTATATATTCCCTCATGAAGTTGGATTCTTTTAAATTTAACAGAAAATTCTCTTAGTTTTGTAATTGTTGTCCTGAGAGTCAATGTATTTAACAAGAAGGCCTTGAAGGAAATTATGACAAAATAACTGATTGTCTCAGTCTTTAACTGCTTGGAAAGGAAGCTAAATTTGTGATCAACTTCCTACGGACCATTTCTTTGTTTTGAGAATCCTTTAAATTAGTCTAGCAACCTGTTCTCTGTCACTCTCCTACAATGTTCTTGCCCACCCAGGCTCACTTTTGTTTTTACTGCACATTCCTTGTACTTCTCTTTCTTCTCTGTCTCTTCCCTTCTCCCTTATTCCCAATCCTCCTTCTTCACAGTAGTAGCCTCTACCTACTATATTCCCTTTTTCTTTCTGCCTCTCTCCCTGTCTTACATGGCCACAGATACGTCGATTTCAGAATCCCCTTTCTCTCTCTCATTCTCTCTTTTGCCTTTGTAATGCCCTGCCAGTGCAGCTGTCCCATACCGCTTTTGATGCTACTTTGTTATCTTTGGCACCAGCTCCCAGGCTCCGCTGGGCTGAAATTGGAACTCTTCCATCCCCATCTCCTTTCTTTTGTCCTGCAATATGGTTATTCTGGAGGCCACTCAGCTGCCTTGCAGTATTAGAGTAGGTGACAAGAACAGGGAATAGACACTCTGAAGCCAGAGCTAAGTGGCTGAACATCTTACAATAGTGAACACCTTTGTTGTTGTTAATACTTTATTCCAAATACATGCAGGGGCTATTTTGAAATGAATTTCATCATCTCTCACTTTTCCCTCAGCAGGCTGTGATATCTGGCAGTGTTTTTTTAAGAAAGTATTTATCTTTGAAAATCAGACAGTGCTGAAATTATCCTTATTTCATTGTAAAGCTGCAGACTTGAAGCAACATATTTTCTAAATTCCATGGAGTATGCCAAATATTTTTAAACTGCACTATAAAATTGAGCTGAATAAAGGGATACAAAAAGCCTGAAATAAAACATTTTTTGTAGCTAATTCAACACTGCTGTAAGACTAACTCCTCCTTTTAAAAGCTCATTTCCTATTTAGAGCTGAATAAAGAGCATATATTAACTCTGAACCTTGGACAAACTCTTTGATAGGAAAGAATTGACTTTCATCTTAGGATCGATGATGCATCATCGAAGAACGTGGATTTATTTTGCTTGTAACAGCTTAACACTGACTCAGAATTGCTTTAGATGATTTGGAGGGACAGAAATGCTGAAATTATATACTCCTCCAGTTCCATATTACAATAAGAAGTTCCTGTAGAGAAAAATCTAATTTTAAGAATACCATGATTTTCCTGCATAAACATGAAAAATTAAGAACCCAAAGCTTCTCTTTAGAACACAATTTGTACAAAAGATCTTTATCTGGTTCATTCTTGTTCAGTGTAATTCTATGCAGAAAACCATGTGCTACCTTAGTCCTATTTGCTTATCCCACTATGCAGCCACCTGCAGACTGATTACTTCCTTTTAAAGCAGGAGTACAATCTCCACTTTCCTCCCTCCTCCAGGCAGCCTCAGCAAAAACGCGGTTCACACAATGATGTTTTGTAAGAATAGATCCCATTAGCAACAATAGCAACTTAGATTTATATAGTACCTTATCACACATACAGCAAAGCAACTCCAGGCTTTTTTTTTTTTTTCTTTTAATGAAAAGCATTTCCTTTTAGGTTTCCAAAAACTGTTAGTAAACCACAGCAATGACAACAAAGACTAACTGAACATGCAAACCAATAAGAGGGGAAAAATATGTTCTTACTCTAGAGTAAGGTGAGGCTGACTTGAAATCAAATTGTCCATTTCATTGTTTTGTAAGCAGATAACACTGGCATTCAGAGGCCTGATGAGAAAGACCACTTTATTTGAAAGAGATTTTTGTCCAAATGTGAAGTACTGTTTACCTTAATCCAAGTGATTTGTTCAGCATAGCATTTCTGCAGCAAGAGTTTTAAGAACTTTGAGCTATTACTTTGATGTGTTCTGTTACTTTTTTTCTAGGTGAGTCTTAAGGTAAAATGCTGATTTTTATTTTCCTATGTGACTGAGTATTTAACCAGTTTGTGATTAGTTTTTATAGACCCAATTTTGAAAATTGTCTTTTATAAGTGTACCTAGCTGTGGTGACTATAGATAGTAGAATCAATCCATGAAAGTTGAAGCCATTTAGTTGCAAGGTAAATAATTTGTGTTAGTGTAAAGTGACATGAAAGTCTCTCAGTCATGTCCGCCTCTTTGCGACCCCATTGAGTGTACAGTCCATGGAATTCTCTGTACCAGAATACTGGAGTGGGTAGCCATCCCCTTCTCCAGGGGATCTTCCCAACCCAGGGATTGAACCCAGGTCTCTTGCATCACAGGTGGATTCTTTACCAGCTGAGCCACCAGGGAAACCCTTTATTAGTGTATGCCTCATTAATAATGAGTAAAAATTTATGAATGGTTCTATAATAGATGAATCACAAGATTATATTTTAATATATTTGTTTCCTGTTTCAATAAATATGACATTATATATTAGATTATATTCAATATCCAAAGTTACCTTTATTTATGTGGCTGGCAGCTTGTGGGATCTTAGTTTCCCCAAACAGAGATCAAACCCATGCCTCCTTCAATGGAAGTGCAGGATCCTAACCCCTGGACCACCAGGGAATTCCCCCCAAAAGAAGATAAATAATTGTAAGAAAAAAATGGCAAATGAGAGCACAGAAAGTAGTTGTCATCATGATACAATGGTGACAAAAGTTTTTCCAAGAAATTATGAAAAGCTGAATAAAGTAAGTGCCTTTATTAACAGAAGCATGAATCAGAGGTAAAAGACCTATTAATAATACAGTCAGGCAAAAGACGAAAATAAAGAACAACAAGCAAAAGGAAATAATGAAAAAAATCACCCCCTCTTCTGAATTGTTATTAGCCCAAAATAGAATAAAGAGGACTAATAAATATACTGAAGGAATATGAAAGAAAGAAGCAAAAAGAGATTGAAAACAACAAAATTAAAAGATTACACAGTAAAAATAATATATTCAGAATTATTTGTAGAAACTATCACATTAGCTTCAGACTGAAAATAGCCTACATGTCCATCCATGTGGAACTAATGAAATACCTTCTTATAACAATTTAAAGAAATATGATGTGGAAAAAAATGTTTGGATAGCTAACTATACACTAACATGGGCTTCCCTGGTGGCTCAGAAGGTAAAGAATCTGCCTGCAATGCAGGAGACCAGGATGGGTTAAATCCCTGTGCTGGAAAGATACACTGGAGAAGTGACTGGCTAACCACTCCAGTATTCTTGCCTGGAGAATTCTGTGGAGAGAGGAGTTTCATGGGTTTACAGTCCATGGAGTCACAGAGAGTCAAACATGACTGAATGAAGTATGACCACTTTCATACTCTCTCAGATGTAATGTTTAGCAAGATAGCAAGACACTTAAGCATATGCGTATAATAATAACATCTGTGTGTGTTTGCATGTGTTTTAAAAGCATTGTGAGCATATATTATCCCAACCTAGAGAAGCCAATGGCACCCCACTCCAGTACTCTTGCCTGGAAAATCCCATGGACGGAGGAGCCTGGTAGGCTGCAGTCCATGGGGTCGCTAGGAGTCGGACACACTGAGCGACTTCACTTTCACTTTTCACTTTCATGCATTAGAGAAGGAAAGGGCAACCCACTCCAGGGTTCTTGCCTGGAGAATCCCAGGGATGAGGGAGCCTGGTAGGCTGCCATCTATAGGGTCACACAGAGTCGGACACTACTGAAGCGACTTAGCAGCAGCAGCATTATCCCAAATACTACAGCTAAGATTGATAACACTGATTACATCAAAGGAGAGAAATGAGTGGATGGAAAATAGGGATAGGAGAGAGGTGATTTTTTCCCCTTTTTGAATGTCTCATATGAATATGTTTTTAAAAAATGAACTTAAATAAAATAAGTCCTAGTTATAACTTGTAGTTATAAGTTATATTAAAAAATATTTATAGTTATTTGAACTATGAGTAAAAATACAATAAAGTTAATCCCATGATAGCAGGATTGTTTTTCCACTTTTTTCTTTATTCACATCCAGCAGCTTGCCCAATGGATAAATAGCAATTTACCTCAAATAACCACATTTATGTGAGATTTGACTTTATATTATGGTACTATAAGCAAGGTACCATCTTTTTATTGTATAGTCAATTTTAAGTCTACTTCTAATGCCCATGATAATAGTTACCACCCTATGAGCTACAAATCACTTCTAAATATAGGCATGCAGACTTGAAAATATGGATCTACTTCATGAACCTGCACATGGAAACACCTCTGTTTGCACCACTTTCTTTCTTAAATTAAGTTCCTTCACTTTTGTCTGCAAAACTATCTCTGCTATTATCTCTGCCCCTACCAATAAAAAAAGCAGAAATGCTAAACCCACTCATATTCTCAAAAAGACCCTTTTATCTAGTCAGTCCCTCATAAAGTTAAAATATAAACTCTTAAAAAGAGACCTACATTTGCTTATTATATATATTTTCTTTATTTTTGCTGTAAAATCAAATCCAATCTCACTTCAACCCTAACATTGTTGCAGAAACTGCAACATCTTTTGAAGTCCTTGACCTCTCTCAAACTGCCTTTCTTTTGTTGTTTCTGCACACCACTCCTCATTCTCTTTCTGATTGTGCTTATAATATCTCGACACTTTTTTAGTTCCTTCTTTCTTCTTGAATCTTAAATATTCATGTTCCCAATTTCCATACTTCCCCTTCTCTTGATTAACTCTACACATCTTCTGGGTGAACTTTTCCTTTGTAATATGATTTAATCTGTTTATTTATAGTCAGCTGCTGGGTCTTCATTGCTGCATGAGCTTTTCTCTAGTTTTAGTGAGATGGGGCTGCTCTTCATTTTGGTGAGCAGGCTTCTCATTGTGGTGGCTTCTCTTGTTGTAGAGCATGAGCTGTAGGGTGTATGGTTTCTGTACTTGCTGTGAATGGTCTCAGTGGTTTGCGGCTCCCAGGCTCTAGAGTACAAGCTCATCGTTGTGACACGTAGACTTAGTTACCCCAAGGCAGGTGGGATCTTCCTGGACCGAGGATCAAACCCATGTCTCTTATAATGGCAGGTGGTTTCTTTACCTCTGAGCTACCAAAAAAGCCATGGGTGAACTTTTCTACCCCCGGTATTTTGATTACTATATGCATGACGATCTGGAGAAGGCAATGGCACTGCACTCCAGTACTCTTGCCTGGAAAATCCCAGGGATGGAGGAGTCTGGTAGGCTGCAGTCCATGGGATCACTAAGAGTTGGACACGACTGAGCAATTTCACTTTCACTTTTCACTTTCATGCATTGGAGAAGGAAATGGCAACCTGCTCCTGTATTCTTGCCCGGAGAATCCCAGGGACAGGGGAGCCTGGGGGGCTG